>NC_072437.2:74885000-75485000 GCF_028878055.3 Symphalangus syndactylus | reverse complement strand
GCTAAGTGGCCTACAGTGGGAAAATGTAATATCTTCAAATAAAAACTACAGAGAAGCATTTTGTGAAACTTCTTTCTGATCTGTGCATTCAACTAACAGAGTTCAAGCTTACTTTTGATGGAGCAGTTCTGAAACACTCTTTCTGTAGAAACGGAAAGTGGACATTACCAGCGCTAAGGGGCCTATAGTGGAAAAAAAAAATATCTTCATGTAAAAACTGCACAGAAGCATTCTGTGAGACTTCTTTCAGTTGTGTGAATTCAACTAACAGAGATGAGCCTTACTTTTGGTTACGCAGTTCTGAAACACTCTTTCTGTAGAAACTGCAAGTGGACATTCAGAGCGCTAAGGGGCCTATAGCGGAAAAAAGAATATCTTCAAATAAAAACTACAGAGATGCATTCTGTGAAACTTCCTTCTGTTCTGTGCATTCAACTAATGGAGTTGAACCTTACTTTTGATTGAGCAGTTCTGAAACACTCTTTCTGTAGAAACAGCAAGTTGACATTCGGAACTCTAAGTAGCCTACTTTGGAATAAGGAATATCTTCAAATAAAAACTTCACAGAAGCATTCTGTGAAACTTCAGTATGATCTGTGCAATCAACTAACAGAGGTGAAACGTACTTTTGATTGAGAAGTTTTGAAACACCCTTTGTGTAGAAAGTGCAAGTGGACATTCGGAGTGCTAAGAGGCCTATAGAGGAAAAAGGAATATCTCCAAATAAAAACTACACAGAAGCATTCTGCGAAAGTTCTTTCTGATCTGTGCATTCAACTAACAGTGTGGAACCTGACTTTTGATTGAGCAGTTCTGAAACACTCTTTCTGTAGAAACTGCAAGTGGACATTCGGAGCGCTAAGGGGCAAATAGTGGAAAAAGGAATATCTTCAAATAAAAACTACACAGAAGCATTCTGTGAAACTTCTTTCTGTTCTGTGCATTCAACTCACAGAGTTGAACCTCACTTTTGATTGAGCAGTTCTGAAACACTCTTTCTGTGGAAACTGCAAGTGGACATTCTGAGCGCTAAGTGGCGTATAGTGGAAAGAGGAATATCTTTAAATAAAAATTACCCAGAAGCATTCTGTGAAAATCCTTTCTGTTCTGTGCATTCAACTAACATAGTTGAACCTTACTTCTGATTGAGTAGATCTGAAATCCTCTTTCTGTAGAAACTGCAAGTGGAAATTCAGAGCGCTAAGGTGTATAGTGGAAAAAGGATTATCTTCAAATAAAAACTACAAAGAAGCAATCTTTGGAACTTCTTTCTGTTCTGTGCATTGAACTAACAGAGTAGAACCTTCCTTTTGATACAGCAGTTCTGAAACACTCTTTCTGTAGAAACTGCTAGTGGTCATTCAGAGCGCTAAGGGGCCTATAGGGGATAAACGAATATCTTCAAATAAAAACTACACAGAAGCATACTGTGAACCTTCTTTCTGTTGTGTGCATTCAACTAACAGAGTTGAACCTGACTTTTGATTGAGAAGTTCTTAAACACTCTTTCTGTAGAAACGGCAAGTGGACATTTCGAGCGCAAGGGGCCAATAACGGAAAAAGGTATATCTTCAAATAAAAACTACACAGAAGCATTCTGGGAAGCTTCTTTCTGATCTGTGCTTTCAATTGACAGAGATGAAACTTACTTTTAATTGACCAGTTCTGAAACACTCTTTCTGCAGAAACTGCTGTGGCATTCGGAGCGCTAAGGGGCCTAGAGTGGAAAAACGAATATCTTCAAAGGAAAACTACACAGAAGCATTCTGTGAAACTACTTTCTGATCTGTGCATTCAAGTAACAGAGTTGAACCTTACTTTTGATTGAGCAGCTCTGAAACACTCTTTCTGTAGTAACTGCAAGTGGACAATCGGAGCGCTAAAGTGCCTACAGTGGAGAAACGAATATCTTCAAATAAAAACTACACAGAAGCATTCTGTGAAATTTCTTTCTGTTCTGTGCATTCAACTAACAGAGCAGAACTTTACTTTTGATTGAGCAGTTCTGAAACACTCTTTCTGTAGAAACTGCAAGTGGATATTGGGAGCTCTAAGGGGCCTATAGTGGAAAAACGAATATCTTCAAATAAAAACTTCACAGAATAATTCTGTGAAACTTCTTTCTGTTCTGTGCATTCAATTAACAGAGTTGAACCTTACTTTTGATTCAGCAGTTCTGAATCACTCTTCCTGCAGAAAGTGCAAGTGGTCATTCGGAGCGCTAAGTGGTCTATAGTCGGAAAATGTAATATCTTCAAATAAAAACTACAGAGAAACATTTTGTGAAACTACTTTCTGATCTGTGCGTTCAACTAACAGAGTTCAAGCTTACTTTTGATGGAGCAGTTCTGAAACACTCTTTCTGTAGAAACGGAAAGTGGACATTACCAGCGCTAAGGGGCCTATAGTGGAAAAAAAAAAATATCTTCATGTAAAAACTGCACAGAAGCATTCTGTGAGACTTCTTTCAGTTGTGTGAATTCAACTAACAGAGATGAGCCTTACTTTTGGTTACGCAGTTCTGAAACACTCTTTCTGTAGAAACTGCAAGTGGACATACAGAGCGCTAAGGGGCCTATAGCGGAAAAAAGAATATCTTCAAATAAAAACTACAGAGATGCATTCTGTGAAACTTCCTTCTGTTCAGTGCATTCAACTAATGGAGTTGAACCTTACTTTTGATTGAGCAGTTCTGAAACACTCTTTCTGTAGAAACAGCAAGTTGACATTCAGAACTCTAAGTAGCCTACATTGCAATAAGGAATATCTTCAAATAAAAACTTCACAGAAGCATTCTGTGAAACTTCAGTATGATCTGTGCAATCAACTAACAGAGGTGAAACGTACTTTTGATTGAGAAGTTTTGAAACACCCTTTGTGTAGAAAGTGCAAGTGGACATTCGGAGTGCTAAGAGGCCTATAGAGGAAAAAGGAATATCTCCAAATAAAAACTACACAGAAGCATTCTGCGAAAGTTCTTTCTGATCTGTGCATTCAACTAACAGTGTGGAACCTGACTTTTGATTGAGCAGTTCTGAAACACACTTTCTGTAGAAACTGCAAGTGGACATTGGGAGCGCTAAGGGGCAAATAGTGGAAAAAGGAATATCTTCAAATAAAAACTACACAGAAGCATTCTGTGAAACTTCTTTCTGTTCTGTGCATTCAACTCACAGAGTTGAACCTCACTTTTGATTGAGCAGTTCTGAAACACTCTTTCTGTGGAAACTGCAAGTGGACATTCTGAGCGCTAAGTGGCGTATAGTGGAAAGAGGAATATCTTTAAATAAAAATTACCCAGAAGCATTCTGTGAAAATTCTTTCTGTTCTGTGCATTCAACTAACATAGTTGAAGCTTACTTCTGATTGAGTAGATCTGAAATCCTCTTTCTGTAGAAACTGCAAGTGGAAATTCAGAGCGCTAAGGTGTATAGTGGAAAAAGGATTATCTTCAAATAAAAACTACAAAGAAGCAATCTTTGGAACTTCTTTCTGTTCTGTGCATTGAACTAACAGAGTAGAACCTTCCTTTTGATACAGCAGTTCTGAAACACTCTTTCTGTAGAAACTGCTAGTGGTCATTCAGAGCGCTAAGGGGCCTATAGGGGATAAACGAATATCTTCAAATAAAAACTACACAGAAGCATACTGTGAACCTTCTTTCTGTTGTGTGCATTCAACTAACAGAGTTGAACCTGACTTTTGATTGAGAAGTTCTTAAACACTCTTTCTGTAGAAACGGCAAGTGGACATTTCGAGCGCAAGGGGCCAATAACGGAAAAAGGTATATCTTCAAATAAAAACTACACAGAAGCATTCTGGGAAGCTTCTTTCTGATCTGTGCTTTCAATTGACAGAGATGAAACTTACTTTTAATTGACCAGTTCTGAAACACTCTTTCTGCAGAAACTGCTGTGGCATTCGGAGCGCTAAGGGGCCTAGAGTGGAAAAACGAATATCTTCAAAGGAAAACTACAGAGAAGCATTCTGTGAAACTACTTTCTGATCTGTGCATTCAAGTAACAGAGTTGAACCTTACTTTTGATTGAGCAGCTCTGAAACACTCTTTCTGTAGTAACTGCAAGTGGACAATCGGAGCGCTAAAGTGCCTACAGTGGAGAAACGAATATCTTCAAATAAAAACTACACAGAAGCATTCTGTGAAATTTCTTTCTGTTCTGTGCATTCAACTTACAGAGCAGAACTTTACTTTTGATTGAGCAGTTCTGAAACACTGTTTCTGTAGAAACTGCAAGTGGATATTGGGAGCTCTAAGGGGCCTATAGTGGAAAAACGAATATCTTCAAATAAAAACTTCACAGAATAATTCTGTGAAACTTCTTTCTGTTCTGTGCATTCAATTAACAGAGTTGAACCTTACTTTTGATTCAGCAGTTCTGAATCACTCTTCCTGCAGAAAGTGCAAGTGGTCATTCGGAGCGCTAAGTGGCCTACAGTGGGAAAATGTAATATCTTCAAATAAAAACTACAGAGAAGCATTTTGTGAAACTTCTTTCTGATCTGTGCATTCAACTAACAGAGTTCAAGCTTACTTTTGATGGAGCAGTTCTGAAACACTCTTTCTGTAGAAACGGAAAGTGGACATTACCAGCGCTAAGGGGCCTATAGTGGAAAAAAAAAAATATCTTCATGTAAAAACTGCACAGAAGCATTCTGTGAGACTTCTTTCAGTTGTGTGAATTCAACTAACAGAGATGAGCCTTACTTTTGGTTACGCAGTTCTGAAACACTCTTTCTGTAGAAACTGCAAGTGGACATACAGAGCGCTAAGGGGCCTATAGCGGAAAAAAGAATATCTTCAAATAAAAACTACAGAGATGCATTCTGTGAAACTTCCTTCTGTTCAGTGCATTCAACTAATGGAGTTGAACCTTACTTTTGATTGAGCAGTTCTGAAACACTCTTTCTGTAGAAACAGCAAGTTGACATTCAGAACTCTAAGTAGCCTACATTGCAATAAGGAATATCTTCAAATAAAAACTTCACAGAAGCATTCTGTGAAACTTCAGTATGATCTGTGCAATCAACTAACAGAGGTGAAACGTACTTTTGATTGAGAAGTTTTGAAACACCCTTTGTGTAGAAAGTGCAAGTGGACATTCGGAGTGCTAAGAGGCCTATAGAGGAAAAAGGAATATCTCCAAATAAAAACTACACAGAAGCATTCTGCGAAAGTTCTTTCTGATCTGTGCATTCAACTAACAGTGTGGAACCTGACTTTTGATTGAGCAGTTCTGAAACACACTTTCTGTAGAAACTGCAAGTGGACATTGGGAGCGCTAAGGGGCAAATAGTGGAAAAAGGAATATCTTCAAATAAAAACTACACAGAAGCATTCTGTGAAACTTCTTTCTGTTCTGTGCATTCAACTCACAGAGTTGAACCTCACTTTTGATTGAGCAGTTCTGAAACACTCTTTCTGTGGAAACTGCAAGTGGACATTCTGAGCGCTAAGTGGCGTATAGTGGAAAGAGGAATATCTTTAAATAAAAATTACCCAGAAGCATTCTGTGAAAATTCTTTCTGTTCTGTGCATTCAACTAACATAGTTGAAGCTTACTTCTGATTGAGTAGATCTGAAATCCTCTTTCTGTAGAAACTGCAAGTGGAAATTCAGAGCGCTAAGGTGTATAGTGGAAAAAGGATTATCTTCAAATAAAAACTACAAAGAAGCAATCTTTGGAACTTCTTTCTGTTCTGTGCATTGAACTAACAGAGTAGAACCTTCCTTTTGATACAGCAGTTCTGAAACACTCTTTCTGTAGAAACTGCTAGTGGTCATTCAGAGCGCTAAGGGGCCTATAGGGGATAAACGAATATCTTCAAATAAAAACTACACAGAAGCATACTGTGAACCTTCTTTCTGTTGTGTGCATTCAACTAACAGAGTTGAACCTGACTTTTGATTGAGAAGTTCTTAAACACTCTTTCTGTAGAAACGGCAAGTGGACATTTCGAGCGCAAGGGGCCAATAACGGAAAAAGGTATATCTTCAAATAAAAACTACACAGAAGCATTCTGGGAAGCTTCTTTCTGATCTGTGCTTTCAATTGACAGAGATGAAACTTACTTTTAATTGACCAGTTCTGAAACACTCTTTCTGCAGAAACTGCTGTGGCATTCGGAGCGCTAAGGGGCCTAGAGTGGAAAAACGAATATCTTCAAAGGAAAACTACAGAGAAGCATTCTGTGAAACTACTTTCTGATCTGTGCATTCAAGTAACAGAGTTGAACCTTACTTTTGATTGAGCAGCTCTGAAACACTCTTTCTGTAGTAACTGCAAGTGGACAATCGGAGCGCTAAAGTGCCTACAGTGGAGAAACGAATATCTTCAAATAAAAACTACACAGAAGCATTCTGTGAAATTTCTTTCTGTTCTGTGCATTCAACTTACAGAGCAGAACTTTACTTTTGATTGAGCAGTTCTGAAACACTGTTTCTGTAGAAACTGCAAGTGGATATTGGGAGCTCTAAGGGGCCTATAGTGGAAAAACGAATATCTTCAAATAAAAACTTCACAGAATAATTCTGTGAAACTTCTTTCTGTTCTGTGCATTCAATTAACAGAGTTGAACCTTACTTTTGATTCAGCAGTTCTGAATCACTCTTCCTGCAGAAAGTGCAAGTGGTCATTCGGAGCGCTAAGTGGCCTACAGTGGGAAAATGTAATATCTTCAAATAAAAACTACAGAGAAGCATTTTGTGAAACTTCTTTCTGATCTGTGCATTCAACTAACAGAGTTCAAGCTTACTTTTGATGGAGCAGTTCTGAAACACTCTTTCTGTAGAAACGGAAAGTGGACATTACCAGCGCTAAGGGGCCTATAGTGGAAAAAAAAAATATCTTCATGTAAAAACTGCACAGAAGCATTCTGTGAGACTTCTTTCAGTTGTGTGAATTCAACTAACAGAGATGAGCCTTACTTTTGGTTACGCAGTTCTGAAACACTCTTTCTGTAGAAACTGCAAGTGGACATTCAGAGCGCTAAGGGGCCTATAGCGGAAAAAAGAATATCTTCAAATAAAAACTACAGAGATGCATTCTGTGAAACTTCCTTCTGTTCTGTGCATTCAACTAATGGAGTTGAACCTTACTTTTGATTGAGCAGTTCTGAAACACTCTTTCTGTAGAAACAGCAAGTTGACATTCGGAACTCTAAGTAGCCTACTTTGGAATAAGGAATATCTTCAAATAAAAACTTCACAGAAGCATTCTGTGAAACTTCAGTATGATCTGTGCAATCAACTAACAGAGGTGAAACGTACTTTTGATTGAGAAGTTTTGAAACACCCTTTGTGTAGAAAGTGCAAGTGGACATTCGGAGTGCTAAGAGGCCTATAGAGGAAAAAGGAATATCTCCAAATAAAAACTACACAGAAGCATTCTGCGAAAGTTCTTTCTGATCTGTGCATTCAACTAACAGTGTGGAACCTGACTTTTGATTGAGCAGTTCTGAAACACTCTTTCTGTAGAAACTGCAAGTGGACATTCGGAGCGCTAAGGGGCAAATAGTGGAAAAAGGAATATCTTCAAATAAAAACTACACAGAAGCATTCTGTGAAACTTCTTTCTGTTCTGTGCATTCAACTCACAGAGTTGAACCTCACTTTTGATTGAGCAGTTCTGAAACACTCTTTCTGTGGAAACTGCAAGTGGACATTCTGAGCGCTAAGTGGCGTATAGTGGAAAGAGGAATATCTTTAAATAAAAATTACCCAGAAGCATTCTGTGAAAATCCTTTCTGTTCTGTGCATTCAACTAACATAGTTGAACCTTACTTCTGATTGAGTAGATCTGAAATCCTCTTTCTGTAGAAACTGCAAGTGGAAATTCAGAGCGCTAAGGTGTATAGTGGAAAAAGGATTATCTTCAAATAAAAACTACAAAGAAGCAATCTTTGGAACTTCTTTCTGTTCTGTGCATTGAACTAACAGAGTAGAACCTTCCTTTTGATACAGCAGTTCTGAAACACTCTTTCTGTAGAAACTGCTAGTGGTCATTCAGAGCGCTAAGGGGCCTATAGGGGATAAACGAATATCTTCAAATAAAAACTACACAGAAGCATACTGTGAACCTTCTTTCTGTTGTGTGCATTCAACTAACAGAGTTGAACCTGACTTTTGATTGAGAAGTTCTTAAACACTCTTTCTGTAGAAACGGCAAGTGGACATTTCGAGCGCAAGGGGCCAATAACGGAAAAAGGTATATCTTCAAATAAAAACTACACAGAAGCATTCTGGGAAGCTTCTTTCTGATCTGTGCTTTCAATTGACAGAGATGAAACTTACTTTTAATTGACCAGTTCTGAAACACTCTTTCTGCAGAAACTGCTGTGGCATTCGGAGCGCTAAGGGGCCTAGAGTGGAAAAACGAATATCTTCAAAGGAAAACTACAGAGAAGCATTCTGTGAAACTACTTTCTGATCTGTGCATTCAAGTAACAGAGTTGAACCTTACTTTTCATTGAGCAGCTCTGAAACACTCTTTCTGTAGTAACTGCAAGTGGACAATCGGAGCGCTAAAGTGCCTACAGTGGAGAAACGAATATCTTCAAATAAAAACTACACAGAAGCATTCTGTGAAATTTCTTTCTGTTCTGTGCATTCAACTAACAGAGCAGAACTTTACTTTTGATTGAGCAGTTCTGAAACACTCTTTCTGTAGAAACTGCAAGTGGATATTGGGAGCTCTAAGGGGCCTATAGTGGAAAAACGAATATCTTCAAATAAAAACTTCACAGAATAATTCTGTGAAACTTCTTTCTGTTCTGTGCATTCAATTAACAGAGTTGAACCTTACTTTTGATTCAGCAGTTCTGAATCACTCTTCCTGCAGAAAGTGCAAGTGGTCATTCGGAGCGCTAAGTGGTCTATAGTCGGAAAATGTAATATCTTCAAATAAAAACTACAGAGAAACATTTTGTGAAACTACTTTCTGATCTGTGCGTTCAACTAACAGACTTCAAGCTTACTTTTGATGGAGCAGTTCTGAAACACTCTTTCTGTAGAAACGGAAAGTGGACATTACCAGCGCTAAGGGGCCTATAGTGGAAAAAAAAAATATCTTCATATAAAAACTGCACAGAAGCATTCTGTGAGACTTCTTTCAGTTGTGTGAATTCAACTAACAGAGATGAGCCTTACTTTTGGTTACGCAGTTCTGAAACACTCTTTCTGTAGAAACTGCAAGTGGACATTCAGAGCGCTAAGGGGCCTATAGCGGAAAAAAGAATATCTTCAAATAAAAACTACAGAGATGCATTCTGTGAAACTTCCTTCTGTTCTGTGAATTCAACTAATGGAGTTGAACCTTACTTTTGATTGAGCAGTTCTGAAACACTCTTTCTGTAGAAACAGCAAGTTGACATTCGGAACTCTAAGTAGCCTACATTGGAATAAGGAATATCTTCAAATAAAAACTTCACAGAAGCATTCTGTGAAACTTCAGTATGATCTGTGCAATCAACTAACAGAGGTGAAACGTACTTTTGATTGAGAAGTTTTGAAACACCCTTTGTGTAGAAAGTGCAAGTGGACATTCGGAGTGCTAAGAGGCCTATAGAGGAAAAAGGAATATCTCCAAATAAAAACTACACAGAAGCATTCTGCGAAAGTTCTTTCTGATCTGTGCATTCAACTAACAGTGTGGAACCTGACTTTTGATTGAGCGGTTCTGAAACACTCTCTCTGTAGAAACTGCTAGTGGACATTGAGATTGCTAAGCAACCTATAGTGGAAAAAGTTATGTCATCAAATAACTATACAGAAGCATTCTGTGAAACTTCTTTCTGTTCTGTGCCTTCAACTCACAGAGTTGAATCTTACTTTTGATTGAGCAGTTCTGAAACACTCTTTCTGTAGAAACTGCAAGTGGACATTCGGAGCGCTAAGGGGCAAATAGTGGAAAAAGGAATATCTTCAAATAAAAACTACACAGAAGCATTCTGTGAAACTTCTTTCTGTTCTGTGCATTCAACTCACAGAGTTGAACCTCACTTTTGATTGAGCAGTTCTGAAACACTCTTTCTGTGGAAACTGCAAGTGGACATTCTGAGCGCTAAGGGGCGTATAGTGGAAAGAGGAATATCTTTAAATAAAAATTACCCAGAAGCATTCTGTGAAACTTCTTTCTGTTCTGTGCATTCAACTAACATAGTTGAACCTTACTTCTGATTGAGTAGATCTGAAATCCTCTTTCTGTAGAAACTGCAAGTGGAAATTCGGAGCGCTAAGGTGTATAGTGGAAAAAGGATTATCTTCAAATAAAAACTACAAAGAAGCAATCTTTGGAACTTCTTTCTGTTCTGTGCATTGAACTAACAGAGTAGAACCTTCCTTTTGATACAGCAGTTCTGAAACACTCTTTCTGTAGAAACTGCTAGTGGTCATTCAGAGCGCTAAGGGGCCTATAGGGGATAAACGAATATCTTCAAATAAAAACTACACAGAAGCATACTGTGAACCTTCTTTCTGTTGTGTGCATTCAACTAACAGAGTTGAACCTGACTTTTGATTGAGAAGTTCTTAAACACTCTTTCTGTAGAAACGGCAAGCGGACATTTCGAGCGCAAGGGGCCAATAACGGAAAAAGGTATATCTTCAAATAAAAACTACACAGAAGCATTCTGGGAAGCTTCTTTCTGATCTGTGCTTTCAATTGACAGAGATGAAACTTACTTTTAATTGACCAGTTCTGAAACACTCTTTCTGCAGAAACTGCTGTGGCATTCGGAGCGCTAAGGGGCCTAGAGTGGAAAAACGAATATCTTCAAAGGAAAACTACACAGAAGCATTCTGTGAAACTACTTTCTGATCTGTGCATTCAAGTAACAGAGTTGAACCTTACTTTTGATTGAGCAGCTCTGAAACACTCTTTCTGTAGTAACTGCAAGTGGACAATCGGAGCGCTAAAGTGCCTACAGTGGAGAAACGAATATCTTCAAATAAAAACTACACAGAAGCATTCTGTGAAATTTCTTTCTGTTCTGTGCATTCAACTAACAGAGCAGAACTTTACTTTTGATTGAGCAGTTCTGAAACACTCTTTCTGTAGAAACTGCAAGTGGATATTGGGAGCTCTAAGGGGCCTATAGTGGAAAAACGAATATCTTCAAATAAAAACTTCACAGAATAATTCTGTGAAACTTCTTTCTGTTCTGTGCATTCAATTAACAGAGTTGAACCTTACTTTTGATTCAGCAGTTCTGAATCACTCTTCCTGCAGAAAGTGCAAGTGGTCATTCGGAGCGCTAAGTGGCCTATAGTGGGAAAATGTAATATCTTCAAATAAAAACTACAGAGAAGCATTTTGTGAAACTTCTTTCTGATCTGTGCGTTCAACTAACAGAGTTCAAGCTTACTTTTGATGGAGCAGTTCTGAAACACTCTTTCTGTAGAAACGGAAAGTGGACATTACCAGCGCTAAGGGGCCTATAGTGGAAAAAAAAAAATATCTTCATGTAAAAACTGCACAGAAGCATTCTGTGAGACTTCTTTCAGTTGTGTGAATTCAACTAACAGAGATGAGCCTTACTTTTGGTTACGCAGTTCTGAAACACTCTTTCTGTAGAAACTGCAAGTGGACATACAGAGCGCTAAGGGGCCTATAGCGGAAAAAAGAATATCTTCAAATAAAAACTACAGAGATGCATTCTGTGAAACTTCCTTCTGTTCAGTGCATTCAACTAATGGAGTTGAACCTTACTTTTGATTGAGCAGTTCTGAAACACTCTTTCTGTAGAAACAGCAAGTTGACATTCAGAACTCTAAGTAGCCTACATTGCAATAAGGAATATCTTCAAATAAAAACTTCACAGAAGCATTCTGTGAAACTTCAGTATGATCTGTGCAATCAACTAACAGAGGTGAAACGTACTTTTGATTGAGAAGTTTTGAAACACCCTTTGTGTAGAAAGTGCAAGTGGACATTCGGAGTGCTAAGAGGCCTATAGAGGAAAAAGGAATATCTCCAAATAAAAACTACACAGAAGCATTCTGCGAAAGTTCTTTCTGATCTGTGCATTCAACTAACAGTGTGGAACCTGACTTTTGATTGAGCAGTTCTGAAACACACTTTCTGTAGAAACTGCAAGTGGACATTGGGAGCGCTAAGGGGCAAATAGTGGAAAAAGGAATATCTTCAAATAAAAACTACACAGAAGCATTCTGTGAAACTTCTTTCTGTTCTGTGCATTCAACTCACAGAGTTGAACCTCACTTTTGATTGAGCAGTTCTGAAACACTCTTTCTGTGGAAACTGCAAGTGGACATTCTGAGCGCTAAGTGGCGTATAGTGGAAAGAGGAATATCTTTAAATAAAAATTACCCAGAAGCATTCTGTGAAAATTCTTTCTGTTCTGTGCATTCAACTAACATAGTTGAAGCTTACTTCTGATTGAGTAGATCTGAAATCCTCTTTCTGTAGAAACTGCAAGTGGAAATTCAGAGCGCTAAGGTGTATAGTGGAAAAAGGATTATCTTCAAATAAAAACTACAAAGAAGCAATCTTTGGAACTTCTTTCTGTTCTGTGCATTGAACTAACAGAGTAGAACCTTCCTTTTGATACAGCAGTTCTGAAACACTCTTTCTGTAGAAACTGCTAGTGGTCATTCAGAGCGCTAAGGGGCCTATAGGGGATAAACGAATATCTTCAAATAAAAACTACACAGAAGCATACTGTGAACCTTCTTTCTGTTGTGTGCATTCAACTAACAGAGTTGAACCTGACTTTTGATTGAGAAGTTCTTAAACACTCTTTCTGTAGAAACGGCAAGTGGACATTTCGAGCGCAAGGGGCCAATAACGGAAAAAGGTATATCTTCAAATAAAAACTACACAGAAGCATTCTGGGAAGCTTCTTTCTGATCTGTGCTTTCAATTGACAGAGATGAAACTTACTTTTAATTGACCAGTTCTGAAACACTCTTTCTGCAGAAACTGCTGTGGCATTCGGAGCGCTAAGGGGCCTAGAGTGGAAAAACGAATATCTTCAAAGGAAAACTACAGAGAAGCATTCTGTGAAACTACTTTCTGATCTGTGCATTCAAGTAACAGAGTTGAACCTTACTTTTGATTGAGCAGCTCTGAAACACTCTTTCTGTAGTAACTGCAAGTGGACAATCGGAGCGCTAAAGTGCCTACAGTGGAGAAACGAATATCTTCAAATAAAAACTACACAGAAGCATTCTGTGAAATTTCTTTCTGTTCTGTGCATTCAACTTACAGAGCAGAACTTTACTTTTGATTGAGCAGTTCTGAAACACTGTTTCTGTAGAAACTGCAAGTGGATATTGGGAGCTCTAAGGGGCCTATAGTGGAAAAACGAATATCTTCAAATAAAAACTTCACAGAATAATTCTGTGAAACTTCTTTCTGTTCTGTGCATTCAATTAACAGAGTTGAACCTTACTTTTGATTCAGCAGTTCTGAATCACTCTTCCTGCAGAAAGTGCAAGTGGTCATTCGGAGCGCTAAGTGGCCTACAGTGGGAAAATGTAATATCTTCAAATAAAAACTACAGAGAAGCATTTTGTGAAACTTCTTTCTGATCTGTGCATTCAACTAACAGAGTTCAAGCTTACTTTTGATGGAGCAGTTCTGAAACACTCTTTCTGTAGAAACGGAAAGTGGACATTACCAGCGCTAAGGGGCCTATAGTGGAAAAAAAAAATATCTTCATGTAAAAACTGCACAGAAGCATTCTGTGAGACTTCTTTCAGTTGTGTGAATTCAACTAACAGAGATGAGCCTTACTTTTGGTTACGCAGTTCTGAAACACTCTTTCTGTAGAAACTGCAAGTGGACATTCAGAGCGCTAAGGGGCCTATAGCGGAAAAAAGAATATCTTCAAATAAAAACTACAGAGATGCATTCTGTGAAACTTCCTTCTGTTCTGTGCATTCAACTAATGGAGTTGAACCTTACTTTTGATTGAGCAGTTCTGAAACACTCTTTCTGTAGAAACAGCAAGTTGACATTCGGAACTCTAAGTAGCCTACTTTGGAATAAGGAATATCTTCAAATAAAAACTTCACAGAAGCATTCTGTGAAACTTCAGTATGATCTGTGCAATCAACTAACAGAGGTGAAACGTACTTTTGATTGAGAAGTTTTGAAACACCCTTTGTGTAGAAAGTGCAAGTGGACATTCGGAGTGCTAAGAGGCCTATAGAGGAAAAAGGAATATCTCCAAATAAAAACTACACAGAAGCATTCTGCGAAAGTTCTTTCTGATCTGTGCATTCAACTAACAGTGTGGAACCTGACTTTTGATTGAGCAGTTCTGAAACACTCTTTCTGTAGAAACTGCAAGTGGACATTCGGAGCGCTAAGGGGCAAATAGTGGAAAAAGGAATATCTTCAAATAAAAACTACACAGAAGCATTCTGTGAAACTTCTTTCTGTTCTGTGCATTCAACTCACAGAGTTGAACCTCACTTTTGATTGAGCAGTTCTGAAACACTCTTTCTGTGGAAACTGCAAGTGGACATTCTGAGCGCTAAGTGGCGTATAGTGGAAAGAGGAATATCTTTAAATAAAAATTACCCAGAAGCATTCTGTGAAAATTCTTTCTGTTCTGTGCATTCAACTAACATAGTTGAAGCTTACTTCTGATTGAGTAGATCTGAAATCCTCTTTCTGTAGAAACTGCAAGTGGAAATTCAGAGCGCTAAGGTGTATAGTGGAAAAAGGATTATCTTCAAATAAAAACTACAAAGAAGCAATCTTTGGAACTTCTTTCTGTTCTGTGCATTGAACTAACAGAGTAGAACCTTCCTTTTGATACAGCAGTTCTGAAACACTCTTTCTGTGGAAACTGCTAGTGGTCGTTCAGAGCGCTAAGGGGCCTATAGGGGATAAACGAATATCTTCAAATAAAAACTACACAGAAGCATACTGTGAACCTTCTTTCTGTTGTGTGCATTCAACTAACAGAGTTGAACCTGACTTTTGATTGAGAAGTTCTTAAACACTCTTTCTGTAGAAACGGCAAGTGGACATTTCGAGCGCAAGGGGCCAATAACGGAAAAAGGTATATCTTCAAATAAAAACTACACAGAAGCATTCTGGGAAGCTTCTTTCTGATCTGTGCTTTCAATTGACAGAGATGAAACTTACTTTTAATTGACCAGTTCTGAAACACTCTTTCTGCAGAAACTGCTGTGGCATTCGGAGCGCTAAGGGGCCTAGAGTGGAAAAACGAATATCTTCAAAGGAAAACTACAGAGAAGCATTCTGTGAAACTACTTTCTGATCTGTGCATTCAAGTAACAGAGTTGAACCTTACTTTTCATTGAGCAGCTCTGAAACACTCTTTCTGTAGTAACTGCAAGTGGACAATCGGAGCGCTAAAGTGCCTACAGTGGAGAAACGAATATCTTCAAATAAAAACTACACAGAAGCATTCTGTGAAATTTCTTTCTGTTCTGTGCATTCAACTAACAGAGCAGAACTTTACTTTTGATTGAGCAGTTCTGAAACACTCTTTCTGTAGAAACTGCAAGTGGATATTGGGAGCTCTAAGGGGCCTATAGTGGAAAAACGAATATCTTCAAATAAAAACTTCACAGAATAATTCTGTGAAACTTCTTTCTGTTCTGTGCATGCAATTAACAGAGTTGAACCTTACTTTTGATTCAGCAGTTCTGAATCACTCTTCCTGCAGAAAGTTCAAGTGGTCATTCGGAGCGCTAAGTGGCCTATAGTGGGAAAATGTAATATCTTCAAATAAAAACTACAGAGAAGCATTTTGTGAAACTTCTTTCTGATCTGTGCATTCAACTAACAGAGTTCAAGCTTACTTTTGATGGAGCAGTTCTGAAACACTCTTTCTGTAGAAACGGAAAGTGGACATTACCAGCGCTGAGGGGCCTATAGTGGAAAAAAGAAATATCTTCATATAAAAACTGCACAGAAGCATTCTGTGAGACTTCTTTCAGTTGTGTGAATTCAACTAACAGAGATGAGCCTTACTTTTGGTTACGCAGTTCTGAAACACTCTTTCTGTAGAAACTGCAAGTGGACATTCAGAGCGCTAAGGGGCCTATAGCGGAAAAAAGAATATCTTCAAATAAAAACTACAGAGATGCATTCTGTGAAACTTCCTTCTGTTCTGTGCATTCAACTAATGGAGTTGAACCTTACTTTTGATTGAGCAGTTCTGAAACACTCTTTCTGTAGAAACAGCAAGTTGACATTCGGAACTCTTAGTAGCCTACATTGTAATAAGGAATATCTTCAAATAAAAACTTCACAGAAGCATTCTGTGAAACTTCAGTATGATCTGTGCAATCAACTAACAGAGGTGAAACGTACTTTTGATTGAGAAGTTTTGAAACACCCTTTGTGTAGAAAGTGCAAGTGGACATTCGGAGTGCTAAGAGGCCTATAGAGGAAAAAGGAATATCTCCAAATAAAAACTACACAGAAGCATTCTGCGAAAGTTCTTTCTGATCTGTGCATTCAACTAACAGTGTGGAACCTGACTTTTGATTGAGCGGTTCTGAAACACTCTCTCTGTAGAAACTGCTAGTGGACATTGAGATTGCTAAGCAACCTATAGTGGAAAAAGTTATGTCATCAAATAACTATACAGAAGCATTCTGTGAAACTTCTTTCTGTTCTGTGCATTCAACTCACAGAGTTGAATCTTACTTTTGATTGAGCAGTTCTGAAACACTCTTTCTGTAGAAACTGCAAGTGGACATTCGGAGCGCTAAGGGGCAAATAGTGGAAAAAGGAATATCTTCAAATAAAAACTACACAGAAGCATTCTGTGAAACTTCTTTCTGTTCTGTGCATTCAACTCACAGAGTTGAACCTCACTTTTGATTGAGCAGTTCTGAAACACTCTTTCTGTGGAAACTGCAAGTGGACATTCTGAGCGCTAAGGGGCGTATAGTGGAAAGAGGAATATCTTTAAATAAAAATTACCCAGACGCATTCTGTGAAACTTCTTTCTGTTCTGTGCATTCAACTAACATAGTTGAAGCTTACTTCTGATTGAGTAGATCTGAAATCCTCTTTCTGTAGAAACTGCAAGTGGAAATTCGGAGCGCTAAGGTGTATAGTGGAAAAAGGATTATCTTCAAATAAAAACTACAAAGAAGCAATCTTTGGAACTTCTTTCTGTTCTGTGCATTGAACTAACAGAGTAGAACCTTCCTTTTGATACAGCAGTTCTGAAACACTCTTTCTGTAGAAACTGCTAGTGGTCATTCAGAGCGCTAAATGGCCTATAGGGGATAAACGAATATCTTCAAATAAAAACTACACAGAAGCATACTGTGAACCTTCTTTCTGTTGTGTGCATTCAACTAACAGAGTTGAACCCGACTTTTGATTGAGAAGTTCTTAAACACTCTTTCTGTAGAAACGGCAAGCGGACATTTCGAGCGCAAGGGGCCAATAACGGAAAAAGGTATATCTTCAAATAAAAACTACACAGAAGCATTCTGGGAAGCTTCTTTCTGATCTGTGCTTTCAATTGACAGAGATGAAACTTACTTTTAATTGACCAGTTCTGAAACACTCTTTCTGCAGAAACTGCTGTGGCATTCGGAGCGCTAAGGGGCCTAGAGTGGAAAAACGAATATCTTCAAAGGAAAACTACACAGAAGCATTCTGTGAAACTACTTTCTGATCTGTGCATTCAAGTAACAGAGTTGAACCTTACTTTTGATTGAGCAGCTCTGAAACACTCTTTCTGTAGTAACTGCAAGTGGACAATCGGAGCGCTAAAGTGCCTACAGTGGAGAAACGAATATCTTCAAATAAAAACTACACAGAAGCATTCTGTGAAATTTCTTTCTGTTCTGTGCATTCAACTAACAGAGCAGAACTTTACTTTTGATTGAGCAGTTCTGAAACACTCTTTCTGTAGAAACTGCAAGTGGATATTGGGAGCTCTAAGGGGCCTATAGTGGAAAAACGAATATCTTCAAATAAAAACTTCACAGAATAATTCTGTGAAACTTCTTTCTGTTCTGTGCATTCAATTAACAGAGTTGAACCATACTTTTGATTCAGCAGTTCTGAATCACTCTTCCTGCAGAAAGTGCAAGTGGTCATTCGGAGCGCTAAGTGGCCTATAGTGGGAAAATGTAATATCTTCAAATAAAAACTACAGAGAAGCATTTTGTGAAACTTCTTTCTGATCTGTGAGTTCAACTAACAGAGTTCAAGCTTACTTTTGATGGAGCAGTTCTGAAACACTCTTTCTGTAGAAACGGAAAGTGGACATAACCAGCGCTAAGGGGCCTATAGCGGAAAAAAGAATATCTTCAAATAAAAACTACAGAGATGCATTCAGTGAAACTTCCTTCTGTTCTGTGCATTCAACTAATGGAGTTGAACCTTACTTTTGATTGAGCAGTTCTGAAACACTCTTTCTGTAGAAACAGCAAGTTGACATTCGGAACTCTAAGTAGCCTACATTGGAATAAGGAATATCTTCAAATAAAAACTTCACAGAAGCATTCTGTGAAACTTCAGTATGATCTGTGCAATCAACTAACAGAGGTGAAACGTACTTTTGCTTGAGAAGTTTTGAAACACCCTTTGTGTAGAAAGTGCAAGTGGACATTCGGAGTGCTAAGAGGCCTATAGAGGAAAAAGGAATATCTCCAAATAAAAACTACACAGAAGCATTCTGCAAATTTCTTTCTGATCTGTGCATTCAACTAACAGTGTGGAACCTGACTTTTGATTGAGCGGTTCTGAAACACTCTCTCTGTAGAAACTGCTAGTGGACATTGAGATTGCTAAGCAACCTATAGTGGAAAAAGTTATGTCATCAAATAACTATACAGAAGCATTCTGTGAAACTTCTTTCTGTTCTGTGCATTCAACTCACAGAGTTGAATCTTACTTTTGATTGAGCAGTTCTGAAACCCTCTTTCTGTAGAAACTGCAAGTGGACATTCAGAGCGCTAAGGGGCAAATATTGGAAAAAGGAATATCTTCAAATAAAAACTACACAGAAGCATTCTGTGAAACTTCTTTCTGTTCTGTGCATTCAGCTCACAGTGTTGAACCTCACTTTTGATTGAGCAGTTCTGAAACACTCTTTCTGTGGAAACTGCAAGTGGACATTCTGAGCGCTAAGGGGCGTATAGTGGAAAGAGGAATATCTTTAAATAAAAATTACCCAGAAGCATTCTGTGAAACTTCTTTCTGTTCTGTGCATTCAACTAACATAGTTGACCTTACTTCTGATTGAGTAGATCTGAAATCCTCTTTCTGTAGAAACTGCAAGTGGAAATTCGGAGCGCTAAGGTGTATAGTGGAAAAAGGATTATCTTCAAATAAAAACTACAAAGAAGCAATCTTTGGACCTTCTTTCTGTTCTGTGCATTGAACTAACAGAGTAGAACCTTCCTTTTGATACAGCAGTTCTGAAACACTCTTTCTGTAGAAACTGCTAGTGGTCATTCAGAGCGCTAAGGGGCCTATAGGGGATAAACGAATATCTTCAAATAAAAACTACACAGAAGCATACTGTGAACCTTCTTTCTGTTGTGTGCATTCAACTAACAGAGTTGAACCCGACTTTTGATTGAGAAGTTCTTAAACACTCTTTCTGTAGAAACGGCAAGTGGACATTTCGAGCGCAAGGGGCCAATAACGGAAAAAGGTATATCTTCAAATAAAAACTACACAGAAACATTCTGGGAAGCTTCTTTCTGATCTGTGCTTTCAATTGACAGAGATGAAACTTACTTTTAATTGACCAGTTCTGAAACACTCTTTCTGCAGAAACTGCTGTGGCATTCGGAGCGCTAAGGGGCCTAGAGTGGAAAAACGAATATCTTCAAAGGAAAACTACACAGAAGCATTCTGTGAAACTACTTTCTGATCTGTGCATTCAAGTAACAGAGTTGAACCTTACTTTTGATTGAGCAGCTCTGAAACACTCTTTCTGTAGTAACTGCAAGTGGGCAATCGGAGCGCTAAAGTGCCTACAGTGGAGAAACGAATATCTTCAAATAAAAACTACACAGAAGCATTCTGTGAAATTTCTTTCTGTTCTGTGCATTCAACTAACAGAGCAGAACTTTACTTTTGATTGAGCAGTTCTGAAACACACTTTCTGTAGAAACTGCAAGTGGATATTGGGAGCTCTAAGGGGCCTATAGTGGAAAAACGAATATCTTCACATAAAAACTTCACAGAATAATTCTGTGAAACTTCTTTCTGTTCTGTGCATTCAATTAACAGAGTTGAACCTTACTTTTGATTCAGCAGTTCTGAATCACTCTTCCTGCAGAAAGTGCAAGTGGTCATTCGGAGCGCTAAGTGGCCTATAGTGGGAAAATGTAATATCTTCAAATAAAAACTACAGAGAAGCATTTTGTGAAACTTCTTTCTGATCTGTGCGTTCAACTAACAGACTTCAAGCTTACTTTTGATGGAGCAGTTCTGAAACACTCTTTCTGTAGAAACGGAAAGTGGACATAACCAGCGCTAAGGGGCCTATAGTGGAAAAAAAAATATCTTCCTATAAAAACTGCACAGAAGCATTCTGTGAGACTTCTTTCAGTCGTGTGAATTCAACTAACAGAGATGAGCCTTACTTTTGGTTACGCAGTTCTGAAACACTCTTTCTGTAGAAACTGCAAGTGGACATTCAGAGCGCTAAGGGGCCTATAGCGGAAAAAAGAATATCTTCAAATAAAAACTACAGAGATGCATTCTGTGAAACTTCCTTCTGTTCTGTGCATTCAACTAATGGAGTTGAACTTTACTTTTGATCGAGCAGTTCTGAAACACTCTTTCTGTAGAAACAGCAAGTCGACATTCGGAACTCTAAGTAGCCTACATTGGAATAAGGAATATCTTCAAATAAAAACTTCACAGAAGCATTCTGTGAAACTTCAGTATGATCTGTGCAATCAACTAACAGAGGTGAAACGTACTTTTGATTGAGAAGTTTTGAAACACCCTTTGTGTAGAAAGTGCAAGTGGACATTCGGAGTGCTAAGAGGCCTATGGAGGAAAAAGGAATATCTCCAAATAAAAACTACACAGAAGCATTCTGCGAAAGTTCTTTCTGATCTGTGCATTCAACTAACAGTGTGGAACCTGACTTTTGATTGAGCGGTTCTGAAACACTCTCTCTGTAGAAACTGCTAGTGGACATTGAGATTGCTAAGCAACCTATAGTGGAAAAAGTTATGTCATCAAATAACTATACAGAAGCATTCTGTGAAACTTCTTTCTGTTCTGTGCATTCAACTCACAGAGTTGAATCTTACTTTTGATTGAGCAGTTCTGAAACCCTCTTTCTGTAGAAACTGCAAGTGGACATTCAGAGCGCTAAGGGGCAAATATTGGAAAAAGGAATATCTTCAAATAAAAACTACACAGAAGCATTCTGTGAAACTTCTTTCTGTTCTGTGCATTCAGCTCACAGTGTTGAACCTCACTTTTGATTGAGCAGTTCTGAAACACTCTTTCTGTGGAAACTGCAAGTGGACATTCTGAGCGCTAAGGGGCGTATAGTGGAAAGAGGAATATCTTTAAATAAAAATTACCCAGAAGCATTCTGTGAAACTTCTTTCTGTTCTGTGCATTCAACTAACATAGTTGACCTTACTTCTGATTGAGTAGATCTGAAATCCTCTTTCTGTAGAAACTGCAAGTGGAAATTCGGAGCGCTAAGGTGTATAGTGGAAAAAGGATTATCTTCAAATAAAAACTACAAAGAAGCAATCTTTGGACCTTCTTTCTGTTCTGTGCATTGAACTAACAGAGTAGAACCTTCCTTTTGATACAGCAGTTCTGAAACACTCTTTCTGTAGAAACTGCTAGTGGTCATTCAGAGCGCTAAGGGGCCTATAGGGGATAAACGAATATCTTCAAATAAAAACTACACAGAAGCATACTGTGAACCTTCTTTCTGTTGTGTGCATTCAACTAACAGAGTTGAACCCGACTTTTGATTGAGAAGTTCTTAAACACTCTTTCTGTAGAAACGGCAAGTGGACATTTCGAGCGCAAGGGGCCAATAACGGAAAAAGGTATATCTTCAAATAAAAACTACACAGAAACATTCTGGGAAGCTTCTTTCTGATCTGTGCTTTCAATTGACAGAGATGAAACTTACTTTTAATTGACCAGTTCTGAAACACTCTTTCTGCAGAAACTGCTGTGGCATTCGGAGCGCTAAGGGGCCTAGAGTGGAAAAACGAATATCTTCAAAGGAAAACTACACAGAAGCATTCTGTGAAACTACTTTCTGATCTGTGCATTCAAGTAACAGAGTTGAACCTTACTTTTGATTGAGCAGCTCTGAAACACTCTTTCTGTAGTAACTGCAAGTGGACAATCGGAGCGCTAAAGTGCCTACAGTGGAGAAACGAATATCTTCAAATAAAAACTACACAGAAGCATTCTGTGAAATTTCTTTCTGTTCTGTGCATTCAACTAACAGAGCAGAACTTTACTTTTGATTGAGCAGTTCTGAAACACTCTTTCTGTAGAAACTGCAAGTGGATATTGGGAGCTCTAAGGGGCCTATAGTGGAAAAACGAATATCTTCACATAAAAACTTCACAGAATAATTCTGTGAAACTTCTTTCTGTTCTGTGCATTCAATTAACAGAGTTGAACCTTACTTTTGATTCAGCAGTTCTGAATCACTCTTCCTGCAGAAAGTGCAAGTGGTCATTCGGAGCGCTAAGTGGCCTATAGTGGGAAAATGTAATATCTTCAAATAAAAACTACAGAGAAGCATTTTGTGAAACTTCTTTCTGATCTGTGCGTTCAACTAACAGACTTCAAGCTTACTTTTGATGGAGCAGTTCTGAAACACTCTTTCTGTAGAAACGGAAAGTGGACATAACCAGCGCTAAGGGGCCTATAGTGGAAAAAAAAATATCTTCATATAAAAACTGCACAGAAGCATTCTGTGAGACTTCTTTCAGTTGTGTGAATTCAACTAACAGAGATGAGCCTTACTTTTGGTTACGCAGTTCTGAAACACTCTTTCTGTAGAAACAGCAAGTTGACATTCGGAACTCTAAGTAGCCTACATTGGAATAAGGAATATCTTCAAATAAAAACTTCACAGAAGCATTCTGTGAAACTTCAGTATGATCTGTGCAATCAACTAACAGAGGTGAAACGTACTTTTGATTGAGAAGTTTTGAAACACCCTTTGTGTAGAAAGTGCAAGTGGACATTCGGAGTGCTAAGAGGCCTATGGAGGAAAAAGGAATATCTCCAAATAAAAACTACACAGAAGCATTCTGCGAAAGTTCTTTCTGATCTGTGCATTCAACTAACAGTGTGGAACCTGACTTTTGATTGAGCGGTTCTGAAACACTCTCTCTGTAGAAACTGCTAGTGGACATTGAGATTGCTAAGCAACCTATAGTGGAAAAAGTTATGTCATCAAATAACTATACAGAAGCATTCTGTGAAACTTCTTTCTGTTCTGTGCATTCAACTCACAGAGTTGAATCTTACTTTTGATTGAGCAGTTCTGAAACCCTCTTTCTGTAGAAACTGCAAGTGGACATTCAGAGCGCTAAGGGGCAAATATTGGAAAAAGGAATATCTTTAAATAAAAACTACACAGAAGCATTCTGTGAAACTTCTTTCTGTTCTGTGCATTCAACTCACAGTGTTGAACCTCACTTTTGATTGAGCAGTTCTGAAACACTCTTTCTGTGGAAACTGCAAGTGGACATTCTGAGCGCTAAGGGGCGTATAGTGGAAAGAGGAATATCTTTAAATAAAAATTACCCAGAAGCATTCTGTGAAACTTCTTTCTGTTCTGTGCATTCAACTAACATAGTTGAAGCTTACTTCTGATTGAGTAGATCTGAAATCCTCTTTCTGTAGAAACTGCAAGTGGAAATTCGGAGCGCTAAGGTGTATAGTGGAAAAAGGATTATCTTCAAATAAAAACTACAAAGAAGCAATCTTTGGAACTTCTTTCTGTTCTGTGCATTGAACTAACAGAGTAGAACCTTCCTTTTGATACAGCAGTTCTGAAACACTCTTTCTGTAGAAACTGCTAGTGGTCATTCAGAGCGCTAAGGGGCCTATAGGGGATAAATGAATATCTTCAAATAAAAACTACACAGAAGCATACTGTGAACCTTCTTTCTGTTGTGTGCATTCAACTAACAGAGTTGAACCCGACTTTTGATTGAGAAGTTCTTAAACACTCTTTCTGTAGAAACGGCAAGTGGACATTTCGAGCGCAAGGGGCCAATAACGGAAAAAGGTATATCTTCAAATAAAAACTACACAGAAGCATTCTGGGAAGCTTCTTTCTGATCTGTGCTTTCAATTGACAGAGATGAAACTTACTTTTAATTGACCAGTTCTGAAACACTCTTTCTGCAGAAACTGCTGTGGCATTCGGAGCGCTAAGGGGCCTAGAGTGGAAAAACGAATATCTTCAAAGGAAAACTACACAGAAGCATTCTGTGAAACTACTTTCTGATCTGTGCATTCAAGTAACAGAGTTGAACCTTACTTTTGATTGAGCAGCTCTGAAACACTCTTTCTGTAGTAACTGCAAGTGGACAATTGGAGCGCTAAAGTGCCTACAGTGGAGAAACGAATATCTTCAAATAAAAACTACACAGAAGCATTCTGTGAAATTTCTTTCTGTTCTGTGCATTCAACTAACAGAGCAGAACTTTACTTTTGATTGAGCAGTTCTGAAACACTCTTTCTGTAGAAACTGCAAGTGGATATTGGGAGCTCTAAGGGGCCTATAGTGGAAAAACGAATATCTTCAAATAAAAACTTCACAGAATAATTCTGTGAAACTTCTTTCTGTTCTGTGCATTCAATTAACAGAGTTGAACCATACTTTTGATTCAGCAGTTCTGAATCACTCTTCCTGCAGAAAGTGCAAGTGGTCATTCGGAGCGCTAAGTGGCCTATAGTGGGAAAATGTAATATCTTCAAATAAAAACTACAGAGAAGCATTTTGTGAAACTTCTTTCTGATCTGTGAGTTCAACTAACAGAGTTCAAGCTTACTTTTGATGGAGCAGTTCTGAAACACTCTTTCTGTAGAAACGGAAAGTGGACATTACCAGCGCTAAGGGGCCTATAGCGGAAAAAAGAATATCTTCAAATAAAAACTACAGAGATGCATTCAGTGAAACTTCCTTCTGTTCTGTGCATTCAACTAATGGAGTTGAACCTTACTTTTGATTGAGCAGTTCTGAAACACTCTTTCTGTAGAAACAGCAAGTTGACATTCGGAACTCTAAGTAGCCTACATTGGAATAAGGAATATCTTCAAATAAAAACTTCACAGAAGCATTCTGTGAAACTTCAGTATGATCTGTGCAATCAACTAACAGAGGTGAAACGTACTTTTGCTTGAGAAGTTTTGAAACACCCTTTGTGTAGAAAGTGCAAGTGGACATTCGGAGTGCTAAGAGGCCTATAGAGGAAAAAGGAATATCTCCAAATAAAAACTACACAGAAGCATTCTGCAAATTTCTTTCTGATCTGTGCATTCAACTAACAGTGTGGAACCTGACTTTTGATTGAGCGGTTCTGAAACACTCTCTCTGTAGAAACTGCTAGTGGACATTGAGATTGCTAAGCAACCTATAGTGGAAAAAGTTATGTCATCAAATAACTATACAGAAGCATTCTGTGAAACTTCTTTCTGTTCTGTGCATTCAACTCACAGAGTTGAATCTTACTTTTGATTGAGCAGTTCTGAAACCCTCTTTCTGTAGAAACTGCAAGTGGACATTCAGAGCGCTAAGGGGCAAATATTGGAAAAAGGAATATCTTCAAATAAAAACTACACAGAAGCATTCTGTGAAACTTCTTTCTGTTCTGTGCATTCAGCTCACAGTGTTGAACCTCACTTTTGATTGAGCAGTTCTGAAACACTCTTTCTGTGGAAACTGCAAGTGGACATTCTGAGCGCTAAGGGGCGTATAGTGGAAAGAGGAATATCTTTAAATAAAAATTACCCAGAAGCATTCTGTGAAACTTCTTTCTGTTCTGTGCATTCAACTAACATAGTTGACCTTACTTCTGATTGAGTAGATCTGAAATCCTCTTTCTGTAGAAACTGCAAGTGGAAATTCGGAGCGCTAAGGTGTATAGTGGAAAAAGGATTATCTTCAAATAAAAACTACAAAGAAGCAATCTTTGGACCTTCTTTCTGTTCTGTGCATTGAACTAACAGAGTAGAACCTTCCTTTTGATACAGCAGTTCTGAAACACTCTTTCTGTAGAAACTGCTAGTGGTCATTCAGAGCGCTAAGGGGCCTATAGGGGATAAACGAATATCTTCAAATAAAAACTACACAGAAGCATACTGTGAACCTTCTTTCTGTTGTGTGCATTCAACTAACAGAGTTGAACCCGACTTTTGATTGAGAAGTTCTTAAACACTCTTTCTGTAGAAACGGCAAGTGGACATTTCGAGCCCAAGGGGCCAATAACGGAAAAAGGTATATCTTCAAATAAAAACTACACAGAAACATTCTGGGAAGCTTCTTTCTGATCTGTGCTTTCAATTGACAGAGATGAAACTTACTTTTAATTGACCAGTTCTGAAACACTCTTTCTGCAGAAACTGCTGTGGCATTCGGAGCGCTAAGGGGCCTAGAGTGGAAAAACGAATATCTTCAAAGGAAAACTACACAGAAGCATTCTGTGAAACTACTTTCTGATCTGGGCATTCAAGTAACAGAGTTGAACCTTACTTTTGATTGAGCAGCTCTGAAACACTCTTTCTGTAGTAACTGCAAGTGGGCAATCGGAGCGCTAAAGTGCCTACAGTGGAGAAACGAATATCTTCAAATAAAAACTACACAGAAGCATTCTGTGAAATTTCTTTCTGTTCTGTGCATTCAACTAACAGAGCAGAACTTTACTTTTGATTGAGCAGTTCTGAAACACTCTTTCTGTAGAAACTGCAAGTGGATATTGGGAGCTCTAAGGGGCCTATAGTGGAAAAACGAATATCTTCACATAAAAACTTCACAGAATAATTCTGTGAAACTTCTTTCTGTTCTGTGCATTCAATTAACAGAGTTGAACCTTACTTTTGATTCAGCAGTTCTGAATCACTCTTCCTGCAGAAAGTGCAAGTGGTCATTCGGAGCGCTAAGTGGCCTATAGTGGGAAAATGAAATATCTTCAAATAAAAACTACAGAGAAGCATTTTGTGAAACTTCTTTCTGATCTGTGCGTTCAACTAACAGAGTTCAAGCTTACTTTTGATGGAACAGTTCTGAAACACTCTTTCTGTAGAAACGGAAAGTGGACATTACCAGCGCTAAGGGGCCTATAGTGGAAAAAAAAAATATCTTCATATAAAAACTGCACAGAAGCATTCTGTGAGACTTCTTTCAGTTGTGTGAATTCAACTAACAGAGATGAGCCTTACTTTTTTTTACGCAGTTCTGAAACACTCTTTCTGTAGAAACAGCAAGTTGACATTCGGAACTCTAAGTAGCCTACATTGGAATAAGGAATATCTTCAAATAAAAACTTCACAGAAGCATTCTGTGAAACTTCAGTATGATCTGTGCAATCAACTAACAGAGGTGAAACGTACTTTTGATTGAGAAGTTTTGAAACACCCTTTGTGTAGAAAGTGCAAGTGGACATTCGGAGTGCTAAGAGGCCTATGGAGGAAAAAGGAATATCTCCAAATAAAAACTACACAGAAGCATTCTGCGAAAGTTCTTTCTGATCTGTGCATTCAACTAACAGTGTGGAACCTGACTTTTGATTGAGCGGTTCTGAAACACTCTCTCTGTAGAAACTGCTAGTGGACATTGAGATTGCCAAGCAACCTATAGTGGAAAAAGTTATGTCATCAAATAACTATACAGAAGCATTCTGTGAAACTTCTTTCTGTTCTGTGCATTCAACTCACAGAGTTGAATCTTACTTTTGATTGAGCAGTTCTGAAACCGTCTTTCTGTAGAAACTGCAAGTGGACATTCAGAGCGCTAAGGGGCAAATATTGGAAAAAGGAATATCTTCAAATAAAAACTACACAGAAGCATTCTGTGAAACTTCTTTCTGTTCTGTGCATTCAACTCACAGAGTTGAACCTCACTTTTGATTGAGCAGTTCTGAAACACTCTTTCTGTGGAAACTGCAAGTGGACATTCTGAGCGCTAAGGGGCGTATAGTGGAAAGAGGAATATCTTTAAATAAAAATTACCCAGAAGCATTCTGTGAAACTTCTTTCTGTTCTGTGCATTCAACTAACATAGTTGAACCTTACTTCTGATTGAGTAGATCTGAAATCCTCTTTCTGTAGAAACTGCAAGTGGAAATTCGGAGCGCTAAGGTGTATAGTGGAAAAAGGATTATCTTCAAATAAAAACTACAAAGAAGCAATCTTTGGAACTTCTTTCTGTTCTGTGCATTGAACTAACAGAGTAGAACCTTCCTTTTGATACAGCAGTTCTGAAACACTCTTTCTGTAGAAACTGCTAGTGGTCATTCAGAGCGCTAAGGGGCCTATAGGGGATAAACGAATATCTTCAAATAAAAACTACACAGAAGCATACTGTGAACCTTCTTTCTGTTGTGTGCATTCAACTAACAGTGTTGAACCCGACTTTTGATTGAGAAGTTCTTAAACACTCTTTCTGTAGAAACGGCAAGTGGACATTTCGAGCGCAAGGGGCCAATAACGGAAAAAGGTATATCTTCAAATAAAAACTACACAGAAGCATTCTGGGAAGCTTCTTTCTGATCTGTGCTTTCAATTGACAGAGATGAAACTTACTTTTAATTGACCAGTTCTGAAACACTCTTTCTGCAGAAACTGCTTTGGCATTCGGAGCGCTAAGGGGCCCAGAGTGGAAAAACGAATATTTTCAAAGGAAAACTACACAGAAGCATTCTGTGAAACTACTTTCTGATCTGTGCATTCAAGTAACAGAGTTGAACCTTACTTTTGATTGAGCAGCTCTGAAACACTCTTTCTGTAGTAACTGCAAGTGGACAATCGGAGCGCTAAAGTGCCTACAGTGGAGAAACGAATATCTTCAAATAAAAACTACACAGAAGCATTCTGTGAAATTTCTTTCTGTTCTGTGCATTCAACTAAGAGAGCAGAACTTTACTTTTGATTGAGCAGTTCTGAAACACTCTTTCTGTAGAAACTGCAAGTGGATATTGGGAGCTCTAAGGGGCCTATAGTGGAAAAACGAATATCTTCAAATAAAAACTTCACAGAATAATTCTGTGAAACTTCTTTCTGTTCTGTGCATTCAATTAACAGAGTTGAACCTTACTTTTGATTCAGCAGTTCTGAATCACTCTTCCTGCAGAAAGTGCAAGTGGTCATTCGGAGCGCTAAGTGGCCTATAGAGGGAAAATGTAATATCTTCAAATAAAAACTACAGAGAAGCATTTTGTGAAACTTCTTTCTGATCTGTGCGTTCAACTAACAGAGTTCAAGCTTACTTTTGATGGAGCAGTTCTGAAACACTCTTTCTGTAGAAACGGAAAGTGGACATAACCAGCGCTAAGGGGCCTATAGTGGAAAAAAAAAATATCTTCATATAAAAACTGCACAGAAGCATTCTGTGAGACTTCTTTCAGTTGTGTGAATTCAACTAACAGAGATGAGCCTTACTTTTGGTTACGCAGTTCTGAAACACTCTTTCTGTAGAAACTGCAAGTGGACATTCAGAGCGCTAAGGGGCCTATAGCGGAAAAAAGAATATCTTCAAATAAAAACTACAGAGATGCATCCTGTGAAACTTCCTTCTGTTCTGTGCATTCAACTAATGGAGTTGAACCTTACTTTTGATTGAGCAGTTCTGAAACACTCTTTCTGTAGAAACAGCAAGTCGACTTTCGGAACTCTAAGTAGCCTACATTGGAATAAGGAATATCTTCAAATAAAAACTTCACAGAAGCATTCTGTGAAACTTCAGTATGATCTGTGCAATCAACTAACAGAGGTGAAACGTACTTTTGATTGAGAAGTTTTGAAACACCCTTTGTGTAGAAAGTGCAAGTGGACATTCGGAGTGCTAAGAGGCCTATAGAGGAAAAAGGAATATCTCCAAATAAAAACTACACAGAAGCATTCTGCGAAAGTTCTTTCTGATCTGTGCATTCAACTAACAGTGTGGAACCTGACTTTTGATTGAGCGGTTCTGAAACACTCTCTCTGTAGAAACTGCTAGTGGACATTGAGATTGCTAAGCAACCTATAGTGGAAAAAGTTATGTCATCAAATAACTATACAGAAGCATTCTGTGAAACTTCTTTCTGTTCTGTGCATTCAACTCACAGAGTTGAATCTTACTTTTGATTGAGCAGTTCTGAAACCCTCTTTCTGTAGAAACTGCAAGTGGACATTCAGAGCGCTAAGGGGCAAATATTGGAAAAAGGAATATCTTCAAATAAAAACTACACAGAAGCATTCTGTGAAACTTCTTTCTGTTCTGTGCATTCAACTCACAGAGTTGAACCTCACTTTTGATTGAGCAGTTCTGAAACACTCTTTCTGTGGAAACTGCAAGTGGACATTCTGAGCGCTAAGGGGCGTATAGTGGAAAGAGGAATATCTTTAAATAAAAATTACCCAGAAGCATTCTGTGAAACTTCTTTCTGTTCTGTGCATCCAACTAACATAGTTGAACCTTACTTCTGATTGAGTAGATCTGAAATCCTCTTTCTGTAGGAACTGCAAGTGGAAATTCGGAGCGCTAAGGTGTATAGTGGAAAAAGGATTATCTTCAAATAAAAACTACAAAGAAGCAATCTTTGGAACTTCTTTCTGTTCTGTGCATTGAACTAACAGAGTAGAACCTTCCTTTTGATACAGCAGTTCTGAAACACTCTTTCTGTAGAAACTGCTAGTGGTCATTCAGAGCGCTAAGGGGCCTATAGGGGATAAACGAATATCTTCAAATAAAAACTACACAGAAGCATACTGTGAACCTTCTTTCTGTTGTGTGCATTCAACTAACAGAGTTGAACCCGACTTTTGATTGAGAAGTTCTTAAACACTCTTTCTGTAGAAACGGCAAGTGGACATTTCGAGCGCAAGGGGCCAATAACGGAAAAAGGTATATCTTCAAATAAAAACTACACAGAAGCATTCTGGGAAGCTTCTTTCTGATCTGTGCTTTCAATTGACAGAGATGAAACTTACTTTTAATTGACCAGTTCTGAAACACTCTTTCTGCAGAAACTGCTGTGGCATTCGGAGCGCTAAGGGGCCTAGAGTGGAAAAACGAATATCTTCAAAGGAAAACTACACAGAAGCATTCTGTGAAACTACTTTCTGATCTGTGCATTCAAGTAACAGAGTTGAACCTTACTTTTGATTGAGCAGCTCTGAAACACTCTTTCTGTAGTAACTGCAAGTGGACAATCGGAGCGCTAAAGTGCCTACAGTGGAGAAACGAATATCTTCAAATAAAAACTACACAGAAGCATTCTGTGAAATTTCTTTCTGTTCTGTGCATTCAACTAACAGAGCAGAACTTTACTTTTGATTGAGCAGTTCTGAAACACTGTTTCTGTAGAAACTGCAAGTGGATATTGGGAGCTCTAAGGGGCCTATAGTGGAAAAACGAATATCTTCAAATGAAAACTTCACAGAATAATTCTGTGAAACTTCTTTCTGTTCTGTGCATTCAATTAACAGAGTTGAACCTTACTTTTGATTCAGCAGTTCTGAATCACTCTTCCTGCAGAAAGTGCAAGTGGTCATTCGGAGCGCTAAGTGGCCTATAGTGGGAAAATGTAATATCTTCAAATAAAAACTACAGAGAAGCATTTTGTGAAACTTCTTTCTGATCTGTGAGTTCAACTAACAGAGTTCAAGCTTACTTTTGATGGAGCAGTTCTGAAACACTCTTTCTGTAGAAACGGAAAGTGGACATTACCAGCGCTAAGGGGCCTATAGCGGAAAAAAGAATATCTTCAAATAAAAACTACAGAGATGCATTCAGTGAAACTTCCTTCTGTTCTGTGCATTCAACTAATGGAGTTGAACCTTACTTTTGATTGAGCAGTTCTGAAACACTCTTTCTGTAGAAACAGCAAGTTGACATTCGGAACTCTAAGTAGCCTACATTGGAATAAGGAATATCTTCAAATAAAAACTTCACAGAAGCATTCTGTGAAACTTCAGTATGATCTGTGCAATCAACTAACAGAGGTGAAACGTACTTTTGCTTGAGAAGTTTTGAAACACCCTTTGTGTAGAAAGTGCAAGTGGACATTCGGAGTGCTAAGAGGCCTATAGAGGAAAAAGGAATATCTCCAAATAAAAACTACACAGAAGCATTCTGCAAATTTCTTTCTGATCTGTGCATTCAACTAACAGTGTGGAACCTGACTTTTGATTGAGCGGTTCTGAAACACTCTCTCTGTAGAAACTGCTAGTGGACATTGAGATTGCTAAGCAACCTATAGTGGAAAAAGTTATGTCATCAAATAACTATACAGAAGCATTCTGTGAAACTTCTTTCTGTTCTGTGCATTCAACTCACAGAGTTGAATCTTACTTTTGATTGAGCAGTTCTGAAACCCTCTTTCTGTAGAAACTGCAAGTGGACATTCAGAGCGCTAAGGGGCAAATATTGGAAAAAGGAATATCTTCAAATAAAAACTACACAGAAGCATTCTGTGAAACTTCTTTCTGTTCTGTGCATTCAACTCACAGAGTTGAACCTCACTTTTGATTGAGCAGTTCTGAAACACTCTTTCTGTGGAAACTGCAAGTGGACATTCTGAGCGCTAAGGGGCGTATAGTGGAAAGAGGAATATCTTTAAATAAAAATTACCCAGAAGCATTCTGTGAAACTTCTTTCTGTTCTGTGCATTCAACTAACATAGTTGAACCTTACTTCTGATTGAGTAGATCTGAAATCCTCTTTCTGTAGAAACTGCAAGTGGAAATTCGGAGCGCTAAGGTGTATAGTGGAAAAAGGATTATCTTCAAATAAAAACTACAAAGAAGCAATCTTTGGAACTTCTTTCTGTTCTGTGCATTGAACTAACAGAGTAGAACCTTCCTTTTGATACAGCAGTTCTGAAACACTCTTTCTGTAGAAACTGCTAGTGGTCATTCAGAGCGCTAAGGGGCCTATAGGGGATAAACGAATATCTTCAAATAAAAACTACACAGAAGCATACTGTGAACCTTCTTTCTGTTGTGTGCATTCAACTAACAGTGTTGAACCCGACTTTTGATTGAGAAGTTCTTAAACACTCTTTCTGTAGAAACGGCAAGTGGACATTTCGAGCGCAAGGGGCCAATAACGGAAAAAGGTATATCTTCAAATAAAAACTACACAGAAGCATTCTGGGAAGCTTCTTTCTGATCTGTGCTTTCAATTGACAGAGATGAAACTTACTTTTAATTGACCAGTTCTGAAACACTCTTTCTGCAGAAACTGCTGTGGCATTCGGAGCGCTAAGGGGCCTAGAGTGGAAAAATGAATATCTTCAAAGGAAAACTACACAGAAGCATTCTGTGAAACTACTTTCTGATCTGTGCATTCAAGTAACAGAGTTGAACCTTACTTTTGATTGAGCAGCTCTGAAACACTCTTTCTGTAGTAACTGCAAGTGGACAATCGGAGCGCTAAAGTGCCTACAGTGGAGAAACGAATATCTTCAAATAAAAACTACACAGAAGCATTCTGTGAAATTTCTTTCTGTTCTGTGCATTCAACTAACAGAGCAGAACTTTACTTTTGATTGAGCAGTTCTGAAACACTCTTTCTGTAGAAACTGCAAGTGGATATTGGGAGCTCTAAGGGGCCTATAGTGGAAAAACGAATATCTTCAAATAAAAACTTCACAGAATAATTCTGTGAAACTTCTTTCTGTTCTGTGCATTCAATTAACAGAGTTGAACCTTACTTTTGATTCAGCAGTTCTGAATCACTCTTCCTGCAGAAAGTGCAAGTGGTCATTCGGAGCGCTAAGTGGCCTATAGTGGGAAAATGTAATATCTTCAAATAAAAACTACAGAGAAGCATTTTGTGAAACTTCTTTCTGATCTGTGCGTTCAACTAACAGAGTTCAAGCTTACTTTTGATGGAGCAGTTCTGAAACACTCTTTCTGTAGAAACGGAAAGTGGACATAACCAGCGCTAAGGGGCCTATAGTGGAAAAAAAAAATATCTTCATATAAAAACTGCACAGAAGCATTCTGTGAGACTTCTTTCAGTTGTGTGAATTCAACTAACAGAGATGAGCCTTACTTTTGGTTACGCAGTTCTGAAACACTCTTTCTGTAGAAACTGCAAGTGGACATTCAGAGCGCTAAGGGGCCTATAGCGGAAAAAAGAATATCTTCAAATAAAAACTACAGAGATGCATCCTGTGAAACTTCCTTCTGTTCTGTGCATTCAACTAATGGAGTTGAACCTTACTTTTGATTGAGCAGTTCTGAAACACTCTTTCTGTAGAAACAGCAAGTCGACTTTCGGAACTCTAAGTAGCCTACATTGGAATAAGGAATATCTTCAAATAAAAACTTCACAGAAGCATTCTGTGAAACTTCAGTATGATCTGTGCAATCAACTAACAGAGGTGAAACGTACTTTTGATTGAGAAGTTTTGAAACACCCTTTGTGTAGAAAGTGCAAGTGGACATTCGGAGTGCTAAGAGGCCTATAGAGGAAAAAGGAATATCTCCAAATAAAAACTACACAGAAGCATTCTGCGAAAGTTCTTTCTGATCTGTGCATTCAACTAACAGTGTGGAACCTGACTTTTGATTGAGCGGTTCTGAAACACTCTCTCTGTAGAAACTGCTAGTGGACATTGAGATTGCTAAGCAACCTATAGTGGAAAAAGTTATGTCATCAAATAACTATACAGAAGCATTCTGTGAAACTTCTTTCTGTTCTGTGCATTCAACTCACAGAGTTGAATCTTACTTTTGATTGAGCAGTTCTGAAACCCTCTTTCTGTAGAAACTGCAAGTGGACATTCAGAGCGCTAAGGGGCAAATATTGGAAAAAGGAATATCTTCAAATAAAAACTACACAGAAGCATTCTGTGAAACTTCTTTCTGTTCTGTGCATTCAACTCACAGAGTTGAACCTCACTTTTGATTGAGCAGTTCTGAAACACTCTTTCTGTGGAAACTGCAAGTGGACATTCTGAGCGCTAAGGGGCGTATAGTGGAAAGAGGAATATCTTTAAATAAAAATTACCCAGAAGCATTCTGTGAAACTTCTTTCTGTTCTGTGCATCCAACTAACATAGTTGAACCTTACTTCTGATTGAGTAGATCTGAAATCCTCTTTCTGTAGGAACTGCAAGTGGAAATTCGGAGCGCTAAGGTGTATAGTGGAAAAAGGATTATCTTCAAATAAAAACTACAAAGAAGCAATCTTTGGAACTTCTTTCTGTTCTGTGCATTGAACTAACAGAGTAGAACCTTCCTTTTGATACAGCAGTTCTGAAACACTCTTTCTGTAGAAACTGCTAGTGGTCATTCAGAGCGCTAAGGGGCCTATAGGGGATAAACGAATATCTTCAAATAAAAACTACACAGAAGCATACTGTGAACCTTCTTTCTGTTGTGTGCATTCAACTAACAGAGTTGAACCCGACTTTTGATTGAGAAGTTCTTAAACACTCTTTCTGTAGAAACGGCAAGTGGACATTTCGAGCGCAAGGGGCCAATAACGGAAAAAGGTATATCTTCAAATAAAAACTACACAGAAGCATTCTGGGAAGCTTCTTTCTGATCTGTGCTTTCAATTGACAGAGATGAAACTTACTTTTAATTGACCAGTTCTGAAACACTCTTTCTGCAGAAACTGCTGTGGCATTCGGAGCGCTAAGGGGCCTAGAGTGGAAAAACGAATATCTTCAAAGGAAAACTACACAGAAGCATTCTGTGAAACTACTTTCTGATCTGTGCATTCAAGTAACAGAGTTGAACCTTACTTTTGATTGAGCAGCTCTGAAACACTCTTTCTGTAGTAACTGCAAGTGGACAATCGGAGCGCTAAAGTGCCTACAGTGGAGAAACGAATATCTTCAAATAAAAACTACACAGAAGCATTCTGTGAAATTTCTTTCTGTTCTGTGCATTCAACTAACAGAGCAGAACTTTACTTTTGATTGAGCAGTTCTGAAACACTGTTTCTGTAGAAACTGCAAGTGGATATTGGGAGCTCTAAGGGGCCTATAGTGGAAAAACGAATATCTTCAAATGAAAACTTCACAGAATAATTCTGTGAAACTTCTTTCTGTTCTGTGCATTCAATTAACAGAGTTGAACCTTACTTTTGATTCAGCAGTTCTGAATCACTCTTCCTGCAGAAAGTGCAAGTGGTCATTCGGAGCGCTAAGTGGCCTATAGTGGGAAAATGTAATATCTTCAAATAAAAACTACAGAGAAGCATTTTGTGAAACTTCTTTCTGATCTGTGCGTTCAACTAACAGAGTTCAAGCTTACTTTTGATGGAGCAGTTCTGAAACACTCTTTCTGTAGAAACGGAAAGTGGACATTACCAGCGCTAAGGGGCCTATAGTGGAAAAAAAAAATATCTTCATATAAAAACTGCACAGAAGCATTCTGTGAGACTTCTTTCAGTTGTGTGAATTCAACTAACAGAGATGAGCCTTACTTTTGGTTACGCAGTTCTGAAACTCTTTCTGTAGAAACTGCAAGTGGACATTCAGAGCGCTAAGGGGCCTATAGCGGAAAAAAGAATATCTTCAAATAAAAACTACAGAGATGCATCCTGTGAAACTTCCTTCTGTTCTGTGCATTCAACTAATGGAGTTGAACCTTACTTTTGATTGAGCAGTTCTGAAACACTCTTTCTGTAGAAACAGCAAGTCGACTTTCGGAACTCTAAGTAGCCTACATTGGAATAAGGAATATCTTCAAATAAAAACTTCACAGAAGCATTCTGTGAAACTTCAGTATGATCTGTGCAATCAACTAACAGAGGTGAAACGTACTTTTGATTGAGAAGTTTTGAAACACCCTTTGTGTAGAAAGTGCAAGTGGACATTCGGAGTGCTAAGAGGCCTATAGAGGAAAAAGGAATATCTCCAAATAAAAACTACACAGAAGCATTCTGCGAAAGTTCTTTCTGATCTGTGCATTCAACTAACAGTGTGGAACCTGACTTTTGATTGAGCGGTTCTGAAACACTCTCTCTGTAGAAACTGCTAGTGGACATTGAGATTGCTAAGCAACCTATAGTGGAAAAAGTTATGTCATCAAATAACTATACAGAAGCATTCTGTGAAACTTCTTTCTGTTCTGTGCATTCAACTCACAGAGTTGAATCTTACTTTTGATTGAGCAGTTCTGAAACCCTCTTTCTGTAGAAACTGCAAGTGGACATTCAGAGCGCTAAGGGGCAAATATTGGAAAAAGGAATATCTTCAAATAAAAACTACACAGAAGCATTCTGTGAAACTTCTTTCTGTTCTGTGCATTCAACTCACAGAGTTGAACCTCACTTTTGATTGAGCAGTTCTGAAACACTCTTTCTGTGGAAACTGCAAGTGGACATTCTGAGCGCTAAGGGGCGTATAGTGGAAAGAGGAATATCTTTAAATAAAAATTACCCAGAAGCATTCTGTGAAACTTCTTTCTGTTCTGTGCATCCAACTAACATAGTTGAACCTTACTTCTGATTGAGTAGATCTGAAATCCTCTTTCTGTAGGAACTGCAAGTGGAAATTCGGAGCGCTAAGGTGTATAGTGGAAAAAGGATTATCTTCAAATAAAAACTACAAAGAAGCAATCTTTGGAACTTCTTTCTGTTCTGTGCATTGAACTAACAGAGTAGAACCTTCCTTTTGATACAGCAGTTCTGAAACACTCTTTCTGTAGAAACTGCTAGTGGTCATTCAGAGCGCTAAGGGGCCTATAGGGGATAAACGAATATCTTCAAATAAAAACTACACAGAAGCATACTGTGAACCTTCTTTCTGTTGTGTGCATTCAACTAACAGAGTTGAACCCGACTTTTGATTGAGAAGTTCTTAAACACTCTTTCTGTAGAAACGGCAAGTGGACATTTCGAGCGCAAGGAGCCAATAACGGAAAAAGGTATATCTTCAAATAAAAACTACACAGAAGCATTCTGGGAAGCTTCTTTCTGATCTGTGCTTTCAATTGACAGAGATGAAACTTACTTTTAATTGACCAGTTCTGAAACACTCTTTCTGCAGAAACTGCTGTGGCATTCGGAGCGCTAAGGGGCCTAGAGTGGAAAAACGAATATCTTCAAAGGAAAACTACACAGAAGCATTCTGTGAAACTACTTTCTGATCTGTGCATTCAAGTAACAGAGTTGAACCTTACTTTTGATTGAGCAGCTCTGAAACACTCTTTCTGTAGTAACTGCAAGTGGACAATCGGAGCGCTAAAGTGCCTACAGTGGAGAAACGAATATCTTCAAATAAAAACTACACAGAAGCATTCTGTGAAATTTCTTTCTGTTCTGTGCATTCAACTAACAGAGCAGAACTTTACTTTTGATTGAGCAGTTCTGAAACACTGTTTCTGTAGAAACTGCAAGTGGATATTGGGAGCTCTAAGGGGCCTATAGTGGAAAAACGAATATCTTCAAATGAAAACTTCACAGAATAATTCTGTGAAACTTCTTTCTGTTCTGTGCATTCAATTAACAGAGTTGAACCTTACTTTTGATTCAGCAGTTCTGAATCACTCTTCCTGCAGAAAGTGCAAGTGGTCATTCGGAGCGCTAAGTGGCCTATAGTGGGAAAATGTAATATCTTCAAATAAAAACTACAGAGAAGCATTTTGTGAAACTTCTTTCTGATCTGTGAGTTCAACTAACAGAGTTCAAGCTTACTTTTGATGGAGCAGTTCTGAAACACTCTTTCTGTAGAAACGGAAAGTGGACATTACCAGCGCTAAGGGGCCTATAGCGGAAAAAATAATATCTTCAAATAAAAACTACAGAGACGCATTCAGTGAAACTTCCTTCTGTTCTGTGCATTCAACTAATGGAGTTGAACCTTACTTTTGATTGAGCAGTTCTGAAACACTCTTTCTGTAGAAACAGCAAGTTGACATTCGGAACTCTAAGTAGTCTACATTGGAATAAGGAATATCTTCAAATAAAAACTTCACAGAAGCATTCTGTGAAACTTCAGTATGATCTGTGCAATCAACTAACAGAGGTGAAACGTACTTTTGATTGAGAAGTTTTGAAACACCCTTTGTGTAGAAAGTGCAAGTGGACATTCGGAGTGCTAAGAGGCCTATAGAGGAAAAAGGAATATCTCCAAATAAAAACTACACAGAAGCATTCTGCGAAAGTTCTTTCTGATCTGTGCATTCAACTAACAGTGTGGAACCTGACTTTTGATTGAGCGGTTCTGAAACACTCTCTCTGTAGAAACTGCTAGTGGACATTGAGATTGCTAAGCAACCTATAGTGGAAAAAGTTATGTCATCAAATAACTATACAGAAGCATTCTGTGAAACTTCTTTCTGTTCTGTGCATTCAACTCACAGAGTTGAATCTTACTTTTGATTGAGCAGTTCTGAAACCCTCTTTCTGTAGAAACTGCAAGTGGACATTCAGAGCGCTAAGGGGCAAATATTGGAAAAAGGAATATCTTCAAATAAAAACTACACAGAAGCATTCTGTGAAACTTCTTTCTGTTCTGTGCATTCAACTCACAGAGTTGAACCTCACTTTTGATTGAGCAGTTCTGAAACACTCTTTCTGTGGAAACTGCAAGTGGACATTCTGAGCGCTAAGGGGCGTATAGTGGAAAGAGGAATATCTTTAAATAAAAATTACCCAGAAGCATTCTGTGAAACTTCTTTCTGTTCTGTGCATCCAACTAACATAGTTGAACCTTACTTCTGATTGAGTAGATCTGAAATCCTCTTTCTGTAGGAACTGCAAGTGGAAATTCGGAGCGCTAAGGTGTATAGTGGAAAAAGGATTATCTTCAAATAAAAACTACAAAGAAGCAATCTTTGGAACTTCTTTCTGTTCTGTGCATTGAACTAACAGAGTAGAACCTTCCTTTTGATACAGCAGTTCTGAAACACTCTTTCTGTAGAAACTGCTAGTGGTCATTCAGAGCGCTAAGGGGCCTATAGGGGATAAACGAATATCTTCAAATAAAAACTACACAGAAGCATACTGTGAACCTTCTTTCTGTTGTGTGCATTCAACTAACAGAGTTGAACCCGACTTTTGATTGAGAAGTTCTTAAACACTCTTTCTGTAGAAACGGCAAGTGGACATTTCGAGCGCAAGGAGCCAATAACGGAAAAAGGTATATCTTCAAATAAAAACTACACAGAAGCATTCTGGGAAGCTTCTTTCTGATCTGTGCTTTCAATTGACAGAGATGAAACTTACTTTTAATTGACCAGTTCTGAAACACTCTTTCTGCAGAAACTGCTGTGGCATTCGGAGCGCTAAGGGGCCTAGAGTGGAAAAACGAATATCTTCAAAGGAAAACTACACAGAAGCATTCTGTGAAACTACTTTCTGATCTGTGCATTCAAGTAACAGAGTTGAACCTTACTTTTGATTGAGCAGCTCTGAAACACTCTTTCTGTAGTAACTGCAAGTGGACAATCGGAGCGCTAAAGTGCCTACAGTGGAGAAACGAATATCTTCAAATAAAAACTACACAGAAGCATTCTGTGAAATTTCTTTCTGTTCTGTGCATTCAACTAACAGAGCAGAACTTTACTTTTGATTGAGCAGTTCTGAAACACTGTTTCTGTAGAAACTGCAAGTGGATATTGGGAGCTCTAAGGGGCCTATAGTGGAAAAACGAATATCTTCAAATGAAAACTTCACAGAATAATTCTGTGAAACTTCTTTCTGTTCTGTGCATTCAATTAACAGAGTTGAACCTTACTTTTGATTCAGCAGTTCTGAATCACTCTTCCTGCAGAAAGTGCAAGTGGTCATTCGGAGCGCTAAGTGGCCTATAGTGGGAAAATGTAATATCTTCAAATAAAAACTACAGAGAAGCATTTTGTGAAACTTCTTTCTGATCTGTGAGTTCAACTAACAGAGTTCAAGCTTACTTTTGATGGAGCAGTTCTGAAACACTCTTTCTGTAGAAACGGAAAGTGGACATTACCAGCGCTAAGGGGCCTATAGCGGAAAAAATAATATCTTCAAATAAAAACTACAGAGATGCATTCAGTGAAACTTCCTTCTGTTCTGTGCATTCAACTAATGGAGTTGAACCTTACTTTTGATTGAGCAGTTCTGAAACACTCTTTCTGTAGAAACAGCAAGTTGACATTCGGAACTCTAAGTAGTCTACATTGGAATAAGGAATATCTTCAAATAAAAACTTCACAGAAGCATTCTGTGAAACTTCAGTATGATCTGTGCAATCAACTAACAGAGGTGAAACGTACTTTTGCTTGAGAAGTTTTGAAACACCCTTTGTGTAGAAAGTGCAAGTGGACATTCGGAGTGCTAAGAGGCCTATAGAGGAAAAAGGAATATCTCCAAATAAAAACTACACAGAAGCATTCTGCAAATTTCTTTCTGATCTGTGCATTCAACTAACAGTGTGGAACCTGACTTTTGATTGAGCGGTTCTGAAACACTCTCTCTGTAGAAACTGCTAGTGGACATTGAGATTGCTAAGCAACCTATAGTGGAAAAAGTTATGTCATCAAATAACTATACAGAAGCATTCTGTGAAACTTCTTTCTGTTCTGTGCATTCAACTCACAGAGTTGAATCTTACTTTTGATTGAGCAGTTCTGAAACCCTCTTTCTGTAGAAACTGCAAGTGGACATTCAGAGCACTAAGGGGCCAATATTGGAAAAAGGAATATCTTCAAATAAAAACTACGCAGAAGCATTCTGTGAAACTTCTTTCTGTTCTGTGCATTCAACTCACAGTGTTGAACCTCACTTTTGATTTAGCAGTTCTGAAACACTCTTTCTGTGGAAACTGCAAGTGGACATTCTGAGCGCTAAGGGGCGTATAGTGGAAAGAGGAATATCTTTAAATAAAAATTACCCAGAAGCATTCTGTGAAACTTCTTTCTGTTCTGTGCATTCAACTAACATAGTTGAAGCTTACTTCTGATTGAGTAGATCTGAAATCCTCTTTCTGTAGAAACTGCAAGTGGAAATTCGGAGCGCTAAGGTGTATAGTGGAAAAAGGATTATCTTCAAATAAAAACTACAAAGAAGCAATCTTTGGAACTTCTTTCTGTTCTGTGCATTGAACTAACAGAGTAGAACCTTCCTTTTGATACAGCAGTTCTGAAACACTCTTTCTGTAGAAACTGCTAGTGGTCATTCAGAGCGCTAAGGGGCCTATAGGGGATAAACGAATATCTTCAAATAAAAACTACACAGAAGCATACTGTGAACCTTCTTTCTGTTGTGTGCATTCAACTAACAGAGTTGAACCCGACTTTTGATTGAGAAGTTCTTAAACACTCTTTCTGTAGAAACGGCAAGTGGACATTTCGAGCGCAAGGGGCCAATAACGGAAAAAGGTATATCTTCAAATAAAAACTACACAGAAGCATTCTGGGAAGCTTCTTTCTGATCTGTGCTTTCAATTGACAGAGATGAAACTTACTTTTAATTGACCAGTTCTGAAACACTCTTTCTGCAGAAACTGCTGTGGCATTAGGAGCGCTAAGGGGCCTAGAGTGGAAAAACGAATATCTTCAAAGGAAAACTACACAGAAGCATTCTGTGAAACTACTTTCTGATCTGTGCATTCAAGTAACAGAGTTGAACCTTACTTTTGATTGAGCAGCTCTGAAACACTCTTTCTGTAGTAACTGCAAGTGGACAATCGGAGCGCTAAAGTGCCTACAGTGGAGAAACGAATATCTTCAAATAAAAACTACACAGAAGCATTCTGTGAAATTTCTTTCTGTTCTGTGCATTCAACTAACAGAGCAGAACTTTACTTTTGATTGAGCAGTTCTGAAACACTCTTTCTGTAGAAACTGCAAGTGGATATTGGGAGCTCTAAGGGGCCTATAGTGGAAAAACGAATATCTTCAAATAAAAACTTCACAGAATAATTCTGTGAAACTTCTTTCTGTTCTGTGCATTCAATTAACAGAGTTGAACCATACTTTTGATTCAGCAGTTCTGAATCACTCTTCCTGCAGAAAGTGCAAGTGGTCATTCGGAGCGCTAAGTGGCCTATAGTGGGAAAATGCAATATCTTCAAATAAAAACTACAGAGAAGCATTTTGTGAAACTTCTTTCTGATCTGTGAGTTCAACTAACAGAGTTCAAGCTTACTTTTGATGGAGCAGTTCTGAAACACTCTTTCTGTAGAAACGGAAAGTGGACATTACCAGCGCTAAGGGGCCTATAGCGGAAAAAAGAATATCTTCAAATAAAAACTACAGAGATGCATTCAGTGAAACTTCCTTCTGTTCTGTGCATTCAACTAATGGAGTTGAACCTTACTTTTGATTGAGCAGTTCTGAAACACTCTTTCTGTAGAAACAGCAAGTTGACATTCGGAACTCTAAGTAGCCTACATTGGAATAAGGAATATCTTCAAATAAAAACTTCACAGAAGCATTCTGTGAAACTTCAGTATGATCTGTGCAATCAACTAACAGAGGTGAAACGTACTTTTGCTTGAGAAGTTTTGAAACACCCTTTGTGTAGAAAGTGCAAGTGGACATTCGGAGTGCTAAGAGGCCTATAGAGGAAAAAGGAATATCTCCAAATAAAAACTACACAGAAGCATTCTGCAAATTTCTTTCTGATCTGTGCATTCAACTAACAGTGTGGAACCTGACTTTTGATTGAGCGGTTCTGAAACACTCTCTCTGTAGAAACTGCTAGTGGACATTGAGATTGCTAAGCAACCTATAGTGGAAAAAGTTATGTCATCAAATAACTATACAGAAGCATTCTGTGAAACTTCTTTCTGTTCTGTGCATTCAACTCACAGAGTTGAATCTTACTTTTGATTGAGCAGTTCTGAAACCCTCTTTCTGTAGAAACTGCAAGTGGACATTCAGAGCGCTAAGGGGCAAATATTGGAAAAAGGAATATCTTCAAATAAAAACTACACAGAAGCATTCTGTGAAACTTCTTTCTGTTCTGTGCATTCAACTCACAGAGTTGAACCTCACTTTTGATTGAGCAGTTCTGAAACACTCTTTCTGTGGAAACTGCAAGTGGACATTCTGAGCGCTAAGGGGCGTATAGTGGAAAGAGGAATATCTTTAAATAAAAATTACCCAGAAGCATTCTGTGAAACTTCTTTCTGTTCTGTGCATTCAACTAACATAGTTGAACCTTACTTCTGATTGAGTAGATCTGAAATCCTCTTTCTGTAGAAACTGCAAGTGGAAATTCGGAGCGCTAAGGTGTATAGTGGAAAAAGGATTATCTTCAAATAAAAACTACAAAGAAGCAATCTTTGGAACTTCTTTCTGTTCTGTGCATTGAACTAACAGAGTAGAAACTTCCTTTTGATACAGCAGTTCTGAAACACTCTTTCTGTAGAAACTGCTAGTGGTCATTCAGAGCGCTAAGGGGCCTATAGGGGATAAACGAATATCTTCAAATAAAAACTACACAGAAGCATACTGTGAACCTTCTTTCTGTTGTGTGCATTCAACTAACAGTGTTGAACCCGACTTTTGATTGAGAAGTTCTTAAACACTCTTTCTGTAGAAACGGCAAGTGGACATTTCGAGCGCAAGGGGCCAATAACGGAAAAAGGTATATCTTCAAATAAAAACTACACAGAAGCATTCTGGGAAGCTTCTTTCTGATCTGTGCTTTCAATTGACAGAGATGAAACTTACTTTTAATTGACCAGTTCTGAAACACTCTTTCTGCAGAAACTGCTGTGGCATTCGGAGCGCTAAGGGGCCTAGAGTGGAAAAATGAATATCTTCAAAGGAAAACTACACAGAAGCATTCTGTGAAACTACTTTCTGATCTGTGCATTCAAGTAACAGAGTTGAACCTTACTTTTGATTGAGCAGCTCTGAAACACTCTTTCTGTAGTAACTGCAAGTGGACAATCGGAGCGCTAAAGTGCCTACAGTGGAGAAACGAATATCTTCAAATAAAAACTACACAGAAGCATTCTGTGAAATTTCTTTCTGTTCTGTGCATTCAACTAACAGAGCAGAACTTTACTTTTGATTCAGCAGTTCTGAAACACTGTTTCTGTAGAAACTGCAAGTGGATATTGGGAGCTCTAAGGGGCCTATAGTGGAAAAACGAATATCTTCAAATAAAAACTTCACAGAATAATTCTGTGAAACTTCTTTCTGTTCTGTGCATTCAATTAACAGAGTTGAACCTTACTTTTGATTCAGCAGTTCTGAATCACTCTTCCTGCAGAAAGTGCAAGTGGTCATTCGGAGCGCTAAGTGGCCTATAGTGGGAAAATGTAATATCTTCAAATAAAAACTACAGAGAAGCATTTTGTGAAACTTCTTTCTGATCTGTGCGTTCAACTAACAGAGTTCAAGCTTACTTTTGATGGAGCAGTTCTGAAACACTCTTTCTGTAGAAACGGAAAGTGGACATAACCAGCGCTAAGGGGCCTATAGTGGAAAAAAAAAATATCTTCATATAAAAACTGCACAGAAGCATTCTGTGAGACTTCTTTCAGTTGTGTGAATTCAACTAACAGAGATGAGCCTTACTTTTGGTTACGCAGTTCTGAAACACTCTTTCTGTAGAAACTGCAAGTGGACATTCAGAGCGCTAAGGGGCCTATAGCGGAAAAAAGAATATCTTCAAATAAAAACTACAGAGATGCATTCTGTGAAACTTCCTTCTGTTCTGTGCATTCAACTAATGGAGTTGAACCTTACTTTTGATTGAGCAGTTCTGAAACACTCTTTCTGTAGAAACAGCAAGTTGACATTCGGAACTCTAAGTAGCCTACATTGGAATAAGGAATATCTTCAAATAAAAACTTCACAGAAGCATTCTGTGAAACTTCAGTATGATCTGTGCAATCAACTAACAGAGGTGAAACGTACTTTTGCTTGAGAAGTTTTGAAACACCCTTTGTGTAGAAAGTGCAAGTGGACATTCGGAGTGCTAAGAGGCCTATAGAGGAAAAAGGAATATCTCCAAATAAAAACTACACAGAAGCATTCTGCAAATTTCTTTCTGATCTGTGCATTCAACTAACAGTGTGGAACCTGACTTTTGATTGAGCGGTTCTGAAACACTCTCTCTGTAGAAACTGCTAGTGGACATTGAGATTGCTAAGCAACCTATAGTGGAAAAAGTTATGTCATCAAATAACTATACAGAAGCATTCTGTGAAACTTCTTTCTGTTCTGTGCATTCAACTCACAGAGTTGAATCTTACTTTTGATTGAGCAGTTCTGAAACCCTCTTTCTGTAGAAACTGCAAGTGGACATTCAGAGCGCTAAGGGGCAAATATTGGAAAAAGGAATATCTTCAAATAAAAACTACACAGAAGCATTCTGTGAAACTTCTTTCTGTTCTGTGCATTCAACTCACAGAGTTGAACCTCACTTTTGATTGAGCAGTTCTGAAACACTCTTTCTGTGGAAACTGCAAGTGGACATTCTGAGCGCTAAGGGGCGTATAGTGGAAAGAGGAATATCTTTAAATAAAAATTACCCAGAAGCATTCTGTGAAACTTCTTTCTGTTCTGTGCATTCAACTAACATAGTTGAACCTTACTTCTGATTGAGTAGATCTGAAATCCTCTTTCTGTAGAAACTGCAAGTGGAAATTCGGAGCGCTAAGGTGTATAGTGGAAAAAGGATTATCTTCAAATAAAAACTACAAAGAAGCAATCTTTGGAACTTCTTTCTGTTCTGTGCATTGAACTAACAGAGTAGAAACTTCCTTTTGATACAGCAGTTCTGAAACACTCTTTCTGTAGAAACTGCTAGTGGTCATTCAGAGCGCTAAGGGGCCTATAGGGGATAAACGAATATCTTCAAATAAAAACTACACAGAAGCATACTGTGAACCTTCTTTCTGTTGTGTGCATTCAACTAACAGTGTTGAACCCGACTTTTGATTGAGAAGTTCTTAAACACTCTTTCTGTAGAAACGGCAAGTGGACATTTCGAGCGCAAGGGGCCAATAACGGAAAAAGGTATATCTTCAAATAAAAACTACACAGAAGCATTCTGGGAAGCTTCTTTCTGATCTGTGCTTTCAATTGACAGAGATGAAACTTACTTTTAATTGACCAGTTCTGAAACACTCTTTCTGCAGAAACTGCTGTGGCATTCGGAGCGCTAAGGGGCCTAGAGTGGAAAAATGAATATCTTCAAAGGAAAACTACACAGAAGCATTCTGTGAAACTACTTTCTGATCTGTGCATTCAAGTAACAGAGTTGAACCTTACTTTTGATTGAGCAGCTCTGAAACACTCTTTCTGTAGTAACTGCAAGTGGACAATCGGAGCGCTAAAGTGCCTACAGTGGAGAAACGAATATCTTCAAATAAAAACTACACAGAAGCATTCTGTGAAATTTCTTTCTGTTCTGTGCATTCAACTAACAGAGCAGAACTTTACTTTTGATTCAGCAGTTCTGAAACACTGTTTCTGTAGAAACTGCAAGTGGATATTGGGAGCTCTAAGGGGCCTATAGTGGAAAAACGAATATCTTCAAATAAAAACTTCACAGAATAATTCTGTGAAACTTCTTTCTGTTCTGTGCATTCAATTAACAGAGTTGAACCTTACTTTTGATTCAGCAGTTCTGAATCACTCTTCCTGCAGAAAGTGCAAGTGGTCATTCGGAGCGCTAAGTGGCCTATAGTGGGAAAATGTAATATCTTCAAATAAAAACTACAGAGAAGCATTTTGTGAAACTTCTTTCTGATCTGTGCGTTCAACTAACAGAGTTCAAGCTTACTTTTGATGGAGCAGTTCTGAAACACTCTTTCTGTAGAAACGGAAAGTGGACATAACCAGCGCTAAGGGGCCTATAGTGGAAAAAAAAAATATCTTCATATAAAAACTGCACAGAAGCATTCTGTGAGACTTCTTTCAGTTGTGTGAATTCAACTAACAGAGATGAGCCTTACTTTTGGTTACGCAGTTCTGAAACACTCTTTCTGTAGAAACTGCAAGTGGACATTCAGAGCGCTAAGGGGCCTATAGCGGAAAAAAGAATATCTTCAAATAAAAACTACAGAGATGCATTCTGTGAAACTTCCTTCTGTTCTGTGCATTCAACTAATGGAGTTGAACCTTACTTTTGATTGAGCAGTTCTGAAACACTCTTTCTGTAGAAACAGCAAGTTGACATTCGGAACTCTAAGTAGCCTACATTGGAATAAGGAATATCTTCAAATAAAAACTTCACAGAAGCATTCTGTGAAACTTCAGTATGATCTGTGCAATCAACTAACAGAGGTGAAACGTACTTTTGATTGAGAAGTTTTGAAACACCCTTTGTGTAGAAAGTGCAAGTGGACATTCGGAGTGCTAAGAGGCCTATAGAGGAAAAAGGAATATCTCCAAATAAAAACTACACAGAAGCATTCTGCGAAAGTTTTTCTGATCTGTGCATTCAACTAACAGTGTGGAACCTGACTTTTGATTGAGCGGTTCTGAAACACTCTCTCTGTAGAAACTGCTAGTGGACATTGAGATTGCTAAGCAACCTATAGTGGAAAAAGTTATGTCATCAAATAACTATACAGAAGCATTCTGTGAAACTTCTTTCTGTTCTGTGCATTCAACTCACAGAGTTGAATCTTACTTTTGATTGAGCAGTTCTGAAACCCTCTTTCTGTAGAAACTGCAAGTGGACATTCAGAGCGCTAAGGGGCAAATATTGGAAAAAGGAATATCTTCAAATAAAAACTACACAGAAGCATTCTGTGAAACTTCTTTCTGTTCTGTGCATTCAACTCACAGAGTTGAACCTCACTTTTGATTGAGCAGTTCTGAAACACTCTTTCTGTGGAAACTGCAAGTGGACATTCTGAGCGCTAAGGGGCGTATAGTGGAAAGAGGAATATCTTTAAATAAAAATTACCCAGAAGCATTCTGTGAAACTTCTTTCTGTTCTGTGCATTCAACTAACATAGTTGAACCTTACTTCTGATTGAGTAGATCTGAAATCCTCTTTCTGTAGGAACTGCAAGTGGAAATTCGGAGCGCTAAGGTGTATAGTGGAAAAAGGATTATCTTCAAATAAAAACTACAAAGAAGCAATCTTTGGAACTTCTTTCTGTTCTGTGCATTGAACTAACAGAGTAGAACCTTCCTTTTGATACAGCAGTTCTGAAACACTCTTTCTGTAGAAACTGCTAGTGGTCATTCAGAGCGCTAAGGGGCCTATAGGGGATAAACGAATATCTTCAAATAAAAACTACACAGAAGCATACTGTGAACCTTCTTTCTGTTGTGTGCATTCAACTAACAGAGTTGAACCCGACTTTTGATTGAGAAGTTCTTAAACACTCTTTCTGTAGAAACGGCAAGTGGACATTTCGAGCGCAAGGGGCCAATAACGGAAAAAGGTATATCTTCAAATAAAAACTACACAGAAGCATTCTGGGAAGCTTCTTTCTGATCTGTGCTTTCAATTGACAGAGATGAAACTTACTTTTAATTGACCAGTTCTGAAACACTCTTTCTGCAGAAACTGCTGTGGCATTCGGAGCGCTAAGGGGCCTAGAGTGGAAAAACGAATATCTTCAAAGGAAAACTACACAGAAGCATTCTGTGAAACTACTTTCTGATCTGTGCATTCAAGTAACAGAGTTGAACCTTACTTTTGATTGAGCAGCTCTGAAACACTCTTTCTGTAGTAACTGCAAGTGGACAATCGGAGCGCTAAAGTGCCTACAGTGGAGAAACGAATATCTTCAAATAAAAACTACACAGAAGCATTCTGTGAAATTTCTTTCTGTTCTGTGCATTCAACTAACAGAGCAGAACTTTACTTTTGATTGAGCAGTTCTGAAACACTCTTTCTGTAGAAACTGCAAGTGGATATTGGGAGCTCTAAGGGGCCTAGAGTGGAAAAACGAATATCTTCAAATAAAAACTTCACAGAATAATTCTGTGAAACTTCTTTCTGTTCTGTGCATTCAATTAACAGAGTTGAACCTTACTTTTGATTCAGCAGTTCTGAATCACTCTTCCTGCAGAAAGTGCAAGTGGTCATTCGGAGCGCTAAGTGGCCTATAGTGGGAAAATGTAATATCTTCAAATAAAAACTACAGAGAAGCATTTTGTGAAACTTCTTTCTGATCTGTGCGTTCAACTAACAGAGTTCAAGCTTACTTTTGATGGAGCAGTTCTGAAACACTCTTTCTGTAGAAACGGAAAGTGGACATTACCAGCGCTAAGGTGCCTATAGTGGAAAAAAAAAATATCTTCATATAAAAACTGCACAGAAGCATTCTGTGAGACTTCTTTCAGTTGTGTGAATTCAACTAACAGAGATGAGCCTTACTTTTGGTTACGCAGTTCTGAAACACTCTTTCTGTAGAAACTGCAAGTGGATATACAGAGCGCTAAGGGGCCTATAGCGGAAAAAAGAATATCTTCAAATAAAAACTACAGAGATGCATCCTGTGAAACTTCCTTCTGTTCTGTGCATTCAACTAATGGAGTTGAACCTTACTTTTGATTGAGCAGTTCTGAAACACTCTTTCTGTAGAAACAGCAAGTTGACATTCGGAACTCTAAGTAGCCTACATTGGAATAAGGAATATCTTCAAATAAAAACTTCACAGAAGCATTCTGTGAAACTTCTTTTTGTTCTGTGCATTCAATTAACAGAGTTGAACCTTACTTTTGATTCAGCAGTCCTGAATCACTCTTCCTGCAGAAAGTGCAAGTGGTCATTCGGAGCGCTAAGTGGCCTATAGTGGGAAAATGTAATATCTTCAAATAAAAACTACAGAGAAGCATTTTGTGAAACTTCTTTCTGATCTGTGAGTTCAACTAACAGAGTTCAAGCTTACTTTTGATGGAGCAGTTCTGAAACACTCTTTCTGTAGAAACGGAAAGTGGACATTACCAGCGCTAAGGGGCCTATAGCGGAAAAAAGAATATCTTCAAATAAAAACTACAGAGATGCATCCTGTGAAACTTCCTTCTGTTCTGTGCATTCAACTAATGGAGTTGAACCTTACTTTTGATTGAGCAGTTCTGAAACACTCTTTCTGTAGAAACAGCAAGTTGACATTCGGAACTCTAAGTAGCCTACATTGGAATAAGGAATATCTTCAAATAAAAACTTCACAGAAGCATTCTGTGAAACTTCAGTATGATCTGTGCAATCAACTAACAGAGGTGAAACGTACTTTTGATTGAGAAGTTTTGAAACACCCTTTGTGTAGAAAGTGCAAGTGGACATTCGGAGTGCTAAGAGGCCTATAGAGGAAAAAGGAATATCTCCAAATAAAAACTACACAGAAGCATTCTGCGAAAGTTCTTTCTGATCTGTGCATTCAACTAACAGTGTGGAACCTGACTTTTGATTGAGCGGTTCTGAAACACTCTCTCTGTAGAAACTGCTAGTGGACATTGAGATTGCTAAGCAACCTATAGTGGAAAAAGTTATGTCATCAAATAACTATACAGAATCATTCTGTGAAACTTCTTTCTGTTCTGTGCATTCAACTCACAGAGTTGAATCTTACTTTTGATTGAGCAGTTCTGAAACCCTCTTTCTGTAGAAACTGCAAGTGGATATTCAGAGCGCTAAGGGGCAAATATTGGAAAAAGGAATATCTTCAAATAAAAACTACACAGAAGCATTCTGTGAAACTTCTTTCTGTTCTGTGCATTCAACTCACAGAGTTGAACCTCACTTTTGATTGAGCAGTTCTGAAACACTCTTTCTGTGGAAACTGCTAGTGGACATTCTGAGCGCTAAGGGGCGTATAGTGGAAAGAGGAATATCTTTAAATAAAAATTACCCAGAAGCATTCTGTGAAACTTCTTTCTGTTCTGTGCATTCAACTAACATAGTTGAACCTTACTTCTGATTGAGTAGATCTGAAACCCTCTTTCTGTAGGAACTGCAAGTGGAAATTCGGAGCGCTAAGGTGTATAGTGGAAAAAGGATTATCTTCAAATAAAAACTACAAAGAAGCAATCTTTGGAACTTCTTTCTGTTCTGTGCATTGAACTAACAGAGTAGAACCTTCCTTTTGATACAGCAGTTCTGAAACACTCTTTCTGTAGAAACTGCTAGTTGTCATTCAGAGCGCTAAGGGGCCTATAGGGGATAAACGAATATCTTCAAATAAAAACTACACAGAAGCATACTGTGAACCTTCTTTCTGTTGTGTGCATTCAACTAACAGAGTTGAACCCGACTTTTGATTGAGAAGTTCTTAAACACTCTTTCTGTAGAAACGGCAAGTGGACATTTCGAGCGCAAGGGGCCAATAACGGAAAAAGGTATATCTTCAAATAAAAACTACACAGAAGCATTCTGGGAAGCTTCTTTCTGATCTGTGCTTTCAATTGACAGAGATGAAACTTACTTTTAATTGACCAGTTCTGAAACACTCTTTCTGCAGAAACTGCTGTGGCATTCGGAGCGCTAAGGGGCCTAGAGTGGAAAAACGAATATCTTCAAAGGAAAACTACACAGAAGCATTCTGTGAAACTACTTTCTGATCTGTGCATTCAAGTAACAGAGTTGAACCTTACTTTTGATTGAGCAGCTCTGAAACACTCTTTCTGTAGTAACTGCAAGTGGACAATCGGAGCGCTAAAGTGCCTACAGTGGAGAAACGAATATCTTCAAATAAAAACTACACAGAAGCATTCTGTGAAATTTCTTTCTGTTCTGTGCATTCAACTAACAGAGCAGAACTTTACTTTTGATTGAGCAGTTCTGAAACACTCTTTCTGTAGAAACTGCAAGTGGATATTGGGAGCTCTAAGGGGCCTATAGTGGAAAAACGAATATCTTCAAATGAAAACTTCACAGAATAATTCTGTGAAACTTCTTTCTGTTCTGTGCATTCAATTAACAGAGTTGAACCTTACTTTTGATTCAGCAGTTCTGAATCACTCTTCCTGCAGAAAGTGCAAGTGGTCATTCGGAGCGCTAAGTGGCCTATAGTGGGAAAATGTAATATCTTCAAATAAAAACTACAGAGAAGCATTTTGTGAAACTTCTTTCTGATCTGTGAGTTCAACTAACAGAGTTCAAGCTTACTTTTGATGGAGCAGTTCTGAAACACTCTTTCTGTGGAAACGGAAAGTGGACATTACCAGCGCTAAGGGGCCTATAGTGGAAAAAAAAAATATCTTCATGTAAAAACTGCACAGAAGCATTCTGTGAGACTTCTTTCAGTTGTGTGAATTCAACTAACAGAGATGAGCCTTACTTTTGGTTACGCAGTTCTGAAACACTCTTTTTGTAGAAACTGCAAGTGGACATTCAGAGCGCTAAGGGGCCTATAGCGGAAAAAAGAATATCTTCAAATAAAAACTACAGAGATGCATTCTGTGAAACTTCCTTCTGTTCTGTGCATTCAACTAATGGAGTTGAACCTTACTTTTGATTGAGCAGTTCTGAAACACTCTTTCTGTAGAAACAGCAAGTTGACATTCGGAACTCTAAGTAGCCTACATTGGAATAAGGAATATCTTCAAATAAAAACTTCACAGAAGCATTCTGTGAAACTTCAGTATGATCTGTGCAATCAACTAACAGAGGTGAAACGTACTTTTGCTTGAGAAGTTTTGAAACACCCTTTGTGTAGAAAGTGCAAGTGGACATTCGGAGTGCTAAGAGGCCTATAGAGGAAAAAGGAATATCTCCAAATAAAAACTACACAGAAGCATTCTGCAAATTTCTTTCTGATCTGTGCATTCAACTAACAGTGTGGAACCTGACTTTTGATTGAGCGGTTCTGAAACACTCTCTCTGTAGAAACTGCTAGTGGACATTGAGATTGCTAAGCAACCTATAGTGGAAAAAGTTATGTCATCAAATAACTATACAGAAGCATTCTGTGAAACTTCTTTCTGTTCTGTGCATTCAACTCACAGAGTTGAATCTTACTTTTGATTGAGCAGTTCTGAAACCCTCTTTCTGTAGAAACTGCAAGTGGACATTCAGAGCGCTAAGGGGCAAATATTGGAAAAAGGAATATCTTCAAATAAAAACTACACAGAAGCATTCTGTGAAACTTCTTTCTGTTCTGTGCATTCAACTCACAGAGTTGAACCTCACTTTTGATTGAGCAGTTCTGAAACACTCTTTCTGTGGAAACTGCAAGTGGACATTCTGAGCGCTAAGGGGCGTATAGTGGAAAGAGGAATATCTTTAAATAAAAATTACCCAGAAGCATTCTGTGAAACTTCTTTCTGTTCTGTGCATTCAACTAACATAGTTGAACCTTACTTCTGATTGAGTAGATCTGAAATCCTCTTTCTGTAGAAACTGCAAGTGGAAATTCGGAGCGCTAAGGTGTATAGTGGAAAAAGGATTATCTTCAAATAAAAACTACAAAGAAGCAATCTTTGGAACTTCTTTCTGTTCTGTGCATTGAACTAACAGAGTAGAACCTTCCTTTTGATACAGCAGTTCTGAAACACTCTTTCTGTAGAAACTGCTAGTGGTCATTCAGAGCGCTAAGGGGCCTATAGGGGATAAACGAATATCTTCAAATAAAAACTACACAGAAGCATACTGTGAACCTTCTTTCTGTTGTGTGCATTCAACTAACAGTGTTGAACCCGACTTTTGATTGAGAAGTTCTTAAACACTCTTTCTGTAGAAACGGCAAGTGGACATTTCGAGCGCAAGGGGCCAATAACGGAAAAAGGTATATCTTCAAATAAAAACTACACAGAAGCATTCTGGGAAGCTTCTTTCTGATCTGTGCTTTCAATTGACAGAGATGAAACTTACTTTTAATTGACCAGTTCTGAAACACTCTTTCTGCAGAAACTGCTGTGGCATTCGGAGCGCTAAGGGGCCTAGAGTGGAAAAATGAATATCTTCAAAGGAAAACTACACAGAAGCATTCTGTGAAACTACTTTCTGATCTGTGCATTCAAGTAACAGAGTTGAACCTTACTTTTGATTGAGCAGCTCTGAAACACTCTTTCTGTAGTAACTGCAAGTGGACAATCGGAGCGCTAAAGTGCCTACAGTGGAGAAACGAATATCTTCAAATAAAAACTACACAGAAGCATTCTGTGAAATTTCTTTCTGTTCTGTGCATTCAACTAACAGAGCAGAACTTTACTTTTGATTGAGCAGTTCTGAAACACTCTTTCTGTAGAAACTGCAAGTGGATATTGGGAGCTCTAAGGGGCCTATAGTGGAAAAACGAATATCTTCAAATAAAAACTTCACAGAATAATTCTGTGAAACTTCTTTCTGTTCTGTGCATTCAATTAACAGAGTTGAACCTTACTTTTGATTCAGCAGTTCTGAATCACTCTTCCTGCAGAAAGTGCAAGTGGTCATTCGGAGCGCTAAGTGGCCTATAGAGGGAAAATGTAATATCTTCAAATAAAAACTACAGAGAAGCATTTTGTGAAACTTCTTTCTGATCTGTGCGTTCAACTAACAGAGTTCAAGCTTACTTTTGATGGAGCAGTTCTGAAACACTCTTTCTGTAGAAACGGAAAGTGGACATAACCAGCGCTAAGGGGCCTATAGTGGAAAAAAAAAATATCTTCATATAAAAACGGCACAGAAGCATTCTGTGAGACTTCTTTCAGTTGTGTGAATTCAACTAACAGAGATGAGCCTTACTTTTGGTTACGCAGTTCTGAAACTCTTTCTGTAGAAACTGCAAGTGGACATTCAGAGCGCTAAGGGGCCTATAGCGGAAAAAAGAATATCTTCAAATAAAAACTACAGAGATGCATCCTGTGAAACTTCCTTCTGTTCTGTGCATTCAACTAATGGAGTTGAACCTTACTTTTGATTGAGCAGTTCTGAAACACTCTTTCTGTAGAAACAGCAAGTCGACTTTCGGAACTCTAAGTAGCCTACATTGGAATAAGGAATATCTTCAAATAAAAACTTCACAGAAGCATTCTGTGAAACTTCAGTATGATCTGTGCAATCAACTAACAGAGGTGAAACGTACTTTTGATTGAGAAGTTTTGAAACACCCTTTGTGTAGAAAGTGCAAGTGGACATTCGGAGTGCTAAGAGGCCTATAGAGGAAAAAGGAATATCTCCAAATAAAAACTACACAGAAGCATTCTGCGAAAGTTCTTTCTGATCTGTGCATTCAACTAACAGTGTGGAACCTGACTTTTGATTGAGCGGTTCTGAAACACTCTCTCTGTAGAAACTGCTAGTGGACATTGAGATTGCTAAGCAACCTATAGTGGAAAAAGTTATGTCATCAAATAACTATACAGAAGCATTCTGTGAAACTTCTTTCTGTTCTGTGCATTCAACTCACAGAGTTGAATCTTACTTTTGATTGAGCAGTTCTGAAACCCTCTTTCTGTAGAAACTGCAAGTGGACATTCAGAGCGCTAAGGGGCAAATATTGGAAAAAGGAATATCTTCAAATAAAAACTACACAGAAGCATTCTGTGAAACTTCTTTCTGTTCTGTGCATTCAACTCACAGAGTTGAACCTCACTTTTGATTGAGCAGTTCTGAAACACTCTTTCTGTGGAAACTGCAAGTGGACATTCTGAGCGCTAAGGGGCGTATAGTGGAAAGAGGAATATCTTTAAATAAAAATTACCCAGAAGCATTCTGTGAAACTTCTTTCTGTTCTGTGCATCCAACTAACATAGTTGAACCTTACTTCTGATTGAGTAGATCTGAAATCCTCTTTCTGTAGGAACTGCAAGTGGAAATTCGGAGCGCTAAGGTGTATAGTGGAAAAAGGATTATCTTCAAATAAAAACTACAAAGAAGCAATCTTTGGAACTTCTTTCTGTTCTGTGCATTGAACTAACAGAGTAGAACCTTCCTTTTGATACAGCAGTTCTGAAACACTCTTTCTGTAGAAACTGCTAGTGGTCATTCAGAGCGCTAAGGGGCCTATAGGGGATAAACGAATATCTTCAAATAAAAACTACACAGAAGCATACTGTGAACCTTCTTTCTGTTGTGTGCATTCAACTAACAGAGTTGAACCCGACTTTTGATTGAGAAGTTCTTAAACACTCTTTCTGTAGAAACGGCAAGTGGACATTTCGAGCGCAAGGAGCCAATAACGGAAAAAGGTATATCTTCAAATAAAAACTACACAGAAGCATTCTGGGAAGCTTCTTTCTGATCTGTGCTTTCAATTGACAGAGATGAAACTTACTTTTAATTGACCAGTTCTGAAACACTCTTTCTGCAGAAACTGCTGTGGCATTCGGAGCGCTAAGGGGCCTAGAGTGGAAAAACGAATATCTTCAAAGGAAAACTACACAGAAGCATTCTGTGAAACTACTTTCTGATCTGTGCATTCAAGTAACAGAGTTGAACCTTACTTTTGATTGAGCAGCTCTGAAACACTCTTTCTGTAGTAACTGCAAGTGGACAATCGGAGCGCTAAAGTGCCTACAGTGGAGAAACGAATATCTTCAAATAAAAACTACACAGAAGCATTCTGTGAAATTTCTTTCTGTTCTGTGCATTCAACTAACAGAGCAGAACTTTACTTTTGATTGAGCAGTTCTGAAACACTGTTTCTGTAGAAACTGCAAGTGGATATTGGGAGCTCTAAGGGGCCTATAGTGGAAAAACGAATATCTTCAAATGAAAACTTCACAGAATAATTCTGTGAAACTTCTTTCTGTTCTGTGCATTCAATTAACAGAGTTGAACCTTACTTTTGATTCAGCAGTTCTGAATCACTCTTCCTGCAGAAAGTGCAAGTGGTCATTCGGAGCGCTAAGTGGCCTATAGTGGGAAAATGTAATATCTTCAAATAAAAACTACAGAGAAGCATTTTGTGAAACTTCTTTCTGATCTGTGAGTTCAACTAACAGAGTTCAAGCTTACTTTTGATGGAGCAGTTCTGAAACACTCTTTCTGTAGAAACGGAAAGTGGACATTACCAGCGCTAAGGGGCCTATAGCGGAAAAAATAATATCTTCAAATAAAAACTACAGAGATGCATTCAGTGAAACTTCCTTCTGTTCTGTGCATTCAACTAATGGAGTTGAACCTTACTTTTGATTGAGCAGTTCTGAAACACTCTTTCTGTAGAAACAGCAAGTTGACATTCGGAACTCTAAGTAGTCTACATTGGAATAAGGAATATCTTCAAATAAAAACTTCACAGAAGCATTCTGTGAAACTTCAGTATGATCTGTGCAATCAACTAACAGAGGTGAAACGTACTTTTGCTTGAGAAGTTTTGAAACACCCTTTGTGTAGAAAGTGCAAGTGGACATTCGGAGTGCTAAGAGGCCTATAGAGGAAAAAGGAATATCTCCAAATAAAAACTACACAGAAGCATTCTGCAAATTTCTTTCTGATCTGTGCATTCAACTAACAGTGTGGAACCTGACTTTTGATTGAGCGGTTCTGAAACACTCTCTCTGTAGAAACTGCTAGTGGACATTGAGATTGCTAAGCAACCTATAGTGGAAAAAGTTATGTCATCAAATAACTATACAGAAGCATTCTGTGAAACTTCTTTCTGTTCTGTGCATTCAACTCACAGAGTTGAATCTTACTTTTGATTGAGCAGTTCTGAAACCCTCTTTCTGTAGAAACTGCAAGTGGACATTCAGAGCACTAAGGGGCAAATATTGGAAAAAGGAATATCTTCAAATAAAAACTACACAGAAGCATTCTGTGAAACTTCTTTCTGTTCTGTGCATTCAACTCACAGTGTTGAACCTCACTTTTGATTTAGCAGTTCTGAAACACTCTTTCTGTGGAAACTGCAAGTGGACATTCTGAGCGCTAAGGGGCGTATAGTGGAAAGAGGAATATCTTTAAATAAAAATTACCCAGAAGCATTCTGTGAAACTTCTTTCTGTTCTGTGCATTCAACTAACATAGTTGAAGCTTACTTCTGATTGAGTAGATCTGAAATCCTCTTTCTGTAGAAACTGCAAGTGGAAATTCGGAGCGCTAAGGTGTATAGTGGAAAAAGGATTATCTTCAAATAAAAACTACAAAGAAGCAATCTTTGGAACTTCTTTCTGTTCTGTGCATTGAACTAACAGAGTAGAACCTTCCTTTTGATACAGCAGTTCTGAAACACTCTTTCTGTAGAAACTGCTAGTGGTCATTCAGAGCGCTAAGGGGCCTATAGGGGATAAACGAATATCTTCAAATAAAAACTACACAGAAGCATACTGTGAACCTTCTTTCTGTTGTGTGCATTCAACTAACAGAGTTGAACCCGACTTTTGATTGAGAAGTTCTTAAACACTCTTTCTGTAGAAACGGCAAGTGGACATTTCGAGCGCAAGGGGCCAATAACGGAAAAAGGTATATCTTCAAATAAAAACTACACAGAAGCATTCTGGGAAGCTTCTTTCTGATCTGTGCTTTCAATTGACAGAGATGAAACTTACTTTTAATTGACCAGTTCTGAAACACTCTTTCTGCAGAAACTGCTGTGGCATTCGGAGCGCTAAGGGGCCTAGAGTGGAAAAACGAATATCTTCAAAGGAAAACTACACAGAAGCATTCTGTGAAACTACTTTCTGATCTGTGCATTCAAGTAACAGAGTTGAACCTTACTTTTGATTGAGCAGCTCTGAAACACTCTTTCTGTAGTAACTGCAAGTGGACAATCGGAGCGCTAAAGTGCCTACAGTGGAGAAACGAATATCTTCAAATAAAAACTACACAGAAGCATTCTGTGAAATTTCTTTCTGTTCTGTGCATTCAACTAACAGAGCAGAACTTTACTTTTGATTGAGCAGTTCTGAAACACTCTTTCTGTAGAAACTGCAAGTGGATATTGGGAGCTCTAAGGGGCCTATAGTGGAAAAACGAATATCTTCAAATAAAAACTTCACAGAATAATTCTGTGAAACTTCTTTCTGTTCTGTGCATTCAATTAACAGAGTTGAACCATACTTTTGATTCAGCAGTTCTGAATCACTCTTCCTGCAGAAAGTGCAAGTGGTCATTCGGAGCGCTAAGTGGCCTATAGTGGGAAAATGTAATATCTTCAAATAAAAACTACAGAGAAGCATTTTGTGAAACTTCTTTCTGATCTGTGAGTTCAACTAACAGAGTTCAAGCTTACTTTTGATGGAGCAGTTCTGAAACACTCTTTCTGTAGAAACGGAAAGTGGACATTACCAGCGCTAAGGGGCCTATAGCGGAAAAAAGAATATCTTCAAATAAAAACTACAGAGATGCATTCAGTGAAACTTCCTTCTGTTCTGTGCATTCAACTAATGGAGTTGAACCTTACTTTTGATTGAGCAGTTCTGAAACACTCTTTCTGTAGAAACAGCAAGTTGACATTCGGAACTCTAAGTAGCCTACATTGGAATAAGGAATATCTTCAAATAAAAACTTCACAGAAGCATTCTGTGAAACTTCAGTATGATCTGTGCAATCAACTAACAGAGGTGAAACGTACTTTTGCTTGAGAAGTTTTGAAACACCCTTTGTGTAGAAAGTGCAAGTGGACATTCGGAGTGCTAAGAGGCCTATAGAGGAAAAAGGAATATCTCCAAATAAAAACTACACAGAAGCATTCTGCAAATTTCTTTCTGATCTGTGCATTCAACTAACAGTGTGGAACCTGACTTTTGATTGAGCGGTTCTGAAACACTCTCTCTGTAGAAACTGCTAGTGGACATTGAGATTGCTAAGCAACCTATAGTGGAAAAAGTTATGTCATCAAATAACTATACAGAAGCATTCTGTGAAACTTCTTTCTGTTCTGTGCATTCAACTCACAGAGTTGAATCTTACTTTTGATTGAGCAGTTCTGAAACCCTCTTTCTGTAGAAACTGCAAGTGGACATTCAGAGCGCTAAGGGGCAAATATTGGAAAAAGGAATATCTTCAAATAAAAACTACACAGAAGCATTCTGTGAAACTTCTTTCTGTTCTGTGCATTCAACTCACAGAGTTGAACCTCACTTTTGATTGAGCAGTTCTGAAACACTCTTTCTGTGGAAACTGCAAGTGGACATTCTGAGCGCTAAGGGGCGTATAGTGGAAAGAGGAATATCTTTAAATAAAAATTACCCAGAAGCATTCTGTGAAACTTCTTTCTGTTCTGTGCATTCAACTAACATAGTTGAACCTTACTTCTGATTGAGTAGATCTGAAACCCTCTTTCTGTAGGAACTGCAAGTGGAAATTCGGAGCGCTAAGGTGTATAGTGGAAAAAGGATTATCTTCAAATAAAAACTACAAAGAAGCAATCTTTGGAACTTCTTTCTGTTCTGTGCATTGAACTAACAGAGTAGAACCTTCCTTTTGATACAGCAGTTCTGAAACACTCTTTCTGTAGAAACTGCTAGTTGTCATTCAGAGCGCTAAGGGGCCTATAGGGGATAAACGAATATCTTCAAATAAAAACTACACAGAAGCATACTGTGAACCTTCTTTCTGTTGTGTGCATTCAACTAACAGAGTTGAACCCGACTTTTGATTGAGAAGTTCTTAAACACTCTTTCTGTAGAAACGGCAAGTGGACATTTCGAGCGCAAGGGGCCAATAACGGAAAAAGGTATATCTTCAAATAAAAACTACACAGAAGCATTCTGGGAAGCTTCTTTCTGATCTGTGCTTTCAATTGACAGAGATGAAACTTACTTTTAATTGACCAGTTCTGAAACACTCTTTCTGCAGAAACTGCTGTGGCATTCGGAGCGCTAAGGGGCCTAGAGTGGAAAAACGAATATCTTCAAAGGAAAACTACACAGAAGCATTCTGTGAAACTACTTTCTGATCTGTGCATTCAAGTAACAGAGTTGAACCTTACTTTTGATTGAGCAGCTCTGAAACACTCTTTCTGTAGTAACTGCAAGTGGACAATCGGAGCGCTAAAGTGCCTACAGTGGAGAAACGAATATCTTCAAATAAAAACTACACAGAAGCATTCTGTGAAATTTCTTTCTGTTCTGTGCATTCAACTAACAGAGCAGAACTTTACTTTTGATTGAGCAGTTCTGAAACACTCTTTCTGTAGAAACTGCAAGTGGATATTGGGAGCTCTAAGGGGCCTATAGTGGAAAAACGAATATCTTCAAATGAAAACTTCACAGAATAATTCTGTGAAACTTCTTTCTGTTCTGTGCATTCAATTAACAGAGTTGAACCTTACTTTTGATTCAGCAGTTCTGAATCACTCTTCCTGCAGAAAGTGCAAGTGGTCATTCGGAGCGCTAAGTGGCCTATAGTGGGAAAATGTAATATCTTCAAATAAAAACTACAGAGAAGCATTTTGTGAAACTTCTTTCTGATCTGTGAGTTCAACTAACAGAGTTCAAGCTTACTTTTGATGGAGCAGTTCTGAAACACTCTTTCTGTGGAAACGGAAAGTGGACATTACCAGCGCTAAGGGGCCTATAGTGGAAAAAAAAAATATCTTCATGTAAAAACTGCACAGAAGCATTCTGTGAGACTTCTTTCAGTTGTGTGAATTCAACTAACAGAGATGAGCCTTACTTTTGGTTACGCAGTTCTGAAACACTCTTTCTGTAGAAACTGCAAGTGGACATTCAGAGCGCTAAGGGGCCTATAGCGGAAAAAAGAATATCTTCAAATAAAAACTACAGAGATGCATTCTGTGAAACTTCCTTCTGTTCTGTGCATTCAACTAATGGAGTTGAACCTTACTTTTGATTGAGCAGTTCTGAAACACTCTTTCTGTAGAAACAGCAAGTTGACATTCGGAACTCTAAGTAGCCTACATTGGAATAAGGAATATCTTCAAATAAAAACTTCACAGAAGCATTCTGTGAAACTTCAGTATGATCTGTGCAATCAACTAACAGAGGTGAAACGTACTTTTGATTGAGAAGTTTTGAAACACCCTTTGTGTAGAAAGTGCAAGTGGACATTCGGAGTGCTAAGAGGCCTATAGAGGAAAAAGGAATATCTCCAAATAAAAACTACACAGAAGCATTCTGCGAAAGTTCTTTCTGATCTGTGCATTCAACTAACAGTGTGGAACCTGACTTTTGATTGAGCAGTTCTGAAACACTCTTTCTGTAGAAACTGCAAGTGGACATTCGGAGCGCTAAGGGGCAAATAGTGGAAAAAGGAATATCTTCAAATAAAAACTACACAGAAGCATTCTGTGAAACTTCTTTCTGTTCTGTGCATTCAACTCACAGAGTTGAACCTCACTTTTGATTGAGCAGTTCTGAAACACTCTTTCTGTGGAAACTGCAAGTGGACATTCTGAGCGCTAAGTGGCGTATAGTGGAAAGAGGAATATCTTTAAATAAAAATTACCCAGAAGCATTCTGTGAAAATTCTTTCTGTTCTGTGCATTCAACTAACATAGTTGAAGCTTACTTCTGATTGAGTAGATCTGAAATCCTCTTTCTGTAGAAACTGCAAGTGGAAATTCAGAGCGCTAAGGTGTATAGTGGAAAAAGGATTATCTTCAAATAAAAACTACAAAGAAGCAATCTTTGGAACTTCTTTCTGTTCTGTGCATTGAACTAACAGAGTAGAACCTTCCTTTTGATACAGCAGTTCTGAAACACTCTTTCTGTAGAAACTGCTAGTGGTCATTCAGAGCGCTAAGGGGCCTATAGGGGATAAACGAATATCTTCAAATAAAACTACACAGAAGCATACTGTGAACCTTCTTTCTGTTGTGTGCATTCAACTAACAGAGTTGACCCTGACTTTTGATTGAGAAGTTCTTAAACACTCTTTCTGTAGAAACGGCAAGTGGACATTTCGAGCGCAAGGGGCCAATAACGGAAAAAGGTATATCTTCAAATAAAAACTACACAGAAGCATTCTGGGAAGCTTCTTTCTGATCTGTGCTTTCAATTGACAGAGATGAAACTTACTTTTAATTGACCAGTTCTGAAACACTCTTTCTGCAGAAACTGCTGTGGCATTCGGAGCGCTAAGGGGCCTAGAGTGGAAAAACGAATATCTTCAAAGGAAAACTACAGAGAAGCATTCTGTGAAACTACTTTCTGATCTGTGCATTCAAGTAACAGAGTTGAACCTTACTTTTCATTGAGCAGCTCTGAAACACTCTTTCTGTAGTAACTGCAAGTGGACAATCGGAGCGCTAAAGTGCCTACAGTGGAGAAACGAATATCTTCAAATAAAAACTACACAGAAGCATTCTGTGAAATTTCTTTCTGTTCTGTGCATTCAACTAACAGAGCAGAACTTTACTTTTGATTGAGCAGTTCTGAAACACTCTTTCTGTAGAAACTGCAAGTGGATATTGGGAGCTCTAAGGGGCCTATAGTGGAAAAACGAATATCTTCAAATAAAAACTTCACAGAATAATTCTGTGAAACTTCTTTCTGTTCTGTGCATTCAATTAACAGAGTTGAACCTTACTTTTGATTCAGTAGTTCTGAATCACTCTTCCTGCAGAAAGTGCAAGTGGTCATTCGGAGCGCTAAGTGGCCTATAGTGGGAAAATGAAATATCTTCAAATAAAAACTACAGAGAAGCATTTTGTGAAACTTCTTTCTGATCTGTGCGTTCAACTAACAGAGTTCAAGCTTACTTTTGATGGAACAGTTCTGAAACACTCTTTCTGTAGAAACGGAAAGTGGACATTACCAGCGCTAAGGGGCCTATAGTGGAAAAAAAAAATATCTTCATATAAAAACTGCACAGAAGCATTCTGTGAGACTTCTTTCAGTTGTGTGAATTCAACTAACAGAGATGAGCCTTACTTTTGGTTACGCAGTTCTGAAACACTCTTTCTGTAGAAACAGCAAGTTGACATTCGGAACTCTAAGTAGCCTACATTGGAATAAGGAATATCTTCAAATAAAAACTTCACAGAAGCATTCTGTGAAACTTCAGTATGATCTGTGCAATCAACTAACAGAGGTGAAACGTACTTTTGATTGAGAAGTTTTGAAACACCCTTTGTGTAGAAAGTGCAAGTGGACATTCGGAGTGCTAAGAGGCCTATGGAGGAAAAAGGAATATCTCCAAATAAAAACTACACAGAAGCATTCTGCGAAAGTTCTTTCTGATCTGTGCATTCAACTAACAGTGTGGAACCTGACTTTTGATTGAGCGGTTCTGAAACACTCTCTCTGTAGAAACTGCTAGTGGACATTGAGATTGCTAAGCAACCTATAGTGGAAAAAGTTATGTCATCAAATAACTATACAGAAGCATTCTGTGAAACTTCTTTCTGTTCTGTGCATTCAACTCACAGAGTTGAATCTTACTTTTGATTGAGCAGTTCTGAAACACTTTTTCTGTAGAAACTGCAAGTGGGCATTCGGAGCGCTAAGGGGCAAATAGTGGAAAAAGGAATATCTTCAAATAAAAACTACACAGAAGCATTCTGTGAAACTTCTTTCTGTTCTGTGCATTCAACTCACAGAGTTGAACCTCACTTTTGATTGAGCAGTTCTGAAACACTCTTTCTGTGGAAACTGCAAGTGGACATTCTGAGCGCTAAGGGGCGTATAGTGGAAAGAGGAATATCTTTAAATAAAAATTACCCAGAAGCATTCTGTGAAACTTCTTTCTGTTCTGTGCATTCAACTAACATAGTTGAACCTTACTTCTGATTGAGTAGATCTGAAATCCTCTTTCTGTAGAAACTGCAAGTGGAAATTCGGAGCGCTAAGGTGTATAGTGGAAAAAGGATTATCTTCAAATAAAAACTACAAAGAAGCAATCTTTGGAACTTCTTTCTGTTCTGTGCATTGAACTAACAGAGTAGAACCTTCCTTTTGATACAGCAGTTCTGAAACACTCTTTCTGTAGAAACTGCTAGTGGTCATTCAGAGCGCTAAGGGGCCTATAGGGGATAAACGAATATCTTCAAATAAAAACTACACAGAAGCATACTGTGAACCTTCTTTCTGTTGTGTGCATTCAACTAACAGAGTTGAACCTGACTTTTGATTGAGAAGTTCTTAAACACTCTTTCTGTAGAAACGGCAAGCGGACATTTCGAGCGCAAGGGGCCAATAACGGAAAAAGGTATATCTTCAAATAAAAACTACACAGAAGCATTCTGGGAAGCTTCTTTCTGATCTGTGCTTTCAATTGACAGAGATGAAACTTACTTTTAATTGACCAGTTCTGAAACACTCTTTCTGCAGAAACTGCTGTGGCATTCGGAGCGCTAAGGGGCCTAGAGTGGAAAAACGAATATCTTCAAAGGAAAACTACACAGAAGCATTCTGTGAAACTACTTTCTGATCTGTGCATTCAAGTAACAGAGTTGAACCTTACTTTTGATTGAGCAGCTCTGAAACACTCTTTCTGTAGTAACTGCAAGTGGACAATCGGAGCGCTAAAGTGCCTACAGTGGAGAAACGAATATCTTCAAATAAAAACTACACAGAAGCATTCTGTGAAATTTCTTTCTGTTCTGTGCATTCAACTAACAGAGCAGAACTTTACTTTTGATTGAGCAGTTCTGAAACACTCTTTCTGTAGAAACTGCAAGTGGATATTGGGAGCTCTAAGGGGCCTATAGTGGAAAAACGAATATCTTCAAATAAAAACTTCACAGAATAATTCTGTGAAACTTCTTTCTGTTCTGTGCATTCAATTAACAGAGTTGAACCTTACTTTTGATTCAGCAGTTCTGAATCACTCTTCCTGCAGAAAGTGCAAGTGGTCATTCGGAGCGCTAAGTGGCCTATAGTGGGAAAATGTAATATCTTCAAATAAAAACTACAGAGAAGCATTTTGTGAAACTTCTTTCTGATCTGTGCGTTCAACTAACAGAGTTCAAGCTTACTTTTGATGGAGCAGTTCTGAAACACTCTTTCTGTAGAAACGGAAAGTGGACATTACCAGCGCTAAGGGGCCTATAGTGGAAAAAAAAAAATATCTTCATGTAAAAACTGCACAGAAGCATTCTGTGAGACTTCTTTCAGTTGTGTGAATTCAACTAACAGAGATGAGCCTTACTTTTGGTTACGCAGTTCTGAAACACTCTTTCTGTAGAAACTGCAAGTGGACATACAGAGCGCTAAGGGGCCTATAGCGGAAAAAAGAATATCTTCAAATAAAAACTACAGAGATGCATTCTGTGAAACTTCCTTCTGTTCAGTGCATTCAACTAATGGAGTTGAACCTTACTTTTGATTGAGCAGTTCTGAAACACTCTTTCTGTAGAAACAGCAAGTTGACATTCAGAACTCTAAGTAGCCTACATTGCAATAAGGAATATCTTCAAATAAAAACTTCACAGAAGCATTCTGTGAAACTTCAGTATGATCTGTGCAATCAACTAACAGAGGTGAAACGTACTTTTGATTGAGAAGTTTTGAAACACCCTTTGTGTAGAAAGTGCAAGTGGACATTCGGAGTGCTAAGAGGCCTATAGAGGAAAAAGGAATATCTCCAAATAAAAACTACACAGAAGCATTCTGCGAAAGTTCTTTCTGATCTGTGCATTCAACTAACAGTGTGGAACCTGACTTTTGATTGAGCAGTTCTGAAACACACTTTCTGTAGAAACTGCAAGTGGACATTGGGAGCGCTAAGGGGCAAATAGTGGAAAAAGGAATATCTTCAAATAAAAACTACACAGAAGCATTCTGTGAAACTTCTTTCTGTTCTGTGCATTCAACTCACAGAGTTGAACCTCACTTTTGATTGAGCAGTTCTGAAACACTCTTTCTGTGGAAACTGCAAGTGGACATTCTGAGCGCTAAGTGGCGTATAGTGGAAAGAGGAATATCTTTAAATAAAAATTACCCAGAAGCATTCTGTGAAAATTCTTTCTGTTCTGTGCATTCAACTAACATAGTTGAAGCTTACTTCTGATTGAGTAGATCTGAAATCCTCTTTCTGTAGAAACTGCAAGTGGAAATTCAGAGCGCTAAGGTGTATAGTGGAAAAAGGATTATCTTCAAATAAAAACTACAAAGAAGCAATCTTTGGAACTTCTTTCTGTTCTGTGCATTGAACTAACAGAGTAGAACCTTCCTTTTGATACAGCAGTTCTGAAACACTCTTTCTGTAGAAACTGCTAGTGGTCATTCAGAGCGCTAAGGGGCCTATAGGGGATAAACGAATATCTTCAAATAAAAACTACACAGAAGCATACTGTGAACCTTCTTTCTGTTGTGTGCATTCAACTAACAGAGTTGAACCTGACTTTTGATTGAGAAGTTCTTAAACACTCTTTCTGTAGAAACGGCAAGTGGACATTTCGAGCGCAAGGGGCCAATAACGGAAAAAGGTATATCTTCAAATAAAAACTACACAGAAGCATTCTGGGAAGCTTCTTTCTGATCTGTGCTTTCAATTGACAGAGATGAAACTTACTTTTAATTGACCAGTTCTGAAACACTCTTTCTGCAGAAACTGCTGTGGCATTCGGAGCGCTAAGGGGCCTAGAGTGGAAAAACGAATATCTTCAAAGGAAAACTACAGAGAAGCATTCTGTGAAACTACTTTCTGATCTGTGCATTCAAGTAACAGAGTTGAACCTTACTTTTGATTGAGCAGCTCTGAAACACTCTTTCTGTAGTAACTGCAAGTGGACAATCGGAGCGCTAAAGTGCCTACAGTGGAGAAACGAATATCTTCAAATAAAAACTACACAGAAGCATTCTGTGAAATTTCTTTCTGTTCTGTGCATTCAACTTACAGAGCAGAACTTTACTTTTGATTGAGCAGTTCTGAAACACTGTTTCTGTAGAAACTGCAAGTGGATATTGGGAGCTCTAAGGGGCCTATAGTGGAAAAACGAATATCTTCAAATAAAAACTTCACAGAATAATTCTGTGAAACTTCTTTCTGTTCTGTGCATTCAATTAACAGAGTTGAACCTTACTTTTGATTCAGCAGTTCTGAATCACTCTTCCTGCAGAAAGTGCAAGTGGTCATTCGGAGCGCTAAGTGGCCTACAGTGGGAAAATGTAATATCTTCAAATAAAAACTACAGAGAAGCATTTTGTGAAACTTCTTTCTGATCTGTGCATTCAACTAACAGAGTTCAAGCTTACTTTTGATGGAGCAGTTCTGAAACACTCTTTCTGTAGAAACGGAAAGTGGACATTACCAGCGCTAAGGGGCCTATAGTGGAAAAAAAAAATATCTTCATGTAAAAACTGCACAGAAGCATTCTGTGAGACTTCTTTCAGTTGTGTGAATTCAACTAACAGAGATGAGCCTTACTTTTGGTTACGCAGTTCTGAAACACTCTTTCTGTAGAAACTGCAAGTGGACATTCAGAGCGCTAAGGGGCCTATAGCGGAAAAAAGAATATCTTCAAATAAAAACTACAGAGATGCATTCTGTGAAACTTCCTTCTGTTCTGTGCATTCAACTAATGGAGTTGAACCTTACTTTTGATTGAGCAGTTCTGAAACACTCTTTCTGTAGAAACAGCAAGTTGACATTCGGAACTCTAAGTAGCCTACTTTGGAATAAGGAATATCTTCAAATAAAAACTTCACAGAAGCATTCTGTGAAACTTCAGTATGATCTGTGCAATCAACTAACAGAGGTGAAACGTACTTTTGATTGAGAAGTTTTGAAACACCCTTTGTGTAGAAAGTGCAAGTGGACATTCGGAGTGCTAAGAGGCCTATAGAGGAAAAAGGAATATCTCCAAATAAAAACTACACAGAAGCATTCTGCGAAAGTTCTTTCTGATCTGTGCATTCAACTAACAGTGTGGAACCTGACTTTTGATTGAGCAGTTCTGAAACACTCTTTCTGTAGAAACTGCAAGTGGACATTCGGAGCGCTAAGGGGCAAATAGTGGAAAAAGGAATATCTTCAAATAAAAACTACACAGAAGCATTCTGTGAAACTTCTTTCTGTTCTGTGCATTCAACTCACAGAGTTGAACCTCACTTTTGATTGAGCAGTTCTGAAACACTCTTTCTGTGGAAACTGCAAGTGGACATTCTGAGCGCTAAGTGGCGTATAGTGGAAAGAGGAATATCTTTAAATAAAAATTACCCAGAAGCATTCTGTGAAAATCCTTTCTGTTCTGTGCATTCAACTAACATAGTTGAACCTTACTTCTGATTGAGTAGATCTGAAATCCTCTTTCTGTAGAAACTGCAAGTGGAAATTCAGAGCGCTAAGGTGTATAGTGGAAAAAGGATTATCTTCAAATAAAAACTACAAAGAAGCAATCTTTGGAACTTCTTTCTGTTCTGTGCATTGAACTAACAGAGTAGAACCTTCCTTTTGATACAGCAGTTCTGAAACACTCTTTCTGTAGAAACTGCTAGTGGTCATTCAGAGCGCTAAGGGGCCTATAGGGGATAAACGAATATCTTCAAATAAAAACTACACAGAAGCATACTGTGAACCTTCTTTCTGTTGTGTGCATTCAACTAACAGAGTTGAACCTGACTTTTGATTGAGAAGTTCTTAAACACTCTTTCTGTAGAAACGGCAAGTGGACATTTCGAGCGCAAGGGGCCAATAACGGAAAAAGGTATATCTTCAAATAAAAACTACACAGAAGCATTCTGGGAAGCTTCTTTCTGATCTGTGCTTTCAATTGACAGAGATGAAACTTACTTTTAATTGACCAGTTCTGAAACACTCTTTCTGCAGAAACTGCTGTGGCATTCGGAGCGCTAAGGGGCCTAGAGTGGAAAAACGAATATCTTCAAAGGAAAACTACACAGAAGCATTCTGTGAAACTACTTTCTGATCTGTGCATTCAAGTAACAGAGTTGAACCTTACTTTTGATTGAGCAGCTCTGAAACACTCTTTCTGTAGTAACTGCAAGTGGACAATCGGAGCGCTAAAGTGCCTACAGTGGAGAAACGAATATCTTCAAATAAAAACTACACAGAAGCATTCTGTGAAATTTCTTTCTGTTCTGTGCATTCAACTAACAGAGCAGAACTTTACTTTTGATTGAGCAGTTCTGAAACACTCTTTCTGTAGAAACTGCAAGTGGATATTGGGAGCTCTAAGGGGCCTATAGTGGAAAAACGAATATCTTCAAATAAAAACTTCACAGAATAATTCTGTGAAACTTCTTTCTGTTCTGTGCATTCAATTAACAGAGTTGAACCTTACTTTTGATTCAGCAGTTCTGAATCACTCTTCCTGCAGAAAGTGCAAGTGGTCATTCGGAGCGCTAAGTGGTCTATAGTCGGAAAATGTAATATCTTCAAATAAAAACTACAGAGAAACATTTTGTGAAACTACTTTCTGATCTGTGCGTTCAACTAACAGAGTTCAAGCTTACTTTTGATGGAGCAGTTCTGAAACACTCTTTCTGTAGAAACGGAAAGTGGACATTACCAGCGCTAAGGGGCCTATAGTGGAAAAAAAAAAATATCTTCATGTAAAAACTGCACAGAAGCATTCTGTGAGACTTCTTTCAGTTGTGTGAATTCAACTAACAGAGATGAGCCTTACTTTTGGTTACGCAGTTCTGAAACACTCTTTCTGTAGAAACTGCAAGTGGACATACAGAGCGCTAAGGGGCCTATAGCGGAAAAAAGAATATCTTCAAATAAAAACTACAGAGATGCATTCTGTGAAACTTCCTTCTGTTCAGTGCATTCAACTAATGGAGTTGAACCTTACTTTTGATTGAGCAGTTCTGAAACACTCTTTCTGTAGAAACAGCAAGTTGACATTCAGAACTCTAAGTAGCCTACATTGCAATAAGGAATATCTTCAAATAAAAACTTCACAGAAGCATTCTGTGAAACTTCAGTATGATCTGTGCAATCAACTAACAGAGGTGAAACGTACTTTTGATTGAGAAGTTTTGAAACACCCTTTGTGTAGAAAGTGCAAGTGGACATTCGGAGTGCTAAGAGGCCTATAGAGGAAAAAGGAATATCTCCAAATAAAAACTACACAGAAGCATTCTGCGAAAGTTCTTTCTGATCTGTGCATTCAACTAACAGTGTGGAACCTGACTTTTGATTGAGCAGTTCTGAAACACACTTTCTGTAGAAACTGCAAGTGGACATTGGGAGCGCTAAGGGGCAAATAGTGGAAAAAGGAATATCTTCAAATAAAAACTACACAGAAGCATTCTGTGAAACTTCTTTCTGTTCTGTGCATTCAACTCACAGAGTTGAACCTCACTTTTGATTGAGCAGTTCTGAAACACTCTTTCTGTGGAAACTGCAAGTGGACATTCTGAGCGCTAAGTGGCGTATAGTGGAAAGAGGAATATCTTTAAATAAAAATTACCCAGAAGCATTCTGTGAAAATTCTTTCTGTTCTGTGCATTCAACTAACATAGTTGAAGCTTACTTCTGATTGAGTAGATCTGAAATCCTCTTTCTGTAGAAACTGCAAGTGGAAATTCAGAGCGCTAAGGTGTATAGTGGAAAAAGGATTATCTTCAAATAAAAACTACAAAGAAGCAATCTTTGGAACTTCTTTCTGTTCTGTGCATTGAACTAACAGAGTAGAACCTTCCTTTTGATACAGCAGTTCTGAAACACTCTTTCTGTAGAAACTGCTAGTGGTCATTCAGAGCGCTAAGGGGCCTATAGGGGATAAACGAATATCTTCAAATAAAAACTACACAGAAGCATACTGTGAACCTTCTTTCTGTTGTGTGCATTCAACTAACAGAGTTGAACCTGACTTTTGATTGAGAAGTTCTTAAACACTCTTTCTGTAGAAACGGCAAGTGGACATTTCGAGCGCAAGGGGCCAATAACGGAAAAAGGTATATCTTCAAATAAAAACTACACAGAAGCATTCTGGGAAGCTTCTTTCTGATCTGTGCTTTCAATTGACAGAGATGAAACTTACTTTTAATTGACCAGTTCTGAAACACTCTTTCTGCAGAAACTGCTGTGGCATTCGGAGCGCTAAGGGGCCTAGAGTGGAAAAACGAATATCTTCAAAGGAAAACTACAGAGAAGCATTCTGTGAAACTACTTTCTGATCTGTGCATTCAAGTAACAGAGTTGAACCTTACTTTTGATTGAGCAGCTCTGAAACACTCTTTCTGTAGTAACTGCAAGTGGACAATCGGAGCGCTAAAGTGCCTACAGTGGAGAAACGAATATCTTCAAATAAAAACTACACAGAAGCATTCTGTGAAATTTCTTTCTGTTCTGTGCATTCAACTTACAGAGCAGAACTTTACTTTTGATTGAGCAGTTCTGAAACACTGTTTCTGTAGAAACTGCAAGTGGATATTGGGAGCTCTAAGGGGCCTATAGTGGAAAAACGAATATCTTCAAATAAAAACTTCACAGAATAATTCTGTGAAACTTCTTTCTGTTCTGTGCATTCAATTAACAGAGTTGAACCTTACTTTTGATTCAGCAGTTCTGAATCACTCTTCCTGCAGAAAGTGCAAGTGGTCATTCGGAGCGCTAAGTGGCCTACAGTGGGAAAATGTAATATCTTCAAATAAAAACTACAGAGAAGCATTTTGTGAAACTTCTTTCTGATCTGTGCATTCAACTAACAGAGTTCAAGCTTACTTTTGATGGAGCAGTTCTGAAACACTCTTTCTGTAGAAACGGAAAGTGGACATTACCAGCGCTAAGGGGCCTATAGTGGAAAAAAAAAATATCTTCATGTAAAAACTGCACAGAAGCATTCTGTGAGACTTCTTTCAGTTGTGTGAATTCAACTAACAGAGATGAGCCTTACTTTTGGTTACGCAGTTCTGAAACACTCTTTCTGTAGAAACTGCAAGTGGACATTCAGAGCGCTAAGGGGCCTATAGCGGAAAAAAGAATATCTTCAAATAAAAACTACAGAGATGCATTCTGTGAAACTTCCTTCTGTTCTGTGCATTCAACTAATGGAGTTGAACCTTACTTTTGATTGAGCAGTTCTGAAACACTCTTTCTGTAGAAACAGCAAGTTGACATTCGGAACTCTAAGTAGCCTACTTTGGAATAAGGAATATCTTCAAATAAAAACTTCACAGAAGCATTCTGTGAAACTTCAGTATGATCTGTGCAATCAACTAACAGAGGTGAAACGTACTTTTGATTGAGAAGTTTTGAAACACCCTTTGTGTAGAAAGTGCAAGTGGACATTCGGAGTGCTAAGAGGCCTATAGAGGAAAAAGGAATATCTCCAAATAAAAACTACACAGAAGCATTCTGCGAAAGTTCTTTCTGATCTGTGCATTCAACTAACAGTGTGGAACCTGACTTTTGATTGAGCAGTTCTGAAACACTCTTTCTGTAGAAACTGCAAGTGGACATTCGGAGCGCTAAGGGGCAAATAGTGGAAAAAGGAATATCTTCAAATAAAAACTACACAGAAGCATTCTGTGAAACTTCTTTCTGTTCTGTGCATTCAACTCACAGAGTTGAACCTCACTTTTGATTGAGCAGTTCTGAAACACTCTTTCTGTGGAAACTGCAAGTGGACATTCTGAGCGCTAAGTGGCGTATAGTGGAAAGAGGAATATCTTTAAATAAAAATTACCCAGAAGCATTCTGTGAAAATCCTTTCTGTTCTGTGCATTCAACTAACATAGTTGAACCTTACTTCTGATTGAGTAGATCTGAAATCCTCTTTCTGTAGAAACTGCAAGTGGAAATTCAGAGCGCTAAGGTGTATAGTGGAAAAAGGATTATCTTCAAATAAAAACTACAAAGAAGCAATCTTTGGAACTTCTTTCTGTTCTGTGCATTGAACTAACAGAGTAGAACCTTCCTTTTGATACAGCAGTTCTGAAACACTCTTTCTGTAGAAACTGCTAGTGGTCATTCAGAGCGCTAAGGGGCCTATAGGGGATAAACGAATATCTTCAAATAAAAACTACACAGAAGCATACTGTGAACCTTCTTTCTGTTGTGTGCATTCAACTAACAGAGTTGAACCTGACTTTTGATTGAGAAGTTCTTAAACACTCTTTCTGTAGAAACGGCAAGTGGACATTTCGAGCGCAAGGGGCCAATAACGGAAAAAGGTATATCTTCAAATAAAAACTACACAGAAGCATTCTGGGAAGCTTCTTTCTGATCTGTGCTTTCAATTGACAGAGATGAAACTTACTTTTAATTGACCAGTTCTGAAACACTCTTTCTGCAGAAACTGCTGTGGCATTCGGAGCGCTAAGGGGCCTAGAGTGGAAAAACGAATATCTTCAAAGGAAAACTACACAGAAGCATTCTGTGAAACTACTTTCTGATCTGTGCATTCAAGTAACAGAGTTGAACCTTACTTTTGATTGAGCAGCTCTGAAACACTCTTTCTGTAGTAACTGCAAGTGGACAATCGGAGCGCTAAAGTGCCTACAGTGGAGAAACGAATATCTTCAAATAAAAACTACACAGAAGCATTCTGTGAAATTTCTTTCTGTTCTGTGCATTCAACTAACAGAGCAGAACTTTACTTTTGATTGAGCAGTTCTGAAACACTCTTTCTGTAGAAACTGCAAGTGGATATTGGGAGCTCTAAGGGGCCTATAGTGGAAAAACGAATATCTTCAAATAAAAACTTCACAGAGTAATTCTGTGAAACTTCTTTCTGTTCTGTGCATTCAATTAACAGAGTTGAACCTTACTTTTGATTCAGCAGTTCTGAATCACTCTTCCTGCAGAAAGTGCAAGTGGTCATTCGGAGCGCTAAGTGGTCTATAGTCGGAAAATGTAATATCTTCAAATAAAAACTACAGAGAAACATTTTGTGAAACTACTTTCTGATCTGTGCGTTCAACTAACAGAGTTCAAGCTTACTTTTGATGGAGCAGTTCTGAAACACTCTTTCTGTAGAAACGGAAAGTGGACATTACCAGCGCTAAGGGGCCTATAGTGGAAAAAAAAAAATATCTTCATGTAAAAACTGCACAGAAGCATTCTGTGAGACTTCTTTCAGTTGTGTGAATTCAACTAACAGAGATGAGCCTTACTTTTGGTTACGCAGTTCTGAAACACTCTTTCTGTAGAAACTGCAAGTGGACATACAGAGCGCTAAGGGGCCTATAGCGGAAAAAAGAATATCTTCAAATAAAAACTACAGAGATGCATTCTGTGAAACTTCCTTCTGTTCAGTGCATTCAACTAATGGAGTTGAACCTTACTTTTGATTGAGCAGTTCTGAAACACTCTTTCTGTAGAAACAGCAAGTTGACATTCAGAACTCTAAGTAGCCTACATTGCAATAAGGAATATCTTCAAATAAAAACTTCACAGAAGCATTCTGTGAAACTTCAGTATGATCTGTGCAATCAACTAACAGAGGTGAAACGTACTTTTGATTGAGAAGTTTTGAAACACCCTTTGTGTAGAAAGTGCAAGTGGACATTCGGAGTGCTAAGAGGCCTATAGAGGAAAAAGGAATATCTCCAAATAAAAACTACACAGAAGCATTCTGCGAAAGTTCTTTCTGATCTGTGCATTCAACTAACAGTGTGGAACCTGACTTTTGATTGAGCAGTTCTGAAACACACTTTCTGTAGAAACTGCAAGTGGACATTGGGAGCGCTAAGGGGCAAATAGTGGAAAAAGGAATATCTTCAAATAAAAACTACACAGAAGCATTCTGTGAAACTTCTTTCTGTTCTGTGCATTCAACTCACAGAGTTGAACCTCACTTTTGATTGAGCAGTTCTGAAACACTCTTTCTGTGGAAACTGCAAGTGGACATTCTGAGCGCTAAGTGGCGTATAGTGGAAAGAGGAATATCTTTAAATAAAAATTACCCAGAAGCATTCTGTGAAAATTCTTTCTGTTCTGTGCATTCAACTAACATAGTTGAAGCTTACTTCTGATTGAGTAGATCTGAAATCCTCTTTCTGTAGAAACTGCAAGTGGAAATTCAGAGCGCTAAGGTGTATAGTGGAAAAAGGATTATCTTCAAATAAAAACTACAAAGAAGCAATCTTTGGAACTTCTTTCTGTTCTGTGCATTGAACTAACAGAGTAGAACCTTCCTTTTGATACAGCAGTTCTGAAACACTCTTTCTGTAGAAACTGCTAGTGGTCATTCAGAGCGCTAAGGGGCCTATAGGGGATAAACGAATATCTTCAAATAAAAACTACACAGAAGCATACTGTGAACCTTCTTTCTGTTGTGTGCATTCAACTAACAGAGTTGAACCTGACTTTTGATTGAGAAGTTCTTAAACACTCTTTCTGTAGAAACGGCAAGTGGACATTTCGAGCGCAAGGGGCCAATAACGGAAAAAGGTATATCTTCAAATAAAAACTACACAGAAGCATTCTGGGAAGCTTCTTTCTGATCTGTGCTTTCAATTGACAGAGATGAAACTTACTTTTAATTGACCAGTTCTGAAACACTCTTTCTGCAGAAACTGCTGTGGCATTCGGAGCGCTAAGGGGCCTAGAGTGGAAAAACGAATATCTTCAAAGGAAAACTACAGAGAAGCATTCTGTGAAACTACTTTCTGATCTGTGCATTCAAGTAACAGAGTTGAACCTTACTTTTGATTGAGCAGCTCTGAAACACTCTTTCTGTAGTAACTGCAAGTGGACAATCGGAGCGCTAAAGTGCCTACAGTGGAGAAACGAATATCTTCAAATAAAAACTACACAGAAGCATTCTGTGAAATTTCTTTCTGTTCTGTGCATTCAACTTACAGAGCAGAACTTTACTTTTGATTGAGCAGTTCTGAAACACTGTTTCTGTAGAAACTGCAAGTGGATATTGGGAGCTCTAAGGGGCCTATAGTGGAAAAACGAATATCTTCAAATAAAAACTTCACAGAATAATTCTGTGAAACTTCTTTCTGTTCTGTGCATTCAATTAACAGAGTTGAACCTTACTTTTGATTCAGCAGTTCTGAATCACTCTTCCTGCAGAAAGTGCAAGTGGTCATTCGGAGCGCTAAGTGGCCTACAGTGGGAAAATGTAATATCTTCAAATAAAAACTACAGAGAAGCATTTTGTGAAACTTCTTTCTGATCTGTGCATTCAACTAACAGAGTTCAAGCTTACTTTTGATGGAGCAGTTCTGAAACACTCTTTCTGTAGAAACGGAAAGTGGACATTACCAGCGCTAAGGGGCCTATAGTGGAAAAAAAAAAATATCTTCATGTAAAAACTGCACAGAAGCATTCTGTGAGACTTCTTTCAGTTGTGTGAATTCAACTAACAGAGATGAGCCTTACTTTTGGTTACGCAGTTCTGAAACACTCTTTCTGTAGAAACTGCAAGTGGACATACAGAGCGCTAAGGGGCCTATAGCGGAAAAAAGAATATCTTCAAATAAAAACTACAGAGATGCATTCTGTGAAACTTCCTTCTGTTCAGTGCATTCAACTAATGGAGTTGAACCTTACTTTTGATTGAGCAGTTCTGAAACACTCTTTCTGTAGAAACAGCAAGTTGACATTCAGAACTCTAAGTAGCCTACATTGCAATAAGGAATATCTTCAAATAAAAACTTCACAGAAGCATTCTGTGAAACTTCAGTATGATCTGTGCAATCAACTAACAGAGGTGAAACGTACTTTTGATTGAGAAGTTTTGAAACACCCTTTGTGTAGAAAGTGCAAGTGGACATTCGGAGTGCTAAGAGGCCTATAGAGGAAAAAGGAATATCTCCAAATAAAAACTACACAGAAGCATTCTGCGAAAGTTCTTTCTGATCTGTGCATTCAACTAACAGTGTGGAACCTGACTTTTGATTGAGCAGTTCTGAAACACACTTTCTGTAGAAACTGCAAGTGGACATTGGGAGCGCTAAGGGGCAAATAGTGGAAAAAGGAATATCTTCAAATAAAAACTACACAGAAGCATTCTGTGAAACTTCTTTCTGTTCTGTGCATTCAACTCACAGAGTTGAACCTCACTTTTGATTGAGCAGTTCTGAAACACTCTTTCTGTGGAAACTGCAAGTGGACATTCTGAGCGCTAAGTGGCGTATAGTGGAAAGAGGAATATCTTTAAATAAAAATTACCCAGAAGCATTCTGTGAAAATTCTTTCTGTTCTGTGCATTCAACTAACATAGTTGAAGCTTACTTCTGATTGAGTAGATCTGAAATCCTCTTTCTGTAGAAACTGCAAGTGGAAATTCAGAGCGCTAAGGTGTATAGTGGAAAAAGGATTATCTTCAAATAAAAACTACAAAGAAGCAATCTTTGGAACTTCTTTCTGTTCTGTGCATTGAACTAACAGAGTAGAACCTTCCTTTTGATACAGCAGTTCTGAAACACTCTTTCTGTAGAAACTGCTAGTGGTCATTCAGAGCGCTAAGGGGCCTATAGGGGATAAACGAATATCTTCAAATAAAAACTACACAGAAGCATACTGTGAACCTTCTTTCTGTTGTGTGCATTCAACTAACAGAGTTGAACCTGACTTTTGATTGAGAAGTTCTTAAACACTCTTTCTGTAGAAACGGCAAGTGGACATTTCGAGCGCAAGGGGCCAATAACGGAAAAAGGTATATCTTCAAATAAAAACTACACAGAAGCATTCTGGGAAGCTTCTTTCTGATCTGTGCTTTCAATTGACAGAGATGAAACTTACTTTTAATTGACCAGTTCTGAAACACTCTTTCTGCAGAAACTGCTGTGGCATTCGGAGCGCTAAGGGGCCTAGAGTGGAAAAACGAATATCTTCAAAGGAAAACTACAGAGAAGCATTCTGTGAAACTACTTTCTGATCTGTGCATTCAAGTAACAGAGTTGAACCTTACTTTTGATTGAGCAGCTCTGAAACACTCTTTCTGTAGTAACTGCAAGTGGACAATCGGAGCGCTAAAGTGCCTACAGTGGAGAAACGAATATCTTCAAATAAAAACTACACAGAAGCATTCTGTGAAATTTCTTTCTGTTCTGTGCATTCAACTTACAGAGCAGAACTTTACTTTTGATTGAGCAGTTCTGAAACACTGTTTCTGTAGAAACTGCAAGTGGATATTGGGAGCTCTAAGGGGCCTATAGTGGAAAAACGAATATCTTCAAATAAAAACTTCACAGAATAATTCTGTGAAATTTCTTTCTGTTCTGTGCATTCAATTAACAGAGTTGAACCTTACTTTTGATTCAGCCGTTCTGAATCACTCTTCCTGCAGAAAGTGCAAGTGGTCATTCGGAGCGCTAAGTGGCCTACAGTGGGAAAATGTAATATCTTCAAATAAAAACTACAGAGAAGCATTTTGTGAAACTTCTTTCTGATCTGTGCATTCAACTAACAGAGTTCAAGCTTACTTTTGATGGAGCAGTTCTGAAACACTCTTTCTGTAGAAACGGAAAGTGGACATTACCAGCGCTAAGGGGCCTATAGTGGAAAAAAAAAATATCTTCATGTAAAAACTGCACAGAAGCATTCTGTGAGACTTCTTTCAGTTGTGTGAATTCAACTAACAGAGATGAGCCTTACTTTTGGTTACGCAGTTCTGAAACACTCTTTCTGTAGAAACTGCAAGTGGACATTCAGAGCGCTAAGGGGCCTATAGCGGAAAAAAGAATATCTTCAAATAAAAACTACAGAGATGCATTCTGTGAAACTTCCTTCTGTTCTGTGCATTCAACTAATGGAGTTGAACCTTACTTTTGATTGAGCAGTTCTGAAACACTCTTTCTGTAGAAACAGCAAGTTGACATTCGGAACTCTAAGTAGCCTACTTTGGAATAAGGAATATCTTCAAATAAAAACTTCACAGAAGCATTCTGTGAAACTTCAGTATGATCTGTGCAATCAACTAACAGAGGTGAAACGTACTTTTGATTGAGAAGTTTTGAAACACCCTTTGTGTAGAAAGTGCAAGTGGACATTCGGAGTGCTAAGAGGCCTATAGAGGAAAAAGGAATATCTCCAAATAAAAACTACACAGAAGCATTCTGCGAAAGTTCTTTCTGATCTGTGCATTCAACTAACAGTGTGGAACCTGACTTTTGATTGAGCAGTTCTGAAACACTCTTTCTGTAGAAACTGCAAGTGGACATTCGGAGCGCTAAGGGGCAAATAGTGGAAAAAGGAATATCTTCAAATAAAAACTACACAGAAGCATTCTGTGAAACTTCTTTCTGTTCTGTGCATTCAACTCACAGAGTTGAACCTCACTTTTGATTGAGCAGTTCTGAAACACTCTTTCTGTGGAAACTGCAAGTGGACATTCTGAGCGCTAAGTGGCGTATAGTGGAAAGAGGAATATCTTTAAATAAAAATTACCCAGAAGCATTCTGTGAAAATCCTTTCTGTTCTGTGCATTCAACTAACATAGTTGAACCTTACTTCTGATTGAGTAGATCTGAAATCCTCTTTCTGTAGAAACTGCAAGTGGAAATTCAGAGCGCTAAGGTGTATAGTGGAAAAAGGATTATCTTCAAATAAAAACTACAAAGAAGCAATCTTTGGAACTTCTTTCTGTTCTGTGCATTGAACTAACAGAGTAGAACCTTCCTTTTGATACAGCAGTTCTGAAACACTCTTTCTGTAGAAACTGCTAGTGGTCATTCAGAGCGCTAAGGGGCCTATAGGGGATAAACGAATATCTTCAAATAAAAACTACACAGAAGCATACTGTGAACCTTCTTTCTGTTGTGTGCATTCAACTAACAGAGTTGAACCCGACTTTTGATTGAGAAGTTCTTAAACACTCTTTCTGTAGAAACGGCAAGTGGACATTTCGAGCGCAAGGGGCCAATAACGGAAAAAGGTATATCTTCAAATAAAAACTACACAGAAACATTCTGGGAAGCTTCTTTCTGATCTGTGCTTTCAATTGACAGAGATGAAACTTACTTTTAATTGACCAGTTCTGAAACACTCTTTCTGCAGAAACTGCTGTGGCATTCGGAGCGCTAAGGGGCCTAGAGTGGAAAAACGAATATCTTCAAAGGAAAACTACACAGAAGCATTCTGTGAAACTACTTTCTGATCTGTGCATTCAAGTAACAGAGTTGAACCTTACTTTTGATTGAGCAGCTCTGAAACACTCTTTCTGTAGTAACTGCAAGTGGGCAATCGGAGCGCTAAAGTGCCTACAGTGGAGAAACGAATATCTTCAAATAAAAACTACACAGAAGCATTCTGTGAAATTTCTTTCTGTTCTGTGCATTCAACTAACAGAGCAGAACTTTACTTTTGATTGAGCAGTTCTGAAACACACTTTCTGTAGAAACTGCAAGTGGATATTGGGAGCTCTAAGGGGCCTATAGTGGAAAAACGAATATCTTCACATAAAAACTTCACAGAATAATTCTGTGAAACTTCTTTCTGTTCTGTGCATTCAATTAACAGAGTTGAACCTTACTTTTGATTCAGCAGTTCTGAATCACTCTTCCTGCAGAAAGTGCAAGTGGTCATTCGGAGCGCTAAGTGGCCTATAGTGGGAAAATGTAATATCTTCAAATAAAAACTACAGAGAAGCATTTTGTGAAACTTCTTTCTGATCTGTGCGTTCAACTAACAGACTTCAAGCTTACTTTTGATGGAGCAGTTCTGAAACACTCTTTCTGTAGAAACGGAAAGTGGACATAACCAGCGCTAAGGGGCCTATAGTGGAAAAAAAAATATCTTCCTATAAAAACTGCACAGAAGCATTCTGTGAGACTTCTTTCAGTCGTGTGAATTCAACTAACAGAGATGAGCCTTACTTTTGGTTACGCAGTTCTGAAACACTCTTTCTGTAGAAACTGCAAGTGGACATTCAGAGCGCTAAGGGGCCTATAGCGGAAAAAAGAATATCTTCAAATAAAAACTACAGAGATGCATTCTGTGAAACTTCCTTCTGTTCTGTGCATTCAACTAATGGAGTTGAACTTTACTTTTGATCGAGCAGTTCTGAAACACTCTTTCTGTAGAAACAGCAAGTCGACATTCGGAACTCTAAGTAGCCTACATTGGAATAAGGAATATCTTCAAATAAAAACTTCACAGAAGCATTCTGTGAAACTTCAGTATGATCTGTGCAATCAACTAACAGAGGTGAAACGTACTTTTGATTGAGAAGTTTTGAAACACCCTTTGTGTAGAAAGTGCAAGTGGACATTCGGAGTGCTAAGAGGCCTATGGAGGAAAAAGGAATATCTCCAAATAAAAACTACACAGAAGCATTCTGCGAAAGTTCTTTCTGATCTGTGCATTCAACTAACAGTGTGGAACCTGACTTTTGATTGAGCGGTTCTGAAACACTCTCTCTGTAGAAACTGCTAGTGGACATTGAGATTGCTAAGCAACCTATAGTGGAAAAAGTTATGTCATCAAATAACTATACAGAAGCATTCTGTGAAACTTCTTTCTGTTCTGTGCATTCAACTCACAGAGTTGAATCTTACTTTTGATTGAGCAGTTCTGAAACCCTCTTTCTGTAGAAACTGCAAGTGGACATTCAGAGCGCTAAGGGGCAAATATTGGAAAAAGGAATATCTTCAAATAAAAACTACACAGAAGCATTCTGTGAAACTTCTTTCTGTTCTGTGCATTCAGCTCACAGTGTTGAACCTCACTTTTGATTGAGCAGTTCTGAAACACTCTTTCTGTGGAAACTGCAAGTGGACATTCTGAGCGCTAAGGGGCGTATAGTGGAAAGAGGAATATCTTTAAATAAAAATTACCCAGAAGCATTCTGTGAAACTTCTTTCTGTTCTGTGCATTCAACTAACATAGTTGACCTTACTTCTGATTGAGTAGATCTGAAATCCTCTTTCTGTAGAAACTGCAAGTGGAAATTCGGAGCGCTAAGGTGTATAGTGGAAAAAGGATTATCTTCAAATAAAAACTACAAAGAAGCAATCTTTGGACCTTCTTTCTGTTCTGTGCATTGAACTAACAGAGTAGAACCTTCCTTTTGATACAGCAGTTCTGAAACACTCTTTCTGTAGAAACTGCTAGTGGTCATTCAGAGCGCTAAGGGGCCTATAGGGGATAAACGAATATCTTCAAATAAAAACTACACAGAAGCATACTGTGAACCTTCTTTCTGTTGTGTGCATTCAACTAACAGAGTTGAACCCGACTTTTGATTGAGAAGTTCTTAAACACTCTTTCTGTAGAAACGGCAAGTGGACATTTCGAGCGCAAGGGGCCAATAACGGAAAAAGGTATATCTTCAAATAAAAACTACACAGAAACATTCTGGGAAGCTTCTTTCTGATCTGTGCTTTCAATTGACAGAGATGAAACTTACTTTTAATTGACCAGTTCTGAAACACTCTTTCTGCAGAAACTGCTGTGGCATTCGGAGCGCTAAGGGGCCTAGAGTGGAAAAACGAATATCTTCAAAGGAAAACTACACAGAAGCATTCTGTGAAACTACTTTCTGATCTGTGCATTCAAGTAACAGAGTTGAACCTTACTTTTGATTGAGCAGCTCTGAAACACTCTTTCTGTAGTAACTGCAAGTGGACAATCGGAGCGCTAAAGTGCCTACAGTGGAGAAACGAATATCTTCAAATAAAAACTACACAGAAGCATTCTGTGAAATTTCTTTCTGTTCTGTGCATTCAACTAACAGAGCAGAACTTTACTTTTGATTGAGCAGTTCTGAAACACTCTTTCTGTAGAAACTGCAAGTGGATATTGGGAGCTCTAAGGGGCCTATAGTGGAAAAACGAATATCTTCACATAAAAACTTCACAGAATAATTCTGTGAAACTTCTTTCTGTTCTGTGCATTCAATTAACAGAGTTGAACCTTACTTTTGATTCAGCAGTTCTGAATCACTCTTCCTGCAGAAAGTGCAAGTGGTCATTCGGAGCGCTAAGTGGCCTATAGTGGGAAAATGTAATATCTTCAAATAAAAACTACAGAGAAGCATTTTGTGAAACTTCTTTCTGATCTGTGCGTTCAACTAACAGACTTCAAGCTTACTTTTGATGGAGCAGTTCTGAAACACTCTTTCTGTAGAAACGGAAAGTGGACATAACCAGCGCTAAGGGGCCTATAGTGGAAAAAAAAATATCTTCATATAAAAACTGCACAGAAGCATTCTGTGAGACTTCTTTCAGTTGTGTGAATTCAACTAACAGAGATGAGCCTTACTTTTGGTTACGCAGTTCTGAAACACTCTTTCTGTAGAAACAGCAAGTTGACATTCGGAACTCTAAGTAGCCTACATTGGAATAAGGAATATCTTCAAATAAAAACTTCACAGAAGCATTCTGTGAAACTTCAGTATGATCTGTGCAATCAACTAACAGAGGTGAAACGTACTTTTGATTGAGAAGTTTTGAAACACCCTTTGTGTAGAAAGTGCAAGTGGACATTCGGAGTGCTAAGAGGCCTATGGAGGAAAAAGGAATATCTCCAAATAAAAACTACACAGAAGCATTCTGCGAAAGTTCTTTCTGATCTGTGCATTCAACTAACAGTGTGGAACCTGACTTTTGATTGAGCGGTTCTGAAACACTCTCTCTGTAGAAACTGCTAGTGGACATTGAGATTGCTAAGCAACCTATAGTGGAAAAAGTTATGTCATCAAATAACTATACAGAAGCATTCTGTGAAACTTCTTTCTGTTCTGTGCATTCAACTCACAGAGTTGAATCTTACTTTTGATTGAGCAGTTCTGAAACCCTCTTTCTGTAGAAACTGCAAGTGGACATTCAGAGCGCTAAGGGGCAAATATTGGAAAAAGGAATATCTTTAAATAAAAACTACACAGAAGCATTCTGTGAAACTTCTTTCTGTTCTGTGCATTCAACTCACAGTGTTGAACCTCACTTTTGATTGAGCAGTTCTGAAACACTCTTTCTGTGGAAACTGCAAGTGGACATTCTGAGCGCTAAGGGGCGTATAGTGGAAAGAGGAATATCTTTAAATAAAAATTACCCAGAAGCATTCTGTGAAACTTCTTTCTGTTCTGTGCATTCAACTAACATAGTTGAAGCTTACTTCTGATTGAGTAGATCTGAAATCCTCTTTCTGTAGAAACTGCAAGTGGAAATTCGGAGCGCTAAGGTGTATAGTGGAAAAAGGATTATCTTCAAATAAAAACTACAAAGAAGCAATCTTTGGAACTTCTTTCTGTTCTGTGCATTGAACTAACAGAGTAGAACCTTCCTTTTGATACAGCAGTTCTGAAACACTCTTTCTGTAGAAACTGCTAGTGGTCATTCAGAGCGCTAAGGGGCCTATAGGGGATAAATGAATATCTTCAAATAAAAACTACACAGAAGCATACTGTGAACCTTCTTTCTGTTGTGTGCATTCAACTAACAGAGTTGAACCCGACTTTTGATTGAGAAGTTCTTAAACACTCTTTCTGTAGAAACGGCAAGTGGACATTTCGAGCGCAAGGGGCCAATAACGGAAAAAGGTATATCTTCAAATAAAAACTACACAGAAGCATTCTGGGAAGCTTCTTTCTGATCTGTGCTTTCAATTGACAGAGATGAAACTTACTTTTAATTGACCAGTTCTGAAACACTCTTTCTGCAGAAACTGCTGTGGCATTCGGAGCGCTAAGGGGCCTAGAGTGGAAAAACGAATATCTTCAAAGGAAAACTACACAGAAGCATTCTGTGAAACTACTTTCTGATCTGTGCATTCAAGTAACAGAGTTGAACCTTACTTTTGATTGAGCAGCTCTGAAACACTCTTTCTGTAGTAACTGCAAGTGGACAATTGGAGCGCTAAAGTGCCTACAGTGGAGAAACGAATATCTTCAAATAAAAACTACACAGAAGCATTCTGTGAAATTTCTTTCTGTTCTGTGCATTCAACTAACAGAGCAGAACTTTACTTTTGATTGAGCAGTTCTGAAACACTCTTTCTGTAGAAACTGCAAGTGGATATTGGGAGCTCTAAGGGGCCTATAGTGGAAAAACGAATATCTTCAAATAAAAACTTCACAGAATAATTCTGTGAAACTTCTTTCTGTTCTGTGCATTCAATTAACAGAGTTGAACCATACTTTTGATTCAGCAGTTCTGAATCACTCTTCCTGCAGAAAGTGCAAGTGGTCATTCGGAGCGCTAAGTGGCCTATAGTGGGAAAATGTAATATCTTCAAATAAAAACTACAGAGAAGCATTTTGTGAAACTTCTTTCTGATCTGTGAGTTCAACTAACAGAGTTCAAGCTTACTTTTGATGGAGCAGTTCTGAAACACTCTTTCTGTAGAAACGGAAAGTGGACATTACCAGCGCTAAGGGGCCTATAGCGGAAAAAAGAATATCTTCAAATAAAAACTACAGAGATGCATTCAGTGAAACTTCCTTCTGTTCTGTGCATTCAACTAATGGAGTTGAACCTTACTTTTGATTGAGCAGTTCTGAAACACTCTTTCTGTAGAAACAGCAAGTTGACATTCGGAACTCTAAGTAGCCTACATTGGAATAAGGAATATCTTCAAATAAAAACTTCACAGAAGCATTCTGTGAAACTTCAGTATGATCTGTGCAATCAACTAACAGAGGTGAAACGTACTTTTGCTTGAGAAGTTTTGAAACACCCTTTGTGTAGAAAGTGCAAGTGGACATTCGGAGTGCTAAGAGGCCTATAGAGGAAAAAGGAATATCTCCAAATAAAAACTACACAGAAGCATTCTGCAAATTTCTTTCTGATCTGTGCATTCAACTAACAGTGTGGAACCTGACTTTTGATTGAGCGGTTCTGAAACACTCTCTCTGTAGAAACTGCTAGTGGACATTGAGATTGCTAAGCAACCTATAGTGGAAAAAGTTATGTCATCAAATAACTATACAGAAGCATTCTGTGAAACTTCTTTCTGTTCTGTGCATTCAACTCACAGAGTTGAATCTTACTTTTGATTGAGCAGTTCTGAAACCCTCTTTCTGTAGAAACTGCAAGTGGACATTCAGAGCGCTAAGGGGCAAATATTGGAAAAAGGAATATCTTCAAATAAAAACTACACAGAAGCATTCTGTGAAACTTCTTTCTGTTCTGTGCATTCAGCTCACAGTGTTGAACCTCACTTTTGATTGAGCAGTTCTGAAACACTCTTTCTGTGGAAACTGCAAGTGGACATTCTGAGCGCTAAGGGGCGTATAGTGGAAAGAGGAATATCTTTAAATAAAAATTACCCAGAAGCATTCTGTGAAACTTCTTTCTGTTCTGTGCATTCAACTAACATAGTTGACCTTACTTCTGATTGAGTAGATCTGAAATCCTCTTTCTGTAGAAACTGCAAGTGGAAATTCGGAGCGCTAAGGTGTATAGTGGAAAAAGGATTATCTTCAAATAAAAACTACAAAGAAGCAATCTTTGGACCTTCTTTCTGTTCTGTGCATTGAACTAACAGAGTAGAACCTTCCTTTTGATACAGCAGTTCTGAAACACTCTTTCTGTAGAAACTGCTAGTGGTCATTCAGAGCGCTAAGGGGCCTATAGGGGATAAACGAATATCTTCAAATAAAAACTACACAGAAGCATACTGTGAACCTTCTTTCTGTTGTGTGCATTCAACTAACAGAGTTGAACCCGACTTTTGATTGAGAAGTTCTTAAACACTCTTTCTGTAGAAACGGCAAGTGGACATTTCGAGCCCAAGGGGCCAATAACGGAAAAAGGTATATCTTCAAATAAAAACTACACAGAAACATTCTGGGAAGCTTCTTTCTGATCTGTGCTTTCAATTGACAGAGATGAAACTTACTTTTAATTGACCAGTTCTGAAACACTCTTTCTGCAGAAACTGCTGTGGCATTCGGAGCGCTAAGGGGCCTAGAGTGGAAAAACGAATATCTTCAAAGGAAAACTACACAGAAGCATTCTGTGAAACTACTTTCTGATCTGGGCATTCAAGTAACAGAGTTGAACCTTACTTTTGATTGAGCAGCTCTGAAACACTCTTTCTGTAGTAACTGCAAGTGGGCAATCGGAGCGCTAAAGTGCCTACAGTGGAGAAACGAATATCTTCAAATAAAAACTACACAGAAGCATTCTGTGAAATTTCTTTCTGTTCTGTGCATTCAACTAACAGAGCAGAACTTTACTTTTGATTGAGCAGTTCTGAAACACTCTTTCTGTAGAAACTGCAAGTGGATATTGGGAGCTCTAAGGGGCCTATAGTGGAAAAACGAATATCTTCACATAAAAACTTCACAGAATAATTCTGTGAAACTTCTTTCTGTTCTGTGCATTCAATTAACAGAGTTGAACCTTACTTTTGATTCAGCAGTTCTGAATCACTCTTCCTGCAGAAAGTGCAAGTGGTCATTCGGAGCGCTAAGTGGCCTATAGTGGGAAAATGAAATATCTTCAAATAAAAACTACAGAGAAGCATTTTGTGAAACTTCTTTCTGATCTGTGCGTTCAACTAACAGAGTTCAAGCTTACTTTTGATGGAACAGTTCTGAAACACTCTTTCTGTAGAAACGGAAAGTGGACATTACCAGCGCTAAGGGGCCTATAGTGGAAAAAAAAAATATCTTCATATAAAAACTGCACAGAAGCATTCTGTGAGACTTCTTTCAGTTGTGTGAATTCAACTAACAGAGATGAGCCTTACTTTTTTTTACGCAGTTCTGAAACACTCTTTCTGTAGAAACAGCAAGTTGACATTCGGAACTCTAAGTAGCCTACATTGGAATAAGGAATATCTTCAAATAAAAACTTCACAGAAGCATTCTGTGAAACTTCAGTATGATCTGTGCAATCAACTAACAGAGGTGAAACGTACTTTTGATTGAGAAGTTTTGAAACACCCTTTGTGTAGAAAGTGCAAGTGGACATTCGGAGTGCTAAGAGGCCTATGGAGGAAAAAGGAATATCTCCAAATAAAAACTACACAGAAGCATTCTGCGAAAGTTCTTTCTGATCTGTGCATTCAACTAACAGTGTGGAACCTGACTTTTGATTGAGCGGTTCTGAAACACTCTCTCTGTAGAAACTGCTAGTGGACATTGAGATTGCCAAGCAACCTATAGTGGAAAAAGTTATGTCATCAAATAACTATACAGAAGCATTCTGTGAAACTTCTTTCTGTTCTGTGCATTCAACTCACAGAGTTGAATCTTACTTTTGATTGAGCAGTTCTGAAACCGTCTTTCTGTAGAAACTGCAAGTGGACATTCAGAGCGCTAAGGGGCAAATATTGGAAAAAGGAATATCTTCAAATAAAAACTACACAGAAGCATTCTGTGAAACTTCTTTCTGTTCTGTGCATTCAACTCACAGAGTTGAACCTCACTTTTGATTGAGCAGTTCTGAAACACTCTTTCTGTGGAAACTGCAAGTGGACATTCTGAGCGCTAAGGGGCGTATAGTGGAAAGAGGAATATCTTTAAATAAAAATTACCCAGAAGCATTCTGTGAAACTTCTTTCTGTTCTGTGCATTCAACTAACATAGTTGAACCTTACTTCTGATTGAGTAGATCTGAAATCCTCTTTCTGTAGAAACTGCAAGTGGAAATTCGGAGCGCTAAGGTGTATAGTGGAAAAAGGATTATCTTCAAATAAAAACTACAAAGAAGCAATCTTTGGAACTTCTTTCTGTTCTGTGCATTGAACTAACAGAGTAGAACCTTCCTTTTGATACAGCAGTTCTGAAACACTCTTTCTGTAGAAACTGCTAGTGGTCATTCAGAGCGCTAAGGGGCCTATAGGGGATAAACGAATATCTTCAAATAAAAACTACACAGAAGCATACTGTGAACCTTCTTTCTGTTGTGTGCATTCAACTAACAGTGTTGAACCCGACTTTTGATTGAGAAGTTCTTAAACACTCTTTCTGTAGAAACGGCAAGTGGACATTTCGAGCGCAAGGGGCCAATAACGGAAAAAGGTATATCTTCAAATAAAAACTACACAGAAGCATTCTGGGAAGCTTCTTTCTGATCTGTGCTTTCAATTGACAGAGATGAAACTTACTTTTAATTGACCAGTTCTGAAACACTCTTTCTGCAGAAACTGCTTTGGCATTCGGAGCGCTAAGGGGCCCAGAGTGGAAAAACGAATATTTTCAAAGGAAAACTACACAGAAGCATTCTGTGAAACTACTTTCTGATCTGTGCATTCAAGTAACAGAGTTGAACCTTACTTTTGATTGAGCAGCTCTGAAACACTCTTTCTGTAGTAACTGCAAGTGGACAATCGGAGCGCTAAAGTGCCTACAGTGGAGAAACGAATATCTTCAAATAAAAACTACACAGAAGCATTCTGTGAAATTTCTTTCTGTTCTGTGCATTCAACTAAGAGAGCAGAACTTTACTTTTGATTGAGCAGTTCTGAAACACTCTTTCTGTAGAAACTGCAAGTGGATATTGGGAGCTCTAAGGGGCCTATAGTGGAAAAACGAATATCTTCAAATAAAAACTTCACAGAATAATTCTGTGAAACTTCTTTCTGTTCTGTGCATTCAATTAACAGAGTTGAACCTTACTTTTGATTCAGCAGTTCTGAATCACTCTTCCTGCAGAAAGTGCAAGTGGTCATTCGGAGCGCTAAGTGGTCTATAGTCGGAAAATGTAATATCTTCAAATAAAAACTACAGAGAAACATTTTGTGAAACTACTTTCTGATCTGTGCGTTCAACTAACAGAGTTCAAGCTTACTTTTGATGGAGCAGTTCTGAAACACTCTTTCTGTAGAAACGGAAAGTGGACATTACCAGCGCTAAGGGGCCTATAGTGGAAAAAAAAAATATCTTCATATAAAAACTGCACAGAAGCATTCTGTGAGACTTCTTTCAGTTGTGTGAATTCAACTAACAGAGATGAGCCTTACTTTTGGTTACGCAGTTCTGAAACACTCTTTCTGTAGAAACTGCAAGTGGACATTCAGAGCGCTAAGGGGCCTATAGCGGAAAAAAGAATATCTTCAAATAAAAACTACAGAGATGCATTCTGTGAAACTTCCTTCTGTTCTGTGCATTCAACTAATGGAGTTGAACCTTACTTTTGATTGAGCAGTTCTGAAACACTCTTTCTGTAGAAACAGCAAGTTGACATTCGGAACTCTAAGTAGCCTACATTGGAATAAGGAATATCTTCAAATAAAAACTTCACAGAAGCATTCTGTGAAACTTCAGTATGATCTGTGCAATCAACTAACAGAGGTGAAACGTACTTTTGATTGAGAAGTTTTGAAACACCCTTTGTGTAGAAAGTGCAAGTGGACATTCGGAGTGCTAAGAGGCCTATAGAGGAAAAAGGAATATCTCCAAATAAAAACTACACAGAAGCATTCTGCGAAAGTTCTTTCTGATCTGTGCATTCAACTAACAGTGTGGAACCTGACTTTTGATTGAGCGGTTCTGAAACACTCTCTCTGTAGAAACTGCTAGTGGACATTGAGATTGCTAAGCAACCTATAGTGGAAAAAGTTATGTCATCAAATAACTATACAGAAGCATTCTGTGAAACTTCTTTCTGTTCTGTGCCTTCAACTCACAGAGTTGAATCTTACTTTTGATTGAGCAGTTCTGAAACACTCTTTCTGTAGAAACTGCAAGTGGACATTCGGAGCGCTAAGGGGCAAATAGTGGAAAAAGGAATATCTTCAAATAAAAACTACACAGAAGCATTCTGTGAAACTTCTTTCTGTTCTGTGCATTCAACTCACAGAGTTGAACCTCACTTTTGATTGAGCAGTTCTGAAACACTCTTTCTGTGGAAACTGCAAGTGGACATTCTGAGCGCTAAGGGGCGTATAGTGGAAAGAGGAATATCTTTAAATAAAAATTACCCAGAAGCATTCTGTGAAACTTCTTTCTGTTCTGTGCATTCAACTAACATAGTTGAACCTTACTTCTGATTGAGTAGATCTGAAATCCTCTTTCTGTAGAAACTGCAAGTGGAAATTCGGAGCGCTAAGGTGTATAGTGGAAAAAGGATTATCTTCAAATAAAAACTACAAAGAAGCAATCTTTGGAACTTCTTTCTGTTCTGTGCATTGAACTAACAGAGTAGAACCTTCCTTTTGATACAGCAGTTCTGAAACACTCTTTCTGTAGAAACTGCTAGTGGTCATTCAGAGCGCTAAGGGGCCTATAGGGGATAAACGAATATCTTCAAATAAAAACTACACAGAAGCATACTGTGAACCTTCTTTCTGTTGTGTGCATTCAACTAACAGAGTTGAACCTGACTTTTGATTGAGAAGTTCTTAAACACTCTTTCTGTAGAAACGGCAAGCGGACATTTCGAGCGCAAGGGGCCAATAACGGAAAAAGGTATATCTTCAAATAAAAACTACACAGAAGCATTCTGGGAAGCTTCTTTCTGATCTGTGCTTTCAATTGACAGAGATGAAACTTACTTTTAATTGACCAGTTCTGAAACACTCTTTCTGCAGAAACTGCTGTGGCATTCGGAGCGCTAAGGGGCCTAGAGTGGAAAAACGAATATCTTCAAAGGAAAACTACACAGAAGCATTCTGTGAAACTACTTTCTGATCTGTGCATTCAAGTAACAGAGTTGAACCTTACTTTTGATTGAGCAGCTCTGAAACACTCTTTCTGTAGTAACTGCAAGTGGACAATCGGAGCGCTAAAGTGCCTACAGTGGAGAAACGAATATCTTCAAATAAAAACTACACAGAAGCATTCTGTGAAATTTCTTTCTGTTCTGTGCATTCAACTAACAGAGCAGAACTTTACTTTTGATTGAGCAGTTCTGAAACACTCTTTCTGTAGAAACTGCAAGTGGATATTGGGAGCTCTAAGGGGCCTATAGTGGAAAAACGAATATCTTCAAATAAAAACTTCACAGAATAATTCTGTGAAACTTCTTTCTGTTCTGTGCATTCAATTAACAGAGTTGAACCTTACTTTTGATTCAGCAGTTCTGAATCACTCTTCCTGCAGAAAGTGCAAGTGGTCATTCGGAGCGCTAAGTGGCCTATAGTGGGAAAATGTAATATCTTCAAATAAAAACTACAGAGAAGCATTTTGTGAAACTTCTTTCTGATCTGTGCGTTCAACTAACAGAGTTCAAGCTTACTTTTGATGGAGCAGTTCTGAAACACTCTTTCTGTAGAAACGGAAAGTGGACATTACCAGCGCTAAGGGGCCTATAGTGGAAAAAAAAAAATATCTTCATGTAAAAACTGCACAGAAGCATTCTGTGAGACTTCTTTCAGTTGTGTGAATTCAACTAACAGAGATGAGCCTTACTTTTGGTTACGCAGTTCTGAAACACTCTTTCTGTAGAAACTGCAAGTGGACATACAGAGCGCTAAGGGGCCTATAGCGGAAAAAAGAATATCTTCAAATAAAAACTACAGAGATGCATTCTGTGAAACTTCCTTCTGTTCAGTGCATTCAACTAATGGAGTTGAACCTTACTTTTGATTGAGCAGTTCTGAAACACTCTTTCTGTAGAAACAGCAAGTTGACATTCAGAACTCTAAGTAGCCTACATTGCAATAAGGAATATCTTCAAATAAAAACTTCACAGAAGCATTCTGTGAAACTTCAGTATGATCTGTGCAATCAACTAACAGAGGTGAAACGTACTTTTGATTGAGAAGTTTTGAAACACCCTTTGTGTAGAAAGTGCAAGTGGACATTCGGAGTGCTAAGAGGCCTATAGAGGAAAAAGGAATATCTCCAAATAAAAACTACACAGAAGCATTCTGCGAAAGTTCTTTCTGATCTGTGCATTCAACTAACAGTGTGGAACCTGACTTTTGATTGAGCAGTTCTGAAACACACTTTCTGTAGAAACTGCAAGTGGACATTGGGAGCGCTAAGGGGCAAATAGTGGAAAAAGGAATATCTTCAAATAAAAACTACACAGAAGCATTCTGTGAAACTTCTTTCTGTTCTGTGCATTCAACTCACAGAGTTGAACCTCACTTTTGATTGAGCAGTTCTGAAACACTCTTTCTGTGGAAACTGCAAGTGGACATTCTGAGCGCTAAGTGGCGTATAGTGGAAAGAGGAATATCTTTAAATAAAAATTACCCAGAAGCATTCTGTGAAAATTCTTTCTGTTCTGTGCATTCAACTAACATAGTTGAAGCTTACTTCTGATTGAGTAGATCTGAAATCCTCTTTCTGTAGAAACTGCAAGTGGAAATTCAGAGCGCTAAGGTGTATAGTGGAAAAAGGATTATCTTCAAATAAAAACTACAAAGAAGCAATCTTTGGAACTTCTTTCTGTTCTGTGCATTGAACTAACAGAGTAGAACCTTCCTTTTGATACAGCAGTTCTGAAACACTCTTTCTGTAGAAACTGCTAGTGGTCATTCAGAGCGCTAAGGGGCCTATAGGGGATAAACGAATATCTTCAAATAAAAACTACACAGAAGCATACTGTGAACCTTCTTTCTGTTGTGTGCATTCAACTAACAGAGTTGAACCTGACTTTTGATTGAGAAGTTCTTAAACACTCTTTCTGTAGAAACGGCAAGTGGACATTTCGAGCGCAAGGGGCCAATAACGGAAAAAGGTATATCTTCAAATAAAAACTACACAGAAGCATTCTGGGAAGCTTCTTTCTGATCTGTGCTTTCAATTGACAGAGATGAAACTTACTTTTAATTGACCAGTTCTGAAACACTCTTTCTGCAGAAACTGCTGTGGCATTCGGAGCGCTAAGGGGCCTAGAGTGGAAAAACGAATATCTTCAAAGGAAAACTACAGAGAAGCATTCTGTGAAACTACTTTCTGATCTGTGCATTCAAGTAACAGAGTTGAACCTTACTTTTGATTGAGCAGCTCTGAAACACTCTTTCTGTAGTAACTGCAAGTGGACAATCGGAGCGCTAAAGTGCCTACAGTGGAGAAACGAATATCTTCAAATAAAAACTACACAGAAGCATTCTGTGAAATTTCTTTCTGTTCTGTGCATTCAACTTACAGAGCAGAACTTTACTTTTGATTGAGCAGTTCTGAAACACTGTTTCTGTAGAAACTGCAAGTGGATATTGGGAGCTCTAAGGGGCCTATAGTGGAAAAACGAATATCTTCAAATAAAAACTTCACAGAATAATTCTGTGAAACTTCTTTCTGTTCTGTGCATTCAATTAACAGAGTTGAACCTTACTTTTGATTCAGCAGTTCTGAATCACTCTTCCTGCAGAAAGTGCAAGTGGTCATTCGGAGCGCTAAGTGGCCTACAGTGGGAAAATGTAATATCTTCAAATAAAAACTACAGAGAAGCATTTTGTGAAACTTCTTTCTGATCTGTGCATTCAACTAACAGAGTTCAAGCTTACTTTTGATGGAGCAGTTCTGAAACACTCTTTCTGTAGAAACGGAAAGTGGACATTACCAGCGCTAAGGGGCCTATAGTGGAAAAAAAAAATATCTTCATGTAAAAACTGCACAGAAGCATTCTGTGAGACTTCTTTCAGTTGTGTGAATTCAACTAACAGAGATGAGCCTTACTTTTGGTTACGCAGTTCTGAAACACTCTTTCTGTAGAAACTGCAAGTGGACATTCAGAGCGCTAAGGGGCCTATAGCGGAAAAAAGAATATCTTCAAATAAAAACTACAGAGATGCATTCTGTGAAACTTCCTTCTGTTCTGTGCATTCAACTAATGGAGTTGAACCTTACTTTTGATTGAGCAGTTCTGAAACACTCTTTCTGTAGAAACAGCAAGTTGACATTCGGAACTCTAAGTAGCCTACTTTGGAATAAGGAATATCTTCAAATAAAAACTTCACAGAAGCATTCTGTGAAACTTCAGTATGATCTGTGCAATCAACTAACAGAGGTGAAACGTACTTTTGATTGAGAAGTTTTGAAACACCCTTTGTGTAGAAAGTGCAAGTGGACATTCGGAGTGCTAAGAGGCCTATAGAGGAAAAAGGAATATCTCCAAATAAAAACTACACAGAAGCATTCTGCGAAAGTTCTTTCTGATCTGTGCATTCAACTAACAGTGTGGAACCTGACTTTTGATTGAGCAGTTCTGAAACACTCTTTCTGTAGAAACTGCAAGTGGACATTCGGAGCGCTAAGGGGCAAATAGTGGAAAAAGGAATATCTTCAAATAAAAACTACACAGAAGCATTCTGTGAAACTTCTTTCTGTTCTGTGCATTCAACTCACAGAGTTGAACCTCACTTTTGATTGAGCAGTTCTGAAACACTCTTTCTGTGGAAACTGCAAGTGGACATTCTGAGCGCTAAGTGGCGTATAGTGGAAAGAGGAATATCTTTAAATAAAAATTACCCAGAAGCATTCTGTGAAAATTCTTTCTGTTCTGTGCATTCAACTAACATAGTTGAAGCTTACTTCTGATTGAGTAGATCTGAAATCCTCTTTCTGTAGAAACTGCAAGTGGAAATTCAGAGCGCTAAGGTGTATAGTGGAAAAAGGATTATCTTCAAATAAAAACTACAAAGAAGCAATCTTTGGAACTTCTTTCTGTTCTGTGCATTGAACTAACAGAGTAGAACCTTCCTTTTGATACAGCAGTTCTGAAACACTCTTTCTGTAGAAACTGCTAGTGGTCGTTCAGAGCGCTAAGGGGCCTATAGGGGATAAACGAATATCTTCAAATAAAAACTACACAGAAGCATACTGTGAACCTTCTTTCTGTTGTGTGCATTCAACTAACAGAGTTGAACCTGACTTTTGATTGAGAAGTTCTTAAACACTCTTTCTGTAGAAACGGCAAGTGGACATTTCGAGCGCAAGGGGCCAATAACGGAAAAAGGTATATCTTCAAATAAAAACTACACAGAAGCATTCTGGGAAGCTTCTTTCTGATCTGTGCTTTCAATTGACAGAGATGAAACTTACTTTTAATTGACCAGTTCTGAAACACTCTTTCTGCAGAAACTGCTGTGGCATTCGGAGCGCTAAGGGGCCTAGAGTGGAAAAACGAATATCTTCAAAGGAAAACTACAGAGAAGCATTCTGTGAAACTACTTTCTGATCTGTGCATTCAAGTAACAGAGTTGAACCTTACTTTTCATTGAGCAGCTCTGAAACACTCTTTCTGTAGTAACTGCAAGTGGACAATCGGAGCGCTAAAGTGCCTACAGTGGAGAAACGAATATCTTCAAATAAAAACTACACAGAAGCATTCTGTGAAATTTCTTTCTGTTCTGTGCATTCAACTAACAGAGCAGAACTTTACTTTTGATTGAGCAGTTCTGAAACACTCTTTCTGTAGAAACTGCAAGTGGATATTGGGAGCTCTAAGGGGCCTATAGTGGAAAAACGAATATCTTCAAATAAAAACTTCACAGAATAATTCTGTGAAACTTCTTTCTGTTCTGTGCATGCAATTAACAGAGTTGAACCTTACTTTTGATTCAGCAGTTCTGAATCACTCTTCCTGCAGAAAGTTCAAGTGGTCATTCGGAGCGCTAAGTGGCCTATAGTGGGAAAATGTAATATCTTCAAATAAAAACTACAGAGAAGCATTTTGTGAAACTTCTTTCTGATCTGTGCATTCAACTAACAGAGTTCAAGCTTACTTTTGATGGAGCAGTTCTGAAACACTCTTTCTGTAGAAACGGAAAGTGGACATTACCAGCGCTGAGGGGCCTATAGTGGAAAAAAGAAATATCTTCATATAAAAACTGCACAGAAGCATTCTGTGAGACTTCTTTCAGTTGTGTGAATTCAACTAACAGAGATGAGCCTTACTTTTGGTTACGCAGTTCTGAAACACTCTTTCTGTAGAAACTGCAAGTGGACATTCAGAGCGCTAAGGGGCCTATAGCGGAAAAAAGAATATCTTCAAATAAAAACTACAGAGATGCATTCTGTGAAACTTCCTTCTGTTCTGTGCATTCAACTAATGGAGTTGAACCTTACTTTTGATTGAGCAGTTCTGAAACACTCTTTCTGTAGAAACAGCAAGTTGACATTCGGAACTCTTAGTAGCCTACATTGTAATAAGGAATATCTTCAAATAAAAACTTCACAGAAGCATTCTCTGAAACTTTAGTATGATCTGTGCAATCAACTAACAGAGGTGAAACGTACTTTTGATTGAGAAGTTTTGAAACACCCTTTGTGTAGAAAGTGCAAGTGGACATTCGGAGTGCTAAGAGGCCTATAGAGGAAAAAGGAATATCTCCAAATAAAAACTACACAGAAGCATTCTGCGAAAGTTCTTTCTGATCTGTGCATTCAACTAACAGTGTGGAACCTGACTTTTGATTGAGCGGTTCTGAAACACTCTCTCTGTAGAAACTGCTAGTGGACATTGAGATTGCTAAGCAACCTATAGTGGAAAAAGTTATGTCATCAAATAACTATACAGAAGCATTCTGTGAAACTTCTTTCTGTTCTGTGCATTCAACTCACAGAGTTGAATCTTACTTTTGATTGAGCAGTTCTGAAACACTCTTTCTGTAGAAACTGCAAGTGGACATTCGGAGCGCTAAGGGGCAAATAGTGGAAAAAGGAATATCTTCAAATAAAAACTACACAGAAGCATTCTGTGAAACTTCTTTCTGTTCTGTGCATTCAACTCACAGAGTTGAACCTCACTTTTGATTGAGCAGTTCTGAAACACTCTTTCTGTGGAAACTGCAAGTGGACATTCTGAGCGCTAAGGGGCGTATAGTGGAAAGAGGAATATCTTTAAATAAAAATTACCCAGACGCATTCTGTGAAACTTCTTTCTGTTCTGTGCATTCAACTAACATAGTTGAAGCTTACTTCTGATTGAGTAGATCTGAAATCCTCTTTCTGTAGAAACTGCAAGTGGAAATTCGGAGCGCTAAGGTGTATAGTGGAAAAAGGATTATCTTCAAATAAAAACTACAAAGAAGCAATCTTTGGAACTTCTTTCTGTTCTGTGCATTGAACTAACAGAGTAGAACCTTCCTTTTGATACAGCAGTTCTGAAACACTCTTTCTGTAGAAACTGCTAGTGGTCATTCAGAGCGCTAAGGGGCCTATAGGGGATAAACGAATATCTTCAAATAAAAACTACACAGAAGCATACTGTGAACCTTCTTTCTGTTGTGTGCATTCAACTAACAGAGTTGAACCTGACTTTTGATTGAGAAGTTCTTAAACACTCTTTCTGTAGAAACGGCAAGCGGACATTTCGAGCGCAAGGGGCCAATAACGGAAAAAGGTATATCTTCAAATAAAAACTACACAGAAGCATTCTGGGAAGCTTCTTTCTGATCTGTGCTTTCAATTGACAGAGATGAAACTTACTTTTAATTGACCAGTTCTGAAACACTCTTTCTGCAGAAACTGCTGTGGCATTCGGAGCGCTAAGGGGCCTAGAGTGGAAAAACGAATATCTTCAAAGGAAAACTACACAGAAGCATTCTGTGAAACTACTTTCTGATCTGTGCATTCAAGTAACAGAGTTGAACCTTACTTTTGATTGAGCAGCTCTGAAACACTCTTTCTGTAGTAACTGCAAGTGGACAATCGGAGCGCTAAAGTGCCTACAGTGGAGAAACGAATATCTTCAAATAAAAACTACACAGAAGCATTCTGTGAAATTTCTTTCTGTTCTGTGCATTCAACTAACAGAGCAGAACTTTACTTTTGATTGAGCAGTTCTGAAACACTCTTTCTGTAGAAACTGCAAGTGGATATTGGGAGCTCTAAGGGGCCTATAGTGGAAAAACGAATATCTTCAAATAAAAACTTCACAGAATAATTCTGTGAAACTTCTTTCTGTTCTGTGCATTCAATTAACAGAGTTGAACCTTACTTTTGATTCAGCAGTTCTGAATCACTCTTCCTGCAGAAAGTGCAAGTGGTCATTCGGAGCGCTAAGTGGCCTATAGTGGGAAAATGTAATATCTTCAAATAAAAACTACAGAGAAGCATTTTGTGAAACTTCTTTCTGATCTGTGCGTTCAACTAACAGAGTTCAAGCTTACTTTTGATGGAGCAGTTCTGAAACACTCTTTCTGTAGAAACGGAAAGTGGACATTACCAGCGCTAAGGGGCCTATAGTGGAAAAAAAAAATATCTTCATGTAAAAACTGCACAGAAGCATTCTGTGAGACTTCTTTCAGTTGTGTGAATTCAACTAACAGAGATGAGCCTTACTTTTGGTTACGCAGTTCTGAAACACTCTTTCTGTAGAAACTGCAAGTGGACATTCAGAGCGCTAAGGGGCCTATAGCGGAAAAAAGAATATCTTCAAATAAAAACTACAGAGATGCATTCTGTGAAACTTCCTTCTGTTCAGTGCATTCAACTAATGGAGTTGAACCTTACTTTTGATTGAGCAGTTCTGAAACACTCTTTCTGTAGAAACAGCAAGTTGACATTCGGAACTCTAAGTAGCCTACATTGGAATAAGGAATATCTTCAAATAAAAACTTCACAGAAGCATTCTGTGAAACTTCAGTATGATCTGTGCAATCAACTAACAGAGGTGAAACGTACTTTTGATTGAGAAGTTTTGAAACACCCTTTGTGTAGAAAGTGCAAGTGGACATTCGGAGTGCTAAGAGGCCTATACAGGAAAAAGGAATATCTCCAAATAAAAACTACACAGAAGCATTCTGCGAAAGTTCTTTCTGATCTGTGCATTCAACTAACAGTGTGGAACCTGACTTTTGATTGAGCAGTTCTGAAACACTCTTTCTGTAGAAACTGCAAGTGGACATTCGGAGCGCTAAGGGGCAAATAGTGGAAAAAGGAATATCTTCAAATAAAAACTACACAGAAGCATTCTGTGAAACTTCTTTCTGTTCTGTGCATTCAACTCACAGAGTTGAACCTCACTTTTGATTGAGCAGTTCTGAAACACTCTTTCTGTGGAAACTGCAAGTGGACATTCTGAGCGCTAAGTGGCGTATAGTGGAAAGAGGAATATCTTTAAATAAAAATTACCCAGAAGCATTCTGTGAAAATTCTTTCTGTTCTGTGCATTCAACTAACATAGTTGAAGCTTACTTCTGATTGAGTAGATCTGAAATCCTCTTTCTGTAGAAACTGCAAGTGGAAATTCAGAGCGCTAAGGTGTATAGTGGAAAAAGGATTATCTTCAAATAAAAACTACAAAGAAGCAATCTTTGGAACTTCTTTCTGTTCTGTGCATTGAACTAACAGAGTAGAACCTTCCTTTTGATACAGCAGTTCTGAAACACTCTTTCTGTAGAAACTGCTAGTGGTCATTCAGAGCGCTAAGGGGCCTATAGGGGATAAACGAATATCTTCAAATAAAAACTACACAGAAGCATACTGTGAACCTTCTTTCTGTTGTGTGCATTCAACTAACAGAGTTGAACCTGACTTTTGATTGAGAAGTTCTTAAACACTCTTTCTGTAGAAACGGCAAGTGGACATTTCGAGCGCAAGGGGCCAATAACGGAAAAAGGTATATCTTCAAATAAAAACTACACAGAAGCATTCTGGGAAGCTTCTTTCTGATCTGTGCTTTCAATTGACAGAGATGAAACTTACTTTTAATTGACCAGTTCTGAAACACTCTTTCTGCAGAAACTGCTGTGGCATTCGGAGCGCTAAGGGGCCTAGAGTGGAAAAACGAATATCTTCAAAGGAAAACTACAGAGAAGCATTCTGTGAAACTACTTTCTGATCTGTGCATTCAAGTAACAGAGTTGAACCTTACTTTTCATTGAGCAGCTCTGAAACACTCTTTCTGTAGTAACTGCAAGTGGACAATCGGAGCGCTAAAGTGCCTACAGTGGAGAAACGAATATCTTCAAATAAAAACTACACAGAAGCATTCTGTGAAATTTCTTTCTGTTCTGTGCATTCAACTAACAGAGCAGAACTTTACTTTTGATTGAGCAGTTCTGAAACACTCTTTCTGTAGAAACTGCAAGTGGATATTGGGAGCTCTAAGGGGCCTATAGTGGAAAAACGAATATCTTCAAATAAAAACTTCACAGAATAATTCTGTGAAACTTCTTTCTGTTCTGTGCATTCAATTAACAGAGTTGAACCTTACTTTTGATTCAGCAGTTCTGAATCACTCTTCCTGCAGAAAGTGCAAGTGGTCATTCAGAGCGCTAAGTGGCCTATAGTGGGAAAATGTAATATCTTCAAATAAAAACTACAGAGAAGCATTTTGTGAAACTACTTTCTGATCTGTGCGTTCAACTAACAGAGTTCAAGCTTACTTTTGATGGAGCAGTTCTGAAACACTCTTTCTGTAGAAACGGAAAGTGGACATTACCAGCGCTAAGGGGCCTATAGTGGAAAAAAGAAATATCTTCATATAAAAACTGCACAGAAGCATTCTGTGAGACTTCTTTCAGTTGTGTGAATTCAACTAACAGAGATGAGCCTTACTTTTGGTTACGCAGTTCTGAAACACTCTTTCTGTAGAAACTGCAAGTGGACATTCAGAGCGCTAAGGGGCCTATAGCGGAAAAAAGAATATCTTCAAATAAAAACTACAGAGATGCATTCTGTGAAACTTCCTTCTGTTCTGTGCATTCAACTAATGGAGTTGAACCTTACTTTTGATTGAGCAGTTCTGAAACACTCTTTCTGTAGAAACAGCAAGTTGACATTCGGAACTCTTAGTAGCCTACATTGTAATAAGGAATATCTTCAAATAAAAACTTCACAGAAGCATTCTGTGAAACTTTAGTATGATCTGTGCAATCAACTAACAGAGGTGAAACGTACTTTTGATTGAGAAGTTTTGAAACACCCTTTGTGTAGAAAGTGCAAGTGGACATTCGGAGTGCTAAGAGGCCTATAGAGGAAAAAGGAATATCTCCAAATAAAAACTACACAGAAGCATTCTGCGAAAGTTCTTTCTGATCTGTGCATTCAACTAACAGTGTGGAACCTGACTTTTGATTGAGCGGTTCTGAAACACTCTCTCTGTAGAAACTGCTAGTGGACATTGAGATTGCTAAGCAACCTATAGTGGAAAAAGTTATGTCATCAAATAACTATACAGAAGCATTCTGTGAAACTTCTTTCTGTTCTGTGCATTCAACTCACAGAGTTGAATCTTACTTTTGATTGAGCAGTTCTGAAACACTCTTTCTGTAGAAACTGCAAGTGGACATTCGGAGCGCTAAGGGGCAAATAGTGGAAAAAGGAATATCTTCAAATAAAAACTACACAGAAGCATTCTGTGAAACTTCTTTCTGTTCTGTGCATTCAACTCACAGAGTTGAACCTCACTTTTGATTGAGCAGTTCTGAAACACTCTTTCTGTGGAAACTGCAAGTGGACATTCTGAGCGCTAAGGGGCGTATAGTGGAAAGAGGAATATCTTTAAATAAAAATTACCCAGACGCATTCTGTGAAACTTCTTTCTGTTCTGTGCATTCAACTAACATAGTTGAAGCTTACTTCTGATTGAGTAGATCTGAAATCCTCTTTCTGTAGAAACTGCAAGTGGAAATTCGGAGCGCTAAGGTGTATAGTGGAAAAAGGATTATCTTCAAATAAAAACTACAAAGAAGCAATCTTTGGAACTTCTTTCTGTTCTGTGCATTGAACTAACAGAGTAGAACCTTCCTTTTGATACAGCAGTTCTGAAACACTCTTTCTGTAGAAACTGCTAGTGGTCATTCAGAGCGCTAAGGGGCCTATAGGGGATAAACGAATATCTTCAAATAAAAACTACACAGAAGCATACTGTGAACCTTCTTTCTGTTGTGTGCATTCAACTAACAGAGTTGAACCTGACTTTTGATTGAGAAGTTCTTAAACACTCTTTCTGTAGAAACGGCAAGCGGACATTTCGAGCGCAAGGGGCCAATAACGGAAAAAGGTATATCTTCAAATAAAAACTACACAGAAGCATTCTGGGAAGCTTCTTTCTGATCTGTGCTTTCAATTGACAGAGATGAAACTTACTTTTAATTGACCAGTTCTGAAACACTCTTTCTGCAGAAACTGCTGTGGCATTCGGAGCGCTAAGGGGCCTAGAGTGGAAAAACGAATATCTTCAAAGGAAAACTACACAGAAGCATTCTGTGAAACTACTTTCTGATCTGTGCATTCAAGTAACAGAGTTGAACCTTACTTTTGATTGAGCAGCTCTGAAACACTCTTTCTGTAGTAACTGCAAGTGGACAATCGGAGCGCTAAAGTGCCTACAGTGGAGAAACGAATATCTTCAAATAAAAACTACACAGAAGCATTCTGTGAAATTTCTTTCTGTTCTGTGCATTCAACTAACAGAGCAGAACTTTACTTTTGATTGAGCAGTTCTGAAACACTCTTTCTGTAGAAACTGCAAGTGGATATTGGGAGCTCTAAGGGGCCTATAGTGGAAAAACGAATATCTTCAAATAAAAACTTCACAGAATAATTCTGTGAAACTTCTTTCTGTTCTGTGCATTCAATTAACAGAGTTGAACCTTACTTTTGATTCAGCAGTTCTGAATCACTCTTCCTGCAGAAAGTGCAAGTGGTCATTCGGAGCGCTAAGTGGCCTATAGTGGGAAAATGTAATATCTTCAAATAAAAACTACAGAGAAGCATTTTGTGAAACTTCTTTCTGATCTGTGCGTTCAACTAACAGAGTTCAAGCTTACTTTTGATGGAGCAGTTCTGAAACACTCTTTCTGTAGAAACGGAAAGTGGACATTACCAGCGCTAAGGGGCCTATAGTGGAAAAAAAAAATATCTTCATGTAAAAACTGCACAGAAGCATTCTGTGAGACTTCTTTCAGTTGTGTGAATTCAACTAACAGAGATGAGCCTTACTTTTGGTTACGCAGTTCTGAAACACTCTTTCTGTAGAAACTGCAAGTGGACATTCAGAGCGCTAAGGGGCCTATAGCGGAAAAAAGAATATCTTCAAATAAAAACTACAGAGATGCATTCTGTGAAACTTCCTTCTGTTCAGTGCATTCAACTAATGGAGTTGAACCTTACTTTTGATTGAGCAGTTCTGAAACACTCTTTCTGTAGAAACAGCAAGTTGACATTCGGAACTCTAAGTAGCCTACATTGGAATAAGGAATATCTTCAAATAAAAACTTCACAGAAGCATTCTGTGAAACTTCAGTATGATCTGTGCAATCAACTAACAGAGGTGAAACGTACTTTTGATTGAGAAGTTTTGAAACACCCTTTGTGTAGAAAGTGCAAGTGGACATTCGGAGTGCTAAGAGGCCTATACAGGAAAAAGGAATATCTCCAAATAAAAACTACACAGAAGCATTCTGCGAAAGTTCTTTCTGATCTGTGCATTCAACTAACAGTGTGGAACCTGACTTTTGATTGAGCAGTTCTGAAACACTCTTTCTGTAGAAACTGCAAGTGGACATTCGGAGCGCTAAGGGGCAAATAGTGGAAAAAGGAATATCTTCAAATAAAAACTACACAGAAGCATTCTGTGAAACTTCTTTCTGTTCTGTGCATTCAACTCACAGAGTTGAACCTCACTTTTGATTGAGCAGTTCTGAAACACTCTTTCTGTGGAAACTGCAAGTGGACATTCTGAGCGCTAAGTGGCGTATAGTGGAAAGAGGAATATCTTTAAATAAAAATTACCCAGAAGCATTCTGTGAAAATTCTTTCTGTTCTGTGCATTCAACTAACATAGTTGAAGCTTACTTCTGATTGAGTAGATCTGAAATCCTCTTTCTGTAGAAACTGCAAGTGGAAATTCAGAGCGCTAAGGTGTATAGTGGAAAAAGGATTATCTTCAAATAAAAACTACAAAGAAGCAATCTTTGGAACTTCTTTCTGTTCTGTGCATTGAACTAACAGAGTAGAACCTTCCTTTTGATACAGCAGTTCTGAAACACTCTTTCTGTAGAAACTGCTAGTGGTCATTCAGAGCGCTAAGGGGCCTATAGGGGATAAACGAATATCTTCAAATAAAAACTACACAGAAGCATACTGTGAACCTTCTTTCTGTTGTGTGCATTCAACTAACAGAGTTGAACCTGACTTTTGATTGAGAAGTTCTTAAACACTCTTTCTGTAGAAACGGCAAGTGGACATTTCGAGCGCAAGGGGCCAATAACGGAAAAAGGTATATCTTCAAATAAAAACTACACAGAAGCATTCTGGGAAGCTTCTTTCTGATCTGTGCTTTCAATTGACAGAGATGAAACTTACTTTTAATTGACCAGTTCTGAAACACTCTTTCTGCAGAAACTGCTGTGGCATTCGGAGCGCTAAGGGGCCTAGAGTGGAAAAACGAATATCTTCAAAGGAAAACTACAGAGAAGCATTCTGTGAAACTACTTTCTGATCTGTGCATTCAAGTAACAGAGTTGAACCTTACTTTTCATTGAGCAGCTCTGAAACACTCTTTCTGTAGTAACTGCAAGTGGACAATCGGAGCGCTAAAGTGCCTACAGTGGAGAAACGAATATCTTCAAATAAAAACTACACAGAAGCATTCTGTGAAATTTCTTTCTGTTCTGTGCATTCAACTAACAGAGCAGAACTTTACTTTTGATTGAGCAGTTCTGAAACACTCTTTCTGTAGAAACTGCAAGTGGATATTGGGAGCTCTAAGGGGCCTATAGTGGAAAAACGAATATCTTCAAATAAAAACTTCACAGAATAATTCTGTGAAACTTCTTTCTGTTCTGTGCATTCAATTAACAGAGTTGAACCTTACTTTTGATTCAGCAGTTCTGAATCACTCTTCCTGCAGAAAGTGCAAGTGGTCATTCAGAGCGCTAAGTGGCCTATAGTGGGAAAATGTAATATCTTCAAATAAAAACTACAGAGAAGCATTTTGTGAAACTACTTTCTGATCTGTGCGTTCAACTAACAGAGTTCAAGCTTACTTTTGATGGAGCAGTTCTGAAACACTCTTTCTGTAGAAACGGAAAGTGGACATTACCAGCGCTAAGGGGCCTATAGTGGAAAAAAGAAATATCTTCATATAAAAACTGCACAGAAGCATTCTGTGAGACTTCTTTCAGTTGTGTGAATTCAACTAACAGAGATGAGCCTTACTTTTGGTTACGCAGTTCTGAAACACTCTTTCTGTAGAAACTGCAAGTGGACATTCAGAGCGCTAAGGGGCCTATAGCGGAAAAAAGAATATCTTCAAATAAAAACTACAGAGATGCATTCTGTGAAACTTCCTTCTGTTCTGTGCATTCAACTAATGGAGTTGAACCTTACTTTTGATTGAGCAGTTCTGAAACACTCTTTCTGTAGAAACAGCAAGTTGACATTCGGAACTCTAAGTAGCCTACATTGGAATAAGGAATATCTTCAAATAAAAACTTCACAGAAGCATTCTGTGAAACTTCAGTATGATCTGTGCAATCAACTAACAGAGGTGAAACGTACTTTTGATTGAGAAGTTTTGAAACACCCTTTGTGTAGTAAGTGCAAGTGGACATTCGGAGTGCTAAGAGGCCTATAGAGGAAAAAGGAATATCTCCAAATAAAAACTACACAGAAGCATTCTGCGAAAGTTCTTTCTGATCTGTGCATTCAACTAACAGTGTGGAACCTGACTTTTGATTGAGCGGTTCTGAAACACTCTCTCTGTAGAAACTGCTAGTGGACATTGAGATTGCTAAGCAACCTATAGTGGAAAAAGTTATGTCATCAAATAACTATACAGAAGCATTCTGTGAAACTTCTTTCTGTTCTGTGCATTCAACTCACAGAGTTGAATCTTACTTTTGATTGAGCAGTTCTGAAACACTCTTTCTGTAGAAACTGCAAGTGGACATTCGGAGCGCTAAGGGGCAAATAGTGGAAAAAGGAATATCTTCAAATAAAAACTACACAGAAGGCCGGGCGTGGCGGCTCACGCTTGTAATCCCAGCACTTTGGGAGGCCGAGGCGGGAGGATCACAAGGTCAGGAGATCGAGACCACGGTGAAACCCCGTCTCTACTAAAAATACAAAAAATTAGCCGGGCGTGGTGGCGGGCGCCTGTAGTCCCAGCTACTCGGAGAGGCTGAGGCAGGAGAATGGCGTGAACCCAGGAGGCGGAGCTTGCAGTGAGCCGAGATGGCGCCACTGCACTCCAGCCTGGGCGACAGAGCGAGACTCCGTCTCAAAAAAAAAAAAAAAAAAAAACTACACAGAAGCATTCTGTGAAACTTCTTTCTGTTCTGTGCATTCAACTCACAGAGTTGAACCTCACTTTTGATTGAGCAGTTCTGAAACACTCTTTCTGTGGAAACTGCAAGTGGACATTCTGAGCGCTAAGGGGCGTATAGTGGAAAGAGGAATATCTTTAAATAAAAATTACCCAGAAGCATTCTGTGAAACTTCTTTCTGTTCTGTGCATTCAACTAACATAGTTGAACCTTACTTCTGATTGAGTAGATCTGAAATCCTCTTTCTGTAGAAACTGCAAGTGGAAATTCGGAGCGCTAAGGTGTATAGTGGAAAAAGGATTATCTTCAAATAAAAACTACAAAGAAGCAATCTTTGGAACTTCTTTCTGTTCTGTGCATTGAACTAACAGAGTAGAACCTTCCTTTTGATACAGCAGTTCTGAAACACTCTTTCTGTAGAAACTGCTAGTGGTCATTCAGAGCGCTAAGGGGCCTATAGGGGATAAACGAATATCTTCAAATAAAAACTACACAGAAGCATACTGTGAACCTTCTTTCTGTTGTGTGCATTCAACTAACAGAGTTGAACCTGACTTTTGATTGAGAAGTTCTTAAACACTCTTTCTGTAGAAACGGCAAGCGGACATTTCGAGCGCAAGGGGCCAATAACGGAAAAAGGTATATCTTCAAATAAAAACTACACAGAAGCATTCTGGGAAGCTTCTTTCTGATCTGTGCTTTCAATTGACAGAGATGAAACTTACTTTTAATTGACCAGTTCTGAAACACTCTTTCTGCAGAAACTGCTGTGGCATTCGGAGCGCTAAGGGGCCTAGAGTGGAAAAACGAATATCTTCAAAGGAAAACTACACAGAAGCATTCTGTGAAACTACTTTCTGATCTGTGCATTCAAGTAACAGAGTTGAACCTTACTTTTGATTGAGCAGCTCTGAAACACTCTTTCTGTAGTAACTGCAAGTGGACAATCGGAGCGCTAAAGTGCCTACAGTGGAGAAACGAATATCTTCAAATAAAAACTACACAGAAGCATTCTGTGAAATTTCTTTCTGTTCTGTGCATTCAACTAACAGAGCAGAACTTTACTTTTGATTGAGCAGTTCTGAAACACTCTTTCTGTAGAAACTGCAAGTGGATATTGGGAGCTCTAAGGGGCCTATAGTGGAAAAACGAATATCTTCAAATAAAAACTTCACAGAATAATTCTGTGAAACTTCTTTCTGTTCTGTGCATTCAATTAACAGAGTTGAACCTTACTTTTGATTCAGCAGTTCTGAATCACTCTTCCTGCAGAAAGTGCAAGTGGTCATTCGGAGCGCTAAGTGGCCTATAGTGGGAAAATGTAATATCTTCAAATAAAAACTACAGAGAAGCATTTTGTGAAACTTCTTTCTGATCTGTGCGTTCAACTAACAGAGTTCAAGCTTACTTTTGATGGAGCAGTTCTGAAACACTCTTTCTGTAGAAACGGAAAGTGGACATTACCAGCGCTAAGGGGCCTATAGTGGAAAAAAAAAATATCTTCATGTAAAAACTGCACAGAAGCATTCTGTGAGACTTCTTTCAGTTGTGTGAATTCAACTAACAGAGATGAGCCTTACTTTTGGTTACGCAGTTCTGAAACACTCTTTCTGTAGAAACTGCAAGTGGACATTCAGAGCGCTAAGGGGCCTATAGCGGAAAAAAGAATATCTTCAAATAAAAACTACAGAGATGCATTCTGTGAAACTTCCTTCTGTTCAGTGCATTCAACTAATGGAGTTGAACCTTACTTTTGATTGAGCAGTTCTGAAACACTCTTTCTGTAGAAACAGCAAGTTGACATTCGGAACTCTAAGTAGCCTACATTGGAATAAGGAATATCTTCAAATAAAAACTTCACAGAAGCATTCTGTGAAACTTCAGTATGATCTGTGCAATCAACTAACAGAGGTGAAACGTACTTTTGATTGAGAAGTTTTGAAACACCCTTTGTGTAGAAAGTGCAAGTGGACATTCGGAGTGCTAAGAGGCCTATACAGGAAAAAGGAATATCTCCAAATAAAAACTACACAGAAGCATTCTGCGAAAGTTCTTTCTGATCTGTGCATTCAACTAACAGTGTGGAACCTGACTTTTGATTGAGCAGTTCTGAAACACTCTTTCTGTAGAAACTGCAAGTGGACATTCGGAGCGCTAAGGGGCAAATAGTGGAAAAAGGAATATCTTCAAATAAAAACTACACAGAAGCATTCTGTGAAACTTCTTTCTGTTCTGTGCATTCAACTCACAGAGTTGAACCTCACTTTTGATTGAGCAGTTCTGAAACACTCTTTCTGTGGAAACTGCAAGTGGACATTCTGAGCGCTAAGTGGCGTATAGTGGAAAGAGGAATATCTTTAAATAAAAATTACCCAGAAGCATTCTGTGAAAATTCTTTCTGTTCTGTGCATTCAACTAACATAGTTGAAGCTTACTTCTGATTGAGTAGATCTGAAATCCTCTTTCTGTAGAAACTGCAAGTGGAAATTCAGAGCGCTAAGGTGTATAGTGGAAAAAGGATTATCTTCAAATAAAAACTACAAAGAAGCAATCTTTGGAACTTCTTTCTGTTCTGTGCATTGAACTAACAGAGTAGAACCTTCCTTTTGATACAGCAGTTCTGAAACACTCTTTCTGTAGAAACTGCTAGTGGTCATTCAGAGCGCTAAGGGGCCTATAGGGGATAAACGAATATCTTCAAATAAAAACTACACAGAAGCATACTGTGAACCTTCTTTCTGTTGTGTGCATTCAACTAACAGAGTTGAACCTGACTTTTGATTGAGAAGTTCTTAAACACTCTTTCTGTAGAAACGGCAAGTGGACATTTCGAGCGCAAGGGGCCAATAACGGAAAAAGGTATATCTTCAAATAAAAACTACACAGAAGCATTCTGGGAAGCTTCTTTCTGATCTGTGCTTTCAATTGACAGAGATGAAACTTACTTTTAATTGACCAGTTCTGAAACACTCTTTCTGCAGAAACTGCTGTGGCATTCGGAGCGCTAAGGGGCCTAGAGTGGAAAAACGAATATCTTCAAAGGAAAACTACAGAGAAGCATTCTGTGAAACTACTTTCTGATCTGTGCATTCAAGTAACAGAGTTGAACCTTACTTTTCATTGAGCAGCTCTGAAACACTCTTTCTGTAGTAACTGCAAGTGGACAATCGGAGCGCTAAAGTGCCTACAGTGGAGAAACGAATATCTTCAAATAAAAACTACACAGAAGCATTCTGTGAAATTTCTTTCTGTTCTGTGCATTCAACTAACAGAGCAGAACTTTACTTTAGATTGAGCAGTTCTGAAACACTCTTTCTGTAGAAACTGCAAGTGGATATTGGGAGCTCTAAGGGGCCTATAGTGGAAAAACGAATATCTTCAAATAAAAACTTCACAGAATAATTCTGTGAAACTTCTTTCTGTTCTGTGCATTCAATTAACAGAGTTGAACCTTACTTTTGATTCAGCAGTTCTGAATCACTCTTCCTGCAGAAAGTTCAAGTGGTCATTCGGAGCGCTAAGTGGCCTATAGTGGGAAAATGTAATATCTTCAAATAAAAACTACAGAGAAGCATTTTGTGAAACTTCTTTCTGATCTGTGCGTTCAACTAACAGAGTTCAAGCTTACTTTTGATGGAGCAGTTCGGAAACACTCTTTCTGTAGAAACGGAAAGTGGACATTACCAGCGCTAAGGGGCCTATAGTGGAAAAAAGAAATATCTTCATATAAAAACTGCACAGAAGCATTCTCTGAGACTTCTTTCAGTTGTGTGAATTCAACTAACAGAGATGAGCCTTACTTTTGGTTACGCAGTTCTGAAACACTCTTTCTGTAGAAACTGCAAGTGGACATTCAGAGCGCTAAGGGGCCTATAGCGGAAAAAAGAATATCTTCAAATAAAAACTACAGAGATGCATTCTGTGAAACTTCCTTCTGTTCTGTGCATTCAACTAATGGAGTTGAACCTTACTTTTGATTGAGCAGTTCTGAAACACTCTTTCTGTAGAAACAGCAAGTTGACATTCGGAACTCTTAGTAGCCTACATTGGAATAAGGAATATCTTCAAATAAAAACTTCACAGAAGCATTCTGTGAAACTTTAGTATGATCTGTGCAATCAACTAACAGAGGTGAAACGTACTTTTGATTGAGAAGTTTTGAAACACCCTTTGTGTATAAAGTGCAAGTGGACATTCGGAGTGCTAAGAGGCCTATAGAGGAAAAAGGAATATCTCCAAATAAAAACTACACAGAAGCATTCTGCGAATGTTCTTTCTGATCTGTGCATTCAACTAACAGTGTGGAACCTGACTTTTGATTGAGCGGTTCTGAAACACTCTCTCTGTAGAAACTGCTAGTGGACATTGAGATTGCTAAGCAACCTATAGTGGAAAAAGTTATGTCATCAAATAACTATACAGAAGCATTCTGTGAAACTTCTTTCTGTTCTGTGCATTCAACTCACAGAGTTGAATCTTACTTTTGATTGAGCAGTTCTGAAACACTCTTTCTGTAGAAACTGCAAGTGGACATTCGGAGCGCTAAGGGGCAAATAGTGGAAAAAGGAATATCTTCAAATAAAAACTACACAGAAGCATTCTGTGAAACTTCTTTCTGTTCTGTGCATTCAACTCACAGAGTTGAACCTCACTTTTGATTGAGCAGTTCTGAAACACTCTTTCTGTGGAAACTGCAAGTGGACATTCTGAGCGCTAAGGGGCGTATAGTGGAAAGAGGAATATCTTTAAATAAAAATTACCCAGAAGCATTCTGTGAAACTTCTTTCTGTTCTGTGCATTCAACTAACATAGTTGAACCTTACTTCTGATTGAGTAGATCTGAAATCCTCTTTCTGTAGAAACTGCAAGTGGAAATTCGGAGCGCTAAGGTGTATAGTGGAAAAAGGATTATCTTCAAATAAAAACTACAAAGAAGCAATCTTTGGAACTTCTTTCTGTTCTGTGCATTGAACTAACAGAGTAGAACCTTCCTTTTGATACAGCAGTTCTGAAACACTCTTTCTGTAGAAACTGCTAGTGGTCATTCAGAGCGCTAAGGGGCCTATAGGGGATAAACGAATATCTTCAAATAAAAACTACACAGAAGCATACTGTGAACCTTCTTTCTGTTGTGTGCATTCAACTAACAGAGTTGAACCTGACTTTTGAATGAGAAGTTCTTAAACACTCTTTCTGTAGAAACGGCAAGTGGACATTTCGAGCGCAAGGGGCCAATAACGGAAAAAGGTATATCTTCAAATAAAAACTACACAGAAGCATTCTGGGAAGCTTCTTTCTGATCTGTGCTTTCAATTGACAGAGATGAAACTTACTTTTAATTGACCAGTTCTGAAACACTCTTTCTGCAGAAACTGCTGTGGCATTCGGAGCGCTAAGGGGCCTAGAGTGGAAAAACGAATATCTTCAAAGGAAAACTACAGAGAAGCATTCTGTGAAACTACTTTCTGATCTGTGCATTCAAGTAACAGAGTTGAACCTTACTTTTCATTGAGCAGCTCTGAAACACTCTTTCTGTAGTAACTGCAAGTGGACAATCGGAGCGCTAAAGTGCCTACAGTGGAGAAACGAATATCTTCAAATAAAAACTACACAGAAGCATTCTGTGAAATTTCTTTCTGTTCTGTGCATTCAACTAACAGAGCAGAACTTTACTTTTGATTGAGCAGTTCTGAAACACTCTTTCTGTAGAAACTGCAAGTGGATATTGGGAGCTCTAAGGGGCCTATAGTGGAAAAACGAATATCTTCAAATAAAAACTTCACAGAATAATTCTGTGAAACTTCTTTCTGTTCTGTGCATTCAATTAACAGAGTTGAACCTTACTTTTGATTCAGCAGTTCTGAATCACTCTTCCTGCAGAAAGTTCAAGTGGTCATTCGGAGCGCTAAGTGGCCTATAGTGGGAAAATGTAATATCTTCAAATAAAAACTACAGAGAAGCATTTTGTGAAACTTCTTTCTGATCTGTGCATTCAACTAACAGAGTTCAAGCTTACTTTTGATGGAGCAGTTCTGAAACACTCTTTCTGTAGAAACGGAAAGTGGACATTACCAGCGCTGAGGGGCCTATAGTGGAAAAAAGAAATATCTTCATATAAAAACTGCACAGAAGCATTCTGTGAGACTTCTTTCAGTTGTGTGAATTCAACTAACAGAGATGAGCCTTACTTTTGGTTACGCAGTTCTGAAACACTCTTTCTGTAGAAACTGCAAGTGGACATTCAGAGCGCTAAGGGGCCTATAGCGGAAAAAAGAATATCTTCAAATAAAAACTACAGAGATGCATTCTGTGAAACTTCCTTCTGTTCTGTGCATTCAACTAATGGAGTTGAACCTTACTTTTGATTGAGCAGTTCTGAAACACTCTTTCTGTAGAAACAGCAAGTTGACATTCGGAACTCTTAGTAGCCTACATTGGAATAAGGAATATCTTCAAATAAAAACTTCACAGAAGCATTCTGTGAAACTTTAGTATGATCTGTGCAATCAACTAACAGAGGTGAAACGTACTTTTGATTGAGAAGTTTTGAAACACCCTTTGTGTAGAAAGTGCAAGTGGACATTCGGAGTGCTAAGAGGCCTATAGAGGAAAAAGGAATATCTCCAAATAAAAACTACACAGAAGCATTCTGCGAAAGTTCTTTCTGATCTGTGCATTCAACTAACAGTGTGGAACCTGACTTTTGATTGAGCGGTTCTGAAACACTCTCCATGTAGAAACTGCTAGTGGACATTGAGATTGCTAAGCAACCTATAGTGGAAAAAGTTATGTCATCAAATAACTATACAGAAGCATTCTGTGAAACTTCTTTCTGTTCTGTGCATTCAACTCACAGAGTTGAATCTTACTTTTGATTGAGCAGTTCTGAAACACTCTTTCTGTAGAAACTGCAAGTGGACATTCGGAGCGCTAAGGGGCAAATAGTGGAAAAAGGAATATCTTCAAATAAAAACTACACAGAAGCATTCTGTGAAACTTCTTTCTGTTCTGTGCATTCAACTCACAGAGTTGAACCTCACTTTTGATTGAGCAGTTCTGAAACACTCTTTCTGTGGAAACTGCAAGTGGACATTCTGAGCGCTAAGGGGCGTATAGTGGAAAGAGGAATATCTTTAAATAAAAATTACCCAGACGCATTCTGTGAAACTTCTTTCTGTTCTGTGCATTCAACTAACATAGTTGAAGCTTACTTCTGATTGAGTAGATCTGAAATCCTCTTTCTGTAGAAACTGCAAGTGGAAATTCGGAGCGCTAAGGTGTATAGTGGAAAAAGGATTATCTTCAAATAAAAACTACAAAGAAGCAATCTTTGGAACTTCTTTCTGTTCTGTGCATTGAACTAACAGAGTAGAACCTTCCTTTTGATACAGCAGTTCTGAAACACTCTTTCTGTAGAAACTGCTAGTGGTCATTCAGAGCGCTAAGGGGCCTATAGGGGATAAACGAATATCTTCAAATAAAAACTACACAGAAGCATACTGTGAACCTTCTTTCTGTTGTGTGCATTCAACTAACAGAGTTGAACCTGACTTTTGATTGAGAAGTTCTTAAACACTCTTTCTGTAGAAACGGCAAGCGGACATTTCGAGCGCAAGGGGCCAATAACGGAAAAAGGTATATCTTCAAATAAAAACTACACAGAAGCATTCTGGGAAGCTTCTTTCTGATCTGTGCTTTCAATTGACAGAGATGAAACTTACTTTTAATTGACCAGTTCTGAAACACTCTTTCTGCAGAAACTGCTGTGGCATTCGGAGCGCTAAGGGGCCTAGAGTGGAAAAACGAATATCTTCAAAGGAAAACTACACAGAAGCATTCTGTGAAACTACTTTCTGATCTGTGCATTCAAGTAACAGAGTTGAACCTTACTTTTGATTGAGCAGCTCTGAAACACTCTTTCTGTAGTAACTGCAAGTGGACAATCGGAGCGCTAAAGTGCCTACAGTGGAGAAACGAATATCTTCAAATAAAAACTACACAGAAGCATTCTGTGAAATTTCTTTCTGTTCTGTGCATTCAACTAACAGAGCAGAACTTTACTTTTGATTGAGCAGTTCTGAAACACTCTTTCTGTAGAAACTGCAAGTGGATATTGGGAGCTCTAAGGGGCCTATAGTGGAAAAACGAATATCTTCAAATAAAAACTTCACAGAATAATTCTGTGAAACTTCTTTCTGTTCTGTGCATTCAATTAACAGAGTTGAACCTTACTTTTGATTCAGCAGTTCTGAATCACTCTTCCTGCAGAAAGTGCAAGTGGTCATTCGGAGCGCTAAGTGGCCTATAGTGGGAAAATGTAATATCTTCAAATAAAAACTACAGAGAAGCATTTTGTGAAACTTCTTTCTGATCTGTGCGTTCAACTAACAGAGTTCAAGCTTACTTTTGATGGAGCAGTTCTGAAACACTCTTTCTGTAGAAACGGAAAGTGGACATTACCAGCGCTAAGGGGCCTATAGTGGAAAAAAAAAATATCTTCATGTAAAAACTGCACAGAAGCATTCTGTGAGACTTCTTTCAGTTGTGTGAATTCAACTAACAGAGATGAGCCTTACTTTTGGTTACGCAGTTCTGAAACACTCTTTCTGTAGAAACTGCAAGTGGACATTCAGAGCGCTAAGGGGCCTATAGCGGAAAAAAGAATATCTTCAAATAAAAACTACAGAGATGCATTCTGTGAAACTTCCTTCTGTTCAGTGCATTCAACTAATGGAGTTGAACCTTACTTTTGATTGAGCAGTTCTGAAACACTCTTTCTGTAGAAACAGCAAGTTGACATTCGGAACTCTAAGTAGCCTACATTGGAATAAGGAATATCTTCAAATAAAAACTTCACAGAAGCATTCTGTGAAACTTCAGTATGATCTGTGCAATCAACTAACAGAGGTGAAACGTACTTTTGATTGAGAAGTTTTGAAACACCCTTTGTGTAGAAAGTGCAAGTGGACATTCGGAGTGCTAAGAGGCCTATAGAGGAAAAAGGAATATCTCCAAATAAAAACTACACAGAAGCATTCTGCGAAAGTTCTTTCTGATCTGTGCATTCAACTCACAGTGTGGAACCTGACTTTTGATTGAGCAGTTCTGAAACACTCTTTCTGTAGAAACTGCAAGTGGACATTCGGAGCGCTAAGGGGCAAATAGTGGAAAAAGGAATATCTTCAAATAAAAACTACACAGAAGCATTCTGTGAAACTTCTTTCTGTTCTGTGCATTCAACTCACAGAGTTGAACCTCACTTTTGATTGAGCAGTTCTGAAACACTCTTTCTGTGGAAACTGCAAGTGGACATTCTGAGCGCTAAGTGGCGTATAGTGGAAAGAGGAATATCTTTAAATAAAAATTACCCAGAAGCATTCTGTGAAAATTCTTTCTGTTCTGTGCATTCAACTAACATAGTTGAAGCTTACTTCTGATTGAGTAGATCTGAAATCCTCTTTCTGTAGAAACTGCAAGTGGAAATTCAGAGCGCTAAGGTGTATAGTGGAAAAAGGATTATCTTCAAATAAAAACTACAAAGAAGCAATCTTTGGAACTTCTTTCTGTTCTGTGCATTGAACTAACAGAGTAGAACCTTCCTTTTGATACAGCAGTTCTGAAACACTCTTTCTGTAGAAACTGCTAGTGGTCATTCAGAGCGCTAAGGGGCCTATAGGGGATAAACGAATATCTTCAAATAAAAACTACACAGAAGCATACTGTGAACCTTCTTTCTGTTGTGTGCATTCAACTAACAGAGTTGAACCTGACTTTTGATTGAGAAGTTCTTAAACACTCTTTCTGTAGAAACGGCAAGTGGACATTTCGAGCGCAAGGGGCCAATAACGGAAAAAGGTATATCTTCAAATAAAAACTACACAGAAGCATTCTGGGAAGCTTCTTTCTGATCTGTGCTTTCAATTGACAGAGATGAAACTTACTTTTAATTGACCAGTTCTGAAACACTCTTTCTGCAGAAACTGCTGTGGCATTCGGAGCGCTAAGGGGCCTAGAGTGGAAAAACGAATATCTTCAAAGGAAAACTACAGAGAAGCATTCTGTGAAACTACTTTCTGATCTGTGCATTCAAGTAACAGAGTTGAACCTTACTTTTCATTGAGCAGCTCTGAAACACTCTTTCTGTAGTAACTGCAAGTGGACAATCGGAGCGCTAAAGTGCCTACAGTGGAGAAACGAATATCTTCAAATAAAAACTACACAGAAGCATTCTGTGAAATTTCTTTCTGTTCTGTGCATTCAACTAACAGAGCAGAACTTTACTTTAGATTGAGCAGTTCTGAAACACTCTTTCTGTAGAAACTGCAAGTGGATATTGGGAGCTCTAAGGGGCCTATAGTGGAAAAACGAATATCTTCAAATAAAAACTTCACAGAATAATTCTGTGAAACTTCTTTCTGTTCTGTGCATTCAATTAACAGAGTTGAACCTTACTTTTGATTCAGCAGTTCTGAATCACTCTTCCTGCAGAAAGTTCAAGTGGTCATTCGGAGCGCTAAGTGGCCTATAGTGGGAAAATGTAATATCTTCAAATAAAAACTACAGAGAAGCATTTTGTGAAACTTCTTTCTGATCTGTGCGTTCAACTAACAGAGTTCAAGCTTACTTTTGATGGAGCAGTTCTGAAACACTCTTTCTGTAGAAACGGAAAGTGGACATTACCAGCGCTAAGGGGCCTATAGTGGAAAAAAGAAATATCTTCATATAAAAACTGCACAGAAGCATTCTGTGAGACTTCTTTCAGTTGTGTGAATTCAACTAACAGAGATGAGCCTTACTTTTGGTTACGCAGTTCTGAAACACTCTTTCTGTAGAAACTGCAAGTGGACATTCAGAGCGCTAAGGGGCCTATAGCGGAAAAAAGAATATCTTCAAATAAAAACTACAGAGATGCATTCTGTGAAACTTCCTTCTGTTCTGTGCATTCAACTAATGGAGTTGAACCTTACTTTTGATTGAGCAGTTCTGAAACACTCTTTCTGTAGAAACAGCAAGTTGACATTCGGAACTCTTAGTAGCCTACATTGGAATAAGGAATATCTTCAAATAAAAACTTCACAGAAGCATTCTGTGAAACTTTAGTATGATCTGTGCAATCAACTAACAGAGGTGAAACGTACTTTTGATTGAGAAGTTTTGAAACACCCTTTGTGTATAAAGTGCAAGTGGACATTCGGAGTGCTAAGAGGCCTATAGAGGAAAAAGGAATATCTCCAAATAAAAACTACACAGAAGCATTCTGCGAAAGTTCTTTCTGATCTGTGCATTCAACTAACAGTGTGGAACCTGACTTTTGATTGAGCGGTTCTGAAACACTCTCTCTGTAGAAACTGCTAGTGGACATTGAGATTGCTAAGCAACCTATAGTGGAAAAAGTTATGTCATCAAATAACTATACAGAAGCATTCTGTGAAACTTCTTTCTGTTCTGTGCATTCAACTCACAGAGTTGAATCTTACTTTTGATTGAGCAGTTCTGAAACACTCTTTCTGTAGAAACTGCAAGTGGACATTCGGAGCGCTAAGGGGCAAATAGTGGAAAAAGGAATATCTTCAAATAAAAACTACACAGAAGGCCGGGCGTGGCGGCTCACGCTTGTAATCCCAGCACTTTGGGAGGCCGAGGCGGGAGGATCACAAGGTCAGGAGATCGAGACCACGGTGAAACCCTGTCTCTACTAAAAATACAAAAAATTAGCCGGGCGTGGTGGCGGGCGCCTGTAGTCCCAGCTACTCGGAGAGGCTGAGGCAGGAGAATGGCGTGAACCCAGGAGGCGGAGCTTGCAGTGAGCCGAGATGGCGCCACTGCACTCCAGCCTGGGCGACAGAGCGAGACCCCGTCTCAAAAAAAAAAAAAAAAAAAAACTACACAGAAGCATTCTGTGAAACTTCTTTCTGTTCTGTGCATTCAACTCACAGAGTTGAACCTCACTTTTGATTGAGCAGTTCTGAAACACTCTTTCTGTGGAAACTGCAAGTGGACATTCTGAGCGCTAAGGGGCGTATAGTGGAAAGAGGAATATCTTTAAATAAAAATTACCCAGAAGCATTCTGTGAAACTTCTTTCTGTTCTGTGCATTCAACTAACATAGTTGAACCTTACTTCTGATTGAGTAGATCTGAAATCCTCTTTCTGTAGAAACTGCAAGTGGAAATTCAGAGCGCTAAGGTGTATAGTGGAAAAAGGATTATCTTCAAATAAAAACTACAAAGAAGCAATCTTTGGAACTTCTTTCTGTTCTGTGCATTGAACTAACAGAGTAGAACCTTCCTTTTGATACAGCAGTTCTGAAACACTCTTTCTGTAGAAACTGCTAGTGGTCATTCAGAGCGCTAAGGGGCCTATAGGGGATAAACGAATATCTTCAAATAAAAACTACACAGAAGCATACTGTGAACCTTCTTTCTGTTGTGTGCATTCAACTAACAGAGTTGAACCTGACTTTTGATTGAGAAGTTCTTAAACACTCTTTCTGTAGAAACGGCAAGCGGACATTTCGAGCGCAAGGGGCCAATAACGGAAAAAGGTATATCTTCAAATAAAAACTACACAGAAGCATTCTGGGAAGCTTCTTTCTGATCTGTGCTTTCAATTGACAGAGATGAAACTTACTTTTAATTGACCAGTTCTGAAACACTCTTTCTGCAGAAACTGCTGTGGCATTCGGAGCGCTAAGGGGCCTAGAGTGGAAAAACGAATATCTTCAAAGGAAAACTACACAGAAGCATTCTGTGAAACTACTTTCTGATCTGTGCATTCAAGTAACAGAGTTGAACCTTACTTTTGATTGAGCAGCTCTGAAACACTCTTTCTGTAGTAACTGCAAGTGGACAATCGGAGCGCTAAAGTGCCTACAGTGGAGAAACGAATATCTTCAAATAAAAACTACACAGAAGCATTCTGTGAAATTTCTTTCTGTTCTGTGCATTCAACTAACAGAGCAGAACTTTACTTTTGATTGAGCAGTTCTGAAACACTCTTTCTGTAGAAACTGCAAGTGGATATTGGGAGCTCTAAGGGGCCTATAGTGGAAAAACGAATATCTTCAAATAAAAACTTCACAGAATAATTCTGTGAAACTTCTTTCTGTTCTGTGCATTCAATTAACAGAGTTGAACCTTACTTTTGATTCAGCAGTTCTGAATCACTCTTCCTGCAGAAAGTGCAAGTGGTCATTCGGAGCGCTAAGTGGCCTATAGTGGGAAAATGTAATATCTTCAAATAAAAACTACAGAGAAGCATTTTGTGAAACTTCTTTCTGATCTGTGCGTTCAACTAACAGAGTTCAAGCTTACTTTTGATGGAGCAGTTCTGAAACACTCTTTCTGTAGAAACGGAAAGTGGACATTACCAGCGCTAAGGGGCCTATAGTGGAAAAAAAAAATATCTTCATGTAAAAACTGCACAGAAGCATTCTGTGAGACTTCTTTCAGTTGTGTGAATTCAACTAACAGAGATGAGCCTTACTTTTGGTTACGCAGTTCTGAAACACTCTTTCTGTAGAAACTGCAAGTGGACATTCAGAGCGCTAAGGGGCCTATAGCGGAAAAAAGAATATCTTCAAATAAAAACTACAGAGATGCATTCTGTGAAACTTCCTTCTGTTCAGTGCATTCAACTAATGGAGTTGAACCTTACTTTTGATTGAGCAGTTCTGAAACACTCTTTCTGTAGAAACAGCAAGTTGACATTCGGAACTCTAAGTAGCCTACATTGGAATAAGGAATATCTTCAAATAAAAACTTCACAGAAGCATTCTGTGAAACTTCAGTATGATCTGTGCAATCAACTAACAGAGGTGAAACGTACTTTTGATTGAGAAGTTTTGAAACACCCTTTGTGTAGAAAGTGCAAGTGGACATTCGGAGTGCTAAGAGGCCTATAGAGGAAAAAGGAATATCTCCAAATAAAAACTACACAGAAGCATTCTGCGAAAGTTCTTTCTGATCTGTGCATTCAACTAACAGTGTGGAACCTGACTTTTGATTGAGCAGTTCTGAAACACTCTTTCTGTAGAAACTGCAAGTGGACATTCGGAGCGCTAAGGGGCAAATAGTGGAAAAAGGAATATCTTCAAATAAAAACTACACAGAAGCATTCTGTGAAACTTCTTTCTGTTCTGTGCATTCAACTCACAGAGTTGAACCTCACTTTTGATTGAGCAGTTCTGAAACACTCTTTCTGTGGAAACTGCAAGTGGACATTCTGAGCGCTAAGGGGCGTATAGTGGAAAGAGGAATATCTTTAAATAAAAATTACCCAGAAGCATTCTGTGAAACTTCTTTCTGTTCTGTGCATTCAACTAACATAGTTGAACCTTACTTCTGATTGAGTAGATCTGAAATCCTCTTTCTGTAGAAACTGCAAGTGGAAATTCGGAGCGCTAAGGTGTATAGTGGAAAAAGGATTATCTTCAAATAAAAACTACAAAGAAGCAATCTTTGGAACTTCTTTCTGTTCTGTGCATTGAACTAACAGAGTAGAACCTTCCTTTTGATACAGCAGTTCTGAAACACTCTTTCTGTAGAAACTGCTAGTGGTCATTCAGAGCGCTAAGGGGCCTATAGGGGATAAACGAATATCTTCAAATAAAAACTACACAGAAGCATACTGTGAACCTTCTTTCTGTTGTGTGCATTCAACTAACAGAGTTGAACCTGACTTTTGATTGAGAAGTTCTTAAACACTCTTTCTGTAGAAACGGCAAGTGGACATTTCGAGCGCAAGGGGCCAATAACGGAAAAAGGTATATCTTCAAATAAAAACTACACAGAAGCATTCTGGGAAGCTTCTTTCTGATCTGTGCTTTCAATTGACAGAGATGAAACTTACTTTTAATTGACCAGTTCTGAAACACTCTTTCTGCAGAAACTGCTGTGGCATTCGGAGCGCTAAGGGGCCTAGAGTGGAAAAATGAATATCTTCAAAGGAAAACTACAGAGAAGCATTCTGTGAAACTACTTTCTGATCTGTGCATTCAAGTAACAGAGTTGAACCTTACTTTTCATTGAGCAGCTCTGAAACACTCTTTCTGTAGTAACTGCAAGTGGACAATCGGAGCGCTAAAGTGCCTACAGTGGAGAAACGAATATCTTCAAATAAAAACTACACAGAAGCATTCTGTGAAATTTCTTTCTGTTCTGTGCATTCAACTAACAGAGCAGAACTTTACTTTAGATTGAGCAGTTCTGAAACACTCTTTCTGTAGAAACTGCAAGTGGATATTGGGAGCTCTAAGGGGCCTATAGTGGAAAAACGAATATCTTCAAATAAAAACTTCACAGAATAATTCTGTGAAACTTCTTTCTGTTCTGTGCATTCAATTAACAGAGTTGAACCTTACTTTTGATTCAGCAGTTCTGAATCACTCTTCCTGCAGAAAGTGCAAGTGGTCATTCGGAGCGCTAAGTGGCCTATAGTGGGAAAATGTAATATCTTCAAATAAAAACTACAGAGAAGCATTTTGTGAAACTTCTTTCTGATCTGTGCGTTCAACTAACAGAGTTCAAGCTTACTTTTGATGGAGCAGTTCTGAAACACTCTTTCTGTAGAAACGGAAAGTGGACATTACCAGCGCTAAGGGGCCTATAGTGGAAAAAAGAAATATCTTCATATAAAAACTGCACAGAAGCATTCTCTGAGACTTCTTTCAGTTGTGTGAATTCAACTAACAGAGATGAGCCTTACTTTTGGTTACGCAGTTCTGAAACACTCTTTCTGTAGAAACTGCAAGTGGACATTCAGAGCGCTAAGGGGCCTATAGCGGAAAAAAGAATATCTTCAAATAAAAACTACAGAGATGCATTCTGTGAAACTTCCTTCTGTTCTGTGCATTCAACTAATGGAGTTGAACCTTACTTTTGATTGAGCAGTTCTGAAACACTCTTTCTGTAGAAACAGCAAGTTGACATTCGGAACTCTTAGTAGCCTACATTGGAATAAGGAATATCTTCAAATAAAAACTTCACAGAAGCATTCTGTGAAACTTTAGTATGATCTGTGCAATCAACTAACAGAGGTGAAACGTACTTTTGATTGAGAAGTTTTGAAACACCCTTTGTGTATAAAGTGCAAGTGGACATTCGGAGTGCTAAGAGGCCTATAGAGGAAAAAGGAATATCTCCAAATAAAAACTACACAGAAGCATTCTGCGAAAGTTCTTTCTGATCTGTGCATTCAACTAACAGTGTGGAACCTGACTTTTGATTGAGCGGTTCTGAAACACTCTCTCTGTAGAAACTGCTAGTGGACATTGAGATTGCTAAGCAACCTATAGTGGAAAAAGTTATGTCATCAAATAACTATACAGAAGCATTCTGTGAAACTTCTTTCTGTTCTGTGCATTCAACTCACAGAGTTGAATCTTACTTTTGATTGAGCAGTTCTGAAACACTCTTTCTGTAGAAACTGCAAGTGGACATTCGGAGCGCTAAGGGGCAAATAGTGGAAAAAGGAATATCTTCAAATAAAAACTACACAGAAGCATTCTGTGAAACTTCTTTCTGTTCTGTGCATTCAACTCACAGAGTTGAACCTCACTTTTGATTGAGCAGTTCTGAAACACTCTTTCTGTGGAAACTGCAAGTGGACATTCTGAGCGCTAAGGGGCGTATAGTGGAAAGAGGAATATCTTTAAATAAAAATTACCCAGAAGCATTCTGTGAAACTTCTTTCTGTTCTGTGCATTCAACTAACATAGTTGAACCTTACTTCTGATTGAGTAGATCTGAAATCCTCTTTCTGTAGAAACTGCAAGTGGAAATTCGGAGCGCTAAGGTGTATAGTGGAAAAAGGATTATCTTCAAATAAAAACTACAAAGAAGCAATCTTTGGAACTTCTTTCTGTTCTGTGCATTGAACTAACAGAGTAGAACCTTCCTTTTGATACAGCAGTTCTGAAACACTCTTTCTGTAGAAACTGCTAGTGGTCATTCAGAGCGCTAAGGGGCCTATAGGGGATAAACGAATATCTTCAAATAAAAACTACACAGAAGCATACTGTGAACCTTCTTTCTGTTGTGTGCATTCAACTAACAGAGTTGAACCTGACTTTTGATTGAGAAGTTCTTAAACACTCTTTCTGTAGAAACGGCAAGTGGACATTTCGAGCGCAAGGGGCCAATAACGGAAAAAGGTATATCTTCAAATAAAAACTACACAGAAGCATTCTGGGAAGCTTCTTTCTGATCTGTGCTTTCAATTGACAGAGATGAAACTTACTTTTAATTGACCAGTTCTGAAACACTCTTTCTGCAGAAACTGCTGTGGCATTCGGAGCGCTAAGGGGCCTAGAGTGGAAAAACGAATATCTTCAAAGGAAAACTACAGAGAAGCATTCTGTGAAACTACTTTCTGATCTGTGCATTCAAGTAACAGAGTTGAACCTTACTTTTGATTGAGCAGCTCTGAAACACTCTTTCTGTAGAAACGGCAAGTGGACATTTCGAGCGCAAGGGGCCAATAACGGAAAAAGGTATATCTTCAAATAAAAACTACACAGAAGCATTCTGGGAAGCTTCTTTCTGATCTGTGCTTTCAATTGACAGAGATGAATATTACTTTTGATTGAGCAGTTCTGAAACACTCTTTCTGCAGAAACTGCTGTGGCATTCGGAGCGCTAAGGGGCCTAGAGTGGAAAAACGAATATCTTCAAAGGAAAACTACACAGAAGCATTCTGTGAAACTACTTTCTGATCTGTGCATTCAAGTAACAGAGTTGAACCTTACTTTTGATTGAGCAGCTCTGAAACACTCTTTCTGTAGTAACTGCAGGTGGACAATTGGAGCGCTAAAGTGCCTACAGTGGAGAAACGAATATCTTCAAATAAAAACTACACAGAAGCATTCTGTGAAATTTCTTTCTGTTCTGTGCATTCAACTAACAGAGCAGAACTTTAGATTGCGCAGTTCTGAAACACTCTTTCTGTAGAAACTGCAAGTGGATATTGGGAGCTCTAAGGGGCCTATAGTGGAAAAACGAATATCTTCAAATAAAAACTTCACAGAATAATTCTGTGAAACTTCTTTCTGTTCTGTGCATTCAATTAACAGAGTTGAACCTTACTTTTGATTCAGCAGTTCTGAATCACTCTTCCTGCAGAAAGTGCAAGTGGTCATTCGGAGCGCTAAGTGGCCTATAGTGGGAAAATGTAATATCTTCAAATAATAACTACAGAGAAGCATTTTGTGAAACTTCTTTCTGATCTGTGCGTTCAACTAACAGAGTTCAAGCTTACTTTTGATGGAGCAGTTCTGAAACACTCTTTCTGTAGAAACGGAAAGTGGACATTACCAGCGCTAAGGGGCCTATAGTGGAAAAAAAAAATATCTTCATATAAAAACTGCACAGAAGCATTCTGTGAGACTTCTTTCAGTTGTGTGAATTCAACTAACAGAGATGAGCCTTACTTTTGGTTACGCAGTTCTGAAACAGTCTTTCTGTAGAAACTGCAAGTGGACATTCAGAGCGCTAAGGGGCCTATAGCGGAAAAAAGAATATCTTCAAATAAAAACTACAGAGATGCATTCTGTGAAACTTCCTTCTGTTCTGTGCATTCAACTAATGGAGTTGAACCTTACTTTTGATTGAGCAGTTCTGAAACACTCTTTCTGTAGAAACAGCAAGTTGACATTCGGAACTCTAAGTAGCCTACATTGGAATAAGGAATATCTTCAAATAAAAACTTCACAGAAGCATTCTGTGAAACTTCAGTATGATCTGTGCAATCAACTAACAGAGGTGAAACGTACTTTTGATTGAGAAGTTTTGAAACACCCTTTGTGTAGAAAGTGCAAGTGGACATTCGGAGTGCTAAGAGGCCTATAGATGAAAAAGGAATATCTCCAAATAAAAACTACACAGAAGCATTCTGCGAAAGTTCTTTCTGATCTGTGCATTCAACTAACAGTGTGGAACCTGACTTTTGATTGAGCGGTTCTGAAACACTCTCTCTGTAGAAACTGCTAGTGGACATTGAGATTGCTAAGCAACCTATAGTGGAAAAAGTTATGTCATCAAATAACTATACAGAAGCATTCTGTGAAACTTCTTTCTGTTCTGTGCATTCAACTCACAGAGTTGAATCTTACTTTTGATTGAGCAGTTCTGAAACACTCTTTTTGTGGAAACTGCAAGTGGACATTCAGAGGGCCAAGAGGCCTTTGTATATTTTATTTGAAGGTATTCCTATTTCCCCTATAGGTCTTTTAGCGCTCCGAATGTCCACTTGCAGTTTCTACAGAAAGTGTTTCAGAACTGCTCGATCAAATGTGTGGTTCAATTCTGTTAGTTGAATGTACGGATCAGAAAGAAGTTTCACAGAATGCTTCTTTGTAGTTTTTTTTGAAGATATTCCTTTTTCCACTATATTCCTCTTAGCTCTCCGAATGTCAACTTTCAGTTTCTACAGAGACCGTGTTTCAAATCTCCTCAATCAAAAGTAAGTTTCAACTCTATTAGTTGAATGCACAGATCAGAAGGTAGTTTCGCAGAATGCTTCTGTGTTGTTTTAATTTGAAGATATTCCTTTTTCCATGATAGGGTTCTTAGCACTCAGAATGTCCACTTGCAATTTCTATATAAAGAGTGTTTCAAAACTCCTCAAATTACGGTTGAACTCTGTTAGTTGAATGCACAGATCAGAAAGTTGTTTCACAGAATGCTTCTCTGTATTTTTAATTTGAAGATATTCCTTTTTCCACGATTGGCCTCTTATCACTCCGAATTTCCACCTTCAATTTCTACAGAAAGAGTGTTTCACAACTCCTCAATCAAAAGTAATGTTCAACTCTATTAGTTGAATTCAATGATCAGAAAGAAGTTTCGCAGAATGTTTCTGTGTAGTTTTTATTTGAAGATATTCCATTTTCCATGATAGGCAACTTAGCGTTCCAAATGTCCACTTGCAATTTCAACAGAAAGAGTGTTTCAAATCTCCTCAATCAAAAGTAATGTGCACCTCTGCTAGTTGCATACAAAGATCAGAAAGTAGTTTCGCAGAATGCATCTGTGTAGTTTTTATTTGAAGATATCCCTTTTTCCATGATGAGCCTCAGCGCTCCGAATGTCAACTGGCCGTTTCTACAGAAAGAGAGTTTCAAAACTCCCGAATCAAAAGTAATTTTCAACTCTGTTAGTTGAATGCACAGATAAGTAAGGAGTTTCACAGAATGCTTCCGTGTAGTTTTTATTTGAAGATATTCCTTTTTCCATGATAGACCTCCTAGCTCTCCAAATGTCCACTTGCGGTTTCTACAGAAAGAGTGTTTCAAAACTCCTCAATCAAAAGTCAGGTTCAACTCTGTTAGTTGAATGCAAAGATCAGAAAGAAGTTTTGCAGAATGCTTCTGTGTAGTTTTTATTTTAAGATATTCCTTTTTCCACGACAGGCCTCAAAGCGCTCCAAATGTCCGCTTTCACATTCTACAAAAAGAGTGTTTCAAAACTGCCCAATTAAAACAAACGTTCTACTCTGTGAGATGAATGTACAGAACAGAATGTAGTTTCACAGAATGCTTTTGTGTACTTTTTATGGGAAGATATTTCATTTTTCACCGCAGGCCTCGAAGTTCTCCAAATGTCCACTTGCAGATTCTACAAAAAGAAAGTTTCAAAAATGCTCAATCAAAAGCAAGGTTAAATTCTATTAGATGAATGCATAGATCAAAAAGTAGTTTCACAGAATACTTCCGTGTACTTTTTATGGGAAGATATTTCTTTGCTCATCATAGGCATCAAAGCTCTAGAAATATCCAATTGCCGATTCTAGAAAAAGCCTGTTTCGAAGCAACACAATCAAAAGAAAGATTAAACTCTCCCAGACGAATGCACAGTTCCTAAAGAAGTTTCACAGATTACTTCTGTGTAGTTTTTATTTTAAGATATTCCTTTTTAATGATAGTCCTCAAAGCGCTCCAAATGTTCACTTGTAGTTTATACAAAAAGAGTGTTTAAAAACTGCTGAATCAAAAGAAAGGTTAAAGTCTGTGAGACGAATGCAGAGAACAGAAAGAATTTTCACAGAAGTATTCTGTGTAGTTGTAACTTGAAGGTATTTCGTTTTTCACCTTAGGCCTCAAAGATCTCCAAATGTCCGCTTGCAGATTTTTCAAAAAGAGTGTTTCAAAACTGCTCAAACAAAAGAAGGATTCTACTCTGTTAGGTGAATGCACAGATCAGAAAGAAGTTTCACAGCATGCTCCTGTGTAGTTTTTATTGGAAGATATTTCGTTTTTCACCATAGGCCTCAAACTTCTCCAAATGTCCACTTGCAGATTCTGCAAAAAGTGTTTTTCAAAACTGCTCAATCAAAAGAAAGGTTTTACTCTGTTAGATGAATGCACAGATCAGAAAGAAGTTTCATAGAATGCTTCTGTGTAGTTTTCATGGGAAGATATTTCGTATTTCAGCGTAGTCCTCAATGTCCTCCAAACATCCAATTGGAGATTCTACAAAAAGAGTGTCTCAAAACTCCTCAATCAAAAGTGACATTAAACTCAGTTAGATGAATGCACTGATCAGAAATAATTTTCACAGAATGCTTCTGCATAGTTTTTATTTGAAGATAATCCTTTTTCGACGATAGGCCTCAAAGCACTCCAAATGTCCACTTGCAGATTCTACAAAAAGAGTGTTTCACAACTGCTCCATCAACAGCAAGGTTTATCTCTGTTAGATGAATGCACACATCAGAAAAATTTTCACAGAATGCTTCCATGTAGTTTTTATGGAAGATATTGCTTTTTACACCATAGGTCTCAAAACTCTAGAAATATCCAATTGCAGATTCTACAGAAAGCCTGTTTCAAAGCTACACAATCAAAAGAAAGGTTAAACACTCTGAGATGAATGCACAGATCATAAGGAAGTTTCACAGATTACTTCTGTGTAATTTTTATTTGAAGATACTCCTTTTTCCATGAGCGGCCTCAAAGCGCTCCAAATGTCCACTTGCAGCTTATACAAAATAGTTTTTCAAAACTGGTGAATCAAAAGAATTTCAAGTCTGTGAGATGAATGCAGAGAATAGAAAGAATTTTCACAGAAGTATTCTGTGTAGGTTTTACTTGAAGATATTTTGTTTTTCACCATAGGCCTCAAAGTTCTCCAAATTTCCAATTGCAGATTCTACAAAAAGAGTCTTTGAAAACTGCTCAATCAAAAGCAAGGTTCAGCTCTGTTAGATGAATGTGCAGATCAGAAAGAAGTTTCACAGAATTCTTCCGTGTAATTTTCATGGGAAGGTATTTGTTTTTTCACCATAGGGCCGAAAGCTCTAGAAATATCCAATTGCAGGTTTTACAAAAAGCGTGTTTGAAAGCTGCACAATCAAAACAAAATTTAAACACTCTGAGATGAATGGACAGTTAATAAACAAGTTTCACAGATTACTTCTGTGTAGTTTTTATTTGAAAGTATTCCATTTACCACGATAGGCCTCAAAGCGTTTCAAATGTCCACATGTAGTTTATACAAAAAGAGTGTTTCAAAACTGCTGAATCAAAAGAAAGGTTCAAGTCTGTGAGATGAATGCAGAAAATAGAAAGAATTTTCACAGAAATATTCTGTGTAGTTTTTACTTGAAGTTATTTCGATTGTCACCATAGGCCTCCAAGATCTCCAAATGTCCACTTGCAGATTGTGCAAAAAGAGTGTTTCAAAACTGCTCAATCAAAAGAAAGCTTCTACTCTGTTAGATGAATGCACAGATCAGAAAGAAGTTTCACACAATGCTTCTGTGTAGTTTAAATGGGAAGATATTTCAATTTTCACCGTAGGCCTCAATTTTCTCCAAATATCCACTTGCAGATTCTACAAAAAGAGTGTTTCAAAACTGCTCAATCAAAAGCAAGTTTCAACTCAGTTAGATGAATATCCAATTGCAGATTCTACAAAAAGCCTGTTTCAAAGCTGCAGAATCAAAAGAAAGTTTAAAATCTCAGAAATGAATGCACAGTTCATAAAGAAGTTTCACAGATTACTTCTGTGTAGTTTTTATTTGAAGAGATTCCTTTTACCACGATAGGCCTCAAAGCACCCCAAATATCCACTTGCAGTTTATACAAAAAGAGTGTTTCAAAACTGCAGAATCAAAAGAAAGGTTCAAATCTCTGAGATGAATGCAGAGAATAGAAAGAATTTTCACGGAAGTATTCTGTGTAGTTTTCACTTGAAGATATTTCGTTTTTCACCATAGGTCTCAAAGATCTCCAAATATCCACATGCAGATTCTGCAAAAAGGGTGTTTCAAAACTACTCAATCAAAAGCAAGGTGCAACTCTGTTAGATGAATGCACACATCAGAAAGAAGTTTCACAGAATGCTTCTGTATAGTTTTACTGGGAATATATTTCTTTTTTCACTGTAGGCCTCAATGTTTTCCAAACATCCACTGTCAGATTCTACCAAAAGAGTGTTTCAAAACTGCTCCATCAAAAGTAAGGTTCAACTCAGTTAGATGAATGCACAGAGCAGAAAGAAGTTTCACAGAATGCTTCTGCGTAGTTTTTATATGAAGATATTCATTTTTCCAAGATAGGCCTCATAGTGCTCTGAATGTCCACTTGCACATTCTACAAAAAGGGTGTTTCGAAACTGCTCAATCAAAATTAAGGTTCAACTCAGATGAATGCACAGATTAGAAAGAAGTTTCACAGAATGCTTCTGCGTAGTTTTTATTTGAAGATATTCCTATTTCCACAGTAGGCTTCAAAGCGCTCCAAATGTCCACTTGTGGATTCTACTAAAAGAGTGTTTCAAAACTTCTGAATCAAAAGAAAGGTTCTACTCAGTGAGATGAATGAACCCAAGGCATAAAAGTTTCACAGAATGCTTCTGTGTAGTTTTCATGGGGAAGAAATTTCGTTTTTCACAGTAGGCTTCAAAGTTCTCCACATGTCCACTTCCAGATTCTACACAAAGAGTGTTTCAAAACTGCTCAATCAAAAGCAAGGTTCAACTCTGTTAGATGAATGCACACATCAGAAAGAAGTTTCACGGAAAGCTTCCATGTAATTTTTATGGGAAGACATTTCTTCTTTCAGCATAGGCCACACAGCTCTAGAAATATCCAATTGCAAATTCTACAAAAGGCCTCTTTCAAAGCTGCAAATTCAAAATAAAGGTTAAACTCTCTGAGATGAATGCACAGTTCATAAAGAAGTTTCACAGATTACTTCTGTGTAGTTTTTATTTGAAGATATTCCTTTTCCACAACAGGCCTCACAGCGCTCCAAATGTCTAATTGCAGATTATACAAAAAGAGTGTTTCAAAACTGCCGAATAAAAAGAAACGTTCAAGTCTGTGAGATGAATTCAGAGAATAGAATGAATTTTCACACAATATTCTGTGTAGTCTTACTTGAAGATATTTCATTTTTCACCATACACCGCAAAGATCTCCAAATGTCCACTTGCAGATTCTACAAGAAGAGTGTTTCAGAACTGCTCAATCAAAGGTAAGGTTCGACTCAGTTAGATGAATGCACAGATCAGGAAAAAGTTTTACAGAATGCTTCTGTGTAGTTTTTATTTGAAGGTATTCCCTTTTCCACGATAGGCCTCAATGCCCTCCAAATGTCCACTTGCAGATTCTAGAAAAAGAGTGTTTCAAAACTGCCCAATCAAAAGAAATGTTCTACTCTGTGAGATGAATGAACAGAATAGAAAGAAGTTTCACAGAATGCTTCTCTGTAGCTTTTATGGGAAGATATTTCATTTTTCACCGTAGGCCTCAAAGTCCTCCAAATGACCACGTGCAGATTCTACAAAAAGAGTGCTTCAAAACTGCTCAATCAGAAGGAAAGTTCAACTCTGTTAGATGAATGCACAGATCAGAAAGAAGTTTCACAGAATGCTTCCTTGTAGTTTTTATGCGAAGATGTTACTTTTTTCATCATAGGCCTCAAAGCTCTAGAATTATCCCATTGCAGATTCTAGAAAATGCCTCTTTCCAACTACACAGTCAAAAGAAAGGTTAAAATCACTGACATGAATGCAGAGTTCCTAAAGAATTTCACAGTTTACTTCTGTGTAGTTTTTATTTGAAGATATTCCTTTTTCCACGATAGGCCTCAAAGCGCAACAAATGTCCACATGCAGAATCTGCAAATAGAGTGTTTTAAACTACCAATCAAAAGAAAGGTTCAACACTGTGAGATGAAGGCAGGGAATAGAAAGAAATTGCACAGAAGTATTCTCTGTAGTTTTTACTTGAAGATATTTCGTTTTTCACCATAGGCCTCAAAGATCTCCAAATGTCAACTTGCCGATTCTGCAAAAAGAGTATTTCAAAACAGCTCAAAAAAAGAAAATGTTCTGCTCCCTTAGATGAATGCACTGATCAGAGAGAAGTTTCACAGAATGCTTCTGTGTAGTTCCAGTATGAAGATATTTCGTTTTTCACCGTAGGCCTTAATGTTCTCCAAATATCCACTTGCAGATTCTACAAAAAGAGTGTTTCAAAACTGCCCAATAAAACGTTTCAAATCAGTTAGATGAATGCACAGATCAGAAACAAGTTTCACAGAATGCTTATGCGTAGTTTTTATTTGAAGATATTCCTTTTTCCATGATAGGCCTCAAAGTCCTCCAAATGTCCACTTGCAGATTCTACAAAAAGAGTGTTTCAAAACTGACCATTCAAAAGAAAGGTTCTATTCTGTTAGATGAATCAACAGAAAAGAAAGAAGTTTCACAGAATGTTTCTGTTTAGTTTTTATGGGAAGATATTTCGTTTTTCACCGTAGGCCTCAATGTTCTCCAAATGTCCACTTGCAGAATCTACAAATAGTGTGTTTCAAAACTGCTCAATCAAAAGTAAGGTTCAACTCTGTTAGTTTAATGCACAGATCAGAAAGAAGTTTCACATAGTGCTTCCGTGTAGTTTTTGGGGGAAGATATTTGGTTTTTCACCATAGGCCTCAATGTTCTCCAAATGTCCACTTGCAGATTCTACAAATAGAGGGTGTCAAAACTGCCCAATCAAAACTAACGTTAAACTATGTTAGTTGAATGCACAGATCAGAAAGAAGTTTCATAGAATGCTTCCGTGTAGTTTTTATTGGTAGATATTTCTTTTTTCACCATAGGCCTCAATATACTCCTAATATCCCCTTGCAGATTCTACAAAAAGAGACTTTCAAAACAGCTCAATGAAAGGAAAGGTTCAACTCGGTGAGATGAATGCACAGATCAGAACGTTGTTTCACAGAATGCTTCTGTGTAGTTTTTATTTGAAGATATTCCTTTTCCATGATAGGCCTCAAAGCTCTCCAAATGTCCACTTGCAGTTTATACAGAAAAAGTGTTTCAAAACTACCCAATCAAAAGAAAGGTTCAACACAGTGAGATGAATGCAGAGAATATAAAGAAATTGCACAGAACTATTCTGTGTAGTTTTTACTTGAAGATATTTCACTTTTCACCATAGGCCTCAAAGATCTCCAAATGTCCACTTGCAGATTCTACAAAAAGTGTTTCAAAACTGCTTAATCAAAAGAAAGGATCTACTCTGTTAGATGAATGCACAGATCAGAATGTAGTTTCACAGAATGCTTCTGGGTAGTTTTAAGAGGAAGATATTTGCTTTTACATCATATGCATCAATATTCTCAAAAAAATATCCCCTTGCAGAATCTACAAAAAGAGTGTTTCAAAACAGTTCAATCAAAAGAAAGGTTCACTTCAGTGAGATGAATGCACTGATCAGAAAGTAGTTTCACAGAATGCTTCTGTGTAGTTTTTATTTCAAGACATACCTTTTTCCACGATAGGCCTCAAAGTGCTGCTAATGTCCACTTGCAGATTCTACAAAAAGAGTGTTTCAAAACTGCTCAGTGAAAATGCATGTTCTACTTTGTCAGATGAATGAATAGAATAGAAGGAAGTTTCACAGAATGCTTCTGTGTAGTGTTCTTGGGAAGATATTTAGTTTTTGACCATAGGCCTCAGTGTTCTCCAAATGTCCACTTGGAGATTCTACAAATAGTGTGTTTCAAAACTGCTCAATCAAAACTAAGGTTGAACTCTGTTAGTTGAATGCACACATCAGAAAGAAGTTTCACAGAATGCTTCCATGTAGTCCTTATGGGAAGATATTACTTTTTCCACAATAGGCCTCAATTTTCTCCAACTATCCACTTGCAGATTCTACAAAAAGAGTGTTTCAAAACTGCTCAATCAAAAGTATGGTTCAACTCTGTTAGTTGAATGCATAGATCAGAAAGAAGTTTCACAGAATGCTTCTGTGTAGTTTTTATTTGATGATATTACTTTTTCCATGGTAGGCCTCAAAGCGCTCCAAATGTCCACTTGCAGTTTATACAGAAAGAGTATTTCCAAACTACCCAATCAAAAGAAAGGTTCAACACTGTGAGATGAATGCAAAGAATAGAAAGTAATTTCACAGAAGTATTCTGTGTAGTTTTTACTTGAAGATATTTTGCTTTTCACCATAGTCCGCAAAGATCTCCAAATGTCCACTTGCAGATTCTACAAAAAGAGTGTTTCAAAATGGCTAAATCAAAAGAAAGGATCTACTCCATTAGTTGTATGCACAGATCAGAAAGTAGTTTCACAGAATGCCTCTGTGTAGTTTTAAGAGGAAGATATTTCGTTTTACACTGTATGCCTGAATATTCTCCAAATATCACCTTGTAGATTCTACAAAAAAGGTGTTTCAAAACAGCTCAATCTAAAGAAACTTTGAACTCAGTGAGATGAATGCACAGATGAGAAAGTAGTTTCACAGAATGCCTCTGTGTAGTTTTCATGGGAAGATATTTCGTTTTTCACCGTAGGCCTTAATCTCCAAATGTCCACTTGCACATTCTACAAATAGAGTGTTTCAAAACTGCTCAATGAAAAGTAAGGTTCAACTCTGTTAGTTGAATGCAAAGATCAGAAAGAATTTTCACAGAATGCTTCCGTGTAGTTTTTAGCGGAAAATGTTTTGTTTTTCTCCGTAGGCCTCAATGTTCTCCATATGTCCACTTGCAGATTCTACAAACAGAGTTTTTCAAAACTACTCAATCAAAACTAAGGTTAAACTCTGTTAGTTGAATGCAAAGATCAGAAATAAGTTTCACAGAATGCTTCCATGTAGTTTTTATGGAAAGATATTTCTTTTTTGACCATAGGCCTAAATGTTCACCAAATATCCACTTGCAGATTCTACAAAAAGAGTGTTTAAAAACTGCTCAATCAAAAGTAAGGTTCAGCTCTGTTAGTTGAAAGCACAGATCAGAAAGAAGTTTCACAGAATGCTTCCGTGTAGTTTTTAGGGGAAGATATTTCGGTTTTCACAATAGGCCTCAATTTTCTCCAAATGTCAACTTGCAGATTCTACAGATAGAGTGTTTCAAAACTGCTCAATCAAAACTAAGGTTGAACTCTGTTAGTTGAATGCACAGATCAGAAAGAAGTTTCACTGAATGCTTCCATGTAGTTTTTATGGGTAGATATTTCTTTTTTCACCTTAGGCCTCAATGTTCTCCATATGTCCACTTGCAGATACTACAAAAAGTGTTTCAAAACTGCTCAATCAATAGTAAGGTTCAACTCTGTTAGATGAATGCACACATCAGAAAGGAGTTTCACACAATGCTTCTTTGTAGTTTTTATTTGAAATTATTCCTTTTTCGACGATAGGCCTCAAAGCGCTCCAAATATCCACTTGCAGTTTATACAGAAAGAGTGTTTCAAAACTACCCAATCAAAAGAAACGTTCAACACTGTGAGATGTATGCAGAGAATAGAAAGAAATTTCACAGAAGTATTGTGTGTAGTTTTTACTTGAAGATATTTCGCTTTTCACCACAGTCCTCAAAGATTTCCAAATGTCCACTTGCAGATTCTACAAAAAGAGAATTTCAAAACTGCTCATGCAAAAGAAAGGTTCAACTCTGTTAGACGAATGCGCAGATCAGAAATTAGTTTCACAGAGTGCTTCTGTGTAGGTTTAAGGGGAAAATATTTCGTTTTACATCGTATGCCTCAATATTCTCCATATATCCCCTTGCAGATTCTACAAAAAGAGTGTTTCAAAACAGCTCAATCAAAAGAACAGTGTAACTCAGTGAGATGAATTTTCAGATAAGAAAGTAGTTTCACAGAATGCGTCTGTGCCGTTTTTATTTGAAGATATACCTTTTTCCACGATAGGCCTCAAAGCGCTCTAAATGTCCAGTTGCAGAATCTACAAATAGAGTGTTTCAAATGTCCTCAATCAAAAGTAAGGTTCAATTCTGTTAGTTGAATACACAGATCAGAAAGAAGTTTCACAGAATGCTTCTGTGTAGTTATTATGGGAAAATATTTCATTTTTCACGGTAGGCTTCAATGTTTTCAAATGTCCACTTGCACATTCTACAGAAAGAGTGTTTCAAAACTGCTCAATCAAAAGTAAGGTTCATCTCTGTAGTTGAACGCACTGATATGAAAGAAGTTTCACAGAATGCTTCCGGGTTGTTTTTAGGGGAAGATATTTCGTTTTTCAACGTAGGCCACAATGTTCTCCAAATGTCCACTTGCAGATTCTACAAAAAGGGTGTTTCAAAACTGCTCAATCAAAAGTAAGGTTCAACTCTGTTAGTTAAATTAACACATCAGAAAGAAGTTTCACAGAATGCTTCTGTGTAGTTTTTATTTGAAGATATTCCTTTTTTGAAGATAGGCCTCAAAGCACTCCAAATTTCCACTTGGAGTTTATACAAAAACAGTGTTTCAAAACTACCCAATCAAAAGAAAGGTTCAACACTGTGAGATGAATGCAGAGAATAGAAAGAAATTTCACAGAAGTGTTCCATGTGGTTTTTACTTGAAGATATTTCATTTTTCAACATAGGCCACAAAGATCTCCAAATTTCCACTTGCAGATTCCACAAAAAGAGTGTTTCAAAACTGCTCAATCAAAAGAAAAGTTCTACTCTGTTAGATGAATGCACAGATCAGAAAGTACTTGCACAGAATGCTTCTGTTTACTTTTAAGGGGAAGATATTTCGTTTTACACCGTATGCCTCAATATTCTCCAATTACCACCTTACACATTCTAGAAAAAGAGTGTTTCAAAACAGCTCAATCAAAAGAAATGTTCAACCAGTGAGATGAATTTACCGATCAGAAAGTAGTTCAACAGAATGCTTCTGTGTAGTTTTTATGTGAAGATACACCTTTTTCCACGATAGGCCTCAAAGCGCTCCAAATGTCCAATTGCAGATTCTACAAAAAGAGTGTTTCAAAACTGCTCAATCAAAACTAGGGTTAAACTCTGTTCTTTGAATGCACAGATCAGAAAGAAGTTTCACAGAATGCTTCCGTGCAGTTTTTATTGGAAGATATTCCTTTTTTCACCGTAGGCCTCGATATTCTCCAAATGTCCTCTTTCAGATTCTACAAAAAGAGTGTTTCAAAACTGCTCAATCAAAAGTAAGGTTCAACTCTGTTAGTTGAATGCAGAGATCAGAAAGAAGTTTCACAGAATGCTTCTGTGTAGTTTTTATTTGAAGATATTCCTTTTTTGATGATAAGCATCAAAGCGCTCCAAATGTCCACTTGCAGTTTATACAGAAAGAGTGTTTCAAAACTACCCAATCAAAAGAAAGGTTCAACACTGTGAAATGAATGCAGAGAATAGAAAGAAATTTCACAGAAGTTTTGTTTAGTTTTTACTTGAAGATATATCTCTTTTCACCATATTCCTCAAAGATCTCCAAATGTCCACTTGCAGATCCTCCAAAAAGAGTGTTTCAAAACTGCTCAATCAAAAGAAAGGTTCTACTCTGTTAGATGAATACAGAGGTCAGATATTAGTTTCACCGAATGCTTCTGTGTAGGTTTTAGGGGAAGATATTTCGTTTTCCACTGTATGCCTCAATATTCTCCAAATATCCCCTTGCAGATTCTACAAAAATTGTGTTTCAAAACAGCTCACTCAAATGAAAGTTCCAACCAGAGACACGAATGCACCAATCAGAAAGTAGTTTCACAGAATTCTTCTGTGTAGTTTTCAATTGAAGATACAGCTTTTTCCACAATAGGCCTCAAAGCGATTCAAATGTCCACTCGCAGATTCTACAAAAAGAGTGTTTCAAAACTGCACAGTCAAAACAAAGTTTCTACTTTGTGAGATGAATGAATAGAATAGAAAGAAGTTTCACAGAATGCTTCCGTGTAGTTTTTATGGGAAGATATTTCTTTTATCACCATAGTCCTCAATGTTCTCCAAATGTCCACTTGCAGATTCTTCAAAAAGAGTATTTCAGAACTGCTCAATCAAAAGTAATCTTCAACTCAGTTGAATGCAGAGATCAGAAAGAAGTTACACAGAATGCTTCTGTGTAGTTTTTATTTGAAGATATTCCTTTTTCCATGATAGGCCTCAAAGCGTTCCAAACGTCCACTTGCAGTTTATACAGCAAGAGAGTTTAAAGCTACCCAATCAAAAAAAAGGTTCAACACTGTGAGATGAATTCACGGAATAGAAAGAAATTTCACAGAAGCATTCTGTGCAGTTTTTACATGAAGATATTTCGTTTTCCACCATAGGCCTCAAAGATCTCCAAATGTCCACTTACAGACTCTACAAAAAGGGTGTTTCAAAACTGCTGAATCAAAAGAAATGTTCTACTCTGTCACATCAATGCACCAATCAGAAAGTAGTTTCACAGAATGCTTCTGTGTAGTTTTAGGGGAAGATATTTCATTTTACACCGTATGCCTCAATATTCTCCAAATATCCCCCTGCAGATTCCACAAAAAGAATGTTTCAACACAGCTCAATCAAAAGTAAGTTTTAACTCAGTTAGATGAATGCCAAGTTCAGAAAGAAGTTTCACAGATTACTTCTGGGTAGTTTTTATTTGATGATATTCCTTTTTCCACGATAGGCCTCAAAGCGCTCCAAATGTCCACATGCACAATCTACAAATAGAGTGTTTAAAACTACCCAATCAAAAGAAAGGTTCAACACTGTGAGATGAATGCAGAGAATAGAAAGAAATTTCACAGAAGAATTCTGTGTAGTTTTTACTTGAAGATATTTCGCTTTTCACCATAGGCCTCAAAGATATCCAAATGTCCACTTGCAGATTCTGCAAAAAGGGTGTTTCAAAACTGCTGAATCAAAAGAAAGTTTCTACTCTGTCAGATGAATGCACAGATCAGAAAGTAGTTTCACCCAATGCTTCTGTGTAGTTTTAAGGGGAAGATATTTCGTTTTACACCATATGCCTCAATATTCTCCAAATATCCCACTGCAAATTCTACAAAAAGAATGTTTCAACACAGCTCAATCAAAAATAAGTTTTAACTCAGTTAGATGAATGCCAAGTTCAGAAAGAAGTTTCACAGATTACTTCTGGGTAGTTTTTATTTGAAGATATCCCTTTTTCCACGATAGGCCACGTAGCGCTCCAAATGTCCACATGCAGAATCTACAAATAGTGTGTTTCAAAACTTCTCAATCAAAAGTAAGGTTCAACTCTGTTAGTTGAATACACAGATCAGAAAGGATTTTCACAGAATGCTTCTGTGTAGTTTTTATGGGAAGATATTTCGTTTTTCACAGTCGGCCTCAAGTTCTGCAAATGTCCACTTGCAGATTCTACAAATAGTGTGTTTCAAAACTGCTCAATCAAAAGTAAGTTTTAATTCAGTTACATGGATGCACACATCAGAAAGAAGTTTCACAGAATGCTTCTGCATAGTTTTTATATGAAGATATTCCTTTTTCCACGATAGGCCTCAAAGCACTCCAAATGTCCACTTGCAGATCCTACAAAAAGAGTGTTTCAAAACTGCTACATCAAAAGAAAGTTCTACTCTGTGAGATGAATGAAAAGAAAGGAAAGAAGTTTCACAGAATGCTTCTCTGTAGTTTTTATGGGTAGATATTCCGTTCTTCACTGTAGCCCTGAACGCTCTCCAAATGAACAGTTGCAGATTCTACAAAAAGGCTGTTTCAAAACTGCTCCATCAAAAGTTAGTTTCAATTCCGTTAGATGAATGGAAAGATCGGAAAGAAGTTTCACAGATTATTCTGTGTAGTTTTTATTTGAAGATATTCCTTTTTCCACGATAGTCCTCAAAGCGCTCCGAATGTCCCCTTGCAGTTTATACAAAAAGAGTGTTTCAAAACTGCTGAATCAAAAGAAAGGTTCAAGTCTGTGAGATGAATGCAGAGAATAGAAACAATTTTCACAGAATCATTCTTAGTAGTTTTACTTGAAGATATTTCTTTTTTCACCATAGGCTGCAAAGATCTCCAAACGTCCACTTACAGATTCCGCAGAAAGAGTATTTCAACCTGCTCAATGAAAAGAAATGTTCTACTCAGATAGATGAATGCACAGATAAGAAAGAAGTTTCACAGAATGCTTCTGGGTAGTTTTTATGGGAAGATATTTCGTTTTTCACCACAGGCCCCAAAGTTCTCCAAATGTCCACTTGCAGATTCTACAAAAAGAGTGTTTCAAAAATGCTCAATCAAAAGCAATGTTCAACTCTGTTAGATCAATGCACAGATCAGAAAGAAGTTTCACAGAATGCTTCAGTGTAGTTTTTATGGGAAGATATTTCTTTTTTCACGATAGGACTCAATGTTCTAGAAATATCCAATTGCAGACTCTACAAAATGCCTGTTTCAAAGCTGCACAATCAAAAGCAAGTTAAACACTCTGAGATGAATGCACAGTTCATAAAGTGGTTTCACAGATTAGTTCTGGGTAGTTTTTATTTGAAGAGATTCCATTTTCCATGATAGGCCTCAAAGCGCTCCAAATGTCCACTTGCAGTTTACACAAAAAGAGTGTTTCAAAACTGCTGAGTGAAAAGAAAGACTCAAGTCTCTGAGGTGAATGCAGAGAACAGAAGGAATTTTCACAGAAGTATTTTGTGTCGTTTTTACTTGAAGATATTTCGCTTTACACACTAGGCCTCAAAGACCTCCAAATGTCCACTTGCAGATTCTGCAAAAAGAGTGTTTCAAAACTGCTCAATCAAAACTAAGGGTCAACTCAGTTAGATGAATGCACAGATTGGAAAGAAGTTTCACAGAATGATTCTGCATAGTTTTTATTTGAAGATATTCCTTTTTCCACGATAGGCCTCAAAGCACTCCAAATGTCCACTTGCAGATTGTACAAAAAGAAGGTTTCAAAACTGCTGAATCAAAAGTAAGGTTCAACTCTGTTAGATGAATGCACAGATCAGAAAGAAGTTTCACAGAATGCTTCCATGTAGATTTTATTTGAAGATATTATTTTTTCCACGATAGGCATCAAAGTGCTCAAAAAGTCCACTTGCAGATCCTAAAAAAAGAGTGATTCAAAACTGCTCAATCAAAAGAAAGGTTCTACTCTGTGAGATGAATGAACAGAAGGGGAAGAAGTTTCACAGAATGCTTTCCTGTAGTTTTTATGGGAAGATATTTCTTTTTTCACCATAGGCCACAAAGCTCTAGAAATATCCTTTTGCAGATTCTACAAAAAGCCTGTTTCAAAGTTGCACAATCAAAAGAAAGGTTAAACTCTCTTTGATGAATACACAGCTCATAAAGAAGTTTCACAGATTACTTCCGTGTAGTTTTTATTTGAAGAGATTCCTTTTTCCACGAGAGGCCTCAAAGCACTACAAATGTCCACTTGCAGTTTATACAAAAAGAGTGTTTCAAAACTGCTGAATCAAAAGAAACATTCAAGTCAGTGAGATGAATGCAGAGAATAGAAAGAATTTTCACAGAAGTATTCTATGTAGTTTTTACTTGAAGTTAATTCGTTTTTCACCATAGGTCTCAAAGATCTCCATATGTCCACTTGCAGATTCTGCAAAAAGAGTGTTTCAAAACTGCTCAGTCAAAAGTAAGGTTCTGCTCCGTTAGATGAATGCACAGATTGGAAAGAAGTTTCACAGAATGCTTCTTTGTAGTTTTAATGGGAAGATATTTCGTTTTTCACCCTAGGCCTCAATATTCTCCGAACATCCACTTGTAGATTCTACAAAAAGAGTTTTTCAAAACTGCTCAATCAAAAGTAAGGTTCAACACAGTTAGATGAATGAACAGATCAGAAAGAAGTTTCACACGATGCTTCTGCACAGTTTTTATTTGAAGATAATCTTTTTTTCGACAATAGGCCCCATAGTGGTCCAAATGTCCACTTGCAGATCGTACAAAAAGAGTTTTTCAGAAGTGCTCAATCAAAAGAAACGTTCTACTCTGTGAGATAAATGAACAGAAGAGAAACAAGTTTCACAGAATGCTTCTATGTAGTTTTTATGGGAATATATTTCGGTTTTCACCATAGGCCTCAAAGCACTCCAAATGTCCACTTGCAAATTCTACAAAAAGAGTGTTTCAAACTCCTCAATTAAAAGCAAGGTTCAACTCTGTTAGATGAATGCACAGATCAGAAAGAAGTTTCACAGAATGCTTCCGTGTAGTTCTAATGGGAAGATTTTTTTTCACCATAGGCCCCAAAGCTCTAGAAATATCCAATTGCAGATTCTACAAAAAGCCTGTTTCAAAGCTGCACAATCAAAAGAGCGGTTAAACTCTCTGAGATGAATGCGCATTTCATAAAGTAGTTGCACAGATTACTTCTGTGTAGTTTTTATTTGAAGATATTCCTTTTTCCATGATAGGCCTATAAGCGCTCCAAATGGCCACTTGCAGTTTATGCAAAAAGAGTGTTTCAAAACTGTTGAATCAAAAGAAAGGTTCAACTCTGTGAGATGAATGCAGAGAATAAGAAAAATTTTCACAAAACTATTCTGTGTAGTTTTTACTTGAAGATATTTCGTTTTTCACCATAGGCCTCAACGATCTCAAAATGTCCACTTGCAGATTGTGCAAAAAGAGTGTTTCAAAACTGCTCAATCAAAAGAAAGGTTCTACACTGTTAGATGAATGCACAGATCAGAAATAAGTTTCACAGGATGTTTCTGTGTAGTTTTAATGGGAAGATATTTCGTTTTTCACCGTAGGCCTCAATGTTCTCCAAACATCCACTTGCAGATTCTACAAAAAGAGTGTTTCAAAACTGCTCAATCAAAAGTAAGTTTCAACTCAGTTATATGAATGCACAGATCAGAAAGAAGATGCACAGAATGCTTCTGGGTAGTTTTTGTATGAAGATATTCCTTTTTCCGCGATAGGCCTCAAAGCGCTCCAAATGTCCACTTGCAGATTCTTCAAAAAGAGTGTTTCAAAACTGCTCAATCAAAAGAAAGGTTCTTCTCTGCGAGATGAATGAACAGAAGGGAAAGAAGTTTCACAGAATGCTTCTGTGTAGTTTTTATAGGAAGATATTTCGTTTTCCACCGTAGGCCTCAAATTTCTCCAAATGTCCACTTGTAGATTCTACAAAAAGAGTGTTTCAAAACTGCTCAATCAAAAGAAAGGTCCAACTCAGTTGGATGAAAGCACAGATCAGAAAGAAGTTTCACAGAATGCTTCCGGGTAGTTTTTATGGGAAGATATTTCTTTTTACACCATAGGCATTAAAGCTCTAGAAATTTCCAGCTGCAGATTCTACAAAAAGCCTATTTCAAATTTGCACAATCAAAAGAAAGTTTAAACACTCTGAAATGAATGCGCAGTTCATAAAGAAGTTTCACATATTACTTCTGTGTAGTTTTTATTTGAAGATATTCCTTTTTCCACTACAGGCCTCAATGCGCTCCAAATGTGCACTAGCAGTTTCTAAAAAAAGATTGTTTCAAAACTTATCAATCAAAAGAAAGGTTCTACTCTGTGAGATTAATGAACAGATCAGAAACAAGTTTCACGGAATGCTTCTGGGTAGTTTTTATTTGAAGATATTCCTTTTTTCACGATAGGCCTCAAAGCGCTCCAAATGTCCACTTGGAGATTCAACAAAAAGAATGTTTCAAAACTGCTCAATGAAAAGAAAGGTTCTACTCTGTGAGATGAATGAACAGATCAGAAGGAAGTTTCACAGAATGCTTCTGTGTAGATTAAATGGGAAGATATTTCGTTTCTTGTCATAGGCCTCCTTGTACTCCAAATATCCACTTGCAGATTCTACAAAAAGAGTGTTTCAAAACTGCTCAATCAAAAGAAAGTTTCTACTCTGTGAGATGAATGAACAGAAGGGAAAGAAGTTTCACAGAATGCTTCTGTGTAGTTTTTATAGGAAGATATTTCGTTTTTCACCATAGGCCTCAAAGTTCTCCAAATGTCCACTTGTAGATTCTACAGAAAGAGTGTTTCAAAAGTGTTCAATCAAAAGCAAGGTTAAACTCTGTTACATGAATGCACAGATCAGGAAGAAGTTTCACAGAATGCTTCCATTTCGTTTTTATGGGAAGATATTTCTTTTTTCACCATAGGCCTCAAATCTCTAGAAATAGCCCATTGCAGATTACACAAAAAGTGTGTTTCAAAACTGCACAATCAAAAGAAAGGTTAAATTCTCTGAGATGAATGCATAGTTCCTAAAGAAGCTCCACAGATTGCTTCTGTGTAGTTATTATTTGAAGATATTACTTTTTCCACCGTAGGTCTCAAAGTGCTCCAAATCTGCACTTGCAGTTTATACAAAAAGAGTGTTTCAAAACTGCAGAGTAAAAAGAAAGGTTCAGGTCCATGAGATGAATGCACAGAATAAAAAGTATTTTCACAGAAGTATTCTGTGTAGTATTTACCTGGAGATATTTCGTTTTTCACCATATGCTTCAAAGATCTCCAAATGTCCACTTGAAGATTCTGCAAAAAGAGTGTTTCAAAACTGCTCAATCAAAAGTAAGGTTCAACTCTGTGAGATGAATGAACAGAAGGGAAAGAAGTTTCAAAGAATGCTTCTGTGTAGTTTTTATGTGAAGATATTTCGTTTTTCACTGTAGGCCTCAAAGTTCTCAAAATGTCCACTTGCAGATCCTACAAAAAGAGTATTTCAAAACTGCTCAAGAAAAAGCAAAGTTCAACTCTGTTAGATGAATGCACAGATCAGAAAGAAGTTTCACAGAATGCTTGCGTGTAGTTTTTAACGGGAAGATATTTCTTTTTTCACCATAGGCCTCAAAGCTCTAGGAATATCCAATTACAAATTGTACAAAAAGCCTGTTTCAAGGATGCACTATCAAAAGAAAGGTTACACTCTCTGAGGTGAATGCACAGTTCATAATGTAGTTTCACAAATTACTTCTGTGTAGTATTTGTTTCAAGATATTCCTTTTTCCACGATAGGCCTCAAAGCGCTCCAAATCTCTACTTGCAGTTTATACAAAAAGAGTTTTTCAAAACTGCTGAATCAAAAGAAAAGTACAACTCTGTGAGATGAATGCAGAGAATAGAAAGAATTTCCCCAGAAGAATTGTATGTAGTTTTTACTTGAAGATTTTTCATTGTTCACCATTGGCCTCAAAGATCTCTAAATGTCCACTTGCAGATTCTGCAAAAAGAGTGTTTCAAAACTGCTCAATCAAAAGAAAGGATCTACTCTGTTAGATGAATGCACAGATCAGAAAGAAGTTTCACAGAATGCTTCTGCATAGTTTTTATTTGAAGATATTCCTGTTTCCACTTCAGGCCTCAAAGCGCTCCAAATGTCCACTTGCAGATTCTACAAAAAGTGTGCTTCAAAACTGCTCAATCAAAAGAAAGTTTCTACTCGGTGAGATGAATGAGCAGAAGAGAAAGAAGTTTCACAGAATGCTTCTGTGAAGTTTTATGGGAAGATATTTCGTTTTTCACCGTAGGCCTCATAGTTCTCCTAATGTCCACTTGCAGATTCTACAAAAAGAGTGTTTCAAAACTGCTCAATTAAAAGCAGGTTTCAACTATGTTAGATGAATGCACGGATCAGAAAGAAGTTTCACAGAATGCTTCCGTGTAGTTTTTATCGGAAGATATTCCTTTTTTCACCATAGGCCTCAGGGCTCCAGAAATATCCAAATGCAGACTCTACAAAAAGCCTGTTTCAAAGATGCACAATCAAAAGAAAGGTTAAACTCTCTGAGATGAATGCACAATTCATAAAGAAATTTCACAGATTACTTCTGTGTAGTTTTTATTTGTAGATATTCCTTTTTCCACGATAGGCCTCAAAGCTCTCCAAATGTCCATTTGCAGTTTATACAAAAAGAGTGTTTCACAACTGCTGAATCAAAAGAAAGGTTGAAGTCTGTGGGATGAATGCAGAGAATAGAAAGAATTTTCACAAAACTATTCTGCGTAGTTTTTACTTGAAGATATTTCGTTTTTCAAAATTGGCCTCAAAGATCTCAACATGTCCACTTGCGGATTCTGGAAAAAGAGTGTTTCAAAACTGCTCAGTCAAAAGAAAGGTTCTACTCTGTTAGATGAATGCACAGATCAGAAAGATGTTTCAGAGAATGCTTCTGCGTAGTTTTAATCGGAAGATATTTCGTTTATCACCGTAGGCCTCAATGTTCTCCAAACATCCAGTTGCACATTCTATACAAAGTGTGTTTCAGTACTGCTCAACCAAAAGTACGGTTCAACTCAGTTAGATGAATGCACAAATCAGAATGAAATTTCACAGAATGATTCTGGGGAGTTTTTAATTGAAGATATTCCATTATCCACGATAGGCCTCAAAGCGCTCCAAAGGTCCCTTTGCAGATTCTACAAAAAGACTGTTTCTAAACTTCTCAATCAAAAGAAAGGTTATACTCTGTGAGATGAATGAACATAAGGGAAAGAAGTTTCAAAGAATGCTTCTGTGTAGTTTTTATGGGAAGATATTTCGTTTTTCACCGTAGGCTTCAAAATTCTCCAGATGTCCACTTGCAGATTCTACAAAAAGAGTGTTTCAAAACTGCGCAATCAAAAGCAATTTTCAATTTTGTTAGATGAATGCACAGATCAGAAAGTAGTTTCACAGAATGCTTCCGTGTAGTTTTTATGGCAAGATATTTCTTTTTTCACTATAGGCCCCAAAGCTCTAGAAATATCCAATTGTAAATTCTACAAAAAGCATATTTCAAATCTGCACAATCAAAGGAAAGTTTAAATTCTCTGAGATGAATGCACAGTTCATAAAGAAGTTTCAGAGAATGCTTCAGCACAGTTTTAATGGGAAGATATTCCGTTTTTCACCGTAGGTCTCAATATTCTCCATATAACCACTTGGAGATTCTACAAAAAGAGGGTTTCAGAACTGCTCAATCAAAAGTAAGTTTCAACTCAGATGAATACACAGATAAGAAAGAAGTTTCACAGAATGCTTCCGCGTAGTTTTTACTTCAAGATATTTCATTTTCCACGATAGGCCTCAAAGCGCTCCAAATGTCCACTTGCAGATTCTACAAAAAGAGTGTTTCAAAACAGCTCAATCAAAAGAAAATTCTACTCTGTGAGATGAATGAACAGAAGAGAAAGAAGTTTCACAAAATGCTTCTGTGTAGTTTTTATGGGAAGATATTTCTTTTTTCACCTTCGACCTCAAATTTCTCCTAATATCCACTTGCAGATTGGGCAAAAAGAGTTTTTCAAAACTGCACAATCAAAAGCAAAGTTCAACTCTGTTAGATGAATGCACAGATCTGCAAGAAATTTCACAGAATGCTTCCGTGTTGCTTTTATGGGAAGATATTTCTTTTTTCACCATAGGCCACAAAACTCTAGAAATGTCCAATTCCAGATTCTACAAAAAGCCTGTTTCAAAGCTGCACAAACAAAAGAAAGGTTAAACTCTCTGAGATGAATGCACAGCTCATAAAGAAGTTTCACAGAATACCTCTGGGTAGTTTTTATTTGAAGATATTCCGTTTTCCACGATAGGCCTCAAAGCGCTCGAAATGTCCACTTGCAGTTTATACAAAAAGAGGGTTTCAAAACTGCTGAATCAAAAGAAAGTTTAAAGTCTCTGAGATGAAGACAGAGAAGAGAAAGAATTTTTACAGAACTATTCCGTGGAGTTTTTACTTGAAGATATTTCGTTTTTCACCATAGGCCTCAAAGATCTCAAAATGTCCACTTGCAAATTCTGAAAAAAGAGGGGTTCAAAACTGCTCAATCAAAAGAAAGGTTCTAATCCATTAGATTAATGCACAGATCAGATAGAAGTTTCACAGAATGCTTCTGTGTAGTTTTAATGGGAAGATATTTAGTTTTTCACAGGAGGCCTCAATGTTCTCCAAACATCCAATGGCAGATTCTATAAACAGAGTGTTTCAAAACTGCTCTATCCAAAATAAGATTCAACTCAGATGAAGGCACAGATCAGAAAGAAGTTTCACAGAATGCTTCTGCATAGTTTTTATTTGAAGATATTCCTTTTTCCACGATAGGCCTCAAAGCAGTCCTAATGTCCACTTGCAGATTCTACAAAAAGAGTGTTTCAAAACTGCTCAATCAAACGAGAGGTTCTACTCTGTGAGATGAATTCTCAGATCAGAAAGTAGTTTCACAGAATGTTTCTGTGTAGTTTTAGGGGGAAGACATTTCGTTTTTCACCGTAGGCCTCAATGTTCTCCAATCATCCACTTGCAGATTCTACAAAAAGATGGTTTCGAAACTTCTCAATCAAAAGTAAGGTTCAACTCAGTTAGATGAATGCACAGATCAGAAAGAAGTTTCACAGAATGCTTCTACGTAGTTTTTACTTGAAGATATTCCATTTTCAACGATAGGCCTCAAACCGCTCCAAGTGTCCACTTGCAGATTCTACAAAAAGAGTGTTTCAAAACTGCTACATCAAAGAAAAGTTCTACTCTGTGAGATGAATGAACAGAAGAAAAAGAAGTTTCACAAAATGTTTCTGTGTAGTTCTTATGGGAAGATATTTCCTTTTTCACCATAGGCCTCAAAGTTCTCCAAATTTCCACTTGCAGATTCTACAAAAAGAGTGTTTCAAAACTGCTCAATCAAAAGCAAGGTTCAACTCTGTTAGATGAATGCACAGATCAGAAAGAAGTTTCACAGAATGCTTCCCTGTAGCTTTTATGGGATGATATTTCTTTTTTCCCCAATGGCCTCAAAGCTCTAGAACTATCCAATTGCAGATTCTACAAAAAGCCTGTTTCAAAGCTGCACAATCAAAAGAAAGGTTAAACTCTCTGATATGAATGCACAGTTCATAAAGAAATTTCACAGATTACTTCTGTGTAGTTTTTATTTGAAGATATTCCTTTTTCCACGATAGGCCTCAAAGTGCTCCAAATGTCCACTTGGAGATTATATAAAAAGAGTTTTTCAAAACTGCTGAATCAAAAGAAAGGTTCAAGCCTGTGAGATGAATGCAGGGAATAGAAAGAATTTTCACAGAAGTATTCTGTTCTGTTTTTACATGAAGATATTTCTTTTTTCACCATAGGCCTCAAAGATCTCCAAATGTCCACTTGGAGATTAGACAAAAAGTGTGTTTCAAAACTGCTCAATTAAAAGAAAGGTTCAACTCAGTTAGATGAATGCACAGATCAGAAAGATGTTTCACGGAATGTTTCTGCGTAGTTTTTATCTGAAGATATTCCTTTTTCCATGATAGGCCGCAAAGCACTCCAAATATCCACTTGGAGATTCTACAAAAAGAGTGTTTCAAAACAGCTCAATCAAAAGAAAGGTTCTACTCTGTGAGATGAATGAACAGAACAGAAAGAAGTTTCACACAATGATTCTGTGTAGTTTTTATGGGAAGATATTTCGTTTCTCATCGTAGGCCTCAAAGTTCCCCAACTGTCCACTTGCAGATTCTACAAAAGAATGTTACAAAACTACTCAATAAAAAGCAAGGGTCAACTCTGTTAGATGAATGCGCATATCAGAGAGAAGTTTCACAGAATGCTTCCATGTAGTTTTTATGTGAAGATATTTCTTTTTTCACCATAGGCCTCAAAGCTCCAGAAACATACAATTGCAGATTCTACAAAAAGCCTGCTTCAAATCTGCACAATCAAAAGAAAGTTTCCACTCTCAGTTGAATGCACAGTTCATAAAGGAGTTTCACAGATTACTTCTGTGTAGTTTTTATTTGAAGATATTCCTGTTTCCACGATAGACCTCAAAGCGATCCAAATGTGCACTTGCAGTTTATACAAAAAGAGTGTTTCAAAACTGCTCAATCCAAAGAAAGGTTCAACTCTGTGAAATGAATGCAGAGAATGGAAGGGATTTTCACAGAAGTATTCTGTGTAGTTTTCAATTGAAGATATTTTGTTTCTCACCATAGGCCTCAAAGATCTCCAAAGGTCCACATGCAGATGCTGCGAAAAGAGTGTTTAAAAACTGCTTAATCAAAAGAAAGTTTATACTCTGATAGATGAATGCACAGATCTGAAAGAAGTTTCAAAGAATGCTTCTATGCAGTTTTAATGGGAAGATATAGCATTTTTAATCGTATGCCTCAATGTTCTCCAAATATCCACTTGCAGGTTCTAAAAAAAGAGTGTTTCTAAACAGCTCAATGAAAAGAAATTTTCAAATCGGTTAGATGAATGCACAGATCTGAGAGAAGTTTCACAGAATGCTTCTCTGTAATTTTTATTCGAAGATATTCCTTTTCCACGATAGGGCACAAAGCGCTCCAAATATCCACTTGCAGTTTATACAAAAAGAGTGTTTCAAAATTGCTCAATCAAAAGAAGTGTTCAAATCTCTGAGAAGAAGGCAGAGAATAGAAAGAATTTTCACAGAAGTATTCCGTGTAGTTTTTACTTGCAGATATTTCATTTTTCACCATAGGCCACAAAGATCTTCAAATGTCCCCTTTCAGATTCTACAAAAAGAGTGTTTCAAAACTGCTCAATCAAAAGAAAGCTTCTACTCCATAAGATGAATGCACAGATCAGAAAGAAGTTTCACAGAATGCTTCTGCGTAGTTTTTATTTGAAGATATTACTTTTTCCATGAAAGGCCTCAATGCACTCCAAATGTCCCCTTGCAGATTCTACAAAAAGAGTGTTTCAAAACTACTCAATCAAAGGAAAGTTTCTACTCTGTGAGATGAATGAACAGAATAGAAATAAGATTCACAGAATGCTTCTGTGTAGTTTTCATGGGAAAATATGTCATTATTCTCCATAGGCCTCAATGTTTTCCAAACGTCCACTTGCAGATCCTACAAAAAGAGTGTTTCAAAACTGCTCAATCAAAAGTAAGCTTCAACTCTGTTAGATCAGAAAGAAGTTTCACAGAATGCTTCCGTGTAGTTTTTATGGGAAGATACTACTTTTTTCACCTCAGGCCTCAATTCTCTAGAAATGTACAATTGCAGATTCTACAAAAAGCCCTGTTTTAAAGCTGCACAATCAAAAGAAAGGTTCCACTATCTGAGATGAATGGACAGTTCATGAAGAAGTTTCACAGATTACTTTTGTGTAGTTTTTATTTGAAGACATTCCTTTTTCCACGATAGGCCTCAAAGCACTCCAAATTTCCCCTTGTGGTTTATACAAAAAGAGTATGTCCAAACTACTCAATTAAAAGAAATGCTCAACTCTGTGAGATGAATGCAGAGACTAGAAAGAGTTTTCACAGAAGTGTTCTGTGTAGTTTTTACTTGAGGATATTTCGATTTTCACCATAGGCAGCAAAGATCTCCAAATGTCCGATTGCAGATTTTACAAAAAGAGTGATTCAAAACTGCTCAATCAAAAGAAAGGTTCCACTCTGTTACATGAATGCACAGGGCAGAAAGAAGTTTCACAGAATGCTTCTTTGTAGTTTTTATTTGAAGATATTCCTTTTTCACGATAGGCCTCAAAGCGCTCCAAATGTCCACCTGCAGGTTCTACAGAAAGAGTTTTTCCAAACTACACAATCAAAAGAAAGGTTCTAATCTGTGAGTTGAAGGAACAGAATAGAAATAATTTCACAGAATGACTCTGTGTAGTTTTTATGGGGAGATATTTCGTTTTTCACTCTAGGCCTCAATGTTCTCCAAATGTCCACATGCAGGTTCTACAATGGAGTGTTTCAAAACTGCTCAATCAAAAGAAAGTTTCTACTCTGTTAGATGAATTCACAGATAGGAAAGAAGTTTCACAGAATGCTTCTGTGTAGTATTAATGGGAAGATATTTCATTTTTCACCGTAGGCCTCAATGTACTCCAAATATCCACTTGCAGATGCTATAAAAAGAGTGTTTCAAAACAGCACAGTCAAAAGAAAAGTTCAACTAACTCAGATGCATGTATAGATCAGAATGAAATTTAACAGAATGCTTCTGTGTAGTTTTTATTTGAAGATATTCCTTTTTCCATGATAGGCCTCTTACCGCTCCAAATATCCACTTGCAGATTCTACAAAAAGAGTGTTTCAAAACTGCTCTATCAATAGTAAGGTTCATCTCCGTTAGTTGAATGCACAGATCAGAAAGAAGTCTCACAGAATGTTTCTGATTAGTTTTTATGGGAAGATAAATCTTTTTTCACCATAGGCCTCAATGCTCTAGAAATGTCCAATTGCAGAATCCCATGAAAAGCCTGTTTCAAACCTGCACAATCAAAAGAAAGCTTCCACTCTCTGAGATGAATGCACAGTTCCTAAAGAAGTTTCACAGATTACTTCTGTGTAGTTTTTATTTGATGATATTCCTTTTTCCACTATAGGCCTCAAAGCGTTAAAAATGTCCACTTGCAGTTTATGCAAAAAAGTGTTTCAAAACTGCTGAATCAAAAGAAAGTTTCAACTCTGTGAGATGAATGCAGACAATAGGAACAATTTTCACAGAAGTATTTTGTGTAGTTTTTACTTGAAGATATTTCATTTTTCACCATAGGCCTCAAAGATCTCCAAATGTCCACTTGCAGATTCTAATAAAAGTGTGTTTCAAAACTGCTCAATCAAAAGAAACTTTCTACTCTGTTGAATGCACAGATCAGTAATAAGTTTCACAGAAGGCTTCTGTGTAGTTTTAATTGGAAGATATTTCGTTTTTCACTGTAGGCCTCAACGTTCTCCAAATATTCACTTGCAGATTCTGCAAAAAGTGTTTCAAAACAGCTCAATCAAAGAAAAGTTCAACTAAGTTAGGTGAATGTACAGATGAGAAAGAAGTTTCACAGAATGCTTCTGAGTAGTTTTTACTTGAAGATATTCCTTTTTGCACGACTGGCCACAAAGCCCTCCAAATGTCTACTTGCAAATTCTATAAAAATATTGTTTCAAAACTGCTCAATCAAAAGAAAGGTTCAACTTTGTTTGGTGAATGCACAGATCAGAAAGAAGTTTCACAGAATGTTTCCGATTAGTTTTTACGGGAAGATACTTCTTTTTTCTCCAATAGGCCTCATTGCTCAAGAAATATCCAATTGCAGATTCTACAAAAAGCCTGTTTCAAAGCTGCACAGTTAAAAGAAATGTTCCACTCTCTGAGATGAATGCACAGTTCATAAACAAGTTTCACAGATTACTTCTGTGTAGTTTTTATTTGAAGATATTCTTTTTCCATGATAGTCCTCAAAGCGCTCCAAATGTGCACTTGCAGTTTATACCAAAAGAGTGTTTCAAAACTGCTGAATCAGAACAAACGTTCAACTCAATGAGATGAATGCAGAGAATAGAAATGATTTTCACAGAAGTTTTCTGTGTAGTTTCTACTTGAAGATATTTCATTTTTCACCATAGGCCTCAAAGATCTCCAATTGTCCACTTGCACATTCTACAAAAAGAGTGTTTCAAAACAGCTCAATCAAAAGAACGGTTCAACTCAGTTAAGTGAATGCACAGATCAGAAAGAAGTTTCACAGAATGCTTCTGTGTAGTTTTAATGGGAAGAAATTTCCTTTTTCACCGTAGGCCTCAATGTTCGTCAAATATTAAGTTGCAGATTATATAAAAAGAGTGTTTCAAAAGAGATCAATCAATAGAAAGTTCATCTCAGTTAGGTGAATGCACAGATTAGAAAGAAGTTTCACAGAATGTTTCTGTGTAGTTTTTATTTGAATATAGTCCTTTTTCCATGATAGGCCTCAATGCGCTCCAAATGTCCACTTGTAGATGCTACAAAGAGTGTTACAAAACTGCTCAATCAGTAGTAAGGTTCAACTCTGTTAGATGAATGCACAGATCAGAAAGATGTTTCACAGAATGCTTCCAATTAGTTTTTATTGGAAAATATTTTATTTTTCACCATAGGCCTCAATGGTCTAGAAATGTCTAACTGCAGATTCTACGAAAAGCCTGCTTCAAAGCTGCACAATCAAAAGTAATGTTCCACTCTCTTAGATGAATGGACAGTTCCTAAGGAAATTTCACAGATTACTTCTGTGTAGTTTTTATTTGAAGATATTCCTTTTTCCAAGATAGGCCTCAAAGCGCTCCAAAACTCCACTTGCTTTTTATACAAAAAAGTGTTTCAAAACTGCTGACTCAAAAGAAAACTTCAACTCTGTTAGATGAATGCAGAGAATAGAAGGAATTTTACAAGAAGTATTCCGTGTACTTTTTACTTGAAGATATTTCTTTTTTCCTCACATGCCTCAAATATCTCCAAATGACCACTTGCAGATTCTACAAAAAGAGTTCTACAAAACTGCTCAATCAAAAGAAAGCTTCTACTCTGTTAGATGAATGCACGGATCCGAAAGAAGTTTCACTGAATGCTTCTGTGTAGTTTTAATGGGAAGATATTTCGTATCTCACCGTAGGCCTCAATTTTCTCCAAATATTCACTTGCAGATTCTACAAAAGCATTGTTTCAAAACAGCTCCTTCAAAGGAAAGGTTCTACTCTGTTAGATGAATGCACAGATCAGAAAGAAATTTCACAGAATTCTTCTGTGTAGTTTTTACTTGAAGATATTCCTTTTTCCATGATAGGCCTCAAAGCGCCCCAAATGTCCACTTGCAAATTCTACAAAGAGTGTTACAAAACTGCTCAATCAAAAGAAAGGTTCTACTATGTGAGATGAATGAACAGAATAGAAAAGAGTTTCACTGAATTCTTCTGTGTAGTTTTTATGGGAAGATATTTCGTTTTTCACCATAGGCCTCAAAGATCTCCAAATGTCCACTTGCAGATTCTGAAAAAAGAGTGCTTCAGAACTACTCAGTCAAAAGAAGGGTTCTACTCTGTTAGATGAATGCACTGATCAGAAAGAAGTTTCACAGAATGCTTCTATGTAGTTTTAACTGGAAGATATTTCGTTTTTCACCACAGGCCTCACAGTTCTCCAAACATCCACCAGCAGATTCTACAAAAAGAGTGTTTCAAAACTGCTCAATCAAAAGTAAGGTTCAACTCAGATGAATGCACAGATCAGAAAAACGTTTCACAGAATGCTTCTGTGTAGTTTTTATTTGAACTTATTCCTTTTTCCACGACAGGCCTCACAGCGCTCCAAATGTCCACTTGCAGATTCTACAAAAAGAGTTTTTCAAAACTGCTTAATCAAAAGAAAGATTCTACTCTGTGAGATGAATGAACAGAATAGAAAAACGTTTCACAGAATGCTTCTGTGTAGTTTTTATGGGAAGATATTTCGTTTTTCACCACAGGCCTCAAAGTTCTCAAAATGACCACTTGCTGATCCTACAAAAAGAGTGTTTCAAAACTGCTCAATGAAAAGTAAGTTTCAACTATGTTAGATGAATTCACAGATCAGAAACAAGTCTCACAGAATGCTTCCATGTAGTTTTTCTGGGAAGATATTTCCTTTTTCACCATAGGCCTCAAAGTTCTCCAAATGACCACTTCCTGATCCTACAAAAAGAGTGTTTCAAAACTGCTCAATGAAAAGTAAGGTTCAACTCTGTTGGATGAATTCACAGATCAGAAACAAGTCTCACAGAATGCTTCCATGTAGTTTTTTTGGGAAGATATTTCTTTTTTCACCATAGGCCTCAAAGTTCTCCAAATGACCACTTGCTGATCCTACAAAAAGCCTGTTTCAAAGCTGCACAATCGAAAGAAAGGTTAACTTCTCTGAGATGAATGCACCGTTCATAAAGAAGTTTCACATAATGCTTCTGTGTAGTTTTTATTTGAAGACATTCCTTTTTCCACGATAGGCCTCTTACCGCTCCAAATGTCAACTTGCAGTTTCTACAGAAAGAGTGTTTCAAAACTCCTGAATCAAAAGTAAGGTTCAACTCTGTTCGTTCAATGCACACATCAGAAAGAAGTTTCACAGAATGCTTCTGTGTAGTTTTTATTTGAAGACATTCCTTTTTCCAAGATAGGCCTCAAAGCACTCCAAATGTCCCCTTGCAGTTTATACAAAAAGACTATGTCCAAACTACTCAATTAAAAGATAGGTTCAACTCTGTGAGTTGAATGCAGAGAATAGAAAGAATTTTCGCAGAAATATTCTGTGTAGTTTTTACTTGAGGATATTTCGATTTTCACTATAGGCAGCAAAGATCTCCAAATGTCCGATTGCAGACACTACAAAAAGAATGATTCAAAAATGCTCAATCAAAAGAAGCTTCTACTCTGTTACTTAAATGCACAGGTCAGAAAGAAGTTCCACAGAATGCTTCTTTGTTGTTTTTATTTGAAGATATTCCTTTTTCCATGATAGGCCTCAAAGCGCTCCAAATGTCCACCTGCAGATTCTACCAAAAGAGTGTTTCAAAACTACTCAAACAAAAGTTCTAATCTGTGAGTTGAAGGAACAGAATAGATATAATTTCACAGAATGCCTCTGTGTAGATTTTATGGGAAGATGTTTCATTTTTCACCATAGGCTTCAATGTTCTCCAAATGTCCAATTGCAGATTATACAAAGGAGTGTTTCAAAACAGCTCAATCAAAGGAAAGGTTCTACTCTCTTAGATGAATGCACAGATCAGAAGGAAGTTTCACAGAATGCTTCAGTGTAGTTTAAATGGGAAGATATTTCGTTTTTCACCGTAGGCATCAAATTTCTCCAAATATTCACCTGCAGATTCTGCAAAAAGATTGTTTCAAAACAGCTCAATAAAAAGAAAATTTCAACCCAGTTAGGTGAATGTACAGATCAGAAAGTTTCACAGAATGCTTCTGTGTAGTTTTTATTTGAAGATATTACTTTTTGCACGACAGGCCACAAAGCCCTCAAAATCTCCACTTGCAGATTCTATAAAAAGAGTGTTTCAAAACTTCTCAATCAAAAGTAAGGTTCAACTCATTTAATTGAATGCACAGATCAGAAAGAAGTTTCACAGAATTCTTCCATTTAGTTTTTATGGGAAGATATTTCTTTTTTCTCCATAGGCCTCATTGCTCTAGAAATATCCAATTGCAGATTCTACTAAAAGCCTGTTTCAAAGCTGCACAATCAAAAGAAAGTTAAATTCTCTGAGATGAATGCACAGTTCATAAAGAATTTTCACAGATTAATTCTGCGTAGTTTTTATTTGAAGATATTCCTGTTTCCACGGTTGGCCTCAAAGCGCTCCAAATGTCCACTTGCAGTTTATAAAAAAAGAGTGATTCAAAACTGCTGAATCAAATGAAAGGTTCAACACTGTTAGATGAATGCACAGATCAGAAAGATGTTTCACAAAATTCTTCCGTTTAGTTTTTATGGGAAGATATTTCTTTATTCTCCATAGGCCTCATTGCTCTAGAAATATCCAATTGCAGATTCTACGAAAGGCCTGTTTCAAAGCTGCACAATCAAAAGAAATGTTCCACTCTCTGAGATGAATGCACAGTTCCTAGTTTCACACATTACTTCTGTGTAGCCTTTATTTGAAGATATCCTTTATTCATGATAGGCCTCAAAGCGCTCCAAATGTCCACTTGTAGTTTATACAAAAAAGTGTTTCAAAACTGCTGACTCAAAAGAAAGGTTCAACTCTGTGAGATGAATGCCGAGAATAGGAAGAATTTTCACAGAAGTATTCTGTGTAGTTTTTACTTGAAGAAATTTCATTTTTTCTCATAGGCCACAAAGATCTCCAAATGACCACTTGTAGATTCTACCAAAAAAGTGTTTCAAAACTGCTCAATCAAAACAAAGGTTCTACTCTATTAGATGAATGCACGGATCAGAAAGAAATTTCACTGAATGCTTCTGTGCAGTTTTAATGGGAAGATATTTCGTATTTCACCGTAGGCCTCAATGTTCTCCAAATATCCACTTGCAGATTCTACAAAAGGATTGTTTGAAAACAACTCCTTCAAAAGGAAGGTTCTACTCTGTTAGATGAATGCACAGATCAGAAAGAAGTTTCACAGAATGCTTCTGTGTAGTTTTTACTTGAAGATATTCCTTTTTCCATGATAGGCCTCAAAGCGCTCCAAATGTCCACTTGCAAATTCTACAAAAAGACTGTTTCAAAACTGCTCAATCAAAAGAGAGGTTCTACTCTGTTCAATGAATGCACAGATCAGAAAGAAGTTTCACAGAATGCTTCTGTGTAGTTTTAATTGGAAGATATTTCGTTTTTCACCGTAGGCCACAATGCTCTCCAAATATTCACTTACAGATAATACAAAATGAGTGTTTCAATACAGCTCAAAAGAAAGGTTCAACTCAGTTTGGTGAATGCACAGATCAGAAAGAAGTTTCACAGAATGCTTCTGTGTTGTTTTGATTTGAAGATATTCCTTTTTCCACAAAAGGCCTCAAAGCGCTCCAAATGTCCAATTGCAGATTCTGCAAAAAGAGCGTTACAAAACTGCTCAATCAAACGAAAGATTCTACTCTGAGAGATGAATGAATGGAACAGAAAAAATTTCACAGAATGCTTCTGTGTAGTTTTTATTGGAAGATATTTCGTTTTTCACTGTAGGCCTCAATGTTCTCAAAATGTCCACTTGCAGATTCCACAAAAAGAGTGCTTCTAAACAGCTCAATCAAAAGAAAGGTTCAACTCTGTGAGATGAAAACACAGATCAGAAAGAAGTTTCACAGAATGCTTCTGTGTAGTTTTTACTTGAAGATATTTCGTTTTTCCCTATAGGCCTTAATGTTCTAAAAATGTCCACTTGCATATTCTACAAAAAGAGTGTTTCGTAACTTCTCAATCAAAAGAAAGTTTCAACTCTGTGAGATTAATTGACAGAATAGAACAAAGTTTCACAGAATTCTTCTGTTTAGTTTTTATGGGAAGATATTTTGTTTTTCACCGTAGGCCTCAATGTTCTCCAAATATCCACTTGCAGATTCTACAAAAAGAGTGTTTCAAAACAGCTCAATCAAAGGAAAGTTTCAACTCAGTTAGATGAAAGCACAGATCAGAAAGAAGTTTCACAGAATGCTTCTATGTTGTTTTTATTTGAAGATGTTCCCTTTTCCATGATAGGCCTCAAAGTGCTCCAAATGTCCCCTTGCAGATTCTACTAAAAGAATATTTCAAAACAGCTCAATCAAAAGAAAGGTTCACCTCTGTTAGATGAATGCACAGATGAGAAAGAAATTACACAGAATGATTCTGTTTTGTTTCTATTTGAAGATATTCTTTTTTCCACGATACGCCTCAAAGCCCTCCAAATGTCCACTTACAGATTCTACAAATAGAGTTTTTCAAAACTGCTCAATCAAAAAATGGTTCAACTCTATGAGATGAATGCACAGGATAGAAAGGAGTATCACAGAATGCTTCTGTGTAGTTTTTATGGGAAGATATTTCGTTTTTCACCGTAGGCCTCTATGTTCTCAAAATGTCCACTTGCACATTCTACAAAAAGTGTGTTTCAAAACAACTCAATCCTTAGAAGGGTTAAACTCTGTTAGATGAAAGCACAGATCAGAAGAAGTTTCACAGAATGCTTCTGTGTAGTTTTTTCTTGAAGATATTTCGTTTTTCACTATAGGCCTCAGTGTTCTCTCAATGTCCACTTGCAGATTCTACAAAGACAGTGCTTTAAAACTACTCAATCAAAAGAAATGTTCAATTCTTTGAGATAAATACACAGAATAGAAAGAAGTTTCACAGAATGCTTCAGTGTAGTTTTTATGGAAAGATATTTCGTTTTTCACCGTAGGCCTCAAGGTTCTCCAAATATCCACTTGCAGATTCATGAATATATGTGTTTCAAAACAGCTCAATAAAAATAAAGGTTCAACAGTGTTAGATGAATGCACAGAACACAGAAAAGTTTCACAGAATGCTTCTGTGTAGTTTTTAGGGGAAGATACTTCATTTTCCACCATAGGCCTCATAGCTCTCCAAATGTCCCCTTGTAGGTTCTACAAAAAGAGTGTTTCTTACCTGCTCAATCAAGAGAAAGTTTCTACTCTGTGAGATGAATGCACAGAATAGAAAGAAGTTTCACAGAATGCTTCTGTGTAAGTTTTATGGGATGATATTTCGTCTTTCATCATAGGCCTCAATGTTCTCCAAACATCCAATTGTGGATTGTACAAAAAGATTGTTTCAAAACTACTCAATCAAAAGAAAGTTTCAACTCTGTGAGATGAATTCACAGAATAGAAGGTCGCTTCACTGAATGCTTCTGTGTAGTTTTTATGGGAAGATATTCCGTTATTCACCACAGGCCACAAAGGTCTCCAAATATCCACTTGCAAATTCTACAAAAAGTGTGTTTAAAAACTGCTCAATCAAAAGAAAGATTCTACTCTGTGAGATGAATGCATGGAATAGGAAGAAGTTTCACAGAGTGCTTCTGTGTAGTTTTTATGGGAAGATATTTCGTTTTTACCCATAGGCCTCGATGATCTCCAAATGTCCACTTGCAGATTGTACAAAAAGAGTGTTTCAAAATAGATCAATCAAAAGAAAGGTTCAACTCCATTAGATGAATACACAGATCGGAAAGAAGTTTTACAGAATGCTTCTGTGTAGTTTTTATTTAAAGATATTCCTTTTTCCATGATAGGCCACAAAGCGCTCCAAATTTGCACTTGCGGATTCTACAAAAAGAGTGTTTCAAAATTGCTCACTCAAAACAATGGTTCTACTCTGTTAGATGAATGCACAGATCAGAAAGAAGCTTCGCAGAATGCTACTGGGTAGTTTTTATTTGAGGATATTCCTTTTTGCATGATAGGCCTCAGAGGGCCTCAAATGTCCCCTTGCAGAGTGTAGAAAAAGAGTGTTTCAATACTGCTCACTCAAAATAAATTTTCTTCTCTGTTAGATGAATGCACAGATCAGAAAGAAGCTTCACAGAATGCGATTGGGTAGTTTCTATTTGAAGATATTCCTTTTTGCACGATAGGCCTCAAATGGCTCCAAATGTGCCCTTGCAGATTCTACAAAACGTGTGTTTCAAAACTGCTCAATCAAAATAAAGGTTTTACTCTGTGAGATGAATACATAGAATAGAAAGAAGTTTCACAGAATGCTTCTGTGTAGTTTTTATGGGAAGATATTTCGTTTTTCACTGTAGGCCTCAATGTTGTAAAAGTGTCCAATTGCAGATTCTACAAAGAGTTTTTCAAAACAGCTTCATCATAAGAAATATTCAACTCTGTTAGATGAATGCACAGAACAGAGAAAAGTTTCAGAGAATGTTTCTGTGTAGTTTTAACTTGAAGATATTTCGTTTTTCATTACAGGCCTCAATATTCTCTAAATGTCCCATTGCAGATTGTATAAAAAGTGTGTTTCAAAACTGCTCAATGAAAAGAAAATTTCAACTCTGTTAGATGAATGCACAGAGCAGAGAAAAGTTTCTCTCAATGCTTCTGTGTAGTTTCTATAGGTAGATATTTTGTTTTTCACTATAGGCCTCAATGTTTTCCAAATGTCCTCTTGCAGATTCTACGAAAAGTGTGCTTCAAAACAGCTCAATCAAATGAAAGGTTGAACTCTGTTTTTCACCGTAGGCTTCCATGTTCTCCAAATGTCCACTTGCAGTTTCTACAAAAAGAGTGTTTCCAAACAGCACAATCAAAACAAAGGTTCAACTCTGTTAGATGAATGCACAGAAGAGAAAGAAGTTTCACAGCATGCTTCTTGGTAGTTTTTATGGGAAGATATTACATTTTTCACCATATGGCTCAATATTCTCCAAATTTCCTCTTGTAGATTCTCCAAAAAGATGGTTTCAAAACTTCTCAATCAAAAGAAAGGTTCAACTCTCTCAGATTAATGCTCAGAATAGAAAGAAGTTTCACAGAAAGCTTCTGTGAGTTTTTTATGGGAAGATATTTGGTTTTTCACCATAGGCCTCAAACCTCTCCAAATGTCCACATGCAGATTCTTCAAAAAGGGTATTGCAAAGCTGCTCAATCAAAAGAAGGGTTCTATTCTTTGAGATGAACACACAGAATAGAAAGCAGTTTCACAGAATGCTTCTTCGTAGTTTTCATGGGAAGATATTTCATTTTTCACCATAGGCCTCAATATTCTCAAAATGTCCACTTACAGATTCTACAAAAAGAGTGTTTCAAAACTGCTCAATCAACAGAAAGGTTCAATTCTGTTAGGTGGATGCACAGAACAGAGAAAAGTTACACAGAATGATTCTTTGTAGTTTTTATTGAAGATATTTCGTTTTTCAGCGTAGGCCTCAATGTTCTCAAAATTTCCACTTGTTGATTCCACCAAAAGAGTGTTTCATACCTGCTCAATCAAAAGAAAGGTTATACTCTGTGAGATGAACGCACAGAATAGAAAGCAGTTTCACAGAATGCTTCTGTGTAGTTTTTATGGGAAGATATTTCGTTTTTCACTATAGGCCTCAATGTTCTCCAAATGTCCACTTGCAGATTCTACAAAAAGGGTGTTTCAAAACTGCTCAATCAAAAGTAAGGTTCAACTCTGTTAGACGAATGCACAGAATAGAAAGAAGTTTCACAGAATGCTTCTCGGTAGTTTTTATGGGAAGATATTACGTTTTTAACCGTATGCCTCAATGTTCTCCAAAGTCCACTTGCAGATCCTACAAAAATATGGTTTCAAAACTGCTCAATCAAAATAAAGGTTCAACTCTGTCAGATGAATTCTCAGAACAGAAAGCATTTACACAGAATGCTTCTGTGTAGTTTTTATGCGAAGATATTTCGTTTTTCACGATAGGCCACAAAGCTCTCTAAATGTTCACTTGCAGATTCTACAAAAAGAGTGTTTCAAAACAGCTCAATCAAAAGAAAGGTTGAACTCTGTGAAATGAATGTCCAGAATAGAAAGAAGTTTCACAGAATGCTTCTGTGTAGTTTTTATGGGAAGATATTTCGTTATTCACCCTAGGCATCAATGTTCTCCAAATGTCCAGTTGCAGATTCCACATAAAGTGTTTCAAAACAGGTCAATCAAAAGAAAGTTTCAACTCTGTTAGATGAACGCACAGATCAGAAAGAAATGTCACAAAATGCTTCTGTGTAGTTTTTATGGGAAGATATTTTATTTTTCACCATAGGCCTCAATGTTCTCCAAATGTCCAATTGCAGATTCTACAACAAGGGTGTTTCACAACAGCTCAATCAAAAGAAAAGTTCCACTCTGTTAGATGAATGCACAGATCATAAAGAGTTTCACAGAATGCTTTTGTGTAGTTTTTATAGGAAGACATTTCGTTGTTCACCATAGGTCTCAATGTTCTCCAAATGTGCACTTGCAGATTCTACAAAAAGAGAGTTTCAAAACTTTTCAATCAAAAGATAGGTTCAACTCTGTTAGATGAATGCACAGATCAATAAGAAGTTTAACAGAGTGCTTCTGTGTAGTTTTTATTTGTAGATATTCCTTTTTCCACCATAGGTCTCAAAGCACCCCAAATATCCTCTTGCAGACTCTACAAAAAAGAGTTTTTCAAAACAGCTCAATCAAAAGAAATATTCAACTCTGTTGTCCACTTGCAGATTTTACAAAAAGAGTGTTTCCTAATAGCTCATTCGAAAGAAAGGTTCAACTTTGTGAGATTAATGCACAGAATACAAAGAAGTTTCACAGAATACCTCTGTGTAGTTTTTATGGGAAGATATTTCAATTTTCAACGTAGGCCTCAACGTTCTCCAAATGTCCACTTGCAGATTCTACAAAAACTGTGTGTCAGAACTGCTCAATCAAAAGAAACGTTCAACTCTGTTAGATGAATGCACAGAACAGAGAAAAGTTTCACAGAATGCTTCTGTGTAGTTTTTGTTGGAAGATATTTCGTTTCTCACTGTAGGCTTCAAAGTTCTCCAAACGTCCACTTTCAGATTCTACAAAAAGAGTGTCTCAAAACAGCTCAATCAAATGAAAGGTTCACCTCTGTTAGATGAATGCACAGAATAGAAATAAGCTTCATAGAATGCTTCTGGGTAGTTTTTATGGGAAGATATTACGTTTTTCACCGTATGCCGCAATGTTCTCCAAATGTCCACTAGCAGATTCTACAAAAAGATGGTTTCAAAACCGCTCAATGAAAAGAAAGGTTCAACTCTGTCAGATGAATGCTCAGAATAGAAAGAAGTTTTACAGAATGCTTCTGTGCATTTTTAATGGGAAGATATTTCGTCTTTCAGCATAGGCCTCAAACCTCTCAAACGTCCTCATGCAGAATCTTCAAAAGGTGTATTACAAAACTGCTCAATCAAAAGAAAGGTTCTACTCTGTGAGATGAATTCACAGAATAGAAAGCAGTTTCACAGAATGCTTCTTTGTAGTTTTCATGGGAAGATATTTCGATTTTCACAGTAGGCCTCAATGTTCTTAATATGTCCACTTGCAGATTCTACAAAAAGAGTGTTTCAAAACTGCTCAATCAACAGAAAGGTTCAACTCTGTTAGGTGGATGCACAGAACAGAGAAAAGTTTCACAGAATGCTTCTTTGTAGTTTTTACTTGAAGATTTTTCGTTTTTCACCATAGACCCCAATATTCTCCAAATGTCCAGATGCAGATTCTAAAAAGAGTGTTTCCGAACAGCTCAATCAAAAGAAAGGTTCAACTCTGTTAGATGAATGCAGAGAACAGTGAAAAGTTTCACAGAATGCTTCTGTGTAGTTTTTGTGGGAAGATATTTCGTTTTTCACCGTAGGCCTCAACATTCTCCAAAAGTCCACTTGCAGATTCTACAAAAAGAGTGTTTCAAAACTGCTCAATCAAAAGAATATTTCAACTCTGTTAGATGAATGCACAGATCAGAAAGAAGTTTCAAAGAATGCTTCTGTGTATTTTTTATGGGAAGATATTTCGTTTTGCACCAGTGGCCTCAAAGCTCTCCAAATGTACACTTGCAGATTCTACAAAAAGGGTATTACAAAACTGCTCAATCAAAATAAAGGTTCTACTCTGTGAGGTGAATGTACTGAATAGAAAGCCATTTCACACAATGCTTCTGTGTAGTTTTTATGGGAAGTTATTTCATTTTTCACTGTAGGCCTCAAGGTTCTCCAAATTTCCACTTACAGGTTCTACAGAAAGAGGGATTCTAAACAGATCAAAGAAAGATTCAACTCTGTTAGATGAATGCACAGATCAGAAAGAATTTTCACAGAATGCTTCTGTGTAGTTTTTATTTGAAGATATTCCTTTTTCCACGATAGGCCTCAAAGCGCTCCAACTGTCCACTTGCAGAATCCACAAAAAGAGTGTTTTAAAACTGCTCAATCAAGCGAAGGTTCTACTCTCTGAAGTGAATGCACAGAAGAGAAAGAAGTTTCACAGAATGCTTCTGTGTAGTTTATATGGGAAGATATTTCATTTTTCACTATTAGTCTCAATGTTCTCCAAATGTCCACTTGCAGATTCTACAAAACGAGTGTCTCAAAACTGCTCATTGAAAAGAAAGGTTCAACTCTGTGAGATGAATGCACAGACTAGAAAGGAGTTTCACATAAAGCTTCTCTGTAGTTTTTATGGGAAGATATTTCGTTTTTCACCATAGGCCTCAATGTTCTCCAAATATCCAATTGCAGATTCTACAAAAAGTGTGTTTCCAAACAGCTCAATGAAAAGAAAGTATCAACTCTGTTAGAAGAATAAACAGAACAGAGAAATGTTTCACAGAATTGTTCCATGTAGTTTCTATGGGAAGAATTTCCTTTTTCCATTATAGTCTTCAAAGCGCTCTAAATGTCCACTTGCAGATTCTACAGAAAGAGTGTTTCAAAAGTGCTCCTTCAAAAGATAGGTTCATCTTTTTAAGACGAGTGCACAGAACAGAGAAAAGTTTCACAGAATGCTTCTGTGTAGTTTTATGGGAAGAAATTTCGTTTTTCACTGTAGTCCTCAATGTTCTCCAAATGTACAAATGCAGATTCAACAAAAACAGTGTTTCAAAACTGCTCAATCAAAAGAAAGATTCAACTCTGTTAGATGAATGCACAGATCAGAAAGAAGTTTCACAGAATGCTTCCATGTAGTTTTTATGGGAAGATATTTTTCACCATAGGCCACGATACTCTCCAAATGTCCAAACGCAGATTCTATAAAAAGCCTGTTTCAAAGCTACACATTCAGAAGAAGCGATCCACTCTCTGAGATGAATGCAGAGTTCATAAAGAAGTTTCACAGATTACTTCTGTATACTTTTTATATGATGATATTCCTTTTTACACGATAGTCCTCAATGCGCTCCAAATGTCTACTTGCAAATTATAAAAGAGTGAAAACAGCTCAATCAAAAGAAAGCTTCAACTCTGTGAGATGAATGCAGAGAATAGAAAGAATTTTCACAGAAATATTCTGTGTAGTTTTTACTTGAAGATGTTTCGTTATTCACCATAGGCCTCAAAGCTCTCCTAATTTCCACTGCAAATTCTACAAAAAGAGTGTTCCAGAACTGCTCAAACAAAAGAAAGGTTTTACTCTATGTGATGAATGCACAGAATAGAAAGAAGTTTCACAGAATCCTTCTGTGTTGTTTTTATGGGAAGATATTTCGTTTTTCACCGTAGGCCTCAATGTTCTCCAAATGTCCACTTGCAGATTCTACAGAAAGATTGTTTCAAAGCAGCTCATTCAAAAGAAAGGTTCAACTCTGTTAGATGAATGCACAGATCAGAAAGAAGTTTCACAGAATGCTTCCATGTAGCTTTTATGGGAAGATATTCCTTTTATAACCTTAGGTCTCAATTATCTTGAAATGTCCAATTGCAGATTCAACAAAAAGCCTGTTTCAAAGCTGCAGAATCAAAAGAAAGTTTCCACCATCTGAGATGAATGCACAGTTTATAAAGAAGTTTCACAGATTGTTTCTGTGTAGTTTTTATTTGACGATATTCCTTTTTCCACGATAGGCCTCAAACCTCTCGAAATGTCCATTTGAAGTTTATACAAAAAGAGTTTTTCAAAACTGCTCAATCAAAAGAAAGTTTCAACTCTGTGAGATGAATACAGAGAATAGAAAGAATTTTCACAGAAGCATTCTGTGTACCATTTACTTGAAGATATTGCGTTTTTCACCATAGGCCATGAAGCTCTCCAAATGTCCACTTGCAGATTCTACAAAAAGAGTGTTTCAAAACTGCTCAATCAAAAGAAAGGTTCAACTCTGTTAGATGAATGCACAGAAGGAAATTTCACAGAAGTGTTCTTTGTAGTTTTTATGGGAAGATATTTCGTTTTTCATCGTAGGCCTCAATGATCTCCAAACGTCAACTTGAAGATCCTGCAAAAACAGTGTTTCAAAACAGCTCAATCAAAAGAAAGTTTTAACTCTGTTAGATGAATGCACAGATTAGAAACAAGTTTCACAGAATGCTTCTGTGTTGTTTTTATTTGAAGATATTTCGTTTTTCACCATAGGCCTGAAAACGCTCCAAATGCCCACTTGCAGATTCTACAAAAAGTGTGTTTCAAAACTGCTCAATCAAAAGAAATGTTCAACTCTGTGAGACGAATGCACAGATCAGAAAGCAGTTTCACAGAATGCTTCTCTGTAGTTTTTATGGGTGTATACTTCCTTTTTCCCCACAGGCCTCAAAGCACTCCAAATATCCACTTACAGATGCTACATAAAGACTGTTTCCAAACTGCTCAATCAAAAGCAAGTTTCATCTCTGTAAGATGAATGCACAGTGTTTCAAAACTGCTCAATCAAAAGATTGAAAAGCAATTCAGATCATCTGAAATCTCCACAAGAAGGATAAGAAGCACAGCAGAAACTATTCTAGGCAGGAAGTCAATCCTTTCAACTGTCTGTGCTCCATAGAAACAATTGTCTGCACTGGGAGTCATATGAGGTAAAGACAACAGCCAGACCTCTGATGCCCTCATTTGTGATTTCAGAAGAAATTACCAGTCAACTGAGTAATTCACTGAGTAAAGTAAACATTTGGCACTGAAAGAGGTTAGACGGACAAGTATTTGTATCACCATATTCACGAAGCTGGAATATTTTCCATTACCGGTATCACATCTGAATGGAAGATGTTAAAACGTCTCTCATCTTGTAAAATGGATATGAAAGAACATTTTCTGAAAAATGAAATTATTAACACACCTGCGAGATGGATGGAAGAGAAAAAAAAGAATAATCAGCTTGAGTTCTTCTCCTTGATAAGACAACTCACCAAAACATAGAAAAATACCAGTTTAAAATATCCAGAAGAAGACCACTCTAGATTTTTTAAATTGCTGATAATATTTTAAGTTGCTCCAAGTCGAAAATAAGAATATTGCTTGTGTTTTATGGCACATAATGAGCAAGTATTTGACACATGATAGATTCAGCAGTAAAATAATACTCGTTAACAGCTGGAACTCATAAAAGCATAGCACAATGTGAAGATGGAATTTGCTAAAATAAACCATCTGCTGAAAAATACTATTCTGCAAATTTACAAATAAAGTTTAAAGGTTATTTGTCTTATTTAATAGATGTGTGAAAAAAATGAGATATTTGAAAAGTAGGTGCTACCCTAATTAGTTCTTTATATTAGACAGTTGGTTACAGTAATGCACAGTAAGGTGCTACATACAAATATTGCTAAATTTTCTGCATATACTATGTATTTAGCTTAAATTATTTGAAATTTTATAGTTAAAGCAACAAACGTATATTTAAATGTTTTGGCACAAATTGCAAATATACCTTTAAAAAGCGTCTTACACTCTAAATATTATTTGTCACATATATATTTGTCTTTTCTCTATAGGAAACTAAATTTTTCCCTTGAAGTTTTAATTATTTGAGTCTATAAAACAAACTGATAATGTACAAATTAACAGGAAAAAAAGGTTTACAGATATAATTATGTGCACAAGTATGCACTTGGCCTTTACATAATATATAAAAATATATACATACAAATATTTGTATATTATAAATAGATATACAAATATATACTATATATATAAAAACTCCAGGAAAGGCAAGTAGTTAACACGTCTATGCTGTCTTGAGGTTACAGAAAACACAGAGCTGTAAGTTGGTAAATCAGGCTTTGCGGAAGACAGGTGACGACAAGGAAGAAAGAGGAGCCTGGCAGCAGAGGTGGTCTTATTACATGGATGAAACCTCCCAGGGAGCAGCCCTCCTCTTGGGAAGTATGGATAGGAAATGGTTTCTAGAAATTTAAACGTGCCAGACTCATTTAATCTTTCCTAAACCCAGACAAGGGAGTATCTCAGGGAAAGACTGTCTGTTTCAATGCCGATTTTCTCTACAAATGCAAATGTCCCCAGCAAACACAGCTTTTCAGCTATTCTTGTAGAAGAAGCTATTTCCAGTCTTCCGAGTAGCCATCTTGAAATATGTCAAAAAGTTGGCCAGGCGCACACCTGTAATCCCAGCACTTTGGGAGGCTGAAGTGGGTAGATCACCTGAAGTCAGGAGTTCGAGACCAGCCTGACCAACATGGTGAAACCCCATCTCTACTAAATACAAAAAAATTAGCCGCGTGTGGTGGCGCATGCCTGTAATCTCAGCTATTTGGGAGGCTGAGCTAGGAGAATTACCTGACCCTGGGAGGCTGAGGTTACAGTGAGCCATGATTGTACCATTGCACCCAAGCCTGGGCAATAAAAGCAAAACTCCATCTCAAAATAAAAAATGTATTTTAGGGTAATATTTTGAGTATCTTTACCTCCATATGTACAATAAATATTATTGTGAATTTTAATCTTTACTCTTCTGTGGAGAAAACACAGGTGTGATTTCTAGTGTAGCTGAAGATCACATGCTTATTTGACAATATTGCACTTGTGTGTGTGTGTGTGTGTGTAGCTACTCTTTACATTTGTTCTCACTTAATGATTAAATATTAACAATTAATTCAGTAAAATGTCTGTTTTGCAATATTTCTCCATGTTATTATGTCTTAAATTAGTTTAATCATGCCCCTATAATGTGTACATTTTAACCTTTTACTATAGGTCTCAATCTTACTTTGGTTCCTGTATTTGAATTTATGCTAATAAAGTCCTACAGCTAGAAAGAATTATATAAACTTATCTACATTTTTACTAGTATTCTGGTGTCATTTTAAATTATGTAATTAAATCAAATTTTAATTTGGATTATTGTTATCTGGGTTAAGGATATAAATTTTCAATTTTCTTATAAATATTACTTAATTCTTTCTGAACCATGTATTGACTAATCTGCCCTTTATATGATGTGCATTATAAGAGCTTGGGATTGATTCATTTGCAAAGACGAATGCTTGAGAAGTAGGTATTTAATCATAACATTTCAAAATCTACTGGATAACCTAGAATTGAAAAATAGCCTACAGGTTGAAAAATCCTGTAGTGAAGAAAGAAAACTAATATACAGTGCCAATATAAATATTATAAGTATTTATTTTATTATTGCCCTGAAATTTGATAATACAAACATGTAATATCTACATATCATCCATATATCAGGTCATAAAAAAATCAATACATTCTTCCAAAATTTAGCAAAACAGAAAATGCACTCTGTCTCCTTGATGGAATTATATTACAAATAAAAGAAAAATAAGCAGATAAGTAGATGTAAGTAGATGTTTAAAAACAAAGAAAAATATTTGTTTTGTATAACATAAAAACTCAATTGACCATTCCAATATTTCAAGAACTTTGGCTGTCAAGTGGTGGAGAGTTTTCCTCAGGAGACATTTGGCAATGTCTAGGGTTATTGTGGGGAGGTGTGAAATTTAGAGGTCAAACGAAACATCTAGCATTGCTAGGGCAGCCTCCCACAACAAAGAATCCTCTGGTCCTAAAGGTAAGTAGCACCAAGGTTGAGAAACCATAATCTAGAAAGTAAACACTATGTAGCTATTCCAAGTGCTCAGGAAAACACATCAATGCCCTCGAGGGGAAAAGTGTAAACATTTTAACTGCTGCACATGGAGACAGAAATCCATGTTGCTAATCTAAGTGGAAGAGGCTGAAGCAGAAAACGTCATTCAAAGAGTTTACTTGAGCCAAAATGAGGACAGCTGCCTGGAAGAAACAAACCCAAGTATGCTTGGATATGAACTCCATTTGGAACTTTGCAACAAGCAGGTTCTTAAAGTCAACAAAGGGACAAGAAGTGGGATGATGCAAAGAGGTTCGTCACAAATTCTCATTGGCTTATGGAAATAACATTTATTAGTGACTGGCTATGCACTGTTACACTATTATTGGGTGTGGATTGTAGTGTCTGGTGTGGCATTATTGGTTAATTTATAGCTACTGTGGCAACAGCAAGCAGCCTAGATGAACACACAGCTCAAAGAGGAGCAGGACAGAACTGCTGTCTCATTTTCATATCTCTCTGGGCCTGATTCTTTAAAAGGACTTGCATTTCTCGCATGAAAGTTATTTTGTTTTCTCAATGTCAATAAATGAGAATAAATAGACATAAAAATAGATCTTTTAGAGGGTGAAGTAAATGGAATAAAAAACAAAACCCAGGCTGACCAGAAATAATAGAGGGAAGAAAAGGTTATAAATATATGGATTTTTCAAGGTGATTTTAAGGTATCAGGAATCAGTTAAATGTTGGGGGATTTTGTCTGAGTATGGGCTAAAGGAGAATGTCCCTTTTGCCTTCTGAAGTTTCCCTGAAAATCACTAATAGGAGGCAAATAATAGTTGAAAAGGCATACAGGTTTCTGCAATGTGTGTACACTGGAGCCCTTAGAATGAAGACCCAGACACACGATGGGTGCAGAAGCTTATCTACCACATGAAGTTTACAGAAAGAATGGGGTCTTGGATCACAGGGGGAAAAAAAGAAAGAAAAGGTTATGTGAGAAAAGGAGCCTGGCTAGCAACAGTGGACTTATTACATAGGTGAAACCTCACTGGGAGCAATCCTCAGAAAGAACAGCCAGAAAATGTTTCTTTCAGACCTTTGGAGACCTCAGACTCTCAGTTAACCTTTCCTAGATCCAGACAAGGGGGCAGACCTCAGAGAAAGCCTGGCTGCATCAGGGCAGATTCTCTACCGATGCAAATCTCCCCAAGACAGCTTTGCAGCTACGTTTGCATTTCCAGCCCTTCTTAATAGCCATTTTGAAATATATCAAGGAAATATATTTTGGGGTAAAATATATTGGTTTCCTTCATACAGCTATAAAACATACAGGAATAATTTTTGTCAATGTCTACTACAAATCCAATATAGCAGTAATTATAAAACCCACCGGATATTGAAGAAAAAATATGTAGAATACATCACTTACAAATATTGATACTAAAATGCCAAATAAAAGAAAAATAACATCCAACAATATTTGAAACGGTAAGACAAGAAGTTAGCAAAAAAATAAAACAAATATCCACCTTGGGTATGAAAGTGTGATTAACATATTGATTACCCCAAATAAAAAACAAATAGAGGATTCTCAGTACATGCTAAAATATATTTGTTAAAAAGTAATACTCATGTCTTTAAAGATTTTAAATGCCATAAAGTGTCTGATGTTCTATATGCAAACACGCGTATGCCTATTAGAAGAAGAGAGGCCTGATTTTCATATGTTACTACATAGAGATAGAGAAGTGGATAGATTAATTTGCATATACATAGAGAAAGCATAAAATAGAAATTTACTATCATACTTAAAGGAATTTAAATTCAACAATAAAATAATTCAAAATAAAATGTTACATTTTTTTACAGTTACATTATTAATATTAGATAATATTTATAATAATTGTGAAAATATTCACTGCTAAAATAAGATAGAATGTCCAAACATCAGTACTAAAACTAGTATGAATATTTGCTTGTTTATACAAGGAAAATTGAAGCTCAACCTGAAATTATATAGGAAATATAAGAAATATTTTAAGGGAGCTCTTTAATAACACAAACATATATATATACACACACATATAACATGTATATACGTCATATGGGATAGATATAGATTTAACAGGTTATATCTATATTTGTACCTATCTATAACTACAGCTGTATATATCTACATTTCTATATATTTACTCGGTGATATAAATATAGACTGGAATAAATATAAAGGCACATCTGATTCTTGGATAAAAAGGATTTAGTATCATGAAGACAAATTCTTTCCAAATTCACCTATCAATTCCCAACAATATACAGTTTCATTAGCATAATTTAAAATTTTTAAATAAATTCCAAGATTGATTTAAAGGAATATACATGTATACCAGCAGTAAAGAAAGAAGCAAGAGTGCACTAAACTAACTTGCTATTAAAATACATTTTTAGTCTTAGTAACTAAAACTGAGCAGTACTGATTTGGAATACTGGAATTTAGGTATATGGGATGTCAAAACCATAGAGCTCAAAGGAGACCCCTGTATGCACGAGAGCTTAGGAGGTGCTTTAGAAGGCATTACCAAACCACGGGCAAAGTTACTTTAGTGTCTTAGTCTTACTAGGTTTGAAAAGCCAATAAGAGCAAAACAAAAGGACAGGGAGAGAATGTGAAGATACTGAAACATTTTACATAAAGTTCTATAAAACATACTTTAAAGAAAATGTAAAGTTTAGCATATACATCAAAATCAGCAGAACAAATAAATAAATAAGTAGGCATTGTAAAATAGCAAGAGAAAATTTAAATGGATTTCTAAAAAATATTGACACCTACGATTTTCAAAATATGTTTAAGAAATCCCGTATTTCACAGGGCAGCCTTTCACAACATAGATATGTTAGGACATAAAAGTCCTTCTGTTTTTAATTTACTAGGGTTTATAGGGCTAAAAATATCTTCTACCCTTGTCTTTTGTCCGAAGTTGCAAAAAATTTTCATAAGCATGTAATTCTGAATGCCTGATGGACTGACATATATAATATGCTGCTAGTATTAAAATATGTGACGGAAAAAGCATCCAATCTTCTCACTGTTTACATCAATTATAGGTTTCTCCTATTTAACTCAAGCACGTATGGAGCGAATTCCTACATTTTAATATTGCCATGGCATTCACATTGAACGAAAGTTGAACTTTCTCATATGGTAGCTGGGTTCAGATTCCCTTGACAATTTCCAGTTGTAACCCTCACAGTTCCTCAGTGGGGCTGGCCTAGATATTGACCGTACACAGTTGCCTCCCCCTGGTGACTACCCGCTATGGAACCGTCGGATACAACCTACCTGACTCACCCCACAGACCTCACAGCCCACATGGACGGCCCCCACACGCCAGAGTGACCTGCTCAGTTGCAGCGGGAGCCAAGAAATGTGACTGCTGGCACTCACCCCACCGGCTAGAGCCCCGTGGAAAACTTATTTGGGTAATGTTCTGGGCCCAGTAAAGGCTGGAGTCCCACAGACCCCTTTTCTCTCTCTTGCTCCCCACTCATCTTCCCCATTTTGTTCAGCCCTATGAGGTGTGCTACTGTATTAGTCCATTTTCACATGCCGGTAAAGACATGCCCAAGACTGGGTAATTTCCAGAAGAAAGAGGTTTAATAGACGCACAGTTCCACGTGGCTGGGTAGGCCTCACAATCATAGCGGAAAGTGAAAGGCACGTCTCACATGGCAGCAGACGAGACTGTGCAGTGAAACCCCCCTTTATAAAACCATCAGATCTTGTGAGACTTATTCACTATCAGAAGAACAGCACGGGAAAGACCTGCTCCCATGATTCAATTACCTCCCACCTTTTCCCTCCCACAACATTCGGGAATTCCAGATGAGATTTGGCTGGGGACACAGCTAAACCCTCTTCTCAGCTACCCTCTTCTCTCTGGATCTGTGAGTAATAAAACTACTTCTGTGACTTCCCATGTTTCGTCCTGTGACCTCCATGTGTCTGATCTGACCTACACTGGAACCTAACTCTCCTCCTGGCCAGGGTCTCTGAGAGTGTCTCTTGTCAGAAATACACAGGACACAGGTCAGGCAACAGCCACCAAGGATCTCCTATTCTCAGCAGATGTTCTGTGAGAGGGAGGCCTGGTCGTGGGATGCACACCTGGCCACTGCAGGGGTAAGGAAGTCTCCTGTGAAAGGCACATGTTAGGCATTCACAACCCCCTGCTCAGAACCCCAGAAAGGCAAGGCTCCAATTGACAGCCACTCTCCAGAGACAAACCTCAAGCCCTAACTGGAGGAAAATAAAACAATGTAAAAATTTGAATTTATCTTACTATTTCAATGATCCAGTAAAGACTTTCTATGCCTGTACACCACATATTTTCTTCGATTGTTGATATATTTCAGATAGAATTTTATGTCTGGCTTTCACTTTAGCCTGGTCCCTACCTCAAGCATAAGGTAAAGATTCTCCATGGGTTCTTTCCTGGTACTACTACCTGCCAGTGTGGGGTCAGGTCCTAGTCTATCTTGAGGGAACCCCCCTATTCATTATTGTGAGAGTGAGACTGTTAAGTCTTGATTTCCCTGGACAACTTCATTGCATGACTTTTAATATGATTTTTAAATATACCCTTTACTGGACAATAAATTATATAGTTATCTGAGTAAGAGATATGGTCAGGAAGAGGCATTGCCTCATTCAGCTTTTCTGTTTGGTGAACTCGCATATGTTCTCCTCACCCACCAGTCACCTCTGAACCATATTGTTCCAAGACAACAAACAGAACTCGAGTGTGTATCTTTCACCACTGGATTTGTCTTTGCTCCATAAAGCTTAATGCTTAATACGGTTTCTGTTAGCATTTTCTCTATTTATTTTTCCCTTAAAATATCACAGGCCTTCTTAATATGGAATTATGGGTGATTTCCTTCAACCTGCATCATATCAAGTTCATGTTTATGGAAAGTACAACGTACGTTTAAAATATCAGTAACGATGTTTTCCCCTCCCTTTTAGCACATGTGCTTGTGAGAGTCACTGTAATACAATTCTAGTCTCATGCTTTGATCATTCCTAAGATGAAAATAACATTTTTAGATAAAATATCTGAGCTTTATGAGGTCTTTAGTATATGATGTGATAGAATATCAGAAGACCATACTTTTCTCTAGTTTTTCATGCAATCTATCATTGTTTCATCTTTACTCCTACCAGAGTAATTTTCCAAAATAGATATCTTGTCATTCTTCCTGTTATCAGTAAATAAGTGAAACAAAAAGCTAGATTATATAATTTATCTAGAACAAGAAAGTATAATTGAATCTATATTCATTAAGGAGACTAACCAGTCAATTACAGAGATAGGCATTTTACATTTTGAAGATCATATGGACCCGTTGTCAGATATATTATTATTTATGTCTATATGGACATCACCTGTGCATATTTACATAGAAATCAATGAGAGCTGATTTTTATTTTCATTATATATATATTTTTGATATAGGGTCTTGCTTTGTTGCCCAGGCTGGAGTGCAGTGGTGCAATCACTGCTCACTGTAGCCTCAACCTCCCAAGCTCAAGCAATCCTTCCACCTTGGCCTCCCAAATAGCTAGGACAACAGGTGCACATCACCATGCCCATCTTTTTTTTTTATCTTTTGATAGAGACTGGGTCCTGCTATGTTGCCCAGGTTGCTCTTCAACTCCTGGGCTCAAAGAATCCTCTCATTTCAGCCTCCTAAACTGCTGCTATTACAAGCATTAGCCACCATATGGGCTGGAAGCTGATTTTTAAAATACTGAGATCATATAGGTGACAGCACCTGAAAAATAGACAACACCAAGCTTTATGTTCAAAGGTGTGAGGGTATCAATCTTGCTGTGGCTGTTGGGGAGGAAAAAAATGAGTAAAACCAGTGAGTTAAAGCTGTTGCTTTAAACTTTGGCTTTAATTTAACAAATGTTCTCTGGGGCGACCGTATACATGTAACCATGCTGTGCCCATTCACAGATGCAGTAGAGGGAAGAATTTCTCAAAGACAACTGTTCTAAGATTGAAATTAAACCGTACTGGGTTTGAAAAGAGAAAGTCCAGGAATTATCAAATATTTTAGATATTAGATAAAAGAGAATGCCAGGTATGCGATGATAATCAGCAATGGTTGTTAACACAATATATCAAATCAGTATTTGAATTAGCTTTTGAATTACAAGGACAAATGGATCAAGTCTTGACTCTTTAGTAGATTAATCTTATTATGCTGAGATGTCTTTTCCCGTTTTTCCATGAGGAGATTAGAAATTTGCAAACCTCAGCTGCTCTCATTTTATGCTCTCACCAAGCCAAAAGCTGAAGTTCATCAATCAATGTGTCTAAGTGTTCACTAGTTATATACCATTTTGTAGTTTAAGCTATCTTTCCAACTTCCTAAATCATCACCTTCATTTGTTCTTGTTTTTTTCCACTATCACTTCTTTATTGACCAAATAAAGAATATAAGTTCTTATTTTGTTATTGTTCATTTTAGTCTAATTTCATCAAAATATAACAATCCTTTAATTTCATTTTAATTTCAAAGATTAAATTAAACCTACATATAAATGAGTGTAAGATTTGCATTTGCATTATTTTAGCATCAATTTGCTATCCTCCCTCATACACATAGACATCATTTCCATGTACGTGATTTCAAACATCCAAGTGCAGTATTAAAAGCAGTTGTAAATTATGGTTCTCATTTTCATGATACAATTACTATATAAACTTCCTCTTGCTGCTGTAACCAATTACCATAAACTTCATATCTTACTATAAAGTGACTGTTAATCCTACAGTTCTGGAGTTCAGAAGCCTTAAATGAGACTCACAGGGCTAACATCAAGTTTTGGGCAGGGCTGCAGTCTTTCTGAGGGCTATGTGGCAGAATCTACGTACTTGATTTTTTTCAGCATCCAGAGGCCAACTTTATTCCTTGGAACATGACCTCATTCTTATATATATATATTTTTTTTGAGATGGAGTCTCCTTCTGTCACCCAGGCTGGAGTGCAGTGGCACGATCTCAGCTCATTGCAACGTCTGCCTCCCAGGTCCAAGCGATTCTCCTGCCTCAGCTTCCTGAGTAGCTTGGACTACAGGCACGTGCCACCATGCCCAGCTAATTTTTTGTAGTTTTACTAGGGATGGGGTTTCACCATGTTAGCCAGGATGGTCTCGATCTCCTGACCTCGTGATCCACCCACCCCGGCGTCCCAAAGTGCTGGGATTAGTCGTGAGCCACCGCGCTGGGTCCTCATTCTTTTATCTTAAAAGTCAGTGATGTTGAGTAATTTCTCATGCCACCACCTCCATGGTTGTCTTTCTTCTGGCTTCTTCTTTCACTTATAAGGAAGCTCGTGATTTCATTGATCCCACCCGTTTAAGATAATGTCTCCATCATTTTATTGCAACCTAATTTCACTTGAAATCTGATTTCCCACTGCCATGCAACCTATGTATGTTAGACTCTGGGAATTAGGACATGAACATTTTTGGGAGGCCATTATTTTGTCTACAGCAGACATAATCTATTTACCTGCAGATTAAAGTGTTCTTTATTTTTCTGCCTCCCTCTCTTAATTTTTTTAAATAATATGAATTTTAGTAAAGAGAAAGACAGAAAAGAAAGAAAAAAGAAGGAAGGAAAGAAAGAAAGTAGAAAGAAAAGAAGGAGGAAATGAGAGAAGGAAGGAAGGGAGGGAGGGAGGAAGGGAGAAAAGCAGGAAGGGAGAAAAAGGAAAGCAAGAACACAAGAAAGAAAGAAAGAAAGAAAGAAAGAAAGAAAGAAAGAAAGAAAGAAAGAAAGAAAGAAAATGAAAAACAAAGAAAGAAAGAAGGAAAGGAAGGAGGAAGGGAGGAAGGAAAGGAGGAAGAGAGAATGGTAAAAGGGAGGAAGGCAAAGAAACAAAGAAAATGAGGAGAAGGAAGGAAGGAAGGAAAAAGGAGAAAAGGAAGGGAGAGAGGAAGGAAGAAAAGAAGGGAGGGAGGAAGGGAGAAAAAAGGAAAGAAAGCAAGAAAGTGAGAAAGAATAAGAGAAAAGAAGGAAGAAAAGAAGGGAGGGAGAAAGGAAGGGAGGGAGGAGGGAAGGAAGAATAAGAGGAAAGAAAGAAGGAAGGAAAGAAGGAAGGAAGGAGAAAAAAGAAAGAAGAGAAAACAAAAAAGAAAAGAAAGAGGAAAAGAAGAAAGGAAGGAAGAAGGGAAGGAAAGAGAAGAGAAAGGAAGATGGAAAGAAGGAAGGAAGACCGCAAATATTAGAAATTCTGGGTTTGTTAGCGAATACGCCATACTGTTTTTTTTTTTCACTTGAAAGGAAAGAGTATCTGCCATTGAAGATTGGATGTCTTGGTGATATTGCTGTTCTTATCTTCCATATGATTACTGAGTTTGTGCCTAGTCTGTCCATTACTAAGACAAAAGTGTTGAAGTCTGCAAATATAATTTTGGATTTTTCTAGTTCACCTTTGATTTCTTTCATGTTTTACCTCATGTATTTGGAGGTTCTGTCGTTAGCTGCATACCCTAATTAGTAGGATGTTTACATCTTCTTGAGAATTGATTATTATATTATATATTCTCATCTCTGATACTTTTTCTTGTTCTGAACTCTGTTGCGTCTAGTATCAATGTAGTCCTTCCACAGCTTTTAGTGTTTCCATGATATGGCTTTCTCCATATCTTGATTATAACCTATTGATATCTCTATATATTTGGAGCAAGATATAAAATTTAGAGTTGATTTTTTAAAGATTTTTTGAAGATGTAATTCGTATTTAGTTTTGTTCTATTTGACATTCTCTGAGTTTCCTATATCTGAAGTTTGATTTTCTGTCACTTCTTTTAGAATATTTTTGGCAGTTATTTTCAAAAATATTTCTTTTGTTCCATTATTTTCCCTCTCTTGTTTTTGTGATTTCAATTATAACTAGGCTGGGTAATCTCATCTCAGTCTTATGCAGGTGCTTTTTCTCAGGGTCTCAGGAATGCAGCCTTCTCACACTTCTGTTCTTTTCCTGGCTGTGTTGCTGAGCTCAGTGATATTCCTCCTTCACCTTCAAGAGCAGTTTTGTTTTGTTTTTCCTGTTTTCATACTCCCAGCATCAGGAGCATTCTAAGTGTGGCAGTTTTTGTTGCCTTCCCCTACATATTAAGTGGAATATCTTGGTCTATTTGGACTCTTACAACAAAATAACATCAACTGGGTGACTAAAAAACAACAGATACTTTTTTCACACTTCTTGAGGCTGTAAGATCTCCGGTCAAGATGCTCACACATTGTGTTGATGAGAGCCGATTTCATGGTTCCTAGATGGTGCCTTCTTTCTATGTCCTCACATAGTGGAAGGCACACAAGAACTCCATTGAGCTTCTTTTATAAAGGCACTAATCCCATTCGTAAGGGCTCGGCCCCCAAGACCTGGTCACCTCCCAAGTGTTCTGCTCTCCCTGATCTGTATCATATACAGACTGTCTTGGATTCCTTACTGATTGCTTGAGAGATCACAGTGGGTTTGTGCGGAAAAAGTTTTCAAGGTGATGGATCTTTCCCAACTTCTGCAGCTGTCAGCTGTCTCCCAATCTGACCAGCCCCAATTTGTCTTTAGGAATTTATTGATTATTCCAGCTTTACTTGTCATAGTGGTGTCTATTTGCATCAGTCCTATGTAAGTGCATCTGTCCTCTTTCTCCTTGCAGGTGCTTGTTTTCCCTCACATTTTGACTTAGTTCTTGGCAACCTGGTTGCTATAAAGTCATGACTTTGAAGTTAGTTTGGTTCTTTCATTGTTGTAAGGTTAGGAGCCCTATTCCATCCCAGCTCTCCAAAACCCAGAATTTTTGGGGGGGGTTGAAATTTTAGGCTTTCTCTTTGAATTGTAGTTTTATCTTATTTGAGTTACAATTTGCATTTTCATAATGATTAATGAGACTAAGCTTTTTTTTGTGTAGTTGACTGTACCTTTGGATTTTTTTCTCAAATCCCTTTTCATTTATTTTCTTTATGATTTGAGAAAATGTAGTTTACATATTGCAGCTTGATTTTTACTCAGTTAATGGCATGCTTAATGGAGAGAAAAAATATTAACTATATTTCCTTTTTTAATTACTGCGAGTTTTTCTTTTTTAAGGAAATATTTCATTATGTGCAGAGGCTTTTCAACCCCGCCGCCGCGGCTTTTTACCTCCGCCGCGTTTTGCCCCTGTCGTCGCGGCTTTTTGCCCCGGCCGCCTCGGCTTTTTACGCCCATCGCCGCAGCTTTTGCCGCCACAGCTTTTTGCCCCCTCCGCCGCGGATTTTTGCCGCAGCCGCCGTGTCTTTTTGCGGCTTTTTTCCCCCGCCGCCGCGGCTTTTTGCACTGGCCTCCGTGGCTTTTTGTCCCCGCCGCCGCCGCTTTTCCCGGCTTTCTGCCCACCGCCTCCGCGGCTTTTTGTCCCCGCCGCTTCCCCCACCCCCCTCCGCCTCCGCGGCTTTTTATCCCCGCCGCCGCCGCTTTTCCCGGCTTTCTTCCCAGCGCCTCCGCGGCTTTTCGTCCCCGCCGCTTCCCCCACCCCCCTCCGCCTCCGCGGCTTTTTATCCCCGCCGCCGCCGCTTTTCCCAGCTTTTTGCGCCCCCCCCCCCACCGCCGCCGCCGATTTTCCCGGCTTTTTGCCCCCCGCTGCCGCGGCTTTTTGCAGTCGCGGCTTTTTGTCCCCGCCGCCACGGCTCTGCGGGTGGGAGCGGCAGACTGGGCTGCCAGCTCTACCGGCCTCCTGGCTGGAGCAGCGGCAAGGGGCGCTCCTGGTCCGGCTCTCCCGGCTCGGGGGTTCCTTGCTAAGGCGCCCGCGCCCCGGGCTCCCTGCCTCGGCTGCCGCGGCCTGCATAGAGCGGCGCTCTGCGCCGCGGCGATGGGAGAGAAGAAGGAGGGCGGTGGCGGGGGTGATGCGGCAGCCGCGGAGGGAGGCGCAGGGGCCGCGGCCAGCCGGGCGCTGCAGCAGTTCCGGCAGCTCCAGAAGCTCATCTGCATCTCCATCGGCAGCCTGCTTGGGCTGCGCACCAAGTGCGCTGTGTCCAAAGACCTCAGCCAGCAGGAGATATGGACAGTGGAGGTAAGGGGGTCGGGGACCCGGGCTGGGCTCGAGGAGTGGCCCGGACACCTTCCTCTGGGCCCCAGTTCACTCCTGGCCGAGTTTCATCCTTGAGCCCGAGTCGCACCCTTGGAGGCTTCCGCTCTCCTGTACTCACTGATGAGGCAGCCGGAGGACCCGGGACCAGCCCTCACCTTGGGCAGGATTTGTGGGGTGGGTGCGTGGTGGGAACTTGGATGGAGGCTCGAGGGGCCCGTGGGCGGGGTGGGCTGCGCGCGGACATCCCCTTACCCCCCGAATTTCCATCTGGTCCAGCCCTCTCATCTTGTAGGTGAGGAAACCGAAGGCCTGAGGGAGAACTGACTTGCCAGGAACCCCTGTTAAGGAGAATTACCAAAGAGTGGTTATTAAAGAAGCACTGAGTTGGGAGTCAGACCTGGAGTCCCACACCCTTGGTTAAGACATTATACCACCTTGAGTCTGGCCTGTTGGCTGAGGGTGAGCCACTCCATCCTCCTCTGATTGTGGGGTCTTGACCTCAAGGGGTTTCCTGCAGGAAGAAGCAAATGGGTTTAAACTAATCCAGGACCATGGCGGGCTCTGTGGTCTTCATGCATGCATCTTTCTCAGCCTTCGTTGGTGCTCGCTGCCCTTTCAAAACCTCCTCTGGCCTTGGCAGCACCGTGTTCTGGCCCCGCCCCGCTCTCTGTTCACATATCTGTTTCTTTGGCTTCTCTCCCGACGTCTGTCCCGTGGGCTAGGTGTCCTCAGGTTGCCTTGACCAGCTTCTCCCACTGCGCCCGGCTCTCACTGCATGACTCGTCACCCTGGGCATCAATGGCTGTGTATATGTAATGGGTTCCAAAGCTCATCTACAGCTGGTCCCTTTATTCTTGCACTTCCATTCTCTACGACCCTCCATTGGAAAGCTCCCCTTGGGTTCTGCAGGCTCATCTCTCCTGTCCCCAACTGCCCTCCTCCTCCACGCTACTTGTTTCCTGTATTAGGAAAAGGGACCGTCCTGCTCCAGGCTGGCAGGAATTATAAGTTTGGTGTCTTTGTTGTACTACATCAGGCACAGACCTGCTGCTCATGCCTCCTGGGCAGTGGTGCCCCTTCCCGGGGCTGCCTGCCTGTGGCAGCCTCCATTGTCTCTCCTGGCGGTGACCACAGCAGCCTCCTGGGTCCATGCTCATTCTCCACTTTTGTGTACAGGGAGCTCTAGCAGATGGGGTCTCCTTGTCCTCTGGCTTGTCTGACCCCTTACTTGACGTGGTCTCGTTCCATTCCTTGTGTGCCTGCCTAAACATGTCTCGCTCTGCTGACAGATCCCACAGGGTCCAGTTCCTCCTAGTGCAGGTGAGTTAATGAATGAAACATCCAGTTTGCCTCTTCTGTGCAATTCTGAACTGCTGTCATTTGCTAAAATTCTCTTAACAGGGTCATTTTCATGTTTTCCTCTCGCTCTCTCCTACCCACCCCCCTACTGGCTACTTCCTTCCCTAAGAAACTTCTCCATCTGCATATCCCACTGCCCCACTGCCCCACTCCTCAGTGCGGGACTGGTGTCTCCTGCACCCGTCCCCCAGCACTCATCCTGTGTGACACCCTCCACATTGCGTGGAAATTACCTGTTGACTTTTCAGTTGTCTTACGAGGCTCAGCCTGAGAACAGTGACTTTATCTCTTCCTGTTTGACTCCCTGGCATTTTTATACATTTTCTGGCTCACATGGGTACTTAATAATTGTTGAATGAATGTGTATTAATTCTAACAGTCTTACTGGTTTGTAGAAAAAGCAACAAGAAACTATTAGAAATACATTGAAGGCATTACAAAGTTTTTTTTTTTTTTAGTAGGTATTGATTTTAATAGAACGTTAAACGTTCTAGAACTGTGCACATCCAGCTCTAGCAGTAGTTGCTTTCACTGAAGCCGGTTACTCATGGACAAGTTCAGTGTCTGAGGGCAGAAGTGCCATGGCAGGGCCATGGAGGAGCGTGGCCACTGTCACCCATTTGGGGGTCTGGCCAGGGTCTTCCTTAGGTCGGATGGGAAGGAGTAACATACAGTTAGGAGGGCTTTGCCACAGTCTGAAGCTCATGTCTTTAGTAAGTGCGTCATTTTCCTTTAACTCTCATTTTCCTGCATCTGAAATTTATGTGAATTAGTTGTGTTATGCATATTCATATATCATTCAAAAAGGTGATTATATGAATCACTTTATATTGATTAATTTTAAAAGTGGGTCACCCTATGGCAAACGTTTCTACTTGGTAGATTGTAAAAGAGAAATCAGAGCCATGGTTGCTTCTTCCAGCCTGGCCAGGTTTCTGCATCTGTGAGGTAGGCTCTGCCATTCTCCCTGGGGCTCACCCTGCTTCCATCTAATGCCAGCCCTCCACTTACGTGCCTGTCCTGTCTCCCACTCTGCACAGAGTCATCATTCTGAGGGGTCCCCCGGGGCCTTTCTCCTCAGCTGTGCCAGTTTCTGCTCTCCTAGGGGGACTGCATCACAGTTGTCTAAGTGGGAGGAGAGGGTGGCTTGGGCCAGGCCAGTTAGGCTCGAGGTGCCCCCAGACATCTACATGGAGATGTCAGATAGGCAGTTCAGGGAAGTGGTCAGGGCCAGAAATGTACATTTGGGGATGACTGTGTGTCTGTGGTATTTCTAGCCATGAGACTGAATTCGGTCATTAGGGAGGAGTGAGATGGGAAGTGCCACTTCCAATATTTGGAGAAATTAGAGGCAGCTGGCCTAGGAGATGGGGATGGAGCAGGCAGCGAGATGGGAGGACAGAGGCCAGGTACCTCAAAAGTCAGGAGAAAGGCAGCTCCCTCCAAGAGCCCTGACTAGGTGGGCTGCTGGTGTGGTCAGTTGAATAAGAGGAAGGCTGAGAGTGACTGTCGCATCTTTCCCCACAGCCGGTGTGAACTGCTGCAAACATTGTCAGGTTATGGGATACCCCGCTCAGTGCCCTCCCCTGACTTCCCTCCACGTCCCATGGGTGTACACTCCACAGGCCGCCTGTCTGTCCCTGGCCACCTTGCCCTTGTTTTCTGGGACGTCTCACATCCTGGCATGTGTGGGGTGGCTCTGTGCTCACCTCTGCTGGTCAGCTTTCCTTGAGCAGTTTGTAAGGAAAGCAGAAGTCTTCCCGCTGTGCTTGGCATTGGGGCCTGTTCCTCGTGTTACTGCTGTGCTCTGTTGTATTTCAAAACTCCCGATGATTTCAGATAGGGGGCTACTCGATGTGGTCAGCAAGTATAGGATTTGAGTCTGCTAACATCCACTAAGCCAGCCTTCCATAGCTGGAGCCCTGGCCGCCCCTGGGTTGCCCTGGTGACCTAATCATTGTGTACAACAGTGCTTAAAACAAAAATGCTACGTAAACAGTGACTGCTGCCATTTAGAAATAAACAGCTGTGAGGTGCTCAGATTGTGGGGAAATGACCAGACTCCACAGGACCATAATGAAGTGACTCAGGGTTCAGGAAAATAGTGAAGGAAGCCAGAAGAGATGGCAGCAGAGAGAGGGGTGCTGTGGGGAACCATCGCCACAGCTGGCTCTTCCCCTGGGGAAGAGCTTAGGAGAGCTTGGCTCGGAGCACAAGACAGATTTGTTAGTGTCCCCGTGAACGTCTCTAGTGTTACCGGTTGTCTGAACGCTAGGGGTCAGTGGGGTTTCTTCATGAGCTGTTCTGTGGAGATAGTAGTCCTTTCTAAACTCTGTGGAGTTGGGAGTGTCTGCACCTCCTAGCAGAGTGTTGAGCACGGGGCACATTAAAGACCTGGGAGTCACGTTTCCCAAATGCATCTGACTGCAGACATCCCTCGTCCTCCATCTTTAGTGGGACAGCCGTTGATATCTTGTGAGACAGTGTGAGGGGCAGAGCGGCAGGGCTAGAAAAGTGGGTGAGGCCAGCCGTGACACATTCGGTGTCCCGTGTGTATGCTGCTCCTGTGCTGTTTGTGTGGGAGGTGGCATATGTTGCAGCCGGAAGTATACAGTAGGCTCTCTGGATCAGATTGTGTGGGTTCAGACTGGTCTCTGCCTCCTGTGGCCTTGAGCATGTTACTTACTTTCTCTGTGCCTCAGTTTCTCATTTGTAATGTGCAGATGGTAGTCCTCATTTGAGGGAACTGCAGTGGCAAGATTAAGTAGCATGGTTCATGTCAAGAGTTTGATGCTGCCTGGTCCAAAAATGGATAAAGGCTGATTGCTGCTGCTGCTGTGTCGCCATGGTTACAGTGGTACCACGCCTGCCTGGCTCCCTCTTCTGTAAAGACCCTGGGTGTTCAGCCTCTGCTATCACTTCGTATTTTCCTGTCAGAAAGAGGATGCTGGGCTCCCTCCCTGGGCTGATGCTGGCCGTGCCCATGTGCCGTCTCCGCTGGTGTCACCAGGCACTACATGGTCCTAGCCTGTGCTGGTTTCCCCTCAGCCCCATTAACACCCTCAGGGCTCCCATGTCTACCTTCTTACTGCTGTTAAGTTAGGACAATCGTCCTTAGAGGTCACAGTGGTGGAGGTCACGAAATGATTTCAGTTGTCTGTGTTCACAGAGTAGTCTGAGATGCTACAGTTAGTTGCCTTTGTAAGTACCGAAGACAGTAGAATTATTGAAAAGCCTAGAGCCTTTTCATGTTGTTAGTTGCTCATTTAATCAATCAATCAATTATGTTTTTGAGACTTGGTCTCCCTGCGTTGCCCAGGCTTGAGTACAGTGGCACAGTCATAGTTCACTGCAGCCTTGAACTCCTTCCTTTGGGTCTTGTGTGTGGCACTCACCTGGTCATCCCCTTCCTGTCTTAGATAACATCCCTGAGGACCTCAGAGACCCTTTCTACATTGACCAGTATGAGCAGGAGCACATTAAACCGCCTGTTATCAAGCTTCTCCTGTCCAGCGAGCTGTACTGCCGTGTCTGCAGCCTCATCCTGAAAGGGGACCAGGTGGCCGCCTTACAGGGACACCAGTCTGTCATCCAGGCCCTGTCCCAGAAAGGGATCTATGTGATGGAGAGTGATGACACCCCTGTGACAGAGTCCAGCCTCAGTCGCGTACCCATAAAAATGGTGAGTGGTCTGCGGTGGCTGCCCCCAGGGGCCATCCTCTGGAGCCGCGGGCTCTCGTGTGGTGCACCTGGTGCATGGATGGTGTGAACACGGTGTGCAGCGAGGTGGTGGAGACCCATGCTTTTGCACACTGGTGTTCCTTAGGAAACTGCATATCTTTTAAAGCACATGACTGTTGTGTAGAATGGGGAAAAGAGAGCTTTCGTTGAGCTCTTTTTCTCATTGGGAATGCTCTGTGAATGCTGAGATTGGAGTGAGGCCTGTTAACAAAAATACTTGAGGCAGACTTTTTACAGATGAGAACTGTAATTGTTGCACCCATTCTGTTAGGTTGTTTCATGCATACTTTGTGCTAAAATAACTTAGTCTGCCTTTTTCTCCCCCAAGCATCCCACCCCCATCTTTCTCTGAAGGCTTGCTGCTGGTGTGCCTTTTCCAGAGCGTTCTGGGTCAGGGCCATTCTCGGCGCCTCCTGCACTGCCTTTGTTTGGTTGCTCCCATGGCGTTCCCGGTGAGACTGCGGGTGCCGCGCGGTGGCTGAAGAGAGTGTTACTCCTGTCGTATGAGGAAGCTGCACTAAGGCGTGGTGCAGCTGTAGCAGGTAGAGCTCTGGACTAGGAGCCAGAGCCCTTTGGTGGGCAGTTGGCCTGGGGCAGGTCTCCTGTCTGCCTTCCCACAACCACGACGTGGGAGTCGCACCGCCTTTCCTGGGAGTCCCACAGGGCTGTTGAGGAAATAAGAAATAGTGCACTGTGGGCCACAGGGCTGGCCTGCCTGCCTGAGAACGGACTCCTGGTTCCTAATGGTCTTGAGGCTTGGCCAGAAATGCCAGGCTTGAAATAGTGATGGTGAGGGGGAGGCAGGTCTCAAATCTGAGTATCTCTTCAGACAGAAAGGGCGAGGGATGAAGAAATTAGGCCAGGATTCTGAGTATGAGCAGGTTCCCTGCATCAGAACCTGGTAAGAGGGGTGGGTTTGAGGGATTATAGCTGCTGCCTCTGCTCCTAGAGTGCCTACATGGCGATGGTGGACGCCCTGATGATGGCCTACACTGTGGAGATGACAGCATCAAGAAGGTGGTGGCCAGTGTCAAGTGCTTCTCAATGTTCAGTGCCTTGAAAAAACTTCCGTACAACCTCAAGGACGCCGTGGTGTTCTGGATCAACAAGGTGAGTGCCCTGCCTAGATGTGGTGTGTGACTCTGCTCCTGTGGCCCGTTTCCTTTTCACTTGAGAGCAGCAAACTTCGTCTGTCATGCTGAGACCCAGCCCTTCATTTGGGACGAGTCATATTTTGTGTCCAGAAATGTGTCTGCTGTAGTTAAAAAGAAGCAAAGCAAGCAGGCGTTTCTCCCGCAGGCTGAGAGTAGAGGGTGATGAATTTATATGTGAAAACGCAGCATATGTTGGTGCTTTAAGTGCTTTAAAAATTTTTTTTTTGAGACAGGGTCTCACTCTGTCCCCCAGGCTGGAGTACAGTGGCATGATCATGGCTCACTGCAGCCTTGATCTCCCAGGCTCCAAGTGATCCTCCTGCCTCAGCCTCCTGAGTAGCTGGGATCACAGGCAGGTGCTACCATGCTTGGCTAATTTATTTTTTATTTTTATTAGAGAGGGATTCTCACTGTGTTGCCCAGGCTGGACTCGAATTCCTGGGCTCAAACAGTCCCCCCTCCTTGACCTCCTAAAGTGCTGGGATTACAGGAATGAGCCACCACACCTGGCCAGTGAATAATTTCTTTTTCTTTTCATAGTATGCACCTATATGCAATACAGGAGTTTATCAAAATGCCTTTAGAAGGCATTTTGATTATTAAGGGATAAAAATGGCATTTTCCCAAATGCTATTTTCTCCTTTTACATTTAGAAGCTCATAGTGTAATTTTAAATACAATATATGTAAAGAATGTTTATTTTTAGTAGTGTCTGATTATTTATAAGGTTACCTTACCAGAGCCTTTGGTTAGTAAGCATCCTGATACGCAAAAAGGTGTTTAAGTTTGTGCATTAACACAGCAAAGGAGCCAGAAGGTTGTGTGGCCCCATGTGAGGCAGTATTAGTGGGCCTGAATAAGAGGCTCATGCAGGATGGTTCTGGAGTTACTGATGGTTAGCTTGCACATGCAGAGCCAGGATGGTGCTCCACCTGCTGGCTCCCTGGAAGGCCCCTCTGTCGCTGTGACAGGCGGGTCTTTGTCAGGAGTTGGCAGACATTTGTGTTTTGACTTTTTCTAAGACAGTTGCCCTGCTCTTTAGCTGTTTTCCTACCCAAGCTTGGGGTTGGTGAACCAGGTGGATGGGCAGACTCCTTACATTTCCTTATCCTGCGGTGAGGTAAGGACAGAAAGCCACAGGGTTTTCTAGGACTCACTGGAGCCTCCGGGCCTTAGTTCAGATTTGGGTGCCAGCTAGTACCATCTCTGCCCCACTCTGCCTCTGCCCATGAGGATGCCTCTTGGTGGCGAGCACCATGTCTCACTCATCCCTGGCTCTCACTTGACAGCATGCATGTGGGAAGTGCTTGCAAGAATTCTGTGGAAAATGGTGTTCAGGCCTAGTTCACATTTCCAAAGGAGCCTGAGCTTCGGGGACGCTCCTGTAATGCTAGCGGAAGCTTCCTGTGATCAAAAGTCAAATTTTGGCTTTTCTTTAATATCTTTTATTGATTTTTCCTCGTATTAGAAATGACGTAGTTATAGAAAATGTAGAAACTATGGATGAACAAAAAGAATAAAATGTAAATTACTCATAATCTTATCACCTATGAAAATGGTTAACATTTTGGTAAAAATTCTGATAGTTTTTCTTTATTTGTGTGTGTTACATAGGCCTACAACCCAGTGGGGAGCTACTGTGCTTTCTGTCGTAAGCCACGTTTCTACTTGGTACAGTACTGTGCAGTGAGTTTCTGCGCATTTGCCAGATATCTGATGCCAGCTGTTCCAGTGACTCCCCTGTGGCCCTTCTGTGATCTCGGTGTTGCTGGAGGTCGAGTTGTCTCCTCTCCATCTGTGCAGCAGTCTCTGTCCAGCCACGATGATTTCCCTCAGGCCACGTTCCTGCGAGGGGAATGGTGGTTCATATTTAAGGACTTTTTTTTTTGCTTGCCTGGTTCTTTTGCCCAAATCTGATCCTAAAGATTGTAACATTTCCCTTTCTATTAGTTTGTGTAGGTGTCTTTTCCCATGTCTTCCCATATCTACATAGAAAAACTTAATTCTGGGTAAAATTGCAGATTCTGGGTAAGAGCATCTGTCTCTTACCCTCCTTCTCTGGTGAATCACTTGTTTGTTATCTTTGCCCGTATTTCTTTGGGCAGGAGGGTATGTTTCTTTTTCCCCTGCTTGGTCACGTTTCTCATTTGCTGTGCATTTATAAATGACTTTTCAGGCTGCTGCCGGCCTCTGTTTCTGTGGACTTGGCAGATAAATAGAAGGTAGTCTCCTTGTAACCAGAGACATCATTTTCCTTCCATGCTATTCTCGTTTCTACCTCTGTATTTTAAAGAAATACATTGTATTTCCGGCTCCTGACTCCTCATTTGTGGACATGATCTACTGAGGTAGGATTGTGACAAATGGCAATTACAGTGATTACAGTTTCCATGGCCCTCCATTCCCCTCCTCCTCATTCCCCTGTGGTTGCATTGACAGCTTTGGACACATTCACAATCAGACTTGATGTTCCTGTGGTCAGGCACCCATTTTCACAGCTCATGTTGCTTTCCTTGTATGATGCTTTGTTTTTCCTGGAGTTAAAACTTGCTTTAGTTTTCATGACCTTTTTTTTTTTTCATGCATTATTTATATTTGTACTCAGTGTTTTCCATATTTTACTGTTTTCTTGCCATTTCCATATGAATTTAAGTTCCTTATGTTAGTGGTTTCTCCTTATGTGACTTTCTCCCGGGTGCGAGTCCTCAGTGCAGGATGCGATGTCAGCTGAATGCTTCCAAAGCACCTTTTGCAGTGTGAACGCCCGGGTGTGTAGGAAGTGCGAGTTCCCCGAGCATCCTCTCTCACCCGCGCTGTGTTCCTAGGCCCTCTCCAGTGTGGGCTCTCAGATGCCTCACTGGCTTCGAGCTGTGCCCCAAAGCTTTCACTATACAGGTGGGTTTTCTCCCCATTGGAAATTGCTGCATGTTTAATAAGCTTGAGGCTCTTGGTACGATTTCTATAAGGGTGAGTTTTTTCTCCAGCATCAATTCTTTGATGCATAAGGTCTGAATTCCCTTTGGGCACAGGTACCATGTTTCCAAGATGCCTGCTGTGCGCGGGTGCATTTGAGTGCAGATTTCAGCTTCTCACACCCACACCTGGGTCACTCCCTCCTTGGGTTTGGCTCTGTGTCGTCCTCTGCAGCACCTGTGGGGGAATGGCCGTGTTCTGAGTTTCTCCTCCTCTGTGGCATCCCTCTGGAACTCTGTCCTGCCCCTGCCTGCATAGTTGCTGCCCCGGCCACCTGCATGTCTGCCATCCTGGACTTTCCTCCCTTCACCTCTGCTCCAGGCCGCCCACCCGCCTCCTCCTGGCCAGGGTCCCTACCTGGGTGCAGGAGCCTCCCTGCCGTCTGAGGAAAGGCTAATGTTATGCGTTTCCATGACCATTTCTGAGACAGTTTCTGAAGGAGCCTTCCTCCACCTTTCCTTGGTGATCGTGTAACTAGATGGAAGTGCTTTCCCCAGCTTGAGGAGGTTGCCCAGCTGTCTTCTCTCTTCCAGGCTGAGGAATCTGCTGCCATGCGGGTTCCCCATCCTGTGTGTGACCCGGATGACCTCACTCAGTATTTCCTCCTTCCCGGGTGCTCTGAAGATTCACCATGAACCACCTTGCAGGGGCTCTTTTTATTTTTTATTGATGCCCAGCCGGTTGTTGTTGTCTCTTTCTCTCTCTCTTTTTTTTTTTTTTTTTTTGGAGACAGAGTCTCGTTCTGTGGCCCAGGCTGGAGGTGCAGTTGTGTCATTGCGGCTCACTGCAGCCTGACCTCCCAGGCTCAAGCAATTATCCCTCCCCAGCCTCCTGAGTAGCTGGGACTACAGGCATGCACCACCGTGCCTGGCTGATTTAAAAAAAAAATTTGTTTATTAGAGACAGGGTCTCGCTATATTGCCCAGGCTAGTTTTGAACTACTGGGCTCAAGCAATTCTCCTGCCTTGGCCTCCCAAAATGGTGGGATTACAGGTGTGAGCCACCACTCCTGGCCTGTTTTTGTCTTTTTTTTTTTTTTAAGACAGCTCTACTGAGATGTATTTTATATGAAGTCAGTGAATCTTTTTCCTTGAGTTTTGATAAGCAGTCATTTGTTTAGCATTCACCACAATCAAGGTAATATTTCCATCGCCCCAAACAAGCTCTTTCATGATCCTTTGCAGTTAATCCTCTACCCCAATGCAGGTAACTACTCATCTGCCTTCTTCACTGTGGATTAGTTTTGCTTTTTTTTAGGTTTTGATAAAACTGAAGCTGTGTGGTTTGTGCTCTTCTTGTGTTTGGCTTCTTTCAGTGAACAAAGTGTTTCTGAGATTGACCTATGGCATCGCATCTGTCAGAAATTCTGTTGGTGCTTGGTAGAGTTCCATCGTGTGCATATACCGTGGTTCGTTTATCTGTCCACCTGTTGATGGACACTTGGGTTGTTTCCAGTTTTTGCCTATTTTGAATAAAGCTACTAGGGACATTTGTGTGCAGATATATTTTTATTTCTTTCTCTTTTTTTAGATGTAGTCTCACTCTGCCGCTCAGGCTAGAGGGTAGTGGCGAGATCTCGGCTCACTGCAGCCTTTGCCTCCTGGGTTCAAGCGATTCTCTTGCCTCAGCCTCCCAAGTAGCTGAGATTACAGGCGCCTGCCACCACACCTGGCTAATTTTTGTATTTTTAGTAGGCACAGGGTTTCACCATGTTGGCCAGGCTAGTCTTGAACTCCTGACCTCAGATGATCCACCCATCTCAGCCTCCCAAAGTGCTGGGATTACAGGTGTCAGCTAGTGTGCCCAGCAATATTTATATTTCTTTAAGTAAAAATTTAGGAGTAGAATCGCTGGGTCATGTGATAAGTATATATAACTTAATATAAGTATGTGTAAGTTCAGTCTTTAGAATAAACTGCCAAAATGTTTTCCAATGATTGTGACATTTAGAACTCCCACTAGCAAGATAGAATTCCAGTTGCTCTACACTTGTTATAGTCCGTCTTTTCTCTTTAGCCATTTGAGTGAATGTGTAACTGTCTCTCATTGTCGTTTTAATTTGTGTTTTCCTAATGGGTAAAGATGCTTGTCTACATTCTTTTATGAGGTGCTTTTTCAAATATTTTGCCCAATTTTTTACTGGGTTGTCTTACCAAGTTGCAAGAGTTTTTAGAAATGTATATGTTTGGGAATCAAGGGCCTTGTCAGATGTATGTGTCGTGAAGATCTTCTCCCAGGCCGGCTACCTTTTTGTTTCCTTAACAGTGTCTGTCAAAAAGCAAAGGTTGGCTGGGTGTGGTGGCTCACACCTGTAATCACAGCACTTTGGGAGGCCGAGGTGGGCAGATTGCCTGAGTTTGGGAGTACAAGACCAGCTTGGCCTAAAGTGGTAAAACCCTGTCTCTACTGAAAATACAAAAATTAGTCAGGCGTGATGGCGGGTGCCCGTAATCCCAGCTACTCGGGAGGCTGAGGCAGGAGAATCACTTCAACCAGGGAGGCGGAGGTTGCAGTGAGCTGAGATCATGCCACTGCACTCTAGTCTAGGCAACAGAGCAAGACTATGTTTCAAAAAACAAGCCAAGGCTTTTAAAGTTTTCTTTGTAGCTCAGTTTATCAATATTTCCTTTTATGGTTTGTCCTTTTGTGTCTTATAGAAGACACCTTTACCTACTCCAAGGTTGTGAGGAGTTTCTCCTATGTTTTCTTCTAGAAGTTTTTTTGTTTTAGCTCTTACATTTGCCTCTGACCCACTTTGAGTTCATTTTTATGAATGATGTGAAGGAAGAGTTGAGGTTCATTTTTTTCTTCATATAGCTAGCAGTTCTGAAACCATTTATGGAAGAGATTTTCCTTTCCTTATTGAATTACTTTGACAGCTTTGTTGACAATCAATAAACCACATATATGTGAGTCTGTTTCTGGATTCTATTCTGTTCCACTGATCTTTGTGTCTGGTTTATAGGAATACTTGAAATTGGACAATGTTAAGTCTTCCAGCCACATCCTTTGTGTTAAAAAATAATTGTTTTTGGCTGGGCGTGGTGGCTCATGCCTGTAATCTCAGCACTTTGGGAGGCTGAGGCGGGTGGGTCACTTGAGGTCAGGAGTTCAAGACCAGCCTGCCTAACATGGTGAAACCTCATCTCTACTTAAAATACAAAAAACTAGCCAGGCATGATAGTGCATGCCTGTAATCCCAGCTACTCGGGAGGTTGAGACGGGAGAATCGCTTGAACCTGGGAAGCAGAAGTTTCAGTGAGCTGAGATCATGCCACTGCACTCCAGCCTGGGTGACAAGAGTAAAACTCCGTGTCAAAAAAAAAATTGTTTTCACTATTCTATGTTCTTTGCATGCCTACCCTTAATTTTTGAATCAGCTTGTCAGCTTCTATAAGAACACTTGCTGGGATTTTGATTGGGAATGCATTGAAGCTAGATGAATTTTGGGAGAATTGATAGGTTATTAATATTTCATATTCCAGCCCACACACATGCTTATATCTCTCCATTCTGTGTAGACTTAACAGCTTCACAGCTTCTCTCAGCCATGTTTTATGGTTTTTCAGGGTAACATTTTGTATATAGTTTAACTTTATTCTGTATCTTTTGTGTTTTGGATTCTATTGTAAATGGTGTTCTCCTAATTTCATTTTCCAGTTGTTTGTTACTAGTCTGTAGAAACGTAATTAATAATTTGTATATTGACTTTATATTTTGTGACCTTGCTATACTTATTTATTCTAGTGGCATTGAGAAAATTCCTTAAGATTTTCTATGTACAAGATCACGTTGTCTGTATATAAAGTCATTTGTATTACTATTTAATATGTATGCTCTTTTTTAATTATAAAGCTGTTTTTTTTTTTTTGCCTTACTGCACTGTTTAGTACCTCAGATAGAATATTGAATAGAATTGGTGAAAGAAGACATTTTTGCTTGTACTTCATCTTAGAGAATAAACATTTACTGTATTAACCATTGAAATGATGAATGTTGGTTGTAATTTTTTTCATAGATGCCCTTTATTAGGAGTTCCCTGCCCCTGTGCCCCACTGTTTTTTTTTTGAGACAGGGTCTCACCCTGTGGCCCAGGCTGGAGTACAAGTGGTATGATCATAGCTCATTGTAGCCTCATTCTTCTGGGCTCAAGCAGTCCTTCTGCCTCAGCCTGCTTCATAGCTGGGACTACAGGCACACAGCACCACGCCTGGCTAATTAAAAAAGAAAAATTTATAGAGGGGATTTTGCCACCTTGCCCAGGCTGATCTTTTTTTGTGTGTGTGAAAAACTCTAATATTGCGTTTAATTTATAATAGGAGTTACTTCCCAAAAATGTTAATCACAGCTGGATTGAAAGAGTCTTTGGGAAATGTGGCAATGTTGTTTATATAAGTATACCACATTATAAGTCTACTGGAGATCCAAAGGGATTTGCATTTGTGGAATTTGAAACAAAAGAACAAGCAGCAAAAGCAATTGAGGTAGGTCCAGATCCTGAAGTCAATCAGGGAAGAGAAGCAGCTCTGAAGATGCAGAATCCCTAGCTCCCCGATCAAAAGTAAAGAAAATTATTCAGAAAGACATCATTAAGGAAGCTTCAGAAGCTTCCAAGGAAAATAGAGGTAAAATTACAAGGTTTTAATTAGATTAAGTTAAGCTTCTGTTTCACCCATTTCACAGCCCCATGTCTTAACGGAGTGCTTTTTTATTTATTTCAAGATATAGAAATCTCTACTGAAGAGGAAAAGGATACTGGAGATCTAAAAGATAGCTCTCTCTTGAAAACAAAAAGGAAACATAAGAAAAAACATAAAGAGAGACATAAAATGGGAGAAGAAGTTATACCATTAAGAGTACTATCAAAGTAAGTCTGTGGCTTAAATTCTGTCATTGGCTTAACAATGAAACCAGGCTGATCTTGAACTCCTGAGCTCAAAGGATCCACCCACCTCGGCCTCCGTCGCCTGGCCAGGAGTTCCCTTCTATTTTAAGTTTGCTTAGGGTATTTTTTTCATGAATACATATTGAATTTTGTCAGATGCCTTTTCTGTATTTATTGAGATGATTATATGACTTTTCATTTTTAGTCTGTTGATACAATGAATTACATTAAATGATTTTCAAATGTTGAACCAGCCCTTCCATCCCCAGGACAAACACAAATTGTGTTTATTTTATATATTGAGGGATTCGATTTGCTAATATATTGTTGATGATTTTTGTGTCAATGTTCTTGGCAGATATTGGTCTCTAGTTTTTTTTTCCTCATAATGTATTTCTCTTGTTTTGGTGTTGGGGTAATGTTGGGCTAAAAAAGTGAGTTGGGAAGTATTAAGGTAAAAGGAAAATAAATATTAAATTCACTGGTAAAGCAATCTGGGAGTGGAGTTTTCTTAGAAGATATTAATTATGAATTTAATTTCTTTAAATATACATATGATAATAGATTTTCTATTTAGCATTGTGCCAGCTTTGGTAATTTGTAACTTTCAAGGGATTTGTCAGTTTTATTTAAGTAGTTGAATTTACTGGCATAAGGTTTATATTTCTTTATTTTCCTTTTAATATACCTGCGATGTGTAGTGACAATGTCCTGTTTGTTTCCTGAGGTTGGCAATTTCTTTCATTTTTCTTTACTTTGATTAGTCTGATTTATCAGCTTTATTAATCTTCTAAAAAATCTGCTTTTAGTTTTTATTTTCTCTATTTAATACTTAATTTCCTTTTACCTTTATTATTATTTTGTATTTTGGGTTTAATTTGTTATCCTTGTGTAGTTTTTTAAGGGGAGCGTTAGAGTTAGTTATTGAAGCCTTTTTTCATTTTGAAGACAGATATTTAAAGCTGTCGATTCCTCTCTAAGCAGCACTTTAGCCGTGCATTATATATTTTTGTAGGCCATGTCTTTCATCATTCTCTTTAAAATATTTTGTTTCCCCTGTGGATTCTTGTTTTATCACTGGGTTATCTAGAAGTCAGATGTTTAATTTCCAAATACTTAAAGAGAGATTCTAAGTAGCTTTTTGTGTTGTGGTTTCTGGTTTAATTCTGTTGTCAGGGAACATACTGTGTGATTTTCATCCTTTTAAATTTATTGGGACTTAGGGTCCGCCACATGCCTTACATTGCAGAATGTTTAATATGCATTTGAAAAGAATATTCTGCTGTTTGAAGGTAGAGTGTCTTCACTGTCAATTCAGATTGGTTGTTGGTAGTGTTTGCGTCTCCTTTACCACTTTCCTGTCTTTGGTCCTATTAGTAGGTTAATCTGAGAGGAGGGTGGAAGGTCCTGAGCTGTGTGCTTGTAACCCGTCGTTTGGTTCTGTCAGTTTTTACTTTGTGTATTTTCAAAGTCTGTTATGTTTACACATATTCAAGTTTTTGATATTAGTTGATGAATTAACCCTTTTGTCATTATGACATGTTGCTTTTTATCACTGGTGGTAATCCTTGTCCCAAAAGTCTACTTCATTTAATGTGGATGTGGATTCAAGAGTGCTTGTGAATAGTGGCTGCACAGTGTATGTTTCCTTCCTTTCACTTTTAACCTCTTGTTGTCTTTCTCTTTAAAGTGAATTTTTTGCAGATGCCATGTAGTTGCTCTTGCTTTTTTATTCATCTGACAATCTCTTGGAGTGTTTGAACCAATTGCATTTAATGGGATTATCCATAAGGCTTGGTTTTACCATCTGGTCTGTTTCTGTTTTTCTCTTTTATTTTTCTTCCATCTTTTAAGGGTTATTTTGGATTTTTTTTTTAGTACTCCCTTTTATCCTCCAGTGTTTTGTGGGGGTTGCTTTAGGGTTCCTGTCTGCATGTTTAGACCATCACAGGCTGCCTGCAAGTCAAAGTGATGCCACTGCACAAATAGCAGAAGATGTGTCTTTTACTTGCTGACCTTTGTGTTGTCATTCATTTTACCCCAGCTGTGCTGTTTTGGCTTTCTTTTATCTTTTAAAGTATTTAAAAATTGAGAGCAAAAGTCATTAATATTTATCCACATAATTTCCATTCTTCTTGTTGTTAATTTCTTTGCATACTTCGAGAGTTTCACATAGTTTGGTCTCAGGATCTCTTCTGTGTGGGTGTGTGTGTGTTTTTTTTTTTAGCCAGGCGTGGTGTGGGTGCCTGTAATCCCAGCTACTCGAGAGGCTGAGGCAGGAGAATTGCTTGAGCCCAAAAGGCAGAGGTTGCAAGGAGCCGAGATCATGCTATTGCACTCTAGCCTGGGCGACAAGAGTGAAACTCCATCTGAAAAAAAAGAAAAAGTAGATACTTCCCTCAAATGTCTGATGATCTTTTACTGCCTGCTCAAATTTAAAAGTGAGTAGTAAAAACTTTTCTCATCAGGGCCAGTCTTTTAAACTAGACTTCACTGTAGGCTAGTTTGGTTCCTGACCTTAGTATTTTAGGTTTCTGTAGGCTAGTCATTCCCCAGATGATACTTTTCTACTCTCGTGTCTGAAGAGCATATAGCTAGCTGGCCACGTTCTTGGAATTGGTGGGAGAAGACTGGGGAGTTTAACGTTCAGTATGTGAACTTTCACTGCATCTCCCCATTTTCAGTGCAGTTTTCCCAGACCGCAACTGAGCCTGGACTCTCCTAGTCTATACATACAATATTTCACTCTTCCCAGAGAATAAACTTTCAATCTGCTTCCATAATGGAGAAGAGGATTCTTTCTGCTTGTTAGACTCTCAACCATTCCCTCTATCTCAAGGTACAACTTCACTCCCACCTCCAGAAGCACCTAGGGCCTAAAAAAACCATGATCTCTTAGGGGGTCCTGTGTTGTAAGTTAGGTCATTTCACAGCTTTCCCTGTTGGGAACACTTGGTTTCCAAATACTGTGTTGATTCTTTTTCCTCTTTTCTTTACCCTTTGGATTTGTGCTTTGTTGTTATTGTTCCTGTTGTTGTTGTTGTTACCCTTTAGTATGGTTTTAATGGAGTTTCTATAGAAAGAGTTAGTGCATGACCTAATGTAAATGGCGAGTTAATGCGTGCAGCACACCATGTCACATGTATACATATGTAACAAACCTGCACATTGCGAACATGTACCCTAGAACTTAAAGTATAAAAAAAAAAACAGTTAATGCATGGATTCACTTGTAATCTTCAACTAGACGTTTCTGTTTTCTCTTAACTCCCCTACAGCTGGGGATTTACTTCCACTCCACTGAAACAGCGCTTGTCCAGCCATTACTGATGACAGATTGCCCAGAACAGTGGTCAGTATTCGTCTCATTTGATCCATCTCCATCTTTTCACCTTGAAACACTTAAAACATCTTTAATTTTGTTGTGAAATTGATAAATACAAGAGTATATAAAACATGAAGCATAATATGAATATCTGTACACCCTCCACCCAAATTAAACAATAAGATTATTATCATTGCTTTGCACAGTTTGTGTGAACTTTTCTTCCTGTTCGTGGCTTCCCAAGACACTGTTAGGTTTTGGTTCCTCTCCCACTTCACTAACTACTACTTCTTGTTCTTTTTTAACTCTCCCTCAGTTCAGGGCATTTGTTTTTTTTGTTTTTTATTTTTTTTGAGACGGAGTCTCGCTCTGTCACCCAGGCTGGAGTTCAGTGGCGCGATCTCGGGCTCACTGCAAGCTCCGCCTCCCGGGTTCATGCCATTCTCCTGCCTCAGCCTCTCCGAGTAGCTGGGACTACAGGCACCCGCCACCACGCCTGGCTAAGTTTTTTGTATTTTTTTAGTAGAGACGCGGTTTCACCATGGTCTCGATCTCCTGACCTCGTGATCCGCCTGCCTCGGCCTCCCAAAGTGCTGGGATTACAAGCGTGAGTCACTGCGCCCGGCTGGGCATTTCTTTTTTAATCTGTACATATTCCTTCAGTGATATCATCTAATTGTATGATTTTTACTATCATCTATAAAATAATGTTTCCCAGGATAATGTTTACTCCACCTCTTTCTTATCTAAGTGGCATCTCAGAGTTAACATACCCAAACCAAATTCTTGATTTCTCCTCCTAAACCTGCCCTTTCCCCCATGTTCTGTATCTCAGGAAATGACCATTTCATCCTTCTAGTTGCTCAGGGGGAAAACCATAGAGTCATTTTTGACTTCCCTCTTTTTCTCAAATTTCACGTCGTATTCACCAGCAAATCCTATGGTTTCATCCACAAACAAATCCAGAGTTTATTTATCATCTCCACGGTTACTGCTATCATCTCTCATCTGGATTATTGCATCTGCTTCCTATTTGCTCATGATGCTTTCCATTTATGGACCTTATAGAGTATTCTTAGAAGTCAGAGTGAGCCTGCTAAAATATTTAGATCATCACTCTGCTCTGCTTCAAACTCTTACTCAGAGTAACATACAAAGTTCTCTTACTGAGAGTAACATACAGAGTTCTATAATAGGGTACAAGAGACTACCTCATCTGGTCCCTTTTATCCTTCTGACTTCATCTCTTACTACTTTCTCTTACTCCACTCCAGCCAAACTGGCCTTCTTGCTGTCTTCAAGGATGCTAAGAATGCTCCAACCTCAAGGCCTTTATACTTGTTCCTTCAACCTGGAATGTTCTTCCCCTGGGCATCTGCATGGCTCACTCCTTCACTTCTTTTCAGAGAGAGGCCTTTTCTAATTAATCCACATAAAACAGTAAGCATCCATACTATTCATTTGTTTGTTTAGTAAACTCTATCCCTCCCCACTAGAGTGTAAACTTCATGAGGGCAGGGACTTGTTTGTCTATTTCGTTCACTGTTGCACCCTAGTACATGGCATACATTAAGTACATAATAAATATTGTTTGAATAAATGAATGAATTCTAGGTATTGATTATGGGTAGAGCTGGGTACTTTTTTTTTCCTGTTGCCTAGGGCTTTTCAGTTTCTTTTGGTTTCATTTGCTGACCTGTAACTTTATGAACTACTGACTTTGCTTTTACATAGGAAACCTATCTGTGTTCTAAGACATCAGTTGTCCATACACCCAGTATTTTGCATCCTTTGGCTGTTGGTTTATTTCTTAGTAAGTTGGTCTCGTAACTTTTTGAATCAGAGTCTTCACTTTTATTGAAGCTAACCTTTTGGCTCTGGAGGAAAATGAAGGAGAATATTTAATGTAGGAAAGAATGGCTGATTTCTTACTGAACTTTTCCTTAACTTGAAAATTCTCATGGTTTATGTTTAATACAATATAGATTTTTAATTATTAGAGTGCCTTAAGTGTTAAGTATTTTTTATTTTGATTAAAAGGTAACAAAAACAATTTTTTAATGATGTTCTTTTAAAAATTTTTTTGTAACAGACCAATGTAAAGGAAAAACAGAAAAAACTTGTCGAACAATTAACTGGATTAATAAATAGTTCACCTGGACCACCTACACAAAAATTATTAGCTAAAAATCTCGCAGCCCTTTATAGCATTGGGGATACTTTTACAGTTTTTCAGACACTTGATAAATGCAATGACATTATCAGAGATAAAGATGACACTGCGGCCTACTTTCCAACAAAATTGTAAGTACTTACTTTAACAGGGGCCCTTGAAGTTTTATTTTTTCTTTCAAGGAAACTTAGGAGACTATGGACCATAAAAACCCCCAGGTGGGTGGAACCTGCAACATGCTGCTAACAATGAAAGCTCTAAGTGGATTGAGTTGTGATGGGAAGATAATGAGTTAAATTTTAGGCATGCTGATTCTGGAATACAAATGGGAATATCCAAATGACAGTGTATAATAGGTAGTTGGAAATTCTAATTGGGATTTTAGAGATTTGTTGGGAATGTAGTTTTGGTGAGTAGGCTGAATTCTTTGATATGAGCAAAGTTACCTAGGAGGAGGAGTATATTTGAGAAGAGAAGATGGCTAGGGATACAACTCTAGAACATCAACATTCAAGGGGCCATGGTCAGTGTAATAGCTTACAGAGGAAATGGAGAGATTTTTCAAAACCTGGATTCTAATTTTTAGGTCTACTTTTAGGTATTTACCTGGTATCACTAGGTAACTACCTAGATATATTGTGATTAGATTTTTGTGTTTTGTTTAGGATAGATAAAGACCTCAAAATTTTAGAGGAGATTAGACGGTACTAATACTTTCTAGTTTGTTTTGAAGTTTGAAGCTATGTTAATACTTTGATGATTTAGTTCACTGCCACTTAGCATATATACACATAATTTTATAGTTCTGGTTAAGTAGAATTGATTATACATTCATATGTATTTCCAGTGGATCCATGGGTCCTATTTGGGAAATCTCTAATGTATGCCGGCATGTGATGCCAGTCATTTTAAATTTATTATCAGCCTACAGGGTATCAAAAAGCATGAGATTTGGAGTTGAAAAGGTGAAAGTTGATTCCCTGCTTCTACTGTTTATTATGTGTTTGATTGTGAGCTAAATTTAGTTAACCTCTCATCTTTAGATTGCTCAGATCACATAGCTTTTATTTATTTTTATTTGTTGGAGCAGGAATGGCTCACCTCATGGTAGACCACCTGCCCACTTCCAAGATCCAACTACACATAGCTATTAGATGGTGGGTTCTAGCATTTAGGCACAGGTCTGCCAGACTCCAAAGCATCCGCTCTTAACCACCATGTCCTACTTTTGTCTTTAAGGTAAACCCACAGCTATTCACTTACTATTGAGCTAAGTGACACTGGGGTCATTTCTTGCTCCTGAAGAAGTGTGTTTCTATTACTTTATTGTTCCAAGTGCTCTGTTAATGTAATTTAGATTAAATTTTACAGGTTTACAAATAGTATAGTATTATTTGTAAATTAAGGGGCAGACACTGTGAGCAATGCAAATGTATGGGATATATTCCCTGTTTCTGGAGTTTACATTTCCACTGGCAGGACAAGATAGAGACATATAAAATGGTCAAGTTACAACACAGTAAATGATATACTTTTGTCAAAATGAGTGATTGACATTAAGTGTTATATATAATGACAGAAGAGAGGGATTGTTGAGGATTGACATAATTTGGAAAGTCTTCATAGAAGCAAAGCTTAGGGGCTGGGCACCGTGGCTCACGCCTGTAATCCCAACACTTTGGGAGGCCAAGGCAGGCAGATCACCTGAGGTCAGGAGTTTGAGATCAGCCTGGCTAACGTGGTGAAACCCTGTCTCTACTGAATATACAAAATGATCTGGGAATGGTGGCATGCACCTGTAATCCCAGCTACTCAGGAAGCTGAGGCAGGAGAATGGCTTGAACCCAGGAGGCAGAGGTTGCAGTGAGCCGGGACCACGCCACTGCACTCAAGTACGGGTGACAGAGTGAGACTTTGTCTCCCAAAAAACAAAAAGAAATACTTGGATTTCTTCCCAAAGAATGGGTATAATTTATTATGTACATATATAGATTCTTTTGTATTCCTAACAAGAATACAATTTAACTATAGTATTTAACAAGAATACAGTGTAAATATAGTATAGTATTTGTTGCAGTTGTGAAGGATAAACAAATTGTTTTTGATAGTTGAAATTAAGGATTATAGCCAAAAGTGTCCTAGACAAATGCAAATTGATTTCTGAAGAGAAAAGTATAATTGTGTCATTAACCTGAACAATGACCAGTGAAATTGTCACTTCTTAAGGGGCTGCGGTGGCTTGTGTCGGAGCATTTTATGAAAAAATGGGGAGAATGTTGGGCAGCGCATTTCCAGAAACAGTAAATAATCTATTGAAATCTCTGAAAAGTGCAGAGGTAGGTTTTACAACCGATATTATTTGAATATTTGCTTGTGGCAAGAGTTAGATGTCAGCTAAAATATGTTTGTTTCTTTTTCTGTCACTGTGGTATTCATATTGCTTAGCAAGGAGGTAATTTCAAATTATTACTTGTCCCTTCTTTTAACATATATCAGGGGGAAGGGAAAGAATGCTTTTCTTTGACAAGGAATAGGGCTACCTATTATTTTTTATTTAGTCCTATGGTACTTTTGGATTGGCTTTTGTTTTCTTTTTTCTTTTTTGGTGCCATAGCTAATGTGTTAATTTCCTGGTTGCTGTAATAAATTACCTTAGACTGGGTGGCTTAAAACAACAATTTATTGTCTCACTGTTCTGGAAGCTGGAGGTCTGCGATAAAGTGTCAGCAAGGCCATGTTTCCACTGAAGTAGATTTAGGGAAGAATGCTTCCTTTCCTTCTTACCTTCTAGTGGTTGCTGGAAATCTTTGATCTTCCTTGGCTTGTAGATGCATCTCTCCCATCTCTGCCTCATTTGTCACATCACCTTTTTCCTGTCCCTTTGTGTTTTGTGTCTAAATTATTTTCCTTTTCAGTGAAACCAGCCTGGATTAGAATTGGATACCTCTTCTGGGAACTATTTGTCTATTCATTCATTAAAAAAGAATTGAGGACATATTATTTGTCAGGCATTAAACATACAAAGATGGTCCTGACCTCAAAGAACTTACAGTTTAGTGGAAGAGATCTAAGTGTGAATAAGCATTGTGATACACTGTGATGAGTATACTATTAGAACTAACAATAAGCACTATAAGAATATGGATAAAAGAGTTTGAGTTAGTCAGGAGAAGATGAAGGTTTGCTATATTTCTGACATGTTTTCTTAAATGTGTTGGATGTTTTCTGCTTCATCTTTTGGATCGTTTATATATTATTAATTTTTACTTAATATTTTACATTCTGAAATATTTTATATATTGAGATATGATATTGAAGCTTTTGAATCTGTCTTCATATTTTCATTGTATTATATGTACTTCAGTAAGTCATAGAAATATTGGAATATATTTACTTAAAACCTAATTTTTTAGAAAGATATTATTTAATTGACTATTCTTACTTGCCAGGTACTTTCTAGAATACTTAATTTTATTGTACTTTTCATTATTTACTGTTTATAATTTGGAGGTAAGACCATTAGACCCAAAGAACTTTTGTCTTGGTATGTTCTTGTTTAAATATGGAATTTATTTTACAAAATAGTTTTGTATACATGTCTAGTCTCAAGGGCGAAGTGAAATCTTAATGGGTCTACAGAAAGTTCTAAGTGGAATGAGTGGTGCAGCAGCTTCCTCTCATCGCGATATTTAAAAGAATGTCAGGTCTCTCTTGACTGATGGTCAATGGCTGTTCGATGTGCAGTGGCCAAGGTTAGTACTCAACCAATTTAGAATACTGCTCTTTATCCTTCTTGCTCTTAAACAGTCAAGGATTTTTTTTCTTTTAAAATTTTAAATTATGTTTTGTGTTCCAACGGATTAGTTTCATTTTCTAGAATTATATATAATAGTATCACATAATGAGATGTACGTTTATGTATGTGTATTCTGGCTTCTTTCACTTAGTATAATTATTTTGAAATTCATTTATGTTGCCATATGTATCCATAGTTCATTCCTTTTTATTGCTGAGTAGTATTTCATTGTATGGATATGTCACATTGATTTGTTCACTCACCTGTTATAAACATTTGAGTTGCTTCCAGTTTTGATTATTACAAAAAAAGCTGCTGTGAACATCTGTATATAAGTTTTTGCATGAACATATGCTTTCATTTCACTTCAGCAAATACCTAGGGATGGAATAGCTGATTGATAGGGCAGATTTAGTTTAACGTTCAGAAAACTACAAAACTGTTTTCCAAAGTACTTGTGCCATTCTACATTTCTGCTAGCAATGTATGAGAATTTCACTTCCTCCATATCATCACCATTGTTTGTTACTGGCAGTCTTTTTAATTTAAGCCATTCTAATGGATACATATCTCATTGTATCTCATATCTCAGTGGTATCTCATTGTGGCTTTAATTTGCATTTCCCTAATGACTAATGATAAGCATATTTTCAGGTGCTTATTTGCCATCCATATCTTCTTTGAAGAAGGATGTGCTCAATGTTTTGTCCACTGTTTTCTTGTGTTGTTTTATAATTATCGACTTTTGTGAGTGTGTTATAGGTTTATTACATATTCCTTTATCAGATATGTGATTTACAAATATTTTTCCGAATGGGTGGCCTGTCTCTTTATTCTCTAAACAGTGCCTTGTAAGGAAAAGACATTTTGAATTTCATCCAATGTATCAATTTTTCTTATATGGATTGTGCTTTTGGTGTTGTATCTAAGGAAACATTTCATAAACCAGGGTTTGTCCTATGTTTCCTTCTAGAAGTTTTATAGTTTTATATTTAGATGTATGATCCATTTTGAGTTAATTTTTGTATGTGGTGTAAGGTTTGAATCAAAATTTTTTGGCTTTTTTTCAATATGGATATCCACTTCTTCCAGTACCATTTCGAAAAGGCTTTTCTTCACTAAACTCCCTTTGCACCCTTTGTTGAAAATCAGTTGTGTGAATATGTGTAGGTATAATTTTGGACTTTCTATTCTGTTTCTTTGATCCATTTGTCTATCTTTATGCCAACAACAATTTTCTTCATTACAGTACCTTTGTAATAAGTCTTGATATCAGGCGCTGTTAGCCTTCCAACTTTGTTCTTTTTCAAAATTGTTTTGCCTGTCTAGGTTTGTCAATGTCTACAAAAATACCATGCTGGGATTTTGATTCAGGTTGCATTGAATTTGGAGAGAATTGCCATCCTAACAATATTAAGTCTTCCATCCTATGGACATGATATATCTCTCCATTTATTTTGGTCTTTGATTTCTCTTAGCAACATCTTGTACTGTTAAACATACAGATATTGACAGAATACAAATAAGTCTGGGGAAATATGACTAAAATCATGAATTCTATCAGTGTCAACATCCAGGCTGGGCATGGTTGCTCACGCCTGTAATCCCAGCACTTTGGGAGGCCGAGATGGGTGGATCACCTGAGGTCAGGAGTTTGAGACCAGCCTGGCCAACATAGTGAAACCCCATCTCTACTAAAAATACAAAAATTAGCCAGGCATCATGGCACTTGCCTGTCAATCATTTGTCAGCATCTATTGAGATAATGATTTGATTTTTCTTCTTTAGTTTGCTAATGTGGTGAATAACATTGATTAGTTTTAGGATTTTAACCAATATTGCATTCCTAGGATAAATCTCACTTGGTCGTGATATATTATCCTTATTATATATTATTGTATTAGAGTTGCTAGAAGTTTGTTTAGAAATGTGTATCTGTGTTCATGAGGGATATGGGTATGTAGTTTCTTTTTCATGTAGTGTCTTTATCAGGTTTCAGCATCAAGGTGATACTGACATAGGATTAGTTGGAAAGTTCCTTTCAATTTTCTGGAAGAGTTTGTGTAGAATTGGCATTATTTCTTACCTGAACATTTTGTTGAATTCACTGGTGTAGCCATCTCCGAGAGTTTTTTTGAGGGAAAGATTTTGAAGTACAGAATCAAATTTTAACACGGATACTGGGCTATTCAGGTTATCTGTTTCTTCTTGAGTGAATTGTCTGTTTCCTCTAAGTTATCAATTTTATTGGCATAAAGTTGTTCACATATTCTCTTTAACTTTTTAAAACATGTTAAATCTGTAGTGATTTGACCTCTCTCATTTCTAATTTTGGTAATTTGTATTTTTACTGTTTTTTTTTTTCCTGATCCGCCTGACTAGAGATTTATCAAATTTATTAGTTTTCTTGAAGAAGCAACTTTGGTTTCATTTCTACTCTTTTTTTAGTTTCCTAGTCATTAATTTCCTTTATTATTTCCTTTTTCTGCTTACTTTGTGTTGAATTTGCTCTCCTTCATCTAGTTTTTTAAGGGTGAAGCTGAGGTTATTGATTTGAGACCCTTCTTCTTTTCTAATGTGGTGGTTTAGTGTTGCGTTTCTCCCTAACTAGAAACTCACTCAAGGCAGTAGGCTGGGACAATTGTAGGGTTCATCTTGTTTTTTCCTCATCTCTTAAGGATACCTTAAGATGCATCACTGCCTGATGTCCAGTGTCTTGAAAACTGTTGTTTCATTTATTTTGTCGAGTTTTTTTGTTATCTCAAGAGAGGTGGTGAGTCTGGTTCTTACTATTCCATTTTGGAAGCAGATGTTGTAGGATGTTATTTACTTTTTTGTTTTTAATTCCAGTGTCTACTAGAACTACAGAATGAAGCTGTATTTATGTGGACTGCTGAACTAGAAAATATGGCCACTCTCTGCTTTAAGGCTTTGGAAAACTCAAATCATGGGGTACAAGTGGCAGTATCTAAACTTTTAGGAAGAGTCATGGCCACAGCATTAATGCCGAAACAGGCAACAGGTGTTGTTTGCCCTTGATTTAGACCATAACAGACCTAATTAGTTATTACATACAGGCAAGTCACTGTAATGGATTTAAAATTTTTAAGTATCTTTGTCTACTTTTTCATAAAATGAAGGAACCTGGCCAGGCGCAGTGGCTCATGCCTGTAATTCCAGCACTTTTGGGAGGCCGAGATGGGTGGGTCACGAGGTCAGGAGTTCAAGACTAGCTTGGCCAAGATGCTGAAACCCCGTCTCTACTAAAAATACAAAAATCAGCCAGGCATGGTGGCATGCACCTGTAATCCCAGCTACTTGGGAGGCTGAGGCAGGAGAATCACATGAACCCGGGCGGCAGAGGTTGCAGTGAGCTGAGATAGTGCCACTGTACTCCAGCCTGGGCGACAGAGCAAGACCCCATCTCAAAAAATTAAAAAAAAAAAGAAAGAACACAAATGGCATTTTCCTTGATATAGTCACATTTTTTGTGATGATAATGTACAGGATATCTAGTAATTATGCTGGACATATAAGCACATAAGATTTATGAAATGATTTTGGATAATGTATAAGGTACTGGAATCTGGCACTTTATTTGCTGTTTATTTTAAGTCTCTGATGAGTAGATCCCCATTTCTACCACAGTATTAATTTTTAATTTTTCTTGATTATCATTATAAACAGAATCAGAGGCAGCATTGAGTTTTCAAATTACTCTTGCTTTGCTTCACAGTTCCACAGAGATATCTCAGGGTTGCCTGTGAGCAGATGCTGAGTGAACTCTGCCCCAGTCTTGTCCCCACTTCTACCCCACCTCTGTATCATAGAAAAAGAACCAGATGTTTTAGGTTCAAGTCCTGTCTCTTGTATTTATTAACTGTGAAACCCTATTTCACTTCTTTGAGCTTTGATTTCTTCATCTTTAATGATAATTATTTCAGTAGATGATGATGATGATGATGATGTAATGTTTTAAAGTGCTAACTTTGTGCCAGGCACTGAATTAAGTGTATTACAAAATTTAATCCTCATAAAAGCCCTGTGAATTATATGTACTGTTATTACTGTTTTATAGATGAGGAAATTGAGACTTAGAGAGATTCTGTAACTAATTTTCTAAAAACTGTTCTGTGTTGGAAATGAAATTAAAATCCCAGGCAGCCAGATACCAAAGCTTGCATTCTTAGCCATGAGCTTTGTATCTCCTCTCTACAGAATTTTTGTGAGGATTGCATTTGCTACTATATGTGGAAGGACTTCCTAAAATATGAAACCCTGTACGAGGGATGCCGATTCAGTTGCATTCCCAGTAACATTTTAATCTACTGGTAACTACTGTATAGAAAGCACCGTGATGAGAAAAGTTTTTTGTGTCCACCTCAGGCGGGAATGAGAATTGAGATCAGTTAGTAGTAGCTGCTGTGGGTACGCTTTGTCCTTATTGTGTTACACACAGTATTATCATTATTATTAGACTATTTTGCATTGATTTACTGAATTTTATTTCTAGCTCTTTCCATTTTCTGAGCATTTTTTCCTTTGGAATTGAATTCAGGTTTACAAGTACATTGAAAATTTTCAGAACAAAATTATAAGGAGACTAAACCATTTCCCCACTGTAGTGACGTATCCTTAAAAATAATTACTTGAATTATTAAGCTAAGTGCCTCAGAAATATACTTGCTTATACTCTTATTTTTCTTCTTGACAGTAATGCGTCAGAATATGAAGCGAGCAACATTTGATGAAGTCTTAGAACTCATGGCCACAGGATTTCTGCGTGGAGGGTCAGGTTTCTTAAAGAGCTTTGGAGAAATGTTAAAAGTTGGAGGGTCTGTTAATCGTGAAGTGAGAGTTGGAGTTATGCAGGTTTGTAACACATACATGTAAAAGAATTTTGTCCAGGCGTGGTGGCTCATGCCTGTAATCCCAGCACTTTGGGAGGCTGTGGTGGGCGGATTGCCTGAGGTCAGGAGTTTGAGACCAGCCTGACTAACATGGTGAAACCCCATCTCTACTAAAAACACCAAAAAATTAGCCAGGTGTGGTGGCACACACCTGTAGTCTCAGCTTCTCAGGAGGCTGAGGCAGGAGAATCGCTTCAACCAAGGAGGTGGAGGTTGCAGTTAGCCGAGATTGCACCACTGCACTCCAGCCTGAGCGACAGAGTGAGACTCCATCTCAAAAAAAAAAAAAAAAAAAAGATTTTGTTCATATCACTTGTGAAACTTCATGGAAAACTGTTACTAAGTAACAGCTCACACAGACATTTTTAATATTGTCTGGTTTCTTTCAAAATGTTTCTTTTACCAAATGAATGAATTACATTCAAATTCCAAATTACGTGCTTATATGGAAATTCAGTAGATATTTAATAATATATAAATAAGCCTATGTCTACTATATTTGTGTAAATATCTTTAAAGTTCCTACATTTTGCTTAACAGAAAATCAGATATAAAATAACTCAGTTTTCATTGAAACTGTATTCAGGTAGCTTGAGCATTTAGATTTTAATATTCTCCAACAACCCTGTAGCTGAAAATATTGGTTAATGCTTTGATTGGATTTTCTATGTGTTTAATCACCAATGTAATTATAAGATTATATCTGACTTGGAATTATAATTTCAAAATAACACAGAATAAGAGGTTATGGTTAATGATCTAATAATAATTAATACCTAATAAGATGAAATGGTGATCATAGTCAAAATCATAACTGTACCTTGATCCTGAAACAAGTATAAAATATAAGTAAACAATTTTTTAACTTACAGGAAAAGTTATATGTAAGGGTTTTATAGCTCTAAGTCAGTGTTTATTTAGGATGTTAAGGTTTTCTTGTTTCTATAATAACCTGTTACCTTCCCGATCACTGGGGTAAATTCAGCTTCCCTTCCCTCTCACTGCTGTCCCTTTATGTTCTTCATGCAGTTGTTATCTTAAGAACTGTTTTTTAGTCAAAGATACTTCACTAATAATTCATATTCCAGAAGTGGTAAAAAGACCTCAAGTTTAAATTTTCTCTGTTTCAGCCTCAAATATAATTTATTCTGCATGCTGTTATCCGTTATTTTAGTACTTGCTTTATCTTTGATTTCTGTTAGTTATGTAAGTGTATCTGAAGTCGTACCTTCCTCTATTTACAGGCATTGTGTTGTTTTTGTGACAACATTGGGTGGTCAGTGGTTGGAGCGCAGCTTTGCCACGTTCCTGTCCCACGTACTTGATCTGGTTTCCCATCCTTGGGCAACACAAACACATGTGGAGGCTGTGTACTCCAGACGATGTGTTTCCTTTATCCTAAGAGCTACTGTGGGCAGTTTGCTAGGTGAAAAAGCCCAGATTGCAGGCGCCAAAGAAATCTGCCAAGCTATTGGAAAACAAATGAAAGCCATAGGTAAGAATCGGTATCATTATATGTGTTGATTACCTTAGTCATTTAGTTCTTTATTGTTACTTTTAATAAATATCCGTAAGACTGATTAGTTTATCTTTCTGTGTGTTTTCATAGTGATTTTTATTGAGTGCTCTTATTTGATACTAAAATCACATAATTACAGTGAAATAGAGTTGTTAAAGATTTGGGTGGCGTGTTGGTAAGATTGTGTTTTCTGTTTTCTTTCTAGTACCTATACGGATTTTATAACTTTTCTGGCATGCAGCAGCACAGTGGTTGCTGTCTTCAAGGAATAATCTATTGTCCTCTTTCTGCTTTTAGAGCCTGTTTTTTTATAAAGATATATTTTTATTGTTTCTTTTCCTCCCCTTGTAGGCCTAATATGAAAACTTAGGAACAATTACAGATGATTATTAGCCCGCTATAAGATGTACTGTGAAACCTCAGTTATACATTATTACAAGAAATTCTTTTCTAAAAAGTATCAATTTTATAAATTTTTCAATTTAACAAATAGTTATTGAGTGTCTTAGATTTGCAGAGCAGTAATTCAGGGTTCAAATAATGAATGAGATAAAGTTTCTCCCTTCATGGAGCTTTTAATCCAGTTATAAACTAAATATAAAAGCAATACTAAAAGCAAGGCAAAATATAAATTCTAAAAGTTTAGTTTTTTCACTATTATTCACAATTTCACTATACTAACTTTAATAAGGGAAATTATATTGACTAATAGAGGTCTCTTGAAATAAGGATTTAATGAATAAATATCAATAATTTACTTTTTAGAGATATATGTATTAAATGTTTTATAAAATTAGTAAAAAACACATAAATAGTTGTAGTTTTTGTTGTTTATAATGGCTTACTTAGTAAACTAGTTTTATTTTTTATTTTATATTATTTTATTTAAGACAGAGTCTAGCTCTGCTGTCCGGGCTGGAATGCGGTGGTGCAATCTTGGCTCACTACAACCTCCACCTCCCAGGTTCACATTATTCTCCTGCCTCACCCTCCTGAGTAGCTGTTATTACAGGCGTGTGCCACCACACACCCTGCTAATTTTTGTATTTTTAGTAGAAACAGGGTTTCACCACATTGGCCAGGCTGGTCTTGAACTCCTGACCTCAAGTGATCCACCTGCCTTGGCCTCCCAGAGTGCTGAGATTACAGGTATAAGCCACCACGCCCAGCCAGTAAACTAGTTTTAAATGTATAGAGCTAACTGAAAATTATGAATTGTGAATTAAAGTGTTTAAATTAATGAGATATCATTCCTTAAATATGCTAAAATAGTCATCTAAGATTCACAACTTAAAGAATAGTTTGCACATTGATTCGTTGAGGAAATGTTTAGTGCCAGAAACACTGCGCCAAATGGTGGGAGTAAAATAGCAAGCCGGATGCATACAGCACCTGTCCTCAGGAAGCTTAAAGTTTAGCAATCAAAAGCTAGAGTTTATGCATTTCCGAGTCCAGAAATACCTAAAAACAAAAGAGTTATTTGGCCAGGCATGGTAGCTCATGCCTGTAATCCCAGCACTTTGGGAGGCCAAGATGGTTGGATCACTTAAGCCCGGGAATTCTTTGAAAACAGCCTGCCCAACATGGCGAAACCGTGTCTCTATTAAAAAATACAAAAATTAGTCAGGCGTGGTGGTGTACACCTGTAGTCCCAGCTACTCAGGAGGCTGAGTTGGGAGGATTGCTTGAACCCAGGAGGCAGAGGTTGTAGTCAGCTGAGATGGCACCACTGCACTCCAGCCTGGGCAACAGAGCAAGACTCTGTCTCAAAAAAAAATTTAATTACAGTCCTCAATTTATTAATCTATTATATCCTATTCTGTATTATGTATTTTATAGTCTATTAATTCATAATGAATGCAAAAAAGAAAGTTTTACTATCATTTAAAAGTTCTTAATATTAAGGTCATAAATTCGTTATTTGATTTTTTTTTAAATCCTGAAAGCAGAATTAAATATAATGATAAGTGTTGGGGATTTGTGGGCCAGAATGTATTCTCAGTTAATAGTTTGGCAAGGGATCTTTGCTTGTCTCTTGTCAAACACATTTCAATTCTAGTGGAAGCTAAAATGTTGGGGTAGCAGGCAGCAAGGCTAATTAATGGGAACTTACAGAAACATTCCAGTAAGAGGTACTTAAGGCATTTTCCTTATAGATCCATTTTCTGGTCGGTAATTTAACAGATACCTCCAATATACTGGAACACTTAAAGTAGCAATGGTAATAAAGTAATAATAGCTGCTAGCATTTATTGAATGTGTGTTATGGGCAGCATTGTGTTAAATTCTTTATATGCACTGACTTTTTAATCACTACAGTACCATTTGAAATAGGCATGTAAGCCCATTAACGGATAAGGAAATTGGGACAGAAAAGTTGAATATCTTGCCCAATGTCACATAACTAATATAACTAGTGGAATTGGGATTTGAACCCAAGTCTTGTTTCTGCAGTATCTGTGCTTTTATACACTGGATTGCTGCTGCTTGCTAAAATTAGGTTGTATTCCTGGAAGCAAAGATATAGCTCAGTATGTATTTTAGCATTATTATAAAGCCATTAAACAATGTTTTTCAGTCACTTCAGTGTTTAGTTCTGCAAGTTTTCCACTGAGAAATAACTGCATAGTTTTTAACACTCAGACATCAACTGGTATGGCTAAAATCATAAATTGTGTAGACCAAAAAAATCATACCACAATTCATTTCTCCTATGTCAAAGACATGATTTTGTGTTTCCAGAGGCAGTAATGAATGACACAAGTAGAGAAAACAAATCTGGTGCAGCAGACGTTGCAGCAAGTCAGCATGTGATGGTCTGTGCCCTCCAGGAACTCGGGAGCCTGGTGCAGAGCTTGAATGCCACCACATCCCCTCTTATTCAAGAAGCGTCTATAGGTATGACATTCAGTTACTTGCTAGCATGTTTTTTCACTTTTTTCAGTCTTAAGTGTGATTGATATTTAATTCCTGATTAGTTGCTTATCATCATCATTAGCACTTCAGATCATCAGGTTTTACTTAAATTAATATTCGTTGTGATTGGCTGGGCACGGTGGCTCATGCCTGTAATCCTAGCACTTTGGGAGGCCCTGGTGGGCAGATCACTTGAGGTCGGGAGTTCGGGACCATCCTGGTCATCATGGTGAAAGTCTGTCTCTACTGAAAGTACAGAAATTAGCCAGGTGTGGTGACACGTGCCTGTAATCTACTTGGGAGGCTGAGGCAGGAGAATTGCTTGAGCCCAGGAGGCATAGGTTGCAGTGAGCCAAGATCATGCCACTGCACTCCAGCCTGGGACAAAGCGAGTCTCAAAAAAAAAAAAAAAAGATTCCTTGTAAAGAATATTGAATTAAATGGTTAAAGTTTTGGAACAGAAATCAAAAGCTATTGTGGTAGTTTTTTTAATAAAAATTAACTAAAATTTGTTGAAGACTTCTATTAAATTTTACATCAACATTGAATATAATTGTACTATGTTCTTCATAGAAAATGTTCCTTTGAAGTACTCTACTGTATGTAGTTTTAGGCAAATTTGTGGATCTATATGTGTAAAATCTTGCTGATTGTGATTTCAGTTATTGTTTTTTAGATAGTCTTTGAGTCTCTGAAATCATTTGACTTCATTAAAGAGTAATATTTTGAGTATTTCTTTTTTAGGGCTTTTGGAGATTGTGAGATTGTGACTTCAGTGCTTCTTCATCCAAGCATGACTGCCCGACTTGCTGCTGCATGGTGTTTGCTCTGTGTGGCTGTGGCATAAACTTTCCAGCTGACACCATTTCTAGACAGGTGTGCAGAACGGCTCAACAACTTGAAGACCTCACCAGAAGCTGTGAGTGGATATAGTTTTGCAATGGCTGCTTTGTTAGGTTGAGTACATCAGTGTCCTTTGGGCATTCCTCATGCCAAAGGAAAAGTATGACGGAGATCCTAGACTTGGGAATGCTGTCACGTGGGCTTTGGTCTTTATACGAACGCTGCTGTGTTTAATGTTGAACAGGATGGTCAAATAACAGTTTTAGTATGTTAACATAAAACATAGTGTTCTTACTATGGGGTTAACAGACCCTAATTATAATTGGATATTTAATTCTGATGTAAGGATAATAGATTTTGTCTAAGTATAGTAACGTTATAATTTATTTTAGAGGGAAAGAGAAAAAAACAGCCTAGGCAACATAGTAAGACCCCATCATTAAAAAAAATAAAAAAAGTTAGCCAAGCTTCATGGTCCTAGCTACTGGGGAGGATGGGTTGGAAGGATCACTTGAGCCCAGGAGTTTGAGGTTACAGTGAGCTATGAACATGCCACTGTCCTCCAGCCTGGGTGACAGACCAAGACCTACCCTGTCTCAAAAAAAAAAAACCCAACCTTGTACTGATATAGTATTTATTTGAAAGTCAGAGCTTTTCTTTCAGCTTTTAGAAATAAAAGTTCACATTGCTATATATTCAAAGATGTCAGGAGAATATGCTACTGTAATATTTAGCATTTTGATAATGTTTAGTGAAAATTGAACGGTTTTCATAGATCATGGCCGGGCATGGTGGCTCATGCCTGTAATCCCAGCACTTTGAGCGGCTGAGGCAAGTGGATCATTTGAGATCAGGAGTTTGACACCAGCCTGGTTGACATGGTGAAACCTTGTCTCTACTAAAAATACAGAAAAATTAGCTGGGCATTGTGGCCCCTGCCTGTAATCCCAGCTACTTGGGAGGCTGAGGCAGGAGAATCACTTGAACCCAGGAGGCGGAGGTTGCAGTGAGCTGAGATTGCACCACTGCACTCCAGCCTGGGTGACAGAGAAAGACTCTGTCTCAAAAAATAAAATAAAATAAAAAAGAGTAGCTTTTTTCTTCTCCTTTCTTTCTATTGTATACTACTGTCATGGTTTTCTTCTCAGTAATCTTAAGTGTTTATATAAATATTATTTGAAACTTAACATAGGCAGATTAGGGCTAGATTTTTAAATTTTGATTTTTTTTCTGAGACCTTAAGTCCAGGTCCATTCACAGGAGTTGCATAGCTAACGATGAAATCCAGACTTCCCTCTCACTTTGTCATATAGTTGCTTCCTCATTCTTCTCATCTTCCTCAGACTCTCCGTCTTCCCTACATGTCCCATCTTCCTCACACCACTTTCATATTTTACATTTGCCCAGAGACCCTTAGGGACTACCCAGTACTCAGAGAGTAAAGTATAATCTCCTTTGTCTGGTAAACTGGTATCTTATAATTTGACTTCATTCCGTCTGTTCATTCTAATTTCCTGTTGCTCTAATTACACTAGTAAAACCAGCTTACTGTTGAGTAAAACCAGCTTATCTATGGCAAAGAGCAGTTTTGAAACAGGTATTTGTAATGTGATTTTATTGCCAAAAGTGAGGTATGTCTCAAATATTATTTGTTAAAAATGGACAAATATAACATCTTTAAAGCAGTTTTCAAGAACTTTAAATTTAGGAAAGTTGAGAATTTATTATCCAAATTTTAATCGAGACCTTTCTATACATATTGGATGGGATTGAAAAACGAGCATCTTGATTTGGTAAGATACACTTACTCCCTTTGATCACATATATTTCTGAGATAACTCAGCTATAATAACTAAGACCAAATCTTGTTAATAAACTGAACTTAAACTGGTTATCTCATCAACCTTTGTTTTCTTCTTTCATCCAGTAGACTCAGTGCCTACTTATAAGTTAATGTCTGATGTTTGTCTGTCATGTTTATTAATGGCATTTACCTTTTTCATGGTCCCGCCACTGCCACTTTTGGTCTGCTTTGGTCAACTTTGGTGTTAATAGGTATTGAGTACTTTCTATATGCCAGGTACAATATTAGGTGTGTCTGTTTTAGGGGATAGAAAACTGAGGTTCAGGAGAATTAAAGTTATGCAAGTAAGTGGAAGAAATAGGACCCAGATCTAGCTCTCAATACAAAGCCTTTGCTCTTTTTTTGTGTTGCTGCCTTTCAGTAACGTACGCACACGTGTACAAACACACCCTACGTTCTACGATTTAATTGCGGTCTATTTTTATTTTAAAGTTGTCTCAGGATAGAAGCTTCAATTCTGTAGAAGTGACTCGAGAAATATTACCTTCCTGTGTGTAATGTAGATGATATATGCTAGGAACATTCTTTCTAGATCACAGTTGATCCATGACAAGTTTAAAAAAACTACTGGAATAACTATTATAAAATACTCATTTGGTAGAGTCTGGGAGTGAGCTAGCTCCAATCCAGCCTAAAGGAAAGAATATGCTATTAGATATATTAAAGACCAGCATCTTCTTATGGTAAATGTAATGAATGGTGTATTGTATAGTTCTCTCATTTTTCTCAGTGACTGTAGAGGCTGGTACTGCAAGAGACAGCTCCATCTGCAGCTGGAAGATTATTAACAAGTCTTACTAGCATAGTACTGTACTATTAAGTCTTATGCAGGCAATGAGCTTAAATACTTTTATTTACATATTAAATTATAGAATACTGACTCCAGTATGACTGAACTCTAAGGATTCTCTTCACATAGGTGTCTACAGGAGGTGGGTTATACAGATACTATTCTAGATGTGAAATCTAAATGAGTGCGAGCTTTCTTGGGCTTTTCAAGTGATGTCACAGACAGGGAAGATGCCAAAAATCAGGACTCAGTTGTAAATGGTACAGAGACAGCAATGATTGGGTAAGTATTTTGTCTGGAAAGTGTTTTAGCTATTATTAGTTCTTATTAAATATTTTTGGTTTTATGGGCATTACTTGTACTTTTAGGTAGTGACAGAAATAATTTAATTATAATTTAATAAAAATTCTAAAATTCTATTTGGTTAGAAGGTAACAAGGATTGGAGTTATTTATGACTTTTAATTCAAGAATATTTGTGATATTTAATACGGATTTTAATATATTTATTTAATAGATTTTAGTATATTGACTTAATCACTAAATAAAACTTCAGAAAAGATTTTATTTGGAAATTCAGTACAAATCTCTAAGAATGACGTTTCATGATTGGTGATGCAGAAATCGTAAAAATACCTCAAATTCTTTAGAAGTAACACTGTTTTTCAACCACTTTTGTTTATCTAATAATGTAATTTATCTTTCCTTTGATATAAAATACCTATTTTAAGTAGCCATTTTGAAGTGACAGCGTAATTGTGAACAATTCAGTAGCTATTTGAAATATTTTGTTTTCCATTTTGGATTATGTATCATACAATTATATATAATTCTACTTAAAATAAGCATAAACAGTTCAATAAAGAGATTCTTATTTATTGGGAAAAAATTTCCGTGATTGTTAATTGAATAAAAAGCCAAAAATTCTGTGAATGTTTAAGTATGACTTTTGACACTTGTTTCGGAAGGAAGAATGGTTTTAATTGAACTCTGTAAATTTTCTACCAAGAAGATAGTTCCTGCTATTTGGAATATAAATTAAAATTGTGGGATTAGGTAAAGGTTCACTGTAGGACTTTTATAAACAAAGTTCCTTGGACCTTAAAGTGTATTCATTAATAATTAAGAATACATTTCCAACTTTGTAGGCTGCGTTAAAAAATACATTAACTTGTATTTGTAAATTTAAGGCATGGTATTTCTCTGTATAGATATAGACTGTGTGGACATTATCTTTAGTTCTGTTTTTATGTTATGGGTTTAATGTAAGTCATCAAGTTAAATGGCTTTTTTTTTTTTTTGAGACGGAGTCTCGCTCTGTTACCCAGGCTGGAGTGCAGTGGCGCAATGTCAGCTCACTGCAAGCTCTGCCTCCCGGGTTCACGCCGTTCTCCTGCTTCAACCTCCCAAGTAGCCGAGACTACAGGTGCGTGCCACCGCACCCAGCTAATTTTTTGTATTTTTAGTAGAGACGGGGTTTCACCATGTTGGCCAGGATGATCTCGATCTCTTGACCTTGTGATGCGCCTGCCTCGACCTCCCAAAGTACTGGGATTACAGGCATGAGCCACCATGCCTGGCCGATAGTATAAATGTTTTTAAGAACTATAATGCATACTTTAGTAACCTTCAGTAAAGACTTTCAGGGAAGACCCCTTGTGTGATTCGGCCTTGATTTGTCTTTTAAGAATGACAAAGATACTGTTGCTAATCTGTCTGATTTCAGTAGGGATAAAGAGTTAGGGGAGGGTGATATGAAACACAAAGCTGTAAGCAGATTTGAAATTTAAGAAAGATGTCTTTTGAAAATTTTGTCCGTAGTGGTTTCTACATTTTTTTTTTTTTTTCAGGAAAATGCTCTCTGTCTAAAAGATTACCTAATGAACTGGAGATAAATCTGTTATGGCCATTGGAATCTTTACTAAATTTACTTATTTATTTATTTATTTAGAGACAGAGTCTCACTCTCACCTGGGCTGGAGTGCAGTGGCACGATATCAGCTCGCTGCAACCTCTGCCCCCCGGGTTCAAGTGATTCTCCTACCTAAGCCTCCCGAGTAGCTGAGACTACAGGCATGCGCCACTACACCCAGCTAATTTTTGTATTTTTAGTAGAGATGGGGTTTCACCATGTTGTTTGGCCAGGATGGTCTCAATCTCTTGACCTTGTGATCCGCCTGCCTCAGCCTCCCAAAGTGCTGGGATTACAGGTGTGAGCCACTGTGCCCGGCCAATCTTTACTAAATTTATTTTGAGGGAACTAAATTCAAGTCATATATTTGAAAGTTCAACTATTTCTAAGAGATTAATGGCTTATTAATCAACAGGGTCAAGTCTAGTAGCAATGTTAATTTAACTAGTGTATTGCTGTTAGTAACTTTATGTACACATTTTCTCTTTTACTTTAGCTGTTAAGCAGTAATACAAGATTGCATCAGAAAAATGACATACTTGTTATTTTCTTAGTTGTGTAAACTTATGTAAGAGGTCAAAGGGAGAGTTGCAGAGAGGATAAGAGTAGAGAAAAACGGTGGTGGAGATAATAAAAATATTTTTAAATGAAATACATTAAGGTTGGTGTAAGGATCAAAATAATAATAAATCAGGAAGGGGAGTTTTTTACATTAGATTACCACTAATCTAAATAGATATGAGTGACTCATGCCTATAATCCCAGCACTTTGGGAGGCTGAGGCTGAGTCTGGCAAATCACTTGGGCTCAGGAATTAGAGACCAGCTTGGGCAACATAGTGGAACCCCATCTCTACTGAAAATACAAAAATTAGCAGGGTGTGGTGGCTCACGTCTGTAATCCCAGCTGCTTGGGAGGCTGAAGCTGGAGAATTGCATGAACCTGAGAGGCAGAGATTGGAGTTAGATCACGCTACTGCACTCTGCCGTGGGTGACAGAGCCCGGAGACTTTGTCTCCAGGTAGATAGGTAGGTAGGGAGGGTAGGTAGGCAGGTAGGTAAGTAGATAGATAGGATTACAAAGTACTTAGCATCCACTTCCTGTATTGCTTTTTAAATTTGTGGGAGTGTAATTGATAAGAATCAATGTAGATAATGTGATTTTGGATTTATAGTTACCATATAAACAGAAGTTAATGCAACATATCATGGGTTACTTCTTATGTAGAAGTTAGAAAGATTAAGCAGGATATATGTGTTTTACACCAGAAAATCTGAGTTAACAGATTCTGCCTCCATGCTGGATAATTTCAAATTCCTTGAAAGTGCAGCTGCAGATTTCAGTGATGAAGATGAAGATGATGACGTTGATAGAAGAGAGAAAAGCATCATTGATACTTCAGCAGTGAGTTAGATAACTCATACGATAAAAATATTTTTAGGGACTATAATACATACTATATAATGCATAAAAGAATCCATGTTCTTTAATCTTAACCCCTAGCTTTTTCTTTTTCATGAATTTGGAGACATTTATGAGAGTTTATAATATTGATTTCAAGTTGAGAATATTTTTAATATAGTAGCTTTCTCTTGAAATTCCTCACTGTTTGACTTTTTGTTCATTCATTGAACGGGACAAGTTTTCTATGGGCAGATGAATATAGTAAATATTGTGTGTTATAACAGTGCAGGGTTATTGGTTGTTACAAGAGAATAGAATTGACAGACACATCATGGTGCCTGATGGCAACTAGCATCAGCTCTAATATATGCAGTTTTTGTCTCTCTTGTCAGGATTGTTTTGGTAGGCAAACTTTCAGAACTCTTCCATTAGATTTCTTCAAAATTGTTTAAGGTTCTTCTCAAGTTTGTTCACATGTTTATGAGCTTATTGACTTTCCCATGGCAGTTTCTTGGAATGAGAGGTGTCTCAAAGTAGCCACTTCTTTCTCTTCCCTTCTCCGTTTTCTTCTCTTCTTCCCTCTTCCTCCTTTTCCTCTCTCTCCGCTTTTCTCCCCTCTTCCCCTTCTCCCTTCTCTCTCCTTCCTTCTTCCTCCTACTCCTTTTCCTTCTTTTTTAAGTAAGATATAAGGACATGTTTCGCTTTGTCTAGGAAAATGTTTGCATTTTCTCTTTCACATTAATTTATGAATAGAGAGGAGGAAAGTAAAGTAATATAAAGCAGATTGGACCTAGAAGACTTGGGTTTAAGCTCCAGTTCTGCCACTATTTGTGTTTCTTAATGCTTCAGGCTTAGTTTTTTCATTTGTAAAATGAGGATTGTTATAAATAGCCATCTTAACCATGGAGGATTTTGTAAGGAACAAAGAGACACTATGTGCAAAAATGATCTGTTTAACTATAAAGTGCTTTCAAAGTGTAAACTCTATGTGTTTTATGCCTTCTGCTTCTTAGGCTCCATCAGAGACTCAAATTATTACTGCCAGATTATTGTTTTCCATCACCACTATTCAGTAGTACTCTACTGCTAAAGCCCTGCCATGGAAATTATTTGAAATTCAAATAGTAACTTCCAATTTTTCTTATCCAAACAAGTAGTAATAGCATGTGTCTTAATTTACCATAGTAAAAGGAAAAGTCTAAATTTCTGTGATACTTTTTCTGTGTCCTGATCATCTGGAAATTGTGTAGTCCTTTGTGATTTCTGTGGGATGCTGGCATTGAGATATTATTTTTCCATCAAAATACTTTTTTCATAGCTCAGTATTAAATAATGCCTTGAATCACGATGCTATATGTTTCTTTTAGTGATATCAATTTAAATCATAAACTAATTATTAACTATTACATATGATCTTACTAGAAATTCCTAAACCATAGACCGTTGTCTTTTTAAGTAAACAACATAATAAATATACTGTCTTCTAATTAGTGCAGATCATAGCAGTTCTGTGCTGCATGCAGTGCCTTGTGCCTGTAACCCCAGCTACTCAGGAGGCTGAAGTGGGAGGATCACTTGAGGCCAGGAGTTTGGGACCAGCATAGGCAACATAGCAAGACCCCATATCTTAAAAAAAATCATTTTTTTTTAGTTAGCCATGTGTGATGGAACACACCTGTAGTTCCAACTGCATGGGAGGCTGAGGAAGGAGGATCGCTTGAGCCCAGGAATTTGATGTTGCAGTGAGCCATGATCATGACACTGCACTCAAAATTTTTTTTTAGTTTTGGCTGGGCATGGTGGCTCACACCTGTAATCCCAGCACTTTGGGAGGCCGAGACGGATGGATCACTAGGTCAGGAGATCAAGACCATCCTGGCTAACATGGTGAAACCCCATCTCTACTAAAAATCCAAAAAAAATTAGCTGGGCCTGGTGGCGAGTGCCTGTAGTCTCAGCTACTTGGGAGGCTGAGGCAGGAGAATGGCGTGAACCCAGGAGGCAGAGCTTGCAGTGAGCCAAGATTGCGCCACTGCACTCCAGCCTGAGTGACAGAGCGAGACTGTCTCAAAAAAAAAAAAAAATTATTTTTTTTTTAGTTTTTTTGGAAAAAAATATTTCTAAGCAAATCACTGGTTTTAACAGTTTTGCTTATTTTTTACATTATATTACATTAATTTTCACAGCTTTACTCAAATAGCTATATGCCAAAAAGGACTTTAACAACCTAATTCTCTGTAGCAGTGAATAAGCATAACTTATTGCATTCTATAGGGAAAGCTGAAAGTTATCCTATTAAAATGTCAAGTTGAACAAGTTTTAAAAATGTTATTTTATTTCTTTTCTTTTTTTTTTTTTTTGAGACGGAGTTTCTTGTTGCTCAGGCTGGAGTGCAATGGTGCAATCTCAGCTGACTGCAACCTCTGCCTCCCGGGTTCAAGCAATTCTCCTGTCTCAGCCTCCCGAGTAGCTGGGATTACAAGCATGCACCACCACACCCGGCTAATGTTGTATTTTTAGTAGAGACAGGTTTCTCCATGTTGGTCAGGCTGGTCTCGAACTCCTGACCTCAGGTAATCCACCTGCCTTGGCCTCCCAAAGGACAGGGATTGCAGGTACGAGTCACTGCACTTGGCCCTTATTTTTCTTTGCCGTCATTATTATCAGTATTCTCGTCATTACCAGTTAAGTGTAATAACAACCCTGAGATTATACATGCATGTAAAAAGTGATCAGTTTCAAACTGTGTGAAGCCTAAGTTCTGCAGCAGCATTTAGTCTCCACATTCAGGAACTTTAGGAGGAAAAAGAATGGAACTAAGAGCTATTAACTATTTTTTTAGCCACAGTATAAAGAATCTCACGTCCGTTTGTGTCGTGGACCTCCTAATGGTTTTTGAAGTGACACTTTATTCATTTTTCTAATCTACTTAGGTATCCTATGCAACCCATAACTTCTTTGGTTTTCTCTTAATTTCTTAAATTGATTTATAAGCTCATTGAAGGTAGAAGTGGAGTGGAACCTATGTCAGGAAGAAAAGTAATACATGCTTATTATTACAAACTCTACCCCTTCCTATTCTAATCCTGTTCTCCAGTGGTAAACACAATTCGTTTTTCTTCTACACCTAAACATTAAAAGCGGAGGATTTTTGGTTTATTTGTTTAAAGTGGGATACTTAGTAAATAGTAATCTGCAATGACAGTAATAAATGTCATTTACCTTTATTCTTTGTAAGGTTATACTGAGGCGATGAGACTAGAAACAAGTTTTTCCCCCCAAGAGTTGTTTTTATTACTTAATGCCTTATTTAATGTTGAAAATACATTCATACTTGCAATTTGAGGTTCCACATGCTTCTTATGGATTTTGCCTGCTCTTTTTGTCAGGCAGTGAGAACAAGGACTCTGTAAGATGTTGATGATGGTCCCTCTGAATTACAGCTGGCAACTCATCAGAGTCTAGAAAATGGAGGGATTAAGCCTGTAGGGTAAAAGAAGGTAGATTAGGCAATATATTTATATGTGGAACTCTGAGAATTGGGGTGTCCTGTTGGCATAACTCTTCAGATACACCTTTTTTTTTTTTTTGAGATGGAGTCTCGCACTGTCGCCCAGGCTGGAGTGCAGTGGCGAGATCTCGGCTCACTGCAAGCTCCGCCTCCTGGGTTCACACCGTTCTCCTGCCTCAGCCTCCCAAGTAGCTGGGACTACAGGTGCCCACTACCACGCCTGGCTGATTTTTTTTTTTTTTGTATTTTTAGTAGAGATGGGGTATTTACCATGTTAGGCAGGATGGTTTCCACCTCCTGACCTCGTGATCCGCCCATATCGGCCTCCCAAAGTGCTGGGATTACAGGCGTGAGCCACCGTGCCTGGCCCAGATACACCTTTCTACCTTAGTCTGGCTACCTAGGGAAAATTAGAATAGATTATTAGAATATGGTTTGTATTTATAAAAGCATACACATTCAGCACGGGTTTTCTGTTCCCAGTCTGCCACACAGATCTTGCTTTTTTTGTTTATCTAATAGATTTGCTAGATGTTAGAGTGGGAGGTGCTGTAAGCATAGAAGTATTTCTTGATTTTAGGAAAATATCCCAAATAGTTAAACAAATTATTGTAGCATCATTAAATAATCCTTTGATTTCTCCTATCCAGTTGTGTTTTTTGTTTGTTTGTTTGTTTTTTGTTTTTTTTTGAGATGGAGTCTCGCTCTGTCGCCCAGGCTGGAGTGCAGTGGCGCGATATCGGCTCACTGCAAGCTCCGCCTCCCGGGTTCATGCCATTCTCCTGCCTCAGCCTCCCGAGTAGCTGGGACTACAGGTGCCTGCCACTACGACTGGCTAATTTTTTGTATCTTTAGTAGAGACGGGGTTTCACCGTGTTAGCCAGGATGGTCTCAATTTCCTGACCTCGTGATCCACCCACCTCGGCCTCCCAAAGTGCTGGGATTACAGGCGTGAGCCCCTGTGCCCGGCCACTCCTATACACTTTTTATATGTACCAGGACAGTTAAGGCTAGATAGGATTTATCTATGATGCCACCTTTGTTCTGTTGGTAGTGGCTTCTTGGAGTGCTGTGCTGAGAAGGATTTCTGAGGCTGTATCTTGTCTTTGAAGAAGAATGCTGTGATTGATGAATGATACCAATTAACAGCATGGGAACAGGGCCATACAAGTCACGTGTTTGTCATCTCTTGGTGTCTACTTCTCAACTCTCTAGTCTATCCTATTGGTCTGTCTGTAAAACTTTTATAATTTTAAGCCACTCATAATAGCCCAGCAATAACATTTGATCATATCATGTTATTTCTGTTTTGCATGAAGTGAAGAAGCTGAAGTCTAGAGAAACTGAGATATTGAAATTTTATTCAAAGAAAATGCAAAACTAACATCCTAATTTCTTTAGGCCCATGTTGGTAAAGGTGACTGAGACGGAGACAGTTCATAAAGAGCTTAGGCATGTAGATCACAAAATTTGTCTCTGCATGTATTCAGCTTAAGTTTTAGCCCTTCAATTGGATTTGTGATTCCAGAGTTATTTCTAAATATAGAAAAATGAACCGTAACAGCCTTTATCAATTTGTTGTTAAATCTAAGTTAGATACACTCTGAAAGATCAACATTTTAGGGAAAAAGTTAAATACACGGAGAGCTACTAGAGAAAACTGATGCAAGGTTAAGACAGTAGAAATAATTATGGGAACCTTGTAAATCGTCTCTGTGGTTTCAGTACATGTCTTATATTTCAGTATGTGGTTCTGTTAGTTTACTTAAAACAAACAAGCCATAATACCGTTGAGCAAAGTTTAAATTACTGCTTTAAAATTTATAATGTACATCTTTTCAAAACTATGTGATTTTCACTGAGTTAGGTAGTACAGTTATTTAACACAACAAAGGTACACTTTCTGAAGAAAATAATTGAATTTTCTTATTCAGTGGTAAAGGGAAACTATCTCCTTTATTTAATTTAGCATGTTTTTTCATTAGATTGTTAGGAAAAAAGCATTGCCTGACAGTGGTGAAGATCGAGATACAAAAGAAGCTCTAAAGGAGTTTGACTTCTTGGTTACATCAGAGGAAGGAGACAATGAATCTAGAAGTGCAGGCGATGGAACAGACTGGGGTAAGGAAGCATACTGGATCCAACCAGAGATGTTAAGTAAATAAAAGAAATTAATATTTTACCAGGAGGGCAACATCTTAACTATAATGTTGAAATAGTGAGCATTCTGTGAACTTATTACTACTAGCACCCTTTATCCAGGATGAATGTGCGTGTGTGTTTAAGGAACATTGTATAACTACCACATTTAAAAAGAAAAAAAACCAGCAATACAGTATGAAAAGAATTTGAATTACTATATAGAATATTCTCTGTTTTCTGTTTAGACACTAGAACTTGCAAATCTAGATTTTTGTGGAAATTATGAGACTTTAGTTAGAGGATTTTTGGAGATCTCATTGCTGACAGCTTACATGCAAAAAGAAGTATGAGTTAAAAAATTGTAGTCAGTCATTCATCGTAGTTTAAGATTTGACAGTTCGTAAAGCCATAGAATTTTTCTTCTCAAAATGTTCTAAAAAATCAAATATTTTAAACATCTAATAAGAGTTAAAACAAGTATTCTGGGGAAACTCCGTCTCAAAAAGAAAAAGTCGTTTAATTTTTCCTGTAAAAATGTTGTGCATAAATCGTTAAAAGTACTCTTAGGGTTTTTTTTTTTGCTATTGAAAGCAGTGCCATATTGAAATTACACTTTAATTGTCTGTAACATATATAAAGAAATCTTACTTAGAGTTGTATATTGACTTTTTATACAAGCCTTAATTAAGGCTTCTAGCCAGGACTGAGTTGCAGCAGCAGGATCTGCTATGTTTATGCTTTATTACTGGCACCTGAAAGTTTTCATTGTTTTTTTTTCTAGCTCAGCAGTATATTTACTTTTTTTTTTTTTTCATACCGAGTCTCACTCTGTCACCCAGGCTGGAGTGCAATGGCTTTTTGATACCGAGTCTCGCTCTGTCACCCAGGCTGGAGTGCAATGGCTTTTTGATACCGAGTCTCACTCTGTCACCCAGGCTGGAGTGCAGTGGCGTGATCCTGGCTTACTGCAACTTCCACCTCCCAGGTTCAAGAAATTCTCATGCCTCAGCCTCCTGAGTAGCTGGGACTACAGGTGTGCACCACCAGGCCCGGCTAATTTTTGTATTTTTAGTAGTAACAGGGTTTCACCATGTTAGCCAGGCTAGTCTCGAATTCCTGACATCAGGTGATCTGCCCGCCTCGGCCTTCCAAGGTGCTAGGATTACAAGCATGAGCCTCTGCTCCCAGCCTTGTATTTACTTTTTTAAAGTTAGGTTTTATATTATGTTCTTCCCAGAAGATGATAGGGATCTGCTGGTTTGGGTCCGGCCTTTCATGATGTTTGAACTTGAATTCTCCATATGAATTTTAAAATCATTTCTTCATGTTGTGTGAATAACTGAAAATTAGATTTTAGTTTCATATATGTGTAAATAATTTGCAGCTAATTGTTATCTTTTCAATATTGAGTGTTCTTCTCAATAAAAAAGATATATGTCCCAAATTATACAGATTACCCTATTTATAAATAGTATTTTTTGTTTTTTTCTTTTTCAACTTTCAGTTTGGGGAGTACATTTTCAGGTTTGTTACTTGGGTATATTGCGTGATGATGCAGTTCAGGGTTTAATGATACTGTCACCCAGGTACTGAGCATAGTACCCTTACTTATCAGTTGGTTTTTCAGCCCTTAGTGCCCTCCCTGCCTCCTGCCTCTAGTAGTCCCTGGTGTCTTTGTTGCCGTCTTTATGTCCATAAGTACCTACTATTTAGCTCCCAGTTATAAGTGAAAACGTGTAGTATTTGGTTTTCTGTTTCTATGTTAATTTACTTAGGATAAATACAGATTCTAATATACCTTCAAGAACTAGAACACAGGCTATAAGACTGGAACACAAGTATTAATTCTGTCTAAATGTTACTTAGTGTGTTTTGCTTAAAATGAAGAACTTTTTTTACATTTTTAGTTATACACATTGGAAATACTAATTAAATCCCTAATTTTTGGTATATTTCTTCTCTGAAGGAAAAATAAAAGAGTTCTAAAGCCAAAATGAAAAAAAGTAAGATACCTTTTCCTTCTCTCATTCATTTAAAAATTTTGTTGAACTTTTTTCTCCTTCATGATTGCTTGGTCATTATATGTAGTGACTGATAAGAAAACTCTCCTAGATAAGTTCAAGGAAAAGGGTTCCTAATGTTTTTAACAAACAAAAATAGATTTTTTGTAACCTTTTTTTCCATCTGAAACATTTTACAATAAAACTGATTTGTGCTTACCTCAAGGAAATGTTCTTCCTCTGTAAATATTGAACAATCCCAGTAGCACAAGGTCTAGAAGAGATATTATGTTATGTTGCTAATTTTTCTGCCTTGCATTCAAAGTAGACTTCAACCCGCCTTACTTAGGAGAAACCATTATAACAAGGGCATTTCTTGAATCTGTTTTTTTTTTTTTTTTGGACAGAGTCTTCAACCCCCACTTACTTATCAGAAACCATTATAATAAGGGCATTTGTTGAATCTTTTTTTTTTTTTTTGACAGAGTCTCACTCTGTCGCCCAGGCTAGAGTGCAGTGGTGCAATCTTGGCTCACTGCAATCTCCGCCTTCTGGATTCAAGTAGTTCCCCTCCCTCAGCGTCCAGAGTAGCTGGGATTACAGGCACCTGCCACCACACCCGGCTATTGTTTGTATTTTAGTAGAGATAGGTTTTCACCAAGTTGGTCAGGCTGGTCTCGAACTCCTTACCTCAAATGATCTGCTTGCCTTGGCCTCCCAAAGCTCTGGGATTACAGGTATGAGCCACCAGGCCTGGCCCATTTATTGAATCTTTTAATGACTCTTCTTGTTGAGGTGTTAAGTAAGTTAAGTAAGGCTGTCTATCCCTGATGTGAAATTCAAAATCTGAAATGCTCCAAATTCTGAAACTTTTTGAGCACTGACATGATATTTAAAGAAAATATGCATTGGAGCATTTTGGATTTTGGATTTTTGGATTGGGGGGTGCTGAACCAGTATAATACAAATATTCCAAAATCCGAAAAAATTTGAAATCCGAAATACTTCTAGTCCCAAGCATTTCGGGTAAGCGATAGTCACCTGTAGTGTATTATTTTGCTTTTATGTTGGAGCTTCCTATGAGAGGAAGAAACTGATTATACTTCTACGTCCAGCTGACTTATTCTTGCCCTTAGTATTCAGTTGAAAATTACTTTCTAGAATGATTGGTAGGTTCATTTGCCCAAGAATCATTAAAAAATCGTTTTCTGGGCCGGGCACAGTGGCTCACACCTGTAATCGCAGCACTTTGGGAGGCCGAGGCAGGTGGATCACCTGAGGTCAGGAGTTCGAGACTAGCCTGGCCAACCTGGTGAAACCCCATCTCTACTAAAAATATGAAAATTAGCTGGGCATTGGGGTGGGTGCCTGAAATCCCAGCTACTCAGGAGGCTGAGTCAGGAGAATCACTTGAACCTGGGAGGCAGAGTTTGCAGTGAGCCGAGATGGCACTTTTGCAGTCCAGCCTGGGCAACAGAGCGAGACTCTGTCTCAAAAAAAAAAAAAAAAAGTTTTCTGGTGCAGTGATAATATTGACAATAGTAACTTTATAACCATAGCACACAATAAATTTTTCATATGCCTTTACTTTTGCTTAAACCATGTAAATTTGCCATTACCTTCAGGGACTCTGTCATGGTACCAATGGCACTTCTTTTCCTTTTTTTGTAGTAAATAAAAGATACTTAGTCATTGAAGAATACAATGGCTACCTAGTGACTGGCTTTTCTTTCAAGAAAACAAGTCTGGAAACCAAGGGGAAGTTAAAGTGAAACAGGCCTTTATTCTGCCTTATTCCCTACTGAGCTTGTGTATCAAGTTACTCATATTTTAGGCAAGTCCACCAACATAGCCGCATCTGCTGTGCCACACTGAGGTCTTTCTTTGAGGAATCACACATCTGCATAGATATGGTTGGTCATTTTAATTGTGAATCATATTGCAAGGGTACTGGAGATTGGTTTTTCTCTGAGGACAGCTGCAGTGTTCCTTGCGTAACTTCCTTTACTTTAATGTATGAGTCATAGCTCAGTGTATTATATGATACATGTGTGTACATTTTACCTAGCCTATTATATGAGTCACATGCGTGACTGTTCTCACAGCTGAGTTGTCTCCTTCTTTAGTAGTGTGCTGGATAGTTCTGTTAGTGAGCATGAGTAAATGGAGTCTTGCAGTTTCCTGGAGGTTTTTTTACCAGTAGTTTGACCTGTATGTTTTAGGATTTTATAATTCAGATTCAAAGGGTTCACTGTTAACAAATTAACAAAACTAGATTGCAAATCTTGTCTAATTGAGTGAACATTTAAACCATTTTAAGGGTTCTCTCCATCTCTCTTCTACTCTACTCCTCCTCCGCCCCCCCCCCCCAAAAAAAGAGGAATATGCTTAGGTTGAGAATCTGGTTAGATTCTGGCAAGCAAAAAGATTTTACCATACATCTTCCATGATTGCTATTGTTTTTATGAGTCTAGTGAGATTATAAGGCTACATTTTAACTTCAAAAACCTGAAGACATTCTGGGGACCCAAAAGCCATCTAGTTTATTATTAAGACCTGATTGATGAAAATTAACATTTTTAATTGCTATGTCTTTCTGGGAAAATAAAGAATGTTTCTCCTATTGATAGATAATAAGTATATAAAAATGTTATTTAAAATGATTTTTAATAGTATTATATTCAGAGGCCCAGGAAACAGTTTTCTAAACTGGATTGAAACTCAAATTGTTAAAAACAGATTTCTGTTTATTATGATTCACTTTGGTTTACTCGGATCATTCATTCAACAAATATTGATCAAGTGCTTTCTATTTGCCAGGTTTTCTAGGTGAAGATCCTTATTCTTCTGGTGCTTACATTCAACTAAGAGGATATAGTATGTCAGAAGGTGATAAATGCTATGGAAAGTAGAAAAAGTACAGAGTAAGGGAGATAGAGAGAGCTGGGGTCAGTGTGGGGTAGAGAAGGCAGGTTACAATTCAAAATAGAGTGGTTAGCTGGGTGCAGTGGCTCATGCCTGTAATCCCAGCACTTTGGGAGGCTGAGGTGGGAAGATTGCTTGAGCCCAGGAGTTTGAGACCAGCCTGGGCCACATAGTGAGACCTCATCTCCACAAAAATTTTTTTTAAAATTAGCTGGGCATGGTGGCACACACCTGTTGTCCCAGCTACTTGTGGGGCATAGGTAGGAGGATTGCTTGAGCCCAGGAGGTCAAGGCTGCAGTGAGTTGAGATTGTGACAGTGCACCCCAGTTGGCTTGATAGAATGAGATTCTGCCTCAAAAATAAATGGATAAATAAATGCACACACTCACACACACACACACACACACACACACACACATAAAAATTAAAACCATAAAATATAGTGGCCATGATGAGCCCCATTGAGAAGGTAACAACTGAGTAAAAGACGTGATGAGGCAATTGGTCATCTGGGGAAGAAGTATTCAGGAAGAAGAAAGCCAGCACAAATGCCCTAAGGTAGCAGCATCCCTGGCATGCCTGAGAAATTTAAGGGAGCCAGAGTGGCTAGAGCAGAGTGATTCTAGGGAGAATGTAGTAAGAAATGACCAGATCATGTTGGGCCATGTAGACCAGTGGTGCGATGGGGAGCCATGGGAGGGATTTGAGCAAGAAGGGTGACATGATCTTTTATTTTAAACCATCTCTGGCTGCTACATTGAGAATAGACTACACAGGGAAACCAGTGTTGATAATAGACTTGGGGAAGAGGGAACAATTATTGTAGTAATCCTAGCAAGAGATCATAGTGGTCAGAGTAGTAGTAGATGTGCTGAGCAGCCAGATTCTGAATATTTGTGAAGGTAGAGAAAATAGTTTTCCCTGATATATTTAATGTGGGGTGGGAAAGAATGGGTTTTGCTCTGAGCAAGTGCACGTATGGAATTGTCATCAAATCAGGAGGGGAACCCTTTGGATGGAACAGATTGGATGGGGAGAGAGGTTGGGAGTTTGGTTTTGTTATGTTTGCTTGGAAGTATCTGTTAGACTTCCTAATGGAAATGTAGAATGAACAGTTGGATATATCAGTCGGGTTCAAGCTAGCATTTGGAGTTAACATATACATAGCATTATATAGTATTTACATTGTTTTATAGTAAATATAAATACATAACATAGTCTTTAAATTTTCTTCTCTTGAAATAGTGACGATTATTGATTTTCTTTACTACTAGAAGCTCAGTTTCCTGTTTAAGAATTTGTAAACTAACATCATTTAAGTTGTAAATTTTAAATGAAGGTTGATTAATAAGTTTTAACAAATGCTATGTATTAAGCCTGTAAAATAAAAATTATCAGTTATTAATGAACACATGGCAAAAATATAAAATTCTTTAAAAGATCATTGGAGTTTATTTTGTGCAATCCCTAAATAATAATTTTCTCTCATCACATAAATTAATACAAAGTGTCTTTTTGTGTTAGTCCTAGTGGAATTCTGAAAATGAGAAGTTCTGTTTTTTGTTGTTGCTTTTTTTTTTTTTTGAGACAGAGTTTTCCTCTTGTTGCCCAGGCGGGAGTGCAATGGCACAATCTCGGCTCATTGCAACCTCCGCCTCCTGGGTTCAGGTGAGACTACTGCCTCAGCCTCCCAAGTAGCTGGGATTACAGGCATGAGGTACCATGCCCAGCTAATTTTTTGTTGTTGTTGTTTGTTTTTTGTTTTACTAGAAATGGGGTTTCACCATGTTGGTCAGGTTGGTCCCGAACTCCTGATCTCATGTGATCCACCCGCCTCGGCCTCCTAAGTTGCTGGAATTACAGGCATGAGCCACCCCACCTGGCCAAGAAGTTCTTGATTGTAAAGTGTTTGGGCTTAATTTACTAAAAATCACTAAAATCTTCCGTGTGTGTGTGTGTGTGTCTTTCAAGAGAAACTGACGCTAGGAAATTTCACTGATCATTTCTTCTTAGTGATTATATTTTTTTGTGTGACTTATATATATAAAATGAATAAACTGACTTTTTCTAAGTTAGTGATACTATAAAGAAAATGGTTCTTATGTCATTCAGACATATTGACTCAGAGTGTTCAATATTTTATTGAAAAAGGCTGTTTCATTTGTTTCATTCTGTTTAGAAAAGGAAGACCAGTGTCTTATGCCTGAAGCCTGGAATGTGGACCAGGGAGTAATTACCAAACTCAAAGAACAATACAAAAAGGAGAGAAAGGGGAGAAAGGTGGTGAAGAGTAAGTGGAAAACATTGTACCTGTAAATCATAAATCTTGCCTCTTTACATATCCCAGTTTTTTTTCAATGTTTTCCTAAAACTATTTACTCTTTTTCATTTCTGCTCCTGACCTCTTTCCTTTTCACCTGCTCTCAGGGGTTGAAATTAAATGATTAGCTATTTAATTATGAACTTAAAAGAAAATAACCCACATGTACTTATGGAATCACGTATACTATATCCCAATAATAAATCCAGAGCCTCATGACTGTTGGGCTATGTATTGAAACACAGTGATAATTTGGTTTTTAAAAGTATCTTTTTTTTTTTTTTTTTTTTGAGACGGAGTCTTGCTCTGTCGCCCAGGCTGGAGTGCAGTGGCGCAATCTCGGCTCACTGCAAGCTCCACCTCCTGGGTTCACGCCATTCTCCTGCCTCAGCCTCTCCGAGTAGCTGGGACTACAGGCGCCCGCCACCACGCCCGGCTAATTTTTTTTTGTATTTTTAGTAGAGACGGGGTTTCACCGTGGTCTCGATCTCCTGACCTCGTGATCCGCCCGCCTCGGCCTCCCAAAGTATCTGTGCTTAATTATAACAATGTTTTCTTTTTCAGTGACAATTTATAACTCATTTAGTATGACCCTCTGGCAATCCACCAAAATTATTGCTTATAATTTTAGACATTGGTGACAGAAAGAAAGTTAATTTCTACCCCTGAATATTCTATGTGTTCATAACATGCAATTCATTTGCTCATACCACTATATGCTATACAGGGCACAGAGTCAAATATATAAGTTCTAAAAATACTTATTTTCTATTTAAACATTTTTGGCCAATTTTATTTATAACATTATTACCACTGACCTTTTTTCCTTTTAAATATGTGCCACATCAAAAACAAAATTCAAAAGGAAATTTCTAGCCCTGTGAATCATATATGTTTAATTATTTCATTATGCAAATTGTTTAGCAGTGGATCTAGTTAAGAATGTAAAATGGAAATACAAAATCTTGCAAACCATTCCTGAAAACAGTCTTAAATCATCATCTTAGGGGAACAAGTCTAAATTACCTCCTTGTGTTTCTACCCTCATTGACAATATGGGCCTCCCTTTTATGGTAATAGGAATTTGATTATTTGAGATATTAAGATAGTATAAAGTGAGATTAAAATCTAACTTAGCGAGAAATGTATTTTAAAGTTGCGTAAGACTGGAAAGATATGCTTTTTCTTTTTCTCTCTCTGTAGTGATGCTAAAGCTAATTAAAGACCAGTCACATTCCTGTTAGGACATTCTTTTAAACTTTATTACTTAAAAGCATTTAAAGCTTTATTTCAAATATTTTGGAATTTACAAACCTTTAGCTTGATTTGATAAAAAGTCAGTGTCTATTGATGTTAAACGGTTACATAATGAGAGATGATGTTGTTTAATGCTATCTCAATATAGACTAAATCAGAATGAGAAAGATTAATACTAAAACATAAGCACATTTCATACCTTTTAGCCAAATATACTTACTGATAGACAATTTAATCTTAACAAGTATAGGGAGATGATTTGTCATGGCTTTTGAGAGTAATGACAAAAACCCAGTTAAACTGAAATTTTGAGGAAAATTTGAATGTCATCTGTGAGAAATAATTTCCAGATTAACTTAATGTTGATATATTTCTTTAGGTCATTAAGCTACAAAAATGAATGTCTTGAAATATAAAAGATCCTTTAGTTGGAAAGGTAACCAGGACTTATGCACAATCCATCTACCTTTCCTTTGATTATTCAGTTCTTGTCAAATATCAAGGCATTGCTGTAGTTGGAATTTAGCACTTAACTGAAACTGCACCATTTGACTGGAACAATATTCCTACTAATAGAAGCAATTGGATTTCTTAAATCGAGAGATTACAGTGTGTTCAGACATCTAGCACATGGTTTTTTTAGTATGGTGAAGAAAAATGACACTGTAAGGGAGAAATTTTAATATCTTTCATTGAAGACAGAGGGACTGCACATTTCAGCACATTTTGTTTAATGTCTTCAGTTCATGTTATCTTGATAAAATAGCAGTCTAAGAACAAGTAAAGACTTAGGATAAAAATAGAACTGAAGCCATGCTTTGAATTGATATATAAAGCATTGACTTATTAACCACCATAAAGCTTTTTTTAATTGAACTAGTACCCATTAGAAGTTTGAGTCTTTTCAATGTGGTCTAGTAGAGATATTTCCAGTCAAATCATGTACTCCAATCATACCATCTTGAAATATATTTCTAGGCATTAGTTAAAATTGCTTAAAAATAGTTGTATTCTTTGCTGGTATAGGAACAAACCATAACAGACTTTGGGTAAGATTTTCCCATTCTTAATTAAACTTATAACAGGAAAAACTACTGAAGATCTGTTTCAGCCACTATCCTATATAAAACAGTCAAAACAGGGATGTGGGAGAATGAAGAATCAAAGTTTAGGTAAGTGATCGGTAGCGCATGAGACTTCACCTCGAGTGCCATAGCTTCAGGATGTAAGGCAATTAATGCACCTTAATTTAAACAAACAGGGATGTTATTGTTTAATTCAGTGCACAGTAGGCTCACAATCTGTATCTGGCTGCATTTAGAGCAATATTCAGTGGTTAAAGAATGTTATTTTTCATGGTCTAACCGGACACAAGCATTCTTTTTTATGTAAATAGTGATATCCCATTTGCTTAATTTAAAAAGTATAATTCTTTTCAAGAAATAAACTTTTACAGTAATTTGAAAACTTGAAAATAATTCTTATTAATCTAGTAGAATATTTTTAAAGGTAAATATTGACGGATGGAAAATAAGGCTTATGATACCATTTTGATGCAGTTGGATAATTCTCTTTTCTCTTTTTTGTCTCCTCCCAACCCCCCCCCTTTTTTGGCTAGGGCCCAATAGGTCAAAACTACAAGATATGCTTGCTAATTTGAGAGATGTTGATGAAATTCCTTCATTGCAGCCATCACCTTCCAGACCCAATAGCTCCAGGCTTCCTGAACATGAAATTAATAGGGCAGATGAAGGTAAGTATTTAAGATACTCTGGAGCACAAAATGCACTTGGATGTATATCTTTAAATTCATTCATTAGAAAGGCCTCTCCTATCAGAGAGAACTTTATTCTGCAGATGTTAGATCTGCATCGTTTTCCCCAAATGCAAGCTTTCTTACATTCAAGGGCGTTTGATTCCAACTTCAATCTTCAAGACTTGAGAAGGTGCATACACTAAACCAACTCTAAATTCTGGTTTAAAATATCCGCTGGCTCCACTGATGCCCATGGCCCTATATACCATTCCAACATTGGGAAAATTAACAGTCTATAAATTGGTAGTATATGTTTACTTTGAAACTCATATAAATATTTAAGCAATTTATTAATGATAATTGAAAAAGGGGATAAAGTCACCTAAAAGTCTAGTCACATATTCTGCTATTTTAACTTGTTTCCTTTCAGTCTTGGTTCACATATGTATACTTTTTTTTGTTGTTTTTTGAGATGGAGTCTCGCTCTGTCACCCAGGCTGGAGTGCAGTGGCACGACCTTGGCTCACTACAACCTCCACCTCCCAGGTTCAAGTGATTCTCTTGCCTTAGCCTCCTGAGTAGCTGGGATTACCGGCACCTGCCACCAAGCCTAGCTAATTTTTTTGTATTTTTAATAGAGATGGGGTTTTGCCATGTTGGCCAGGCTGGCCTCGAATTCCTGACCTCAAGTGATCTGCCCACCTTGGGCTCCCAAAGTGCTGGGATTACAGGCATGAGCCACCATGGCTGGCCTCACATGTATATACTTTTTATACAGGTATAGAATATACCTATATAAAAATATGCATTATTCTACATCATGTATAATAATTCTGTGCTCTTAAATTCATACAAATGATTTTCATAATGATAATTTTAAGATTGTATATTATATTGTAGACTTGATATGAAACTTTTCCTTTTGAATATTTAGGTTATTTTTAGTCTTTTGCCGTATAATCTTATGGTATAGAAATACAGTTCTTTTAGAGACAAGGTCTGATTTATCTATTTATAAATGTGTACACTGCTTGCATGTGGAAATTGATTTTAAAGTACATATTTAAGCTGAGCCTGGTGGTTCCTTGGGAGGCTGAGGTGGGAGGATCACTTGAGCCCAGGAGGTTTTTTTTTGTTTTTGGAGACAGGCTGTCACTCTGTCACTCAGGTTAGAGTGCAGTGGCGTAATTACAGCTCACCACAGCCTTGACCTCTCAGGCTCAGGTGATACTTCCACCTCTTCGTCCTGAGTAGCTAGGACTACAGGCACATGCCACCATGCCCAGATAATTTTTTGTATGCCTTTTGTAGAGACATGGTTTTGCCATGTTGTTCAGGCTGATCTCAAACTCCTGGGCTCAAGTGATCCAACTGTGTCGGCTTCCCAAAGTGCTGGGATTGCAGGCATGAGCCACTGCACCCAGCCCCAGTTCAGGAGATTGAGACTGTAGTGTGTGCTGATTGAGTCAGTGAATAGCTACTGCACTCCAGCTTGGGTGACACAGTGAGACCCCATCTCTTAAAACAATCAAATATTTATTTTAGCTGAAAATTCAGCATGACATAAAAGTAATTATGATTAATGTATATTTTAAAATACTTATTTAAAAAAAATCAATCCTGAATTTAAATACTATATTTGCACTGTCTCTTCAAATTATTATTTATCGATCAACACAGCCTGAGAAAAAGCCACAGCATAATCATATGTTTTTTTCTTGTATTTTTTAATAAATTACATTTTAGACATAAACTGATTTGATTAAATGTATATAGGTTTTCACGATTGGAATACTTTTTCAGTGAAATTTTTGACCAGTACATCGTTAATCATTTGTTACAGTCAATTATAGCATACTTGGAATTTATTACCCATACAAAGAATCAACACATCACATTCTAGATGTAAAATTTATTTGATGTCTTTTGAATTACAGATGTGAGGTCATGGTCCTCAGTAGGTATGTTGATCACTAGGAGATGCATTCAGTTGACATTATAGGTATGAGGCTTCTAATCAGTTGCATTTATCCCAAGATCAGGTCTAGATAAGGAGAAAAGTTAGTTTTTCTCTTATTCTCATAATTCAAAAAGTTTATCAGATTTCATCTCAGGCCATACATGAATTATGCAGAATTCTAATAATAGAGGCAGGATATATACTATTTACTAAATGACAGATGTACAAAAGCATTATATAAGCCACAGAAGATGTCCTTGATAAAAAACATAGGAACTTTAAAACTCAAGCATTGCATGTTTAACTTACTATCTGCAGCAATGGTCCTAAGCCTTCCCCCTCAGTGCAGGTTTTTTGGAAATAGAAAAAACATTTAAGAGATAGATTGTATATTTAATTGTCTATAACTGATACTTCTTGGTCTTCAGTCTGCTTTCAGAAAGAACTTTCATATGCTGTGCGTGCTCTATAATTTTGTTACTTTATTTTTATTTTAATAGTTCAGAAGGCAGGGCCGGGTGCAGTTTAGTTGCCCACGCCTGTAATCCCAGCACATTGGGAGGCTGAGGTGGGCAGATCACTTGAGGCCAGAAATTCAAGACCAGCCTGGCCAACATGGTGAAACCCTATCTCAAATAAAAATACAAAAATTAGCTGCACATGGTGGCGTGTGCCTGTAGTCCCAGCTACTTGGGAGGCTGAGGCAGGAGAATCACTTGAACCCAGGAGGTGGAGGTTGCAGTGAGCTGACATCACACCACTGCACTCCAGTCTGGGTGACAGAGTGAGATTCTGTCTTAAAAAAAAAAATCAGAAGGCAGTGTCACACTTAAAAGGCACAGGGTTTGGTTTTGTTTTTTGGTAAAAGCTGATTAGGGCTAGGAAGGTTTAGTTGCCAGATGGAAATGTGACCTATAGTCTTAAGTTCTAAGGCTCCTTAGGAACAATCAGGTAACAGTGATGCTTATTATTGCTCTCCCTCTTCAGTCCTGGAGTGTCCTGGCTGTCTACTGGTATGTAAGGAAGGAGTTGTTACCTTCTTTGTTTTCAGGTTTTACTTGGCCATTTGTAGAGCAGTAGTTAGAATTAGCTTACATAATGTATATGGTCTATCCTAGGAATCTTAGTCTTTTACAACTGAACAAAGTTATCTGGAAATGTTAGAAATGAGAACAAATCAAACAAAAAACACCTGGCTGAAGACCTACCGTCATAGTCTCACATGAGTCATTCAACTGATATTTTTGACCTGAAAATTGCTGTTCTAACTTAAACAACCGTTCTTCATTAGAAAATGTTTAGAGTTGTTTGAACTTCTCAGATGACATATGGTATTTTGGGTAAAACCTATGTTTATTTTTGCTACTGTATTGTATGGTGGTTTGATAATGTCTTAATTTATGCTCTATTTTGTTCTGTTGAGGATTTTAAGAGTTTGTCACTACTGTTTTTAAAAGCAAGTAACTATTTTTAAATTTTTTTAAAGACACGGTCTTGCTCTGTCGCCTAGGTTGGAGTGCAGTGGTGCAGTCATAGCTCACTGTAGCCTCAGACTCCTGGGCTCAAGAGATCCTCCTGCCTGAAGCCTTCCAGGGAGCTAGGACTAGAGGCATGCACCACCGTGCTTGGTTAATTGTTAAAAAAAGTCTTGTAGAGGCCGGGCATGATGGCTCATGCCTGTAATCCCAAAACTTTGGGAGGCCAAGGTGGGCGGATCTCTTGAGGTCAGGAGTTTGAGACCAGCCTGGCCAACGTGGCAAAACCCCATCTCAACTAAAAATACAAAAATGAGCCAGGCATGGTGGCAGGTGCCTGTAATCTCAGCTACTTGGGAGGCTGAGACAGGAGAATTTGCTTGAACCTGGGAGGCATACGTTGCAGTGAGCTGAGATCATACCACTGCACTCCAGCCTGGGTGACAGAGTGAGACCCCTGTCTCAGATTTTTTTTTGAGATAGGGGTCTCGCCCTGTCATCCAGGCTGGTCTCAGACACCTGGCCCCAAAGGGTCCTCTCACCTTGGTATCCCAAAACACTCAAGATTACAGGCATGAGCCTCCGAGCCTGGCCAATTCTTTCATTTATTCAATGAGTATTTATTATTAGACATGATTGAATATAAAACTGAAAAATATCTTGTACATGCACTAGTCAATACAGTTGACTTGTTTCTTTTAAGAAAATTAATTTACCCCTTTAGCAGCTAGGGTTTGAACTACTAAATTCATATTATTGACTCACAAATGTTTGTCATATGTAACCACCTCTAGGAAACTACTCAAAGACCATCTCTGATGTTTGTCAGAACAATTTGCATTTATAAAGAGTGACATTTTGTTATTGACCAAATTAAATAAAATCATTATTTTGACATTTTGCTTTTAACTGATTTTTCTATGATGGTTGTTGAAGGAATTGGATTGTTATGTTCAAAATGTTACAAAATAGGATATTTCAGGTTATTCACAAAATAAAACTGACATCTTTGAAGCACAATTCAAAGCTAATGAAAGTATTCAAATGGACACTTTAAAAAATTTTCTCACTGGGCATGGTGGCTCCCGCCTGTATCCCCAGCACTTTGAGAGGCCAAGGCGGGTGGATCATCTGAGATCAGAATTTGAGATCAGCCTGGTCAACATGAGGAAACCCTGTCTCTACTAAAAATACAAAAATTAGCCAGGCATGGTGGCAGGCACCTGTAATCCCAGCTACTTGGGAGGCTGAGGCAGGAGAATTGCTTGAACTTAGGAGGGGGAGGTTGCAGTAAGCTGAGATCATGCCATTGCACTCCAGCCTGGGCCACAGAGCATGACTCCATCTAAAAAACAAATAAACAAATAAACAAGTAAAAAATTTTCTTTACCAGGTGCAGTGGCTCACGCCTGTAATCCCAGCACTTTGGGAGGCCAAAGCAGGTGGATCACTTGACGTCAGGAGTTCGCGACCAGCCCAGCCAACATAGTGAAACCCCATCTCTACTAAAAATACAAGAATTAGCCAGGTGTGGTGGCATGCACCTGTAATCCCAGCTACTCTGGAGGCTGAGGCAGGAGAATTTCTTGAACCCAGGAGGTGGAGGTTGCAGTGAACCAAGATGTCACCACTGCACTCCAGCCTAGGTGACAGAGTGAGACTCTGTCTCAGAAAAAAAAAAAAATAATAAAAAAAGGAAATAAAAAATAATCTGAAGTAAACCTTTTTAGATGAACTATAATATACCTACAGAAGAGTGCTGATATCATAAGGGTACAGCTCAGTGAATTGTCATCAAGATAGAATTATTACCCTCCCATGTCACCTCCCCTTAGGTTAACAAGTAGAACATTACCAGAGCCCTGGAAGTCCTGTTGTTGCTTCCTTTCTTTGATCACTACCCCTCTCCTGCCCGGCAGAGGTAATCCTGACTTGTAACACTACATATTGATTTTGTCACATAAATAGGCACATTTTAGAGTTTGACCCATTTTCATTTGAAATTTTCTATATTCTTCTAGGTTATAAAATTAATGAATTATATTTTGAATGAGACCAGCACTTGTTACATATATTTAGTAATTAATAGAAATTGTTTAGGTAATTAACATGAAATATAAAATGAGGAAAACTTACTTTCCTATAGTCATTATTTTTCTATATAGTGAAAAAGAAAGTGGATTCTTAGATTTTTTCATGTTTTACTTTTGTAATTAGTTGATGCCTTTACCTGTGGTTAAGATGAGGAAAAAGCAATAAAGTATTTAGGATTTTCTGCTCACTACATTTTATTGTGTTTAAAAGCATTTAAAAACAATTAAGTGTATATGTGCACTTATAAGAAATTTGATGCAAGCAAATGAGACTAAATGTTGGCTCCTTAGAAATTTTTTAATGTTTCCTTTGTCTTCCCTCTCCAGTGGAAGCATTGACATTTCCTCCTTCTTCTGGAAAGTCATTCATCATGGGAGCAGATGAAGCCCTTGAAAGTGAACTGGGACTTGGAGAACTAGCAGGCCTTACAGTGGCCAATGAAGCAGACTCACTAACTTATGATATAAGTAGTAGTTTTGTTTTTGATGTGTTTACTTGGTTTTTTAAAATAAAAACTTGGGCTGGGTGCGGTGGCTCACGTCTGTAATCCAGCACTTTGGGGGGCCAGGGCGGGCGGATCAGTTGAGGTCAGGAGTTCAAAACAAGCCTGGCCAACATGGAGAAACGCTGTCGCTACAGAAAATACCAAAAATTAGCCAGGCATGGCGGCAGGTGCCTATAATCCCAGCTACTTGTTAGGCTAAGGCAGGAGAATTGCTTAAGCCCAGGAGGCAGAGGTTGCAGTGAGCCAAGATTGCACCACTGCACTCCAGCCTGTGCAACAGAGTGAGACTCCATCTCAAAAAAGTAAAATAAAATTAAAAGTTGATTTTATAGAAAATGAAGGCAATGGTAAAACTTCTTTACAAGTATAGAACTTGGTTCAGTTTTCATTGCAAACTTTGAAAGATACATAAAGAAAAACTAACATTTTTCCATAACCTAGAGATTAAAATTTTGGGCTTTACCTAAATCCATAATTTAGTATGATTTGTTTATTGGTTTTTGATAGGGGAAAGAATTCCTTTTTCCATTACCAAATTTGGATTTTGTTTTCTTTTTTAGGGCACCAGCAATTAGTTGTAATTCATGCCTACCTAAACAACATTTGCCTTGCTTCTTTAGTACACTAGTCAATATCCTGTTGAGAAGAGATTTTAATTATTAGTAGGCATGGATGTATACAGTGTGCTTTCCAGATGTTAAGGCTGACCCATCAGAGAGTTGGACCAAAATTGAAATCTTTGTACCTTTGGGCATACATTTACTTAATTCCAAACATAATTGTTTTATAAATGTGTTTATAGGGCTGGGCGTGGTGGCTCATGCCTGTAATCCCAGCACCTTGTGTTAGTTTGCTAAGAATGATGGTTTCCAGCTTTATTCATGTTACTGCAAAGGACATAAACTCATCCTTTTTTATGGCTGCATAGTATTCCATGGTGTATATGTGCCACATTTTCTTTATCCAGTCTATCATTGATGAACATTTGGATTGGTTCCAAGTCTTTGCTATTGTGAATAGTGCCACAATAAACATACGTGTACATGTGTTTTCATAGTAGAATGACTTATAATCCTTTGGGTATATATCTTGTAATGGGATTGCTGGATCAAATGGTATTTCTAGTTCTAGATCCTTGAGGAATAGCCACACTGTCTTCCACAGTGGTTGAACTAATTGGCACTCACATCAACAGTGTAAAAGCATTCCTATTTCTCCACATCCTCTACAGCATCTGTTGTTTCCTGACTTTTTAATGATCACCATTCTAATTTTTTTTTGCATTTCTCTAATGACCAGTGATGATGAGCTTTTTTTCATGTTTATTAGCTGCATAAATGTCTTCTTTTTGCCTTCCTTCCTCCCTTCCTTTTTTCTTTCTTTTCTCTTTCCTTTCCTTTCCTTCCTTCCTTTTTCTTTCTTTTCTTTCTCCTTCCTTCCTTCCTTCTTCCTTTCCTTTCCTTTCCTTCCCTTCCTCTCTCTCTCTCTCTCTCTCTCTCTGTCTTTCTTTCTTTGGAACGGTCTCCCTCTGTTACCCAGGCTGCAGTGTAGCGACATGGTCTCGGCTTGCCCTTGGGCTCCCATGATTCTCCTGCCTCGGCCTGCTGGGTGGCTGGGATTGCAGCCGCGTGCCACCACACCTGGCTGGTTTTTGGATTTTTGGTGGAGGCGGGGTTTTGCCATGTTGGCCAGGCTGGTCTCCAACTCCCAACTCCCGACCTCGAGTGATCTGCCTGCCTCGGCCTACCGAGGTGCTGGGATTGCAGATGGAGTCTCGCTCACTAGGTGCTCAGTGTTGCCCAGGCTGGAGTGCGGTGGCGTGGTCTCGGCTTGCTGTAGCCTCCGCCTCCCTGCCGCCTGGGCCTCCCAGGGTGCTAGGATTGCAACCTCTGCCTGGCCACCGCCCTGTCTGGGAGGTGGGGAGCGTCTCTGCCTGGCCGCCCATCGTCTGGGATGTGAGGAGCGCCTCTGCCCGGCCGCCGCCCCATCTAGGAATTGAGGACTGTCTCTGCCCGGCTGCCCCGTCTAGGAAGTGCGGAGCGCCTCTGCCCGGCCGCCCCGTCTGGGAAGTGAGGAGTGCCTCTGCCTGACCGCCCCATCTGGGAAGTGAGGAGCGCCTCTGCCCGGCCGCCCCGTCTGGGATGTGGGAGCACCTCTGCCCGGCTGCCCCCTCTGGGAGGTCTACCACGGAGGCCAGACACAGTGTGGGGGCTGGACGTGGTGGCTCACGCCTGTAATGCCAGCACTCTGGGAGGCCAAGGCGGGTTGATCACTTGAGGCTAGGGGTTCGAGACCAGCCTGGCCAACATGGTGAAACATACGAAAAATACAACAAACCAACCAACCAACCCAGCAACAACAAAACAGGTCTGCCCTGGAGTCATATTCCAATTTTTTCTATTTCGCTCCCTTTCTGATCCTTTATCCCACTTTCTCTTCCTTCTCCTTCTTGTCAAAGACATAGAGGATTGAGTTATTACCATTGATCCATACAAAGTCCCTCTCTCATTTTTCTTTCATTCCCACCCCCCATTTCTATTCCCCATCTTCCCATGTGCAACCTTCCTAATATGTTTGATATGCATCTGTTTGTATTTTTAGAAAATGCTAAATAAAAAAATTTTTTAAAACTGTCTTCTTTTGAGAAGTGTCTGTTCATATCCTTTGCCCACTTTTTGATGGGGTTATTTTTTTCTTATAAATTTGTTTAAGTTCTTTGGAGATTCTGGATATTAGCCCTTTGTCAGATGGATAGATTTTAAAAATTTTCTCTCATTCTGTAGGTTGCCTGTTAACTCTTCATTCAGAAGAGTAATTAATACCCTAGGCCTGGGGAGAGGCAAAGCCTAAACACGGTGCACTGGATGGCAAAATTCCATTCTATTTTGTGGCTTGAAGACTAGAATGGTCAGCCTGGCTGATGTTGTAGCCCATTCATCCTCTCCCTCAGCCCTGGCCCCACTGTCCATGGCCACAGGGTTCAGCTTATGCAGCTCCTCCTGGGAAGTTCCCTATCAGGATCTCATCCTTTAGGCACCTCGAAATCAAGGCCACCCACACAGCCCCAGGGCCCCGCGCTCGCTGGGCCCCAAGAGATTCAGAGCTATGGGGTATGGGACACATGTTCACAGGCAGCCAGACAGAAAAGGGGCTCGACGTGGCTGTGGATCTCCTGGGAGCTGAGACGTGTCGGGACACGTGCCCGCTGGGTGGGAACTGGGGTCTTGGGCTGCTGGGCCTCCCACCCCCAGGGTGTGAGCTCAGCACACACTTCATGGCTCTTGTCCACACAAGAGCACTGGCTCAGATGCCTCCCAGTGGAGCAGCAGGAAAATCTCTCTCAGCAGGGTCCGAGGCAGGACTCCCAAAGAGGCTGCCTCCAGAAACTGCTGAGAAATGAGGCCCAGGGAACCTGAGCCCTGACCGGCACTGTCAGAGGAAATTCAAGGCTGGGCTAAAAGCCCCGTCCCCTCCCCTCAAGGGTGGGCATGAGACCCCGTCTCTCCTTGCCTCCGTTTCCTCACCCGTAGAGTCGCTGTGAGGAGTACATTACTTTATCTACATGGGCTGAGCAGTTTGGAGGCACTGAGCTCTTGTGATGTGGATATACTTGTTGAAGGAAGGGCTTTTACAACGGCCACTGTTGCAGGGACCTCAGTGTCCCCATACACCATCCTTCCAGAAAGATCAACTCTGGCCATATCTCAGCACCAGACACCCCAAAGGGCCTGCCCAGTAGGACCTAGAGTCACACCCCCACCCTGCATGACAAGGGACCATCTTTGAGAAGACCTTGGTCAGTGTAGCAGGGGGGTCAGAATGCAGTGACTGGGGGAAGATGATGGCTGGGGCATCTCTCTTCAAGAAGGCGTCCTTAGTCCATCTGCAGCAGGGTCATATCACTGTCATGAGTGGACCGTGTGCAGAGCTGGCATTCCCAGTCCTCACAGGAGCTTCCCCTAGCTATAGCGCACCTTGGCCAGCTTGCCTTAAGCATGCACTCACCTCGACCAACTGGGGGGACCTAATGGGTGCTGGGATTAGGAGCCCACCTTGCATGTGAGCCCCAGCCCCTGCCAAAAGATGAGTCTGCTCTGGTGCAGAGGGAGGAGGGAGGACACGCCCCCAGGCTGGCCACAAAGAAAGCTCTTAGTAGGACACCCCCACCCAAGGTAGCAATTAAGCAGGCAATTGAGGTTCCAGGTGTGGGTATTTTTAGTCTGTGACCTGTCATCCTCTCTTGTCTGGGTGTTAATGTCCAAATGTTTTACAAGTATATTACCAGAAAGAATTATTCCTGAGAGGCAGCCATTTGTGGGAAGGTGTTAGAAAAATGTTGCTTTTCATCCCTTCATCCTTACCATACACAGAGGGCTGGGCAAACTGGCTTCTGAAGCTCTGGTAGGGTGTAGGCTAAGGAGGAACCTAGTGGACCCCCCAAACCTCCCTGCTGCAGGAGCTACTTCCTTGCATGGAGGGCCCAGAGTAAGCAGCATGGACGCTAGAGCTTTTGGAACTCCTGCCGCAGTGGGTGCCAGACAGAAGGGCTCCTATCTCCCTTGAAGGGTGATCCAGCAGCAGCCAGGGCAGGGGTTGCTGCCCTTCCTCAAAATGTGCTGGAGCCCCCCTTTAGGAATTGGCTAAAGGAGAGCTGTCTGTCGTGTCCCTGCTAGAGAAGGGCTGGCGATGAAGGGGCTGACCAGATGGGGCCCCCAGAATCGTGGAGGCAGGAGTCAGCAGGACGAGAGGGGTTCCCCTAGCCTGTGCCTCTTCTAGACAGACGGTCCAGGCCAACCTGTATTCCAGCCAGCCCAGGCCATGCACTGCCTGGAGGACTAGGGTAGCAGCCTGCGGATGAAGCATTCTGCCCTCCACCCGAGGCACATGAGGAGTCTCTGAGGAGAGCTAGATGGGCCAGTGGGTCACCTCAACAACCCTCACCCAGCCAGGACAGCCAAGGCATGTCACCTGGAATGACTGGCTCTCCAAGGGCCAGCTGGCCACCCTATCCTAGAGGTGGTCAACAAAGCTTTCACCCTGGCCAGAAAGGAAGATGCTGCCAGGGCCCTGGGCTGAGGACAGCAAGGACATATCACACTTACCTGGGCAGGACCCACAGAGACTCCTGGAGAGGCACAGGGCCTGTCATCAAGATGAACAATCTCTGGGGATTGTGTCCCTGGGGACTGGCTGTATGGGTGGACTGTGTGAGCTGCCCCAATATGCCACCCAGAAAGTGGAAACGGCCCTGGAAAGTGATAGCAGGGAAGCCCCTCCCCGGTGGCTTATTCTCCACCTGCCTCCCTCTGTTCCTGGCAGCCCTGCCCCATCTCGATTTCCAACCCCACCTGTGTCTGCCTGGAGGGTGGCATGGCTAGCTTTAGTATTTCCTTCTGCAGCTCAGTGATGGGCTCCAGCAGCCCTCACCATGCCTCAGAACCTGAGACCCTTAGGGAAGGACAGGACATGCTGCAAACACAGACCCCGTGTGAGAGGGTCCTCGGGCCACAGAGGTCACAGGTAGGGGTCTACAGACTCCAATTCTGATTTCCTGACCAGGATCCAACCATCAGCATGCTCTTTAACCTTATTAAGTCTTGTTGTTCCCATCTGTGACATGGGGAAGGCACCCACCTCAGAGGTCTTGTGTAGCAACAAATGAATATGATTAAAGTGCCTTTCCTGGTGCCACACATAAAGTCAGGCGTGAGTCCTTGTGTAGCTGCCCCCCATGTCCAGGTCCCAGAGGGTAGCCTGGACCCTGAAATTGGGCCAGGGCTCAACAATGCCTGGATGCCAGGCCCCCCTGGAGATACTGGGACCCTGGCCTGGGCCTGGACAGAAGGTGTTGCTGTGGCATTTGGAGATGACCCCATGGGTGAGGACTGGGGCCTATGTGGCCCTGTGAAGGGGTGCACCCTAAGGTGGGGCTTGGGCACCCAGGCTGAGAGGGTACAGGATGGACGGGCCGGGAGGTGAGATCCAAGACTACTCTCCACCATGCTTCGAACAAACCCCTCACCCTCCATCTGCAGACTAAGCTCTGCATATTTAAGATACTAACGGGCCCTTACTTAAAAAATGATATTTTGCTTGCATACTAAAGTTTTCATCCGACATCAGTAGGGAATCAAAAATCTCTTATTTGGAAACAGCACGTAGGGGAAGCAATGTTGAAAATTTGTCATTGTTCAACAACCTACACATCCTCTGGGAGTTATTGTTTTAAAATGCAACATGTACTGTTAGTTTAAATCATGCCAACTGTGATAACACTCTTTAAATCTTCAGTAAACCTATGCATTTGAACCACTTGCAGATGAGAGTAAATCTATTACGTGAGAGGAGAGTCAGCACTCAGTGGAGGTGAAATAAAATGAAGTAACACAAACCTAGATTGTGGGCTAACAACTCCCACCATCCCCCTCAGAATGTGGCAGCTTAACAAGGAGATATGGCAGGCCTGGCCACAATGCCCAGTGGGGCTTCACACCCTAGCTTTTAGGATACTAGACACTTGAGGCCAGTGTCCACCTGGGGCCTAGGGGTAAACCTATGATCAGTGTCCACCTGTGGCCTAGGGGTCAACCTAAGACCTGATGTCCACCTGAAGACGAGTTCACCTGTGGCCTACTGTCCACCTGGGGCCTGAGGTCACTAGGGGCCTAGGCATCCTTCTGGGGCCTGGTGCCCACTTGTCCCTCATTTCTACCTGGATCCTGCGTATCCACCTGGAGCCATATACCATGAGCCTGGTTACCTTCCTGGGGCCTGAGAGTCAAACCAGGGCCTAATGTAAACCTGGAGTTCAGTGTTCACCTGGGGTCTGAGTCCTTGAGAAGCCTGGTCTTTACTTGGGGCCTGTATCTGTGTGTGTGTGTGGGGTGTGTGTGTGTGTGTGTGTGTGTGTGTGTAATCTCACTTTCTATATAGTTTTGAAAAATAACTCTGGGGTTTTTTTTAATCATTGCTCTTATGCAGTTAAATTTCAAGTAAATGGACACATTGATTGGTTTCTGTCTTCTCATTTTTTCTTATCATCATGCTTCATTTGCTTTATTATCTCTGTTCATCACCATTTGAAGGGTCAATCACAGGATACCAAAAATGACTTTACAAGGAACAGTGGTAAAGAAAAATTCACCTGAAAATATGAAAATCTGTAACATAAATATAATTAAAAGCATAACTTTGAAATTTTAATTTAAACAAATAGGATAGGGAAAATAGGTGGAAAATTAATTTTAATTAGTTCTTTAGTTAACTAGTACCGAAATATTGAAAGACAAAAGTAAAAAAGCTGAAAAAAGTATAAATAACATGGTCAATAAGCTTTATCTAAAAGTATACACAGTACATTCAACAAAAAAATATAAATTTAGTCATGTTTTCAAATGTAGGTCATGAATTAGACAACCAAGGAGAAATCAATGCATTCTAAACAATCAACATCATATTGTATTCGTCAAAGCCAGCACCAATTGGAGGTATGTTTCTAACTTTAAGTATTTTTAAAAAAAAAACTGAAAATCTAATAAAACAACTAAATTATCCACCTGAAAACCTAGAAAAAGCATATAAGTAAACAAAAAGCATTAACAAATTTAAGAAATATACTTAAAGGAATAACAGAAGACAAAAGATTAAAATAAGAAAATAATTTTTGATATTAGCAGCAACACTAATTACAAACATAAGGTACATAAACGAAACACAGAATTTTGAAAAAGATATTACTCAAATAACCTGGAAAATCTAGAAGAAATGGATACATTCCTTGACACATACATCCTCCCAAGACTAAACCAGGAAGAAGTTGAATCTCTGAACAGACCAATAACAGGCTCTGAAATTGTGGCAATAATCAATAGCTTACCAATAAAAAACAGTCCATGACCAGATGGATTCACAGCCGAATTCTACCAGAGGTACACGGAGGAACTGGTACCATTCCTTCTGAAGCTATTCCAATCAATAGAAAAAGAGGGAATCCTCCCTAACTCATTTTATGAGGCCAGCATCATCCTGATAACAAAGCCTGGCAGAGACAACCAAAAAAGAATTTTAGACCAATATCCTTGATGAACATTGATGCAAAAATCCTCAATAAAATACTGGCAAACCAAATCCAGCAGCACATCGAAAAGCTTATCCACCATGATCAAGTGGGCTTCATCCCTGGGATGCAAGGCTGGTTCAACATACGCAAATCAATAAATGTAACCCAGCGTATAAACAGAACCAAAGACAAAACCACATGATTATCTCAATAGATGCAGAAAAGGCCTTTGACAAAATTCAACAACGCTTCATGCTAAAAACATTCAATAAATTAGGTATTGATGCGATGTATCTCAAAATAATAAGAGCTATCTATGACAAACCCACAGCCAATATCATACTGAATGGGAAAAACTGGAAGCATTCCCTTTGAAAACTGGCACAAGACAGGGATGCCCTCTCTCACCACTCCTATTCAACATAGTGTTGGAAGTTCTGGCCAGGGCAATCAGGCAGAAGAAGGAAATAAAGGGTATTCAATTAGGAAAAGAGGAAGTCAAATTGTCCCTGTTTGCAGATGACATGATTATATATCTAGAAAATCCCATTGTCTCAGCCCAAAATCTCCTTAAGCTGATAAGCAACTTCAGCAAAGTCTCAGGATACAAAATCAATGTACAAAAATCACAAGCATTCTTGTACACCAATATCAGACAGAGAGCCAAATCATGAGTGAACTCCCATTCACAACTGCTTCAAAGAGAATAAAATACTAGGAATCCAACTTACAAGGGACGTGAAGGACCTCTTCAAGGAGAACTACAAACCACTGCTCAATGAAATAAAAGAGGATACAAACAAATGGAAGAACATTCCATGCTCATGGGTTGCAAGAATCAATATCGTGAAAATGGCCATACTGCCCAAGGTAATATATAGATTTAATGCCATCCCCATCAAGCTACCAATGACTTTCTTCACAGAATTGGAAAAAACTACTTTAAAGTTAATATGGAACCAAAAATGAGCCCACATCGCCAAGTTAATCCTAAGCCAAAAGAACAAAGCTGGAGGCATCATGCTACCTGACTTCAAACTATACTACAAGGCTACAGTAACCAAAACAGCATGGTACTGGTACCACAACAGAGACATAGATCAATGGAACAGAACAGAGCCCTCAGAAATAATGCCACATATCTACAACTATCTGCTCTTTGACAAACCTGACAAAAACAAGCAATGGGGAAAGGAGTTCCTATTTAATAAATGTGCTGGGAAAACTGGCTAACCATATGTAGAAAGCTGAAACTGGATCCCTTCCTTACACCTTATACAAAAATTAATTCAAGATGGATTAAAGACTTACATGTTAGAGCTAAAACCATAAAAACCCTAGAAGAAAACCTAGGCAATACCATTCAGGACACAGGCATGGGCAAGGACTTCATGTCTAAAACACCAAAGGCAATGGCAACAAAAGCCAAAATTGACAAATGGGATCTCATTAAACTAAAGAGCTTCTGCACAGCAAAAGAAACTACCATCAGAGTGAACAGGCAACCTACAGAATGGGAGAAAATTTTTGCAACCTACTCATCTAACAAAGGGCTAATATCCAGAATCTACAATGAACTCAAACAAATTTACAAGAAAAAAACAAACAACTCCATCAAAAAGTGGGCGAAGGATATGAACAGACACTTCTCAAAAGAAGACATTTATGCAGCCAAAAAACACATAAAAAAGTGCTCATCATCACTGGCCATCAGAGAAATGCAAATCAAAACCACAATGAGATACCATCTCACACCAGTTAGAATGGCCATCATTAAAAAGTCAGGAAACAACAGGTGCTGGAGATGATGTGGAGAAATAGGAACACTGTTACACTGTTGGTGGGACTGTAAACTAATTCAACCATTCTGGAAGTCAGTGTGGCAATTCCTCAGGGATCTAGAACTAGAAATACCATTTGACCCAGCCATCCCATTACTGGGTATATACCCAAAGGACTATAAATCATGCTGCTATAAAGACACATGCACACGTATGTTTATTGCGGCACTATTCACAATAGCAAAGACTTGGAACCAACCCAAATGTCCAACAACGATAGACTAGATTAAGAAAATGTGGCACATATACACCATGGAATACTATGCAGCCATAAAAAATGGTGAGTTCATGTCCTTTGTAGGGACATGGATGAAACTGGAAACCATCATTCTCAGTTAATTATCACAAGGACAAAAAACCAAACACCATATGTTCTCACTCATAGGTGGGAATTGAACAATGAGAACACATGGACACAGGAAGGGGAACTTCACACTCCGGTGACTGTTGTGGGGTGGGGGGAGAGGGGCGGGACAGCATTAGGAGATATACCTAATGCTACAATGACGAGGTAATGGGTGCAGCACACCAACATGGCACATGGAAACATATGTAACAAACCTGCATATTGTGCACATGTACCCTAAAACTTAAAGTATAATAATAAAAAAAAAACCCAGCAGCAGTGTTCTGGAATCCTTTGTGAGTGACAAACACTCAGAACCCTGCCAATTTGTTATGGAATCCTATCTGAGGGACAAACATTCAGACACTCACGGTATCATTTCATCTCATCTCATTTCAATTTTATTTCAATTTCATTTCATTATTTCATTTCATCTCATTATTTCATTTCATTTCATCTCATCATTTCATCTCATCATTCATCTCATCATTTCATATCATTTTATCTCACCATTTCATTTCATCTCATCTCATTTCATCTCATCATTACATCTTACTTCATCTCATTTTATGTCATTTCATGTCATCATTTCATCACATCTCGTCTCATCTCATCATTTCATCTCATCTCATCATTTCAACTCATTGCATCTCATCTCATTTCCATTTCATTATTCCATTTCTTTATTCCATTTCATCATTTCATTTCATTATGTCATTTCATCTCATCACATTTCATCTCATCTCATTTCTTCTCATCTCATCATTTCATCTCATTATTTCATCTGATTTCATGTCATCATATCATGTCATGTCATCATTTCATCTCATGATTTCATCACATCTCATCTCATTTAATCTCATCATTTAATCTCATTTCATCTCATCATTTCGTCTCATCTCGTAGCTTCTCAATTTCATTTCTTCATTATTTCATCTCATTTCATTATTTCATGTCATGTCATCTCATGTCATCATTTCATCTAATCACATCTCATCATTTCATCATTTTATTTTATCATTTCATCTTATTTCATCTCATCATTTCATCTCATCTGATTTCAATTTATTTCAATTTCATTTCATTATTTCATTTCATCTCATTATTTCATTTCATTTCATTTCATCTCATCATTTCATCTCATCATTCACCTCATTTCGTATCATCATTTTATCTCACCATTCCATTTCATCTCATCTCATTTCATCATTACACCTTATTTCATCTCATTTTATGTCATCATTTCATCACATCTCGTCTCATCTCATCATTTCATCTCATTTCATCTCATCATTTCAACTCATTGCATCTCATCTCATCATTTCCATTTCATTTCCATTTCATTATTCCATTTCATCATTTCATTTCATTATGTCATTTCATCTCATCACATTGCATCTCATTTCTTCTCATCTCATCATTTAATCTCATTATTTCATCTGATTTCATGTCATCATATCATGTCATCATTTCATCTCATCATTTCATCACATCTCATCTCATCATTTAATCTCATCATTTAATCTCATTTCATCTCATCATTTCATCACATCTCATCTCATCATTTCATCTCATCATTTAATCTCATTTCATCTCATCATTTCATCTCATTTCATCATTTCATCTCATCATTTCTTCTCATCTCATCATTTCCATTTCATTTCCATTTCATTATTTCATCATTTCATTATTTCATTTCATCTCATTTCATTATTTCATTTCATTAGGTCATTTCATTTCATCATGTCATTTCATTTCATCTCATTTCATGACATCTCAGTTCATTTCATCTCATTTCATTTCATCTCACCATTTCATCTCATCATTTCATCTTATCTCATCATCTCATTTCATCTCATCATTTCATCTCATTTCATCTCATCTCATTACATCATTTCATCTCATTGCATCTCATCTCATTTCAATTTCATCATTACATTTCATAATTTCCTTTCATCATTTCATTTAATTTAATCTCATTTCATTATTTCATTTCATCTCATTTTTCATCTCATTTCATCTCATCATTTCATCTTATCATCTCATCTCATCATTTCATCTCATCGTTCACCTCATTTCATCTCATCATTTTATCTCATTATTTCATGTCATCTCATCTCATTTCAATTTCATTATTTCATATCATTTCATTATTTCATTTCATTTCATCTCATTTCATCTCGTTTCATCTCATCATTTCATCCATCATCTCATCATTTAATCTCATCTCATCTCCTTTCAATTTCTTTTCAATTTTGTCATTTTGTCTCATCATTTCATCTCATCATTTCTACTCATCATTTCGTCTCAAAATTTCATCTCATCATTTCATCTCATCTCATCATTTTGTCATTTCACCTCATCATTTCATCTCATCTCAAGTCATCTTATCATTTCATCTAAGTGAAATGATGTAATGGAATCATGAAATGAAATGGATAGGATGCCCTCAGTGATGTTAAATTTAAAAATTGTTTTCATGTATTCATTTTTATATTTATATGTATTTACGTTTATATTTACTTATATTTCTTTTTACTTATTTTTATTTATATTTTTACTTATTTCTTTATTTATAGACAAGGTCCTGTTCTGTGGCCTAGGCTGGAATGCGGTGGTGCATTCACAGTTCACTGCAGCCTCGAGCAAACCTCCCACCTTAGCCTCCCAGGTAGCTGGGACCCCAGGTGCGCACCACCGCACCTGGTTAATATTTTATTATTTGTAGAGAGGGACGCTTGCTATGCTGCCCAGGCTGGTCTCAAACTCCTGGGCTCAAGCAATCCTCCTGCCTTGGCAACCCAAAATGCTGGGATTACAGACATGAGCCACAGTGCCCAACCTATTTATTTATTTATTTAATAAAGACAAGGTCTCACTATGTTGCCCAGGCTGGTCAACTCCTGGCCTCAAATGATTCTCCAAACTTGGCCTCTCAAAATGTTGGGATTACAGGTAGGAGCCACCATGCCTGGCCTAAAAATAGTATTATATTTTTGTATTATATAATTTTCAATTAGGTAATATGAATATTCTGTACAGGAAATATGCCCTTAATTACATAGGAATAAACATTTGTTACACAGAGAAAAATCTAATAGAGCTAAAAATAAAAATTAATTTGGAAAGGTCATTAGATACTCATACATTCTTATGTTTATACATTCTTTCATATATTCATATATTCTTTTAACAGTATCAATGGTTTGGAGTTATTTGTACAAAACCATGACCTATATGTAATACAACTAACAGGCACTTACAATTCAAGGCATATATATTATATACAAAGCTTCAACTTCTCATTATTTTTTTTGTTTCTTTTTCTTTCTGTTTTGGCAGATACTATGAACACAACATTCAACTCACAGACACTATGGAGCCCTTACTAAGCATAAAGTACTGTGAAAGGCCAGGGCTAGGACAGAACTGAGACAGGGCCAGGGATACGACAGAACTGGGGCAGGGTCATGGCCAGAGAAAAACCAGGGGCAGGGTCACAGCCAGGGACACGACAGGACCAAGGCCAGGGCCAGAAGCAGGGCAGAACCAGGGCCAGGGCAGGGACATGGCAGGGCCAGGGCCATGGCAGGATCAGGGCCAGCAGAAGGCCAGGCCAGGGCTAGGGTAGCACAGGGCCAAGGCAGGGCAGGGTCAGTGTAGAGCAAGGAACGGTCCAGGGTACGGCAGGGCAGGGACAGGGAGGTCCAACGCCAGAGTCAGGTCCAGGACATGGACAGGGCAGGGCCAGAAACACGGCAGGACCAGAAAGGGGACAGGGCAAGGGCAAGGCCAGAGAAGGACCATGGAAAAAACATGGCTAGGGAGGGTCCAGGGCAAGGGCAAGGCCAGGGCAGAACCAGAACCAGGGCAGGCCAAAGGCAGGGCCAGGGCAGGGCAAGGCCAGGGTAGGGCAGGGCCAGTGTAGGGTGAGGGTAGGACCAGGGCAAGTTCAGGGCCAGGGCAGGACTAAGATAGCACAGGGCCAAGGCAGGGCCAGGGCAAGGCCAAAGGAGGGGCCAGGGCCAAGCATGGCCAGTGTGGGGCCTGGGGATTGTCAGGGCCAGGGCCAGGGTCAAGTCTGGGCCAGGGACAGGGCCAGAGCAAGGGAAGGGTCAGGGAGAAGGCAGAACCAGAGAGGATCCAGAACAAGGGCAGGGCCAGGGAAGGACAAGGCAAAGCCAAGGCCAGGGCAGGGCAAGACCAGGGAAGGGCAAGGCCAGGGCAGGGCAAGACCAGGGAAGGGCAGGGCCAGGGTAGGAGAAGGCCATGTTAGGGCCAAGCCGAAGGCAGGGCAGGACTAGGGTAGTACAGGGCATGGCCCAAAACAGGGCAGGGCCATAGCAGTGGCAGGACTAGCAACAGAGCCAGGACCAGAGCATGGTGGGGACAATAGAGGGCCAGGACAGACGATGGCAAGGCAGGTCCAGGGCCATTTCATGGACTCGGTAGCCCTGGGGTCAGGCCAGGGCAGGGCAAGGGCAAGGCCAGGGAGAAGGCAGGGCCGGGGCCAAGGCAGTGCCAGGGCAGGGCAGGACCAGTGCAGGGCCAATGCAGGGTGAGGGCATGGCCAGGCATGGAAGGGCAGGGCAGGACCAAGGAAGGGCCAGGAGAGGGCCACGGCAGGGTCAGGGCCAGAACAAGGGTACAGCTGGGGCCAGGAATATGGTAGCATAAGGGCTGGGCCCAGGCTGGGACACGCAGGGCAGAGCATCGCTCGTGCAAGGCAGGGCCAGAGCCAGGCCATAGAGATGGGAGGGCAACACCAAGGCAGGGTCAGGGCAGGTCCAGAGTCGAGGCAGAGCTAGGGCCCAGGCAGGGCCATGGAAGCGCCAGGGCAGAGGAGGGCAGGGCAATGCAGGACTGGGCCATGGCAGTGCCTGGTCAACTCCAGGGCAGGGCCAGAAGCAGGACAGGGCCAGGGCCAATGCTCAGGCCAGGGACATGGCATGACAGGAAGTGCCAGAGCAGGGCTGGGCCAACATTGGGGCAGGGTAAATCAGGCCAGGACACCTCCAAGTCCAGCTCTGGCCCTGCCTTGGCCCTGGCCCCTTCCTGGCCTGACCTTGTCCCTGGCCCTGCCCTATCCATGCCCTGTGTGTTTGACCAGTGTTTTATAACACCAGAATCCTACAAGAAACTTAAATCAGCTCTTTTTGTGCATTTTTAGTAGAGATGGGGTTTTACAATGTAGCCCAGGCTGGTTCCAAACTCCTCAGCTCAAGCCATCTGCCTGCCTTGGCCTCCCAAAGTGCCGGGATTATAGGAGTAATCTGGCCAAGTATTTAACTTCTGTATGCCTGTTTCCTAAATTTGGAAAATGGGGATGCTTTAAGTACCTAGCACATAGAATTATTGTGAGAATCAATGCCTCACATATTTACATATTGATAAAATTATACTCATAGAACACTACTGGAAGCAAAGATAGTATTAGTTAAAATTTAGTGATTATTTACTGCAAATATTATTACTATTACAAACAACATAGTATAGACATTATTAATGCTACTATAGTTATCTTAAAAATCTAAAATAAAAAGTTTTACATAATAGCCTAATGTAATCTCTCCTGCTCTGCCCTGGCTCAGCCCTAGTGCCAGCTCTGCCCCTAGTCCTACCATATCCCTGGCCCTGACCCTTCCCTGGTCCTGCCACTGCCCTGGCCCTTCCCATCTTCAGGCCTTACCATGGCCCTACCCTGGTCCTGACCCTGCCCTGGTCTGGTCCTGACCCTGGCCCTACCCCAGAGAAGGGGTATGGCAGAGCCAGGGAAGGGCCGGGGCAAATAAGGGACAGGACACATCCAAATCCAGGAAAGGGCCAGGGCCATGACAGAGCCAGGGCGAGTCCTTGGCAGGGCCAGGTTCCAGGCCAGGGCCAGGAAAGGGTCATGGCAGGGTCACTGTATGGCCAAGGTCCAGGCCAAAGCCAAGGCAGGGGCAGGGTCAGGCCTGCATAAGGGCAGGACCAGAGCCAGTGATATGGCAGGGCCAGGGCCAGGGCCAGGGCTGTGCCAGGACAGAACAACAGCAGAGCAGGGCAGGAGCAGAGCCAGGCCATAGAGAGAGTAGGGCAAATGCCAAGGCAAGGCCAGGGTAGTGCCAGGGCTGAGGCAAGGTCAGGGAAGGTCCAGGACTGAGTCAAGGCTAGAACCAAGACAGGGGCAAAGGCCGGGGCAGATCTAGGGCACAAGCAGGGCAGGCTAGGGCAGGGCAATGGCAAGACCAGGCCATGGCAGGGCCAGTCCAGGATAGAACAGGGCACAGGCAGGGCAGGGCCAGGGCCACGGCTGGGGCAGGACAAGGACCAGGACCAGGGTCCAGGCCAGGGCAAGGGTATGGCCAGGGCAGAGGTAGGGCCAGAGCCAGGGTCTGGGCAGGACCAAGGCAGGTCCATTGCAGGGCCAGGGTTCAGACCAGGGCCAGAGCAGGGCCGGGGCAGGGCCAGGGCCAGGACAAGGAAAGGGCAATGTCAGGACAAGGGCCATGGCAGGAACAGCAACGGGGCTAGGGCCAGGACAGGGACAGGGACAAGGTCAGGGCTAGGGCCAGAATAGCATGCCAGGGTAGAGCCAGGCCAAATTAGGGCCAGGACAGGGTCAGGACCAGGGCTGGGACAGGGAATGGCCTTAAGTAGCGAAGGGCCGGGGCCAGGGTCCATGCCAGTGCCAGTGCCAGTCCAGGGCAGAGGCAGGGCCATGGCCAGGTCTAGGACAAGGCTGGGGCAGGGCCAAGGTCTGGGTCAGGGTCAGCACAAGACCAGGGCAGAGCCAGGGGAGGGGCAGAGCCAGGGGAGGGAAAAGGCCATGGTAGGGCCAGGTTAAATCAGGGACAAGACACCTGCAAATCCACTTCAGGGCCAGGGTCAGGGCAGGGCCAGTTCAGGGCCAGGGCCAAGACAGGGCCAGGGCCAGGGCTGTCAGGATCATCGGCAGGGCCAGGGCCATGGCAGGACCAGGGTCAGGAGCAGGGGTCAATGCCAGGCCAAGGACAAAGATAGGACCAGGTCTGTGCTAGGGCCAGTGTGAGGGCCAAGGCGGGGTCAGGGCAGGGCAAAAGGGAGGGCAGGGCCAGGGCAGGGTGGAGCAGGCCCAGGGTAGCACATGGTTAAGGTAGGGCACGACCAACCAGGGCAGGTCTATGGCTGGGGCTGGGGCAGAGCCAGGGCCGGGGCAGGGCCAAGACAGTGGCAGCTCCAGGGCAGGGCCAGGGTTAGGACCATGGACATGTCCAAGGCCAGTGCCAGGGCAAGGGCAAGGGCAAGGGCAGGGGCAGGGCCAGGGTCATCTAAGAACCAGGGACAAAGCCAGGCCCAGAGCAGGGCCAGAACAGGTACCTGGCAGGGCTAGGGTCTGGGACAGGGCCATGGCAGGGCCAGGGCCACAACCAGGTCTGTGCTGTGGCCAGGTCCAACACGGTGCCCAGGTGAGGCTAGGGTGAAGGCCAAGGTAGGGCCAGGGCAGGGTCAAAGCCAGGATAGGGCCAAGGCAGGGCCAGGGCAGGCAAGGCAGGGCCAGGAAAGCATAGGGCCAAGACAGGGCAGGGCCAGGCCAGTGCCAAGACCTGGGCAGGGCCAGGGAACAGCCAGGGCAGGGCCAGGGCCAGGGCAGGACCAGGTTTGGGGCAGGAGCAAAACAAAGGCAAGGACAGTGCAGGATCTTGGCACAGCCAGGGTCCAGGACAGTGTCAGGGCAGGGCCAAAGCAGGGTCTGGGCCATGGTAAGACCAGCAACAGGTCTGGGGCTAGGCCAGTGACAGGACCAGAGTCAGGGCAAGGGCCAGAGCAGTGCAAGGCCAGGGTGGGGCCAGGCATTTCAGGGTCAGGGCCAGGGGAGAACCAGGGCAAGGTCTCAAGCAGGGAAGGGCCAGGGCCATGACAGGGCCAGGGGCTGTGTTAGGGCAAGGGCAGAGCCAGAGCAAGGTAAGGGTCAGGGCCAAGGCCAGGGTAGGGACAGGGAAAGAAATATGGCAGGACCAGGGGCAATGCCAAGGCCAAGGCTGGGCCAGGGCTGAGCCAGGGATGAGTCAGGGCAGGGCAGGGCAGGGCAGGAAGGCGCTGGTAGGGGCAGGGCAGGGACAGGCCAATGGAGAGCCATGTCACGCCGGGGCCAGGACACCTCCAAGTCCACTTCAGGGCCAGGGCTATGGCAGGACCAAGACCAGGGCCAGGGTTAGGGCCAGGTCTGGGCTAGGGCCAGCTCCAGAGCAGGGCCTAGCGAAGACTAGGGTGAGGGCCAAGGTAAGGCCAGGGCAGGGTCAAAGGCAGAGTAGGGCCAGGGCAGGGTGATGACACATCCAGAGCACAGCACGGCAGGCTGATGGCAAGACCAGGGGCAGACCGCTGCCAGCTCAGGGCCAGGAAAAGGCCAGGGAAGAGCCAGGAAAGGGTCTGGGTCAGGGCCAGGACCAAGGCAGAACAGGGCCAGGGCCATGGCAGAGTCAGGGCAGGTCCTTGACAGGACCAGGTTCCAGGCCAGGGCCAGGGCAGCAGCAGGGGCAGGGCCTGGATAAGGGCAGGGCCAGGGATATGGCAGGACCAGGGCTAGAGCCAGGGCCAGGCCATAGTGAAGGCAGGGCAAAAGCCAAGGCAGGGTCAGGGCAGGTCCAGGAAGCGGCTAGCACCAAGCAGGGCCAAGGCACAACCAGCGCAGGGTAAGGCAGGGCAATGGCACCACTGGGCCATGACAGGGCAAGGTCAGTGCCAGGAGAGGGCAGAACAGGCAGGCCCATGGTGGGGCCAGGGTAGGGATGGCCAAAGCAGGGCCAGAATATGTCCAAGGCCAGGTCAGGGCCAGAACAGGAACAGGACCATGACCATTGGCAGGGCCAGTGCCATGACAGGACCAGGGTCAGGACAAGGGGCAGGGCCAGAGCCAGGGCCAGAGCCAAGCCCAGGCCAGTGCAGGTTCAGGGCAGGGCCAGTGCCAAGGCAAGACCAGGGCAGGGACAGGGTAGCACAGGGCCAAGACAGGGTCAGGATGGGACCAGAGCAGGACAGAGCTGAGACAGTCCAAGTAACAGTAGGGCAGGTACAGGGCAAGGCAGGGCAGTACAGGGCCAGATCCATGGCAGGGGCAAGGCAAGGCCAGGCCCACTGCCAATGCACCAGCCCTCCCTACAAGGCTCCTACACCTGGCCACTGCTGCAGCCCATCCATCGCTGTAAGCCTGACCCCCAACCCTGGCTGCAGCCGCCTGCCCTCCTAGCGCGGCCGCTCTCCTACCGCTCTGGCACACTTACAGTCTCCGTCGCTGCCACCCACCCGCAGCGAGGCGAGCCGTGGTGTCGCAGGCTCTAGGTGTCTTCTCCTCCTCCTGGCATGGAGCAGCTGGGTGGGCAAAGCCAGAAAAGCCTAGAGGAAGATGTGAGGGGTGGGAGGGTTAGAGCCTCAACTTGTCATGCCAGCCACTGGGTGGCAGGGGCCAGTTTCAGCAAAGGCACTCACACCCACCCTCCAAAGTCCAGCCTCTCCTTTTGGCCCAAGCTAGCCGGGAACTGGGGTCTGGGGTGGGTGCTGGAGTCACCACAGCACCCAGCTCCCCACTCCACAGGAAACATTGGGCCCACTGGGGCTGCAATCCTTGGGGAGCAGGAGAAGCAGAAAAATTCAGACCCAGCCAGCCCTCCGCACCCAGGTGCCAATTCCTGTTCCAGACGCCTCCACGCACAGGGCCCTGTCCCCCGTGGTGTCCCCAGGGGTGCCTGGCAGCCTCTGAGGCACAGACTCAGAGTGCACAGGCCCAGGAACAGGTGGGTGTGGGGGCTCTGCCATGCTCAGGATTCCCATGCAAACACTGCACGCTTGCACTCCAGTATGACCAAGAGTAGGTCGCCCTCTGGAGTGTGGAGTCACGGAGAGGAGAACCACTCCTTCTGTGGATGCCAACTCTGCTGACCACCACCAGCGGTGCAGCCCCTGATAGCATCGAACTCGCTCCCCCTCCACGGCTAGTCCTGCCCTCGATAGCTCCCCCTACCTCCATCCTCCAATGCCGCCAGTAGCGTATACCCGATAGTGCCCTAACCTGTCCTCCTCCATGGGCATTGCAGCCCCAGAAAGCGCCCATAAACCCACCCTCCCTGCCTTGGGCAGTGCAGCCCTGTACAGTGCTACCAACCAGTACCCCTAATGCAGGCAATGACACCCTGGATAGTGCCCCCAACCCACCCCACACTGCGAAAGGTGCAGCCCTGGATAGCCCCTGTCCTACCACTCTGGTCGTGCTGCAGTCTTTGTCACCGCCACCACCAACCACAGTGAGGCAAGCCAGTGGGCCGCAGGCTCTAGCACCCAGCAGCCAGGCACGGAGCAGCTCTCGCTGATGGCTGGCTCCTACCACTCTGACCACACTGCTGTCTCCGTGGCCATCTTCTTTGACTACAAAGGAATAAAACTAGGTATCAGTAAGAAAAGTAATTTTGGAAACAATACAATCACATGGAAGTTAAACACTACCCTCCTGAATAAATGACTAGTGGGTCAATGAAGATACTAAGACAGAAATTAAAAAATTTCATGAAACAAAGGGTAATGAAAACACAGCATACCAAAACTTTTTACGCAGAAAGCAGTACAAAGGCAGAGATTTATAGCTATAAGTGCCTACCATCCAAACAAAAGAAAAACTTCAAATAAACAATACATCTTATAGAACTAGTAAAGTAAGAACAAACTAAACCGAAAATAAGAAAAGAAATAAGATCGTAGCAGAAATAAAATTGAAATAAAAAACACACAAGATTAAATGAAAAGTTGGTTTTCTGGAAAGCTGAACAAAATCGACAAACTTTTAACCAGGCTAACTAAGAAAAAAGAGACAAGACTCAAATAAATAAAATCAACAGATTAAAAAAAAAGGAGACATTACAACTAATACTTCAGAAATTCAAAGGATCATAACTGGCTATTATATGCCAATAAATTGGAAAGCCTAGTAGAAATTGGCAAATTCCTAGATGCATACAACCTACTTAGGCTGAACAATGAAAACATCCAAGACCAGAACAGATTGGTAACAAGTAATGAGATCGAACCCATCAGAAAAAGTCTCCCAGTAAAGAAAAGCCCAGGAACTGATGTCTTCACTGCTGATGGCTTCACACCAAACAATTTAAAGACCTAGTACGAATCCTACTCAAACTATTTTGAAAAACAGGAGGGAATACTTCCAAACTTATTCCATGAGACCATTATTACTGTGATACCAAAATCAGACAAAGCCATCAAAGAAGGAAACTACAGGCCAGTATCTCTAATATTGATGCAAAAATCCTCAACAAAATACCAGTGAATCAAATTCAGTAATACATTAAAAAGAAAATTCATCATGATCAAGTGGGATGTATCCCTGGGATGCAAGGGTCACTCAACATACAATGTGATACATCATATCAACCAAATAAATGACAAAAACTGTACGATCATGTCAACTGAAATTGAAAAAGCATTTGATGAAATTCAACATCCCTTCATGCTATAAATCCTCAAAGAAACGGGTACAGAAGAAACATACCGCAACGTAATAAAAACTTCAGGAAAGACACCCACAGCTAGGATCATATGGAATGGGGAAAAATGGAAAGCTTTTCCTCTAAGATCTCGAACATGATAAGGATGCCCACTGTCACCACTGTTGTTTAACATAGTACTGGAAATCCCAGCTAAAGCAATCAGCGCAGCCCCTGATATGGCCCCCAACCCACCCTGCCCCCTACCACCAGCAGTGTCGCCCCCCCCCCACAATAGCACACCCAACACACCCAAACCGCCCCGCCTCCCCACACCATGGGTATTGCAGCACCCCATAGCGCCCTCAACCCAAAACCGCCACCCCCCCCCCCCCCCACAGCCACGCAGTGCAGCCCCGGATAGCACACTTAGCCCACCTCACTGTTGCCAGCAATATAGTCTGGGATAGTGCCCCCAACCGGCTCCCCGCCAAGCGCAGTGCAGCCCCCGTTTGGGCCCCCAAACCGCCCCCCCCGACCCCGTGCAGGCAGCACAGCCCCAGATAGCACACCCAACCAGCCACCCAAGGCGGGCAGTGACGCCTGAGATAGGGCCCCCAACCCGTCCCAGGCCACCCGCAGTGCAGCCTGGATAGCGCACTTACCCCGACGCCTTTCTACGCTCTGGCTGGCTGCAGTGCAGGAAGAATTTTATTCACCGTCGATGCGGCCCCGAGTTGTCCCAAAGCGAGGCAGTGCCCCAAGGTCTGTGCTGAGCAGAATGCAGCTCCGCCCTCGCGGTGCCCCCGGCCCACCCGGGTTTGTGCTGAGGAGAACACTGCTCTGCCTTCGCTTTATCTCCGAAGTCTGTGCAGAGAACTGAGCTCCGCCCCGGCGATGCTCTCCATGTGTGTGCTGAGGAGAACGCAGCGCCGGCGCAGGCGCAGAGAGGCCCACAGCGCCGGCGCAGGCGCAGAGAGGCCCACAGCGCCGGCGCAGGCGCAGAGAGGCCCACAGCGCCGGCGCAGGCGCAGAGAGGCCCACAGCGCCGGCGCAGGCGCAGAGAGGCGCACAGGAGACCTCAAGCCCAGGCTCCGCTTCCCAGCTGTGAAAGGGTAAGAACTGAGGGTGGCTGAGGCTCGGGGTTGTTCAGGGCGGGGTGGGCTCTGGACCCAGCAGGCCCAGCACCCAGGCCAGGGCTCCAGGGGAGGCCAGGTGGATCGAAGGCAAGAAGGAGCCGGGGCTGGTCAGGAAGGGCTCCTGGTGACCAGAGCACTTTGCCTGAGCCAGCGTGGGAAGGAGGTGGGCTGGATGAGCCAGGGAGGCACCGGGAGGGGCCTTGGCAGAGGCGACCCCCTCCGTCAGCCCCCAGGCCACTGAACCCTGGGTAGCAAGAACCGGCAGGGGAGGCTGCAGACAGAGGAGTGGAGGCTCCTTGGCTTTGGGGGCTCTGAGTAGAAGCATCTAGGGGGTCCCTCAAGAGGCCCCCAAATGCTGCCCCGTGGTGAGAAAACAAGGAGAGGCCCTGCAGGGACCCCCCGGGTTACAAAGGGCTGCCACTCTGAGAAGGCAACGCTGCTGGCTGGGGCTGGGCTTTCTACCTCACCAAGCCTCTTCCCTCCCAAAGGGCCCAGAGAGGGGCAGCTGCCCCCCCAGCGGGCACAGCACCTCCTCCCTGTGTGATGGGGTGGGGCCCACAGTCTCCTTTCTCACGGCCTGCCTGGGCTGACCCTGGGTCCCAGCTCGGCCAGGGGTGCTTCGGGATGTAAAGCCCTTGGGGGGCAGAGCCTCCTGTCCCCGCCAGCTTCTGGCACTCTGTGTCGCCCCCAGCACTGGGCTGGTGCCTTGGAGGGAGGCTCCGCCCTCCCCCACATCAACCCGCTGAGGAGTTCTGTCTTCCCAGGGTTGTGAGGGAAGCCTGCTCTGCAGGCCGATGTCCAAGTCCAGGCGCTGCCTCCTCCAGGGAGCCTTCCAGACCTGATCTGTGCAGCAGAGGCCCAGAAGGAGCTGGGTGTGGGGATCCTAGCGGGAGGCAGGGGACCCAGCGTGAGCAGAGAGGGTCCCACTGCTTCCTCCTGAGTGAGGTTCACCCATCTGGCTCCGGCTGCACAGAGCCACTCCCTCTAAGCGCTCCTGCTCTCTGCCTTCCTGCATTAGCTCTTGCCTGCACCCGGCCCAGCAAACCCCTGCTCATCTTTCAGACCCAAGTTCAAGGCCTCCTTCCTCTCCGGGTGGCTCATCACCTGGCCTCTCCAGGCAGAGAGGCTAGGGTCCTGCTCACTGGGGCGTCTCTCTCGCCCACTGGCACGGGACTACAAGGAAAGGGGTTGACCCCCATCCTCCCCCGCCATGTCCAGGAGGGTGCAGACACAACTGGGAAGGTGCTAGAGGCCCTGGGGGGAGGCTGGGACAGCACCAGGCATTGTGGGGCAGGTTTCCGTCTCTACACCCCAGCCCCAGGCAGACGGCGTGTGCCCCTCCTGCTGCCCCACCTGTAACCCACCTGCTGGTCCCAGGCTGTCTCTGCTCCTGGCTCCCCTCCCAGCTGCATCCCCAGCTGCCTCTCCAGGGAGGAGTGACAGCTGGCCTGTGCCACACCCTCGAGCCCCTCCCTGGACTACCCCCTCCCTGGGGCAGGACCCCTGCGTGTGGGCACAACCAAGGGGCCTGCTGATGGGGGCTCATGTGAGCAGTGCCCCAGCTGTGGGTATGGGTGCTGCCAGCTGCCACCGCCTTTGCCCTGGCTTCCCAGATAGACCCTGACCCACACTCTGAAGCTGTATCATGAACGCTGTGGTAGGCGGCTGGCGGGGAGCAGGGTTGCTGTCCCACTACCCTCTGGAAGCCTCAGCCATGAAGGGCCCCTGTGGGCACCTTTTCCCGGCACACGGTGCTGTGTCTCTCCACTCTTGGGCTCTGCAGTGACTTGAGGGGTCAAGTGTATGACCCCAGGGGAGGCTGGGCTCATGAGGGGACCAGAGACCTCAGTGCTGTGCAGGGAGTCCCGAGCCACCCTGGTGGGAGGCCCAGCCCAACTCCCCAGGCCTCCTGCCAGCTCCCTGTGGTGTCCAGGAGACCTGTGGTCAGGCCTGGAGGAGAAGCTCCTCCTCCCCTTGACATCCTGCATCCCTTGCTCTTCACCAGAGCCTCCTCACTCCCCAGGACCCCAGAGAGGACTGACCCTCTCCAGCCGACCTCTGGGCTCAGGACAGCCAGGTGGGGCAGCCACAGGAGCTGCCTGCAGGGGGCAGAGTCGGGACAGGGACCGAGCCGGACACCCATTCTGGAAGTGTCTGCACTTCCAGGCAGGGGGAGGACGGTGGTGGGTAGCTGGGAGTGCTGGGCCGAAGATGGGCGTTGTCAGGCCCTCAGTGGGGACTGGGAGGTAGAGGTGGGGGGGTCTGTGGAGGAAGGAGAAGAAGGGCCAGTGTCCTGAGTCGGGGGTGGTTGGCAGTGGACGAGGCCGACAGGAACAGACCTGAGCTTGGGGAGCTCCACTCAGAACGAGGCATTCGTCAGGGTTCTGTGCATACTGGTGTCCCTGGCTGAGGGCCAGGCCCCGAAGTGGAGCCTGGGACTGTGAGGGTGCAGGGGTGTGCTGGGGTGGGAGGTGGATGGAGCCCCCCCCACCGCCTGGCCCCTTGGGCTGAACCTTGGGCTTCGGAGCCAGAACAGACACAGGAAATTGCCTAATTGCATTTGCGCAGGAACACCAAATCCCTCCCAGCTGCACGGGGTTGAGCCAGGGCTACGGGCGGGGTCGGCCATCCCAGAGTCCTGACAGCTTCGCAGTGCATGCCAAGGGGCCTGGGCCGCTGGCCGTGGGGGGCGCCTTTCCCAGGCCAGAGGCCCCCACTCCACCCCAGGAGAGCTGCCCCCCTTTCAGTTCCCAGAACGGAGCCCAGCTGTGGAATAGTGAGGAGGTGAGGTCATGGGGAGGGGGCCCGAATGACTCATATCCTGGGGTAGGGGAAAGGGAGGAGACGGAGAAGGGGCCCAGAGGCCTCCACGTCCTCAGCTCTGCTGGGTCAGAGGCCAGGGGCCGGCGGGGCTTCTCTCCAGTGCTGGGTTTTAGGGGAGACACCAGGAGATGCTTACTCTGCACCCCCACTCTCTCCCACAGGCCCCTAGCCAGGGAGAGCTCAGTCAGAGTGATCCTCCAGGGGCCCAGCTCTGCAGAGATGATGTTCCCAGAGTACACACCTGGGCCTTGTGCCAGGGCCGGCACCGCCGTTGTCGGCGCAATGGCAAGGCAAACGGTCAATGTTTGCCTCACTAAAGTGAGGCTGCAGCACCCTGAAGGGATCCCTGGAGGGGGACGTGGTCCCCTTGTTCCCAAGCCTGTCTGCACATGCACGTGGATGTCAGGGGTTCCCGTGTGTGAGCACGTTCATACTTGTGTGTGCATGGGGTGCGGGCATGTGTGCCTGTGTGACCGGAGCATGGGCTCGTGGAGAACGTGTGTGAGTTGGGTGCACACCTGCGTGTGCCCCAGGCCTAGGGAGTCCCATGCCCAGCCGCACTCCATGTGTTGGGCATGAGCTGTGAGCAGAGCGAGGGCCTTTATGGGGCTGTTGGGGCCCGGACTCGTTGCCCTTAGGGGTGGACCTGAGGAAACGTGTGCACACGAGCTTCTGGGGTCTCTGCACCAATGTGTGCTTCCAAGCCTCGCCTCCCCTATGGCTTGGTGGAGGGGGTCTGTGGAGCTGGAGTGAGGGCCCTGGACCCATCGGAAGCCCAGGTCCAAGGAGGAGCTTGGGCTCCATCTCATGCCCCAGGCCCAGGGACACACACCTCAGCTGAGACGTTGCTCACATGGAGGGGCTGGGACATGGGAACACGGGGAGCAACATGGCCAGGCTTCTCCTGCATGGAACCCCTCCACCTCCTCAACACCCTGCCCCAGCTCTGCGCCGCCCTTCGTTTGGAGGGGCTGCGGTGTGAGTGGGGGTGTGAGTGAGCACGAGGGCCCCTGCACCCCAGGCTCTGCTTCCCCAGGTGGAACGAGGCCGGCAGAAGCGGGAAGCTGGGCCTCATCTGCCCAGATGATGGGAGCCAGGTGTGGGGAATTAAGTGGCTTCCTCGGGGGCCTGGAGCTGAAGGCACTTCTGAGGAGCAGGACAGGCAGGTGGATTCGGGGGGTGGGGTGCACAGGCGGCTGGGTTTGAGTGGCTGGAGTCCCCTGTGGCTTTGGTGGGGGGAGTGGGCCTTGAACTCAGGTCTGTGGAATGGCCTGGCTTTTGTCTGAGAGGCTTAGGGGAGACCTAGGAGAGATTAGATCACACGCTGACGGGGCTGTCTGGCCAGGGGACTGGGGCCCAGTGGGGATGAGGCTCCAGGGTCAGGCAGCGGCCACTGGCCGGGAAGAACTGAGACCCCAGCAGGGAGACCCCAGCCCTGCTCCCTGTTCTGGCCTGGGCTCCCTCCCTGGGTCTGGGATAATAAGCCCTGTAGGAGCATAGAAACCCTGGACCTCCCCTCAGGCTCTAGGAGGGTGATGGGAGGCAGGGCTGTGACAGCTGAGTCAGCGGTGTCTGCAGGACCTGGACCATCTGAGAGCTGCTGGGCCGGGGCTCTGATGCCCAGGTCCAGGCCAGCCTGCGTCTACCTCTGTCCCCGAGGGGGGCGTGTGGGACCCCAAGAAGCCATGGTTTCAGGCTCTGAGAGCAGAAGCACTCCCTTACCTCAGTTTCCCCATTTTTGAAATGGCTCAATCGGCTGGGTGCGGTGGCTCATCCCTGTAATCCTAGCACTTTGGGAGGCCGAGGCGGGTGGATCACCTGAGGTCGGGAGTTTGGGACCAGCCTGACCAACATGGAGAAACCCTGTCTCTACTAAAAAATACAAAATTAGCCGGGCATGGTGGTGCATGCCTGTAATCCCAGCTACTCAGGAGGCTGAGGCAGGAGAATCACTTGAACCCAGGAGGCGGAGGTTGCCGTGAGCCGAGATCACACCATTGCACTCCAGCCTGGACAACAAGAGTGAAACTCCGTCTGAAACAAAAGAAACAGCTCAGAGAGACTCCGCAGAGGGCTCTGAAATAAGGATGGGGTGGGGTTGGGTGAGCCGACCCTGTAAGGTGCCCCCAGCTATGGGGTTAGGCCCAGGCAGGAGCCCATGGGTCTGCAGGGCTTCTGTGAGCAGGGCTGGTGGTGGGACAGGAGGTGTCCTGCCTGGACATGCTCAGGCCCTCGTTTCCTCAGCCTTGGACCTCATGCGGGGTCCCCTTTCTCCAACACGCCCTGCCTTTGGGGTGCAGGAGGGAGCACCCGCAGGTGGGGTGGAGGTGCCGCCTGGTGGTGCGCTGCGGCCAGTCTCCCTGGACTCCAGTATCTTCTTCCTGGGCCCTCCAGGGTCACCTGGGTCTAGGTCCTGGTTCTATTTAGAGAGAGAGGCAGGCTGGGAGAGGGGGCAGAGGGTCTTTTGTCCTGTCCTTGAGTTTCTTCAGGCTTGAATGGGCCTTGGAGTCCCACCTTCATCCCCACAGGGCACAGGTGTGCCCAGATCCTCACAGGGCCCCAGGACCCTCTCCTGGGCCAGAGGGCACCTCATGACCATGTGGGCAGCCTCTATTTAAAGATGGACAAGGTGAGGCCTGAGGGCCAGCCTGGGACTGCCTTCGTGGAAAGGGCTGCCTACACCGTGTGGCCCCAGAAAGGCCTGTGTAGATGGGAAGAATGGGTGCAAAACAGCACCTGTGTTGGCTATGGCGTGACTCCCTCTGTGTCCCCCACCAGGCCCACTGCTCCTGGAGCATGGAGGCCGTCCACGAGCAATGCCAGCATGAGAGAGACAGGCAGCTTCCGGCCCAGGACGAGGACGGAGGTGGCCTTGTCCCTGAGAGGTCGGAGCAGGAGATGCTGTGAGCAGCCCCCTACTGCATGCCTGGGCTCTAGCCCCTATTCGTGTACCCTGGGGCCTGGGCAGAGGGGGAGGTCAAGGGCCTGGGCTTGGGGGTTCCAGTGCAGGATGAGAGCGAGGAAGGGCCCCCGGGAGCATGCGCGGGAGTGGGTGAGTGCTCCTGGGGTGAGGGTGGCCACAGCCCTGGATGAGGGTTTGCTAATACCTGGCAGCCTCCTCGGCACTGACCCAGGCTCTGTGCCCATGCCCTGGCTCTTGCTCGGACCGCCTCTGACCCCAGCCACGCAGCCTGGCCCGAGCCCCCCACCAGACTCCCCCGCCAGTGACTCACAGAGGCACGTCCAACTTGGCGGCCAGGCTGGCTTGCTTCCTCCTTGGGCCCAGGAGGCCTCCGCGGCTGGGCTGGGCTGGGCTGTTTTTCCAATAATGCTTCCCTTCCTCCTGGCCTCTTTTGTTCCATTTTCTCCAAGTCAGCAGCCTTGGGCAGAGGGGGGTTCAGCGGTCACCATAGTCAGGCCCTTGGCCACCCCCACCAAGGGCCCCAGCTATCCCGAGGCTCTCCCTGCCACATAGGAGGCCTGAGAAGTCGGGGCTTAGGAGGACCTCATGTAGGGTCCTCATGTGGGGACCAGGGCAGCCCTTGGGGAGCCCCAGGATGATGGGAGAAGCACAGCCCTGCTCTTAGGGAGCCACAGGCTGACGGGGGAGGCCCAGCCCTGCCCTAGCGAGTCCCAGAGTGATGGGGGAGGCACAGCCTTGCCCTCAGGTAGCCCCAGACTGATGGAGGAGGCATAGCCCTGCTGCGCCTCAAGGAATCCTGGACTGATGGAGGAAGCACAGTTCTCAGGCTGCCCCAGAACCGACAGGGGAGACACAGCCCTGCCCTCAGGGATTCTGACCACAGGAGACACAGCCCAGAGCCAGCTCTGTGGCAGACAGGGTCTCCCACACTTGGAGTCCAGGGCCTGAGCAGGCGCTGTGAGGTGAGTGTGGGCCCTGGGCAGAGGAGGCAGCAGCCTCCCAGTCCTAAGCTCCCTGCTGCTACCCTCAGCCTCAGCCTGAAGCCCTTGGAGGCCCCTGAACTGGATGTGGACGAGGGCTTTGGCAACTGGTCCCAGAGGCCAGAGCAGTGGCAGCAGCATGAGGGGGTGCAGGGCGCCTCGGACAGCGGAGAGCCCCCCCGGTGCAGGAGTCCTGACGGGGAGCAAGAGGACAGGTGAGTGAGGGCCTCGAGGGCGGGTGCTGGGCAGAGCGGGGCTCCCTCTGGACCTCGAGGGCAGGCGCTGGGCGGATTGGGGCACAGCAGAGCTCCCTTCAGGCCCTCGACCTGCGCCTGAGCAGCCACCCCATCCTCCCCTTTCCAAGCAGCCCCTGAAATGCCCCCATGGCCAGGAAAGGGGGAGAAAGGAGGGAAGGGAGGAAGAGGGCGAGACAGCATGGTGGCCAGCGAGGGGCCGCGAGGAAACCTCATTCCGGGGCTCCCCAGGGCCCCTGGGCCTCATCCAGGCAGCTGTGAGGCCAGGCCAGGTGCTGCCACATCAGCACACAGCTGCGGCCACTTCTGTAATGGAGGCTGAGAGCCCACCGCCACCCCTTCCTCCCTCGGGGCTGGCAGATCTCCATTCCCACAGAGGGGAGCAGGTATTTCCAGATGTGCACGCCGGAGAGTCGGCCGGGAGGACGCACTTTCCAGATGTGGGGATGTGTGTGCCTGTCTCAACCCCAACAGGCCCGACGGGCTGCTCCCGAGCCCCACCTCACTACCCCTGCTCAGGCTCCTTGCCACTCTGTCATCTGCGGCCATGATGGGGCTGACCCCACCTGCCCTGCGGGGCCCGGGCCATCTGGGACCCCAGCCCTGTTCAGGACCCCCTTGCCTTGAGTGGGACCAGAGTTCATGGTTGGGCTGACAGTTCTCCCTGGTCAGGGTTCTTCCTGGCCCCTCTGAGGCCCTAAACCAGCCTGGAGCTCTAGGGACCAGTGTTGCTGAGCGACACTCCCTTGTCCTCCTACAACCAGGCTCCCACTCCCCAAGAGCCACTGGTCCTGGCCTGGCGCAGTGCCCACCGCCCCCCTCCCCAGGCCTCAGTCTCCCCCTACGCGCTTAGGAGTCAGCGGCCCTGCTTTTCTGAGATTGGGCAGCTCCCTTCTCCCTGGCCTCAGGCCTAGGTGGGCAAGGCTGCTCCCACCAGCAGGGGGCGCTTTGACTCTTCCGTGGAGCCCAGCTCTGTGGCTGCCACCCCACACCCTGCACCTGCCTGGCTGCACAGACCTGCTCCTGAATGGCCCCTCTGTGTGGCTGCTGCTGGCTCAGACCCCTGCCCACCTTGGGCGGGTGGGTCTGGGTCTTGGCTGGCACGCATACCCAGGGGCCTGAAATCATGGAAAATTCGAGAATTTCCCATCTTCTCCAGGTTCAGTCCTGCTCAAATGCAGAGCCGCTGGAAGCTGCCAGCTGGCTGGCCTCCCCTCCCCCACAGCCGGCAGCCCCTTGGCCCTGCTCCTCAGTGACGTGGCCCCTACCCCTGCCTAGCCCTCCAAATGACCCAGCCTCCAGTCCCCCAAACACCCAAGGGCCCCCACAGGGAGCAGAACAGGAGTGGTGGCCCCGGCAGCCCGACCCTGCAGGGACCCCGCCAGACCAACTGAGTGGCGAGCAGCTGCCAAGCTGAGGCCCAGCCAGAAAGCTGGGGGGTTGAACCCAGCCTCAGTGCCTGGGGGACCCTCAGTCTGTAGAGCCCTGCCTAGCGGGGACTGGGCAGTTCCCCAAGGGCCTCAGGCCCTGACACAGGGGCCCAAGCAGACTGTGCTGGCTCTGAGGCCACTCGACCTTGTTTCCCAATGGGCTTGGGTCTCAGAACCCTTGGCACTCAAGTAGCCTGACTACCTTGATTTTACAGATGGGGAAACTGAGGCTTGGAAAAAGGAAGGGGTCAACCAAGCAATCCAACGGCCCTAGAACGGCTTTGCCTCCCTTTCCACCCACAGGCCCAGCCTGCATGCCTGCGAAAAGGACAGTGATGAAGTCCACCTGGAGGAGTTGAGTCTGAGCAAGGAGGGGCCAGACCCAGAGGACACTGTCCAGGACAACCTGGGGGCTGCAGGGGTTGAGGAGGAACAGGAGGAGGTGATGGCTCCACCTCAGAGGGTCTGGGTGTACCCCCACCCCAGGGATGAGCCAGCCTTTGCTGTCTGCACCACTCTGTGGGCCCTGTGGGTCTAGGCCAGAGTGGGTCAGCACCCCACACCCCTAGACCTTGCAGCCCCTTCTGGGCCCACATTCTCAGAGAGGGCGAGGCTCAGTGATCCTCTTGCAAGATCCGGAGTCATTTCCCCAGACTCCTTGGTCCCTCCCCGCCAGCCCCAAAACGAGCATGTCAGGGCCACAGAGAACCTGGGGTTCAGGGAGGAACAGTATTTTTTCCCACAGGTGCTGGGCAGGGCAGGAGGGGTACAAGCAGGGGATCACCTGGGATGTCTGTTTTTGTTTTTTTTTTTTCTAGCACCAGAAATATCAGCAGCCCAGGACACCCAGCCCCTTGGTCTTGGAGGGGACCATAGAACAGAGCTCACCTCCCTTGAGCCCTCCCATCAAAGTAGGTCAAGCTGCAAAGCCTGCCATCTTCTCCCCTCTCCCAGACTCATACCCAAAAGGCCAATCCCACATGCCAGCCACAGGAAGACCGGGCCCAGGCCTGGCTTTTGTCTGCTATCCCCCCATTGCCCAGCCCTCAGCAAACCCCTGTGATATAAGGGTTGGAGGTTGGATTAGTGGATGGAGTAGCTGGGGAGATGGAGGGTGGGCTTTACCTTAGCTGCTGCAGGCCTGTGTCGCTCTCCACCCTCTGCAGCTCATCGACAGGACCGAGTTCCTAAACTGCTCCATAGAGAAGAGGTCTGTCTGTCTGCTTTCTGGGCTCAGATCTTAGGTTTCCCCAAGAGGGGGTTGAAAGGAGTCACAGGGTAAAGATCTGGAGACCGAGGGGGCTCTGGGAGAGGCTTGGGCAGGTTGGGAGAAGCCTTGTGGGAGACATGGGGCCTGACACATCTTCTACCCTCCAGTAACAGTGTGAAGAAATCCCAACCAGACTTGCCCATCTCCAAGATTGACCACTGGCTGGAAAAATACACCCAGGCCATCAAGGTATGACCTGGCTCCCCTCTGCTGTCAGGTCCCTCCTGCATCCTGGCACCATTCCTTAATCCAACCAACGCCCTTCCATCCAATCAATGCCACCTTATTCAACCTACACCCTGTCCAACCAATGCTTCTCCATCCAATCAGTGCCCCTCTACCCAATCAATGCCCCTCCATCTAATCAATGTCCCTCCATGTAATCAATGCCCCTCCTTTCAATCAATGCTACTCCGTCCAACCAATAATCTCCCATCCTATCAATGCTCCTGCATCCAATTAATGTTCCTTTATACAACCAATACTCCTGCAACCAATACTCCTCCAATTATTCAGTGTTCCTCCATTCAATCAATGCCCCCGTCGGAACAATACTCCACCATCCAATCAATGCTCTTTCATCCTATCAGTGCCCCTCTATCCAGCCAATATTCCTTCAGTCAATCAATGACCCTTTATCCAACCAGTACTCCTTAATCCAATCAATACCCCTCCATCCAATCAAGATTCCTCCATCCATCCAATACTACTCCATCCAATCAGTGCCTCTCTGTCCAATCAATGCCCCTCCATCCAATGTCCCTCCCATCCAATCAATTCTCCTCCATCCATCAATGCTTCTCCATCTGACCAATACCCTCCATCCAACCAATACTCGTCTATCCAATTAATGGCTCACCATGTAACCAATGCCAATCCCACATGCCAGCCCCTCCATTCAATCAGTACCTCTCCATCCAATCATCCAATACTCCTCTATCCAGTTGGTGTCCCTGCATCCAACCAATATTCCTTCATCCACCAACTCCCTTCAATCCAACCAATACACCTTCATCCAATCAATACCCCTATTCATTCAGTGCTCCTCCATTCAGTCAATTCCCCTCCAGCTAACCAAACAACTTCATCCAATCATTGCCCCTCCCTCCAATAATGCCTTGCATCCAATCAGTGGCCTTCTATCCTATCAATTTCCCTCCATCCAACCAAAATAGTTTCACCCAATCAGTGCCTCTGCTTCCAATCAGTGCCCTTCTATTCAACCAATACTTCTTTATCTAATCAGGACATCTCCATCTAACCAGTATCCTTCCATCCAACCTATACTCCTCTACTAAATCAGTGCCCCTCCATCCACCCAGTGCCCCTCCATAAAACCAATACTACTCTGCTAAATCAGCATGCCTCCATCCACCCAGTACCCCTCCATCCACCCAGTACTCACTTATCCAAGAAGCACTCCTCTATCTTACCAGTATTCCTCCGTCCAATCAGTGCTCTTCTGTTCAATTAATGCCCCTCCATCCATACATTACTCCTTCACCCAATCAGTGCCCTTCTATTCAACCAATACTTCTGATTTCAATTAATCCCCCTTCAACCAACCAGTACTCCTCCATGCAACCAGTACTCCTCCATGCAATCAATGTTCCTCTATCCAACCAACATCCTTCTATCAAACCAATATTCCTCCATCCAATTAATGCCTCTCCATCCAACAAGTACTCCTCCATCCTATCAATGCTCCTGTATCCTATCAATATTCCTCCATCCAAGTAATACTTCCCCATCCAATCAATACTCCTTCATTCATTCACTGCTCCTCCATCCAGTCAGTACCTTTCCATCCTACCAGTGCCCTTCCATCCAACCAATACTCCTTTGCCGATCAATGTCCTTGCATGCAATCAGTGCCCCTTCATTGAATCGATATGGCTCTATCCAACCAATACTACTCCATTCAATCAATGCCCCTCCATCTAACAAATACTCCCTCATATAATCAGTACTCCTCCATCCAATCAATATTCCTTCATCAACACCTTTCTATAAAACCAATACTCCTCCATCTAATCAATGCTCCTCCATCCAACCAATACTCTGCAATTTAACCACGTCCCTCCATCCATTCAATGTCCCTCCATCCATCCCATGGTCCCCCAGCCCTACCCCATGAGCAGCATGGAGGCAGACCCACATCTGTCCTGTGCGCCATCATCTCCTTGATGCTCTTCAGGACAGGGAGGTGTCTCACAATTGCATCAAATGGAGGAAGGCACATTTTTCCAGTGATCCCCACTATAGGGCCTCATTGGGAAAGCGCTCCCAGGGAAAAAACAAACACAAAGCAGAGGGTTGCCCAGTGTGACCCTCTGATGTGACCACGGTGGCTGCCCACTAAGGTAACCCTGATGCTTTTCCTCCTCTGCAGACCGCTGGCTGGACCCCCAAGCTAGCCCACCAGGCCTCCATAGAGCTGCCCAGCATGGCCGTGGCCAGTACCAAGAGTCAGTGGGAGACGGGTGAGGTACAGGCTCAGTCTGCGGCCAAGACTCCGTCCTGCAAGGTAAGGTCCCCTCCAGGGGCAAGGCTGGGCTGCAGAGCCAGCACCTGGGAGTTTAGTAGCAGGCCAGGTTTCCTTGTTAAGACAAGTGTGGGACTGTCCAGGATGAATGTGGACAGACAGAACCCTGAGGTATTGCCGTAGGGTTGGGTTCACCCTTGCTGGTGTAGAAGGCTGTGTTGTCCGAGTGGAGGTGAATGGCACCTTTATTCCTTTCCCTGCCTCTTCCACTGAGATCACACAGAAAAAGTTTTGGTAGGCAGATCCCAGGCTCCCTGGCCAGGTAAGGCAAGGCAGGAGAGAAGGGCCCAGGGCTTCTACTCCCCGAGATCCAGGGGTCTGCCCTTGTGACATACCCTTGTGCTGCCCCCAGGATATTGTGGCTGGAGACATGACCAAGAAAAGCCTCTGGGAGCAGAAGGGAGGCTCCAAGACCTCATCAACAATTAAGGTAGAGCCTAAATGTGGTTGGTGCAGGCAGGAAATATTAACTGATTTCATTGTCACACAAAAACAGAAGACATAAAACAGTTAAAATAGGCCAGGCACAGTGGCTCACACCTGTAATCCCAGCACTTTGGGAGGCCGAGGCGGGTGGCTCACGAGGTCAGGAGATCGAGACCATCCTGGCCAACATGGTGAAACCCCGTCTATACTAAAAATGCAAAAAAAAAAAAAATTAGCCGAGTGTAGGGGCACATGCCTGTAATTCCAGCTACTTGGGAGGCTGAGGCAGGAGAATCACTTGAACCAGCAAGTTGGAGGTTGCAGTGAGCCGAGCTCACACACTGCACTCCAGCCTGGCAACAGAGGGAGACTCAGTCTCAAAAAACAAACAAACAAACAAAAAAAAAGAAAACAACTTGACACACTTAGAAAATGAAGGTTTGTGCTATTGGTTTTCTTTTATTTTAGAAAAATAAAGCATTGTTTAAATATTTCTTACAAGTACAAATATAATTTAAATTTAATAAATGTTCAAAGTTATCTGTAATTAAATTTCATTCAGTAGACATATATTATGTCTAATAGAGAACTTGCTAAGTAAGATATAAAGGATGATTACATGAAAAATCACAAAATTGTCAGTAAGAGTCTTAAAAGTCAATGATAGGACAGTAGTTAAAAGATATCAAATAGTTATTTATTCTTAAACATTAAACAGGCTATTAATAGTTTTAATAACCTTGAAGTTTGACAACACTGTAAAAACATTACAGACCACTTTTATTTATGAAAATACATGCAAATAGCAAACAACAGTTGGGCTTAAGGCTGCTACTTACTTACCCAGTAAGTGACAAAGCTGGAATTCAAACCAAGTTTGAGCTATACCAGTACTACCCTTGAAAAGACTTCCTTACACTCAGCTTTCCTTTATTTCTTAAACTCATTTTTTTTTTAATTGAGACAGAATCTTGCTCTATTGCCCAGGCGGGAGTGCAGTGACATGATCTTGGCTCGCTGCAACCTCTGCCTCCCAGATTCAAGCAATTCTCATGCCTCAGCCTCCCAAGTAGCTGTGATTACCGGTGTGCGTCACCACACCTGGCTAATTTTTGTGCTTTTAGCAGAGGCGGTGTTTTGCCGTGTCACCCAGGCTGATCTTCAACTCCTGACCTCAGGTGATCCGCCTGCCTCGGCCTCCCCAAATGCTGATATAACTAGTGTGAGCCACCACGCCTGGCCAATTTCTTAAACTTTTGATTATACTAAATATGTTCCTTCTGCATGATAACAGTGTCTTTCCTTTTATAAAATTAATCTCTTAAAATACTTTAAAATTCAAAGTACACTTTTTAGATTCTTTAAAATACTCATTGCCATGTTCATGGCCTTTAGATGTGTGATCATAGCCTATTTGCTTTTCATTGACTTAGTTTCATATTTCTTTGCCTTTTTCCCCCTACTTTTCCTTATAGAACTATTTACTAGTAATGAAATCATTTTAAAGAATACACTTTTTCTTCCTCCTGCTAACTGTTAAGAGAATGTTTTATAATCACTCTGGTCATAGCCTGTAAGTTTCTTTTCTAAATTATCTTTTCAGGATACATATTTATTAACTTGCTTTCAAATGAATATGGTCATGTCTATGCAGCAAGTTTCTTTTCTTTCTTTTCTTCTTCTCTTTTTTCTTTTCTTTCTTTTTTAAGGCAAGATTTTGCTCTGTAGCCCAGGTTGAAGTGCAGTTGTAGAAACATGACTCACTGTAGCCTCAACCTCTCTGGCTCAAGTGATCCACCAACTTCAGCCTCCCAACCAAGTAGCTGGGACTACAGGTGTGCACCACCATGCTCCGCTAAGTTATTTAGTTTTTTGTACACATGGATTCTCAGTGTGTTGCCCAGGCTAGTCTTGAACTCCTGGGCTCAAGCCATCTTCCTGCCTTGACCTCCCAAAGTGATAAGATTACAGGCTTTGAGCCATTATGCCCGACCTCTTTTTCTTTCTCTTTCTTTTTTTGAGACGGTCTCACTCTCGTTGCCCAGGCTGGAGTGCAGTGGCATGATCTTGGCTCACCGCAACCTCCACTTCCTGGGTTCATGCAATTCTCCTACCTCAGCCTCCCGAGTAGCTGGGATTACAGGCATGCACCACCACGCCCGGCTAATTTTATATTTTTTAGTAGAGACAGGGTTTTTCCATGTTGGTCAGGCTGGTCTGGAACTCCCGACCTCAGGTGATCTGCCCGCCTTGGCCTCCCAAAGTGCTGGGATTACAGGCGTGAGCCACAGTTCCTGGCCCTCTTTATCTTTTTAACTGAGCTTATTTATCTCTTCCCCAGCTTGAGTCTGGGTCCTACTGTCTTGGTCAGAGTATTTTACTATATTGACCTAGACAATTCTGCCATCATGAACCATATTCCAAACCTAAATATGTAAGAACATAGAAAGATTATTTTAGAAGGAGAATTTTAACACACACACACTTTATTCTGAAAATTGAGCAACAAAATGAAAGGTGAGTTGTGATAGTTGATGTATCAACAAATAGAAAGAAGAAAGCCTGTAATCTGTTTCAGAATGCTATTTCTGGGGCTGGTAACATCAAAAATAATCAAATTAAATGTTAACTTGCTGACTCATAAGATTTTCTCTAATTTAGAAGTTGGCCTGCCTGCCTGCCCTCCCACCCGCCTGCCTGCCTGCCTCTGTCTTGTCCTGTGCTGTCCTGTCCCCGTCCCCCTCCCCTCCCGTCTTGTCCCGTCCTGTCCTGTCCTACCTCTGTGGCCCAGGCTGGAGTGTAGTCGGCTCGCTGCAGGCTCCCTGCCTCCGGCTCCCGTGATTCTCCCTGGCCTGCAGGCTGCCTGGGATTGCTGGCGCGTGCCGCCACCCCTCCCTGGCTTTTCTCCTTGGGCTGGAGGCGCGGTTTCGCCATGTCGGCCAGGCTGCTCTCCAGCTCCTGACCTCGAGTGCTCTGCACGCCTCGGCCTCCCGACCTGCTGGGACTGCAGACGGAGTCTCGCTCACCCGGTGCTCGGTGTTGCCCGGGCTGGAGTGCGGTGGCGTGGTCTTGGCTCGCTGCAGCCTCCGCCTCCCAGCCGCCTGCCTTGGCCTCCCAGGGTGCTGGGATTGCAGCCTCTGCCCGGCCGCCACCCCGTCTGGGAGGTGGGGAGCGTCTCTGGCTGGCCGCCCATCCTCTGGGATGTGAGGAGCGCCTCTGCCTGGCTGCCCCATCTGGGATGTGAGGAGCGCCTCTGCCCGGCCGCCCATCATCTGGGATGTGAGGGGCTCCTCTGCCCTGCCGCCACCCTGTCTAGGAAGTGAGGAGCGCCTCTGCCCGGCCGCCCCGTCTGGGAGGAAGTGAGGAGTGCCTCTGCCCAGCCACCCCGTCTGGGAAGAAGTGAGGAGCGTCTCTGCCCGGCCGCCCCGTCTGGGATGTGAGGAGCACCTCTGCCCGGCTGCCCCGTCTGGGATGTGAGGAGCGCCTCTGCCCCACTCTCCCGTCTGGGAAGTGAGGAGCGCCTCTGCCCGGCCGCCCCGTCTGGGAAGTGAGCGCCTCTGCCTGGCCGCCCCGTCTGGGAAGAAGTGAGGAGTGCGTCTGCCTGGCCGCCCCATCTGGGAAGTGAGGAGCACGTCTGCCCTGCCACCCCGTCTGGGATGTGAGGAGCGCCTCTGCCTGGCCGCCCCGTCTGGGATGTGAGGGGCGCCTCTGCCCGGCCGCCCCGTCTGGGATGTGAGGGGTGCCTCTGCCCGGCCGCCCCGTCTGGGATGTGGGGGGTGCCTCTGCCCAGCCACCCCGTCTGGGATGTGGGGGGCGCCTCTGCCCGGCCTCCCCATCTGGGAGGTGAGGAGCGCGTCTGCCTGGCCACCCCGTCTGGGAGGTGAGGAGCGCCTCTGCCCGGCCACCCCATCTGGGAAGTGAGGAGCGCCTCTGCCCGGCCGCCCATCGTCTGGGATGTGAGGAGCGCTTCTGCCCGGCCGCCCGTCGTCTGGGATGTGAGGAGCGCCTCTGCCAGGCCGCCCATCGTCTGGGATGTGAGGAGCGCCTCTGCCTGGCCGCCCATCGTCTGGGATGTGAGGAGCACCTCTGCCTGGCCGCCCTGTCTGGGAGGTCTACCACAGAGGCCAGAAGCAATGTGGGGGCTGGACATGGTGGCTCACGCCTGTAGTTCCAGTACTCTGGGAGGCCGAGGCGGGTTGATCACTTGAGGCTGGGAGTTCGGAACCAGCCTGGCCAACATGGCGAAACATATGAAGAATACAACAGACAGACCAACCAACCAACCCAGCGACAACAAGGCAGGTCTACCCTGGAGTCATACTCTGATTTTTTCTATTTTCCTCTCTTTCTGATCCTTTGTCCCACTTTCTTTTTCTTCCTCTTCCTTCTCCTTCTTCTTTGTCAAATAGAGGATTGAGTTATTATAATTGAGCCATACAAAGTCCCTCTCTCATTTATTTTCTTTGATTCCCACCTCCCATTTCTATTCCCCGTCTTCCCATGTGCAACCTTCCTAGTATGTTTGATGTGCATCTTTTTGTTTGTATGTATTTTTGGAAAATGTTTGTTGTTTTGTATGCAAAAAGGTTAATAAAAAAAAGAAAAAAAAAGTTGGAGAACATATATACTCCTATTACCACTTTCCATCTTTCTCAAATACTGTTTTTATAGTTTTCTGTTGGCTTCATCATCGTATTGAAAGATTATTAATCACTTACATATATGTAGTTTTCTGTTAAGTCTTGTTCAATATATTACAAAATTTTGATCTATGTATGTAATATCAATTAATAAGATGGTGTTAGTTAAGTCAGATTATGTGTTCATTCACTTAGTCATTGTTAATACTTCACAGAATATAAGTTGTGTTCTATGAGCATGAATTTCTCTCTTAATTCCACATAATTTTCTTAAAATTATGCACCATTTATCGTTAAGAGTGAAAGATTGTGTCATTTATTGTAGTGGTAGAAGAAAATAAAACCAAAACAGAATCCAATCCAAAAGCTTAGGTTTTTGTTGTTACTACAGTAATTACATCTTCATATGCTAACGACAGCACACTATTACTGTCCAAGAATGGTGCCTCGAGCAACTGGTTGCTTACACTGTTTTCAGAGATGAAATAGGAACATAAGCAAGCAGGAAGATTTTTGTCTAAATATGAAGCAAGAAAGCCTTAAATGTCTTTATTCAGGGGATTAGGCATCATAAGTTTTTTTTTAGAGAAATTGTTTTCATGATATTTCCTATCTGCTTCTGTCACTTTGCTTTTGTCTAAGTACATAATATTTATAATATTTATAAATTTATTATTTACACGTTAATACCAACATTTTTGATTTATTTTGTTTTATTTATAGGAGCTCTAATTCACTTTTCATAGCCACCTTTGTATAGGCAAAAGAACTGAGAATTAAAAAAAATTTCAAAGGTTAAGGAAAAGAAAACTTTCTAGTTTGTGGTAATTATTGTTTACACTTCTACTTTGTACGTTCTTGCCTGTTTTTTTCCATTTACTGTGATTGAAATTTTATCTTTTAGATCAAATAACATTGAATAACCACAGTATTGCAAGGCACTTTGGGATGGAACAGTTGAGTCTATTTTTATTTAGCCGTTAACCTCAGCAGATTTATAATCTAGTAGAATGCAAAAATCCCCTTTTTGTGTGTCCTCAATACAAGTGGGAAGCACTTAGTAGGCACTTAATTATTTTATGTTGTGTGCGTGAATGAAGGCTTCTGCCTTTAGAGGGCTTATCTGGTTTGGGATGAGATAAATTATGAACATTTTGAAAATTAAAAGAGAACAAGACAATAATTATGTCATAGTCCTAATTAAATGAGATTAATTATAGAAGATGTTTGGTAGAGTACGTGATACATATTAAGTATGCCAATGTCCTTATTTTCTTGCCTTTTTGCTGAACATTAATATAAGCCTCATAAAGTGTTAAAAATATGTACATACAGAGGTTTTTTTGTTTTGTTTTTAAATAGAAAATAAATGCTCTTGGAATTCGGGGAAGGGATTACTGTGGTGTGTGTAGGCTCAGACTTGGACATTGGTAGAATCTGAAAATGAAAGGGCATTTGGAGAGGTAGGAGAGAGAAGAGCATAAGCCAAGGCATGGAGCTGGGAAAGTTCAGGTAGTATCTGAAGACTAATTGTCTACTTATTTTTTTTAAAATATAAAATTGTGAGTTTCGTTCCCTCCTTTGCCCACCATCCTCCCCTCTGTTGCCCAGGCTAGAGCGCAGTGGCGTAGTCTCAGTTCACTGCAACCTCTGCCCCCCAAGTTCAAGTGATTCTTGTGCCTCAGCCTCCCGAGTAGCTGGGGCTACAGTTTTGAGCCACCACACCTGGCTAATTTTTGTATTTTTAGTAGAGACGGGGTTTCACCATGTTGCCCATGGCTGGACTCAAACTCCTGAGTTCAAGCGATCCATCCATCTAGGCTTCTCAAAGTGCTGGGGTTACAGGCATGAGCCACCGCGCCTAGCCTAATTGTCTACTTTGACTGGAGCATAGGATGTGTGAGTAGGAATGTGGAAGACAAAGCTAGATAGAGGGGATGGGAACAGATTGTCGATAGCCTTGTTCCATTGGGAAGAGTTTGGGCTTTATGTAGTTCCTTAAGATTTATGGATTCATAATTTATACATAAAGACTGAATGTTTTAAATATGAGAAGTGTTGCCTATTGAAGAATACTCCTTTAGAGATTATATACCTATCAACAGATAATCATGTTGGTTTAAAACATGTTAAAAACTCTTTTGGAGCTAACCATAAACAAAATCATACATTATAGAAGACTTATCATTTGCAAGTAATACTTTCTGAGAGCTCTGTAAATCGTCAGATTTTAAGATTAAGACATCTTTTTGTGGAATTCTTTATCTGAATTATATTTCCATTGAGAGTAATATGTTATGTTTCTTACATGTACGCATATTCTACAAGTTAATATCCTTTTCAGCTTTAGTGAAGGTTTTATTTCACTTGAATCCTTTTTGCTCAGGTTACAGCATTTGCTGAATTAGTTCAGTGATTTTTGGTGGGGGAGGTATAGAACATTTCTGTTCTTTTTCTGGTTAAGAGCTGCCATTTTCTTAGTCCTTACATTTTTCTTTCTTTGTGGGGGCAGGGAGCATTTTACATCAATAGATTTAGTTTTTTTTCTTTTTTCTTTCGAGACGGAGTCTCCCTCTGTCACCCAGGCTATAGTGCAGTGGTGTGATCTCTGCTCACTGCGAGCTCTGCCTCCCAGGTTCACGCCATTCTTCTGCCTCACCCTCCCGAGTAGCTGGGAATACAGGTGCCCGCCACCACACCCAGCTAATTTTTTTGTATTTTTAGTAGAGACAGGGTTTCGCTGTGTTAGCCACGATGGTCTTGATCTCCTGACCTTGTGATCTGCCCGCCTCGGCCTCCCAAAGTGCAGGGATTACAAGGTTGAGCCACCGTGCCCAGCCCAGTTTTTTTTCTTAAACTGTTTAGAGTCATTGCCTTTTAACTTTAATACAAATGCTTGGCTGGGCATGGTGGCACACACCTGTGGGCCCAGCTCCTCGAGAGGCTGAAGCAGGAGAATCGCCTGAGCCCAGGAGGTCAAGACTACAGTGAGCTGTGATTGTGCCATGGCACTCCAACCGTCTCAAAAAAACTTCCAAAAAAAATTTGCTTGGTGTTAGGCTAGACTCATGCATTTAGCCCCTAGATTGGGCCTCTAGCTTCTCTATTTTCTTAACAAAGTATCTTCTGGGTAGCTCTCAAAACAGTGGTAACCATGAATGTTAAATCTACGAATGTCATATTGTCTCATACCATAAATCTGCAGAATTCCTCCCTTGATTGATATCTTATTCTCTCTTTTCTTCTACATATGTGTATATGTACATATACAGTTATCTTTCAATGTCTGTAGGGGATTGGTTCCAGGAACTCCCCCATCCAATACAAAAAACTGGATGTTCAAGTTCCAATTTTCTTATATAAGGTGGCATAGTATTTGCATATAAACTATGCACACCCTCCCATATACTTTAAATCATCTCTAGATTATTTATAATACTTAATGTAAATGCTATGAAAATAGTTGTTATATTTTTAAAATTTTGTATTTATTGTTTATTGAATGTTTTTGATAGATGGTTGATTGAATCTGCAGATGTAGAACTCATGGATATGAAGGGCTAACTGCATATATATGTGTGTGTGTGTGTGTGTGTGTAAGTTAAAAAAAACGGAATTTCTAGCCCTTTGAGCAAACATAAGGAACATTTATAAAGAGTTGAAAGATAGGAAGACGTGCTGAGGGAATTTAACTGACTGATTCGAGTTCTGAGGGAGCCTTTGGGATCTCAAGAAATCTACTGACGTACATTTATTTATAAGCTGCCATAAGGTGATAATGTGGGTGTAATTAATTTAGTGCTTTAAGTGAGAATTTGAGCAGTTGAGGGTTTTCTGTATACGAAAATCTATATTTGTAATCTTGCATTTAGGGATGGAGAGATTGCTTTTGAAAGAATATACCAGTATCTCCTATAGCATTTCAGAAGTAAAATGTTATCTAGAAGGATCACTTGAGCCCAGGAGTTCAAGGCTGTAGTGAACTATGATTATGCCACTGCACTCCTAACCTGGCAGCAAAGAGAGACCCTCATCTCTAAAAAACATAAAATGAAATTTATCTTTATTTTCAATATAATCCATAAGTTCACATCTTACCTTTTTTGAAATGTAACAATAGATAAATAAATGGTACAGTAATTTTATTTATTAGGAAAATTTCAGGAGACTCACTAGTTTGTTAAAATGTAAAACTAGGCGGGTGCGGTGGCTCACACCTGTAATCCCAGCACTCTGGGAGGCCGAGGCAGGCAGATCACCCGAGGTCAGGAGTTTGAGACCAGCCTGGCCAACATGGTGAAACCCCGTCTCTACTAAAATACAAAAATTAGCCAGATGCAGTGGCGGGTGACTGTAATCCCAGCTACTCTGGAGGCTGACATAGGAGAATTGCTTGAACCTGGGAGGCGGAGTTTGCAGTGAGCCGAGATTGCACCACTGTACTCCAGCCTGGGCAACAGAGAGAGAGTGTCTCAAAAAAAAAGTAAAACTAGCTGTAGAATAAATACCAGATTAGAATACAGTTTTTAGGCTTGGTGCAGTGGCTTATGCATGTAGTTCCAGCACTTTGGGAGGTCAAGGTGAGAGGATTGCTTGAGGCTAGGAGTTCCAGACCAGCCTGGCAACATAGCAAGACCCTGTCTCTACCAAAAAGATTAAAATTAGCTGCATGTGGTGGTGTGCGCCTATAGTCCCAGCAACTTGGGAGGCTGAGGTGGGAGAATTGCTTGAGTTCAGGATTTCGAGGCTGCAGTGAGCTATGATTGCACTCCAGCATGGGCAACAGAGTGAGACCCTGTCTCAAATAAATAAACAAATAAATGAATAAGCAAGCAAGCAATTTTTAAGTTGAACATCAGTTCTCTACTTGACTCCAGAGTTAAATAGGCATCCAGTTGCTTTTTGTGTTTATTTTTATATTCACTGCTTTTGCCTGCAACTGTGTTTCTGGTTCTAAGTAAATATAACATATGCTACTGGTACACATACGTCTTAGGCAACATGTGTTTCATTCACTGGATTGTTAGCTCTGCTTTGTTTTGTCACTACTTTAGTCCCAGTACCAATAACTGTGCCAGGTACAAAGTAGGTGTTTAGTTAATATTGTTAAATGAACAAATACAAATATTTGATTTTATCATTTGAATCCTCATTTATTAGTGCTGCACTATCTTTTCTTAGCTGTTTTTGTGAACATATGTGTGCTGGTCTTGTACCCTAAGTAGATTGGAAGTACATTGTGGGTAGAAACTTGGTTTTATTTGTTTTTCCTATATTCTCCTTCACAGCAGTTTAGACCTGACGGGAAGTAGGTATTTCCCAAACATGTGATTGAACTGAAATACATTGGTAGATTTCATTTTATCAGGAGACTGCCAAAAGTATAGTCACAAATAAGGAATTTGGAAGAGAATCAAAAAGCCAGTATGTACTCGTTTGTCAGCTTGAAGGCCTGTATAAGACTCCATACTTCTGTGGAGTAAAAAGGGTAGGGTTCTGGGGCTGGACACAGTAGGTCACACCTGTAATCCCAACATTTTGGAAAAAAAAAGAGGGTTCTGGGACTATTTGCCTCTTCTTCTTCTTTTTTTTTTTTTTTTTTTTGAGACAGTTTTGCTCTGTCATTCAGGCTGGAGTGCAGTGGCATGATTTCAACTCACCACAACCTCTACCGCTCGGGTTCAAGCAGTTCTCCTGCCTGAGCCTCCTGAGTAGCTGGGATTACAGGTGCTTGCCACCACACCTGGCTAATGTTTTAATATTTTTAGTAGAGATGGGGGTTTTACCATGTTGGTCAGGCTGGTTAAGAACTCCTGACCTCAAGTGATCCGCCCGTCTCGGCCTCCCAAAATGCCAGGATTACAGGTGTGAGCCACTGCGCCCGGCCTCTGGGACTGTTCTTTTCCTTGCTCCTTAACAGACTATTTCCTGCTTTTTGTTTTGTTTTGTTTTGTTTTGCTTTGTTTTTTGTTTTTGGCCTTCTAACTATGTTAAAAATGGTGTAAGTCAGTGGTTCTCCAAGGCTGGTCCCAGATCAGCAGCATTATCACCTGGGTACTTACTAGAAATGCAAATTCTTGGGCCCCACTCCAGACCTACTGAATGAGCAACTCTGAGGGTAGAACCTAAAAAATTGTGTTTTAACAAGTCATCTGGGTGATTCTGATGGTAAAGTTTGATGTCACCAAATGATAATGACAATTTTTTTTTTGAGATGGAGTCTCACTCTGTCACCCAGTCTGGAGTGCAGTGGCATGATCTTAGCTCACTGCAACTTCCACCTCCCAGGTTCAAGCAATTCTCCTGTCTCAGCCTCCTGAGTAGCTGGGACTACAGGCACAGGCCACCATGCCTGGCTAATTTTTGTATTTTTAGTAGAGATGGGGTTTCATCATACTGGTCAGGCTGGTCTCGAACTCCTGACCTCAGGTGATCCACCTGCCTCAGTCTCCCAAAGTGCTGGGATTACAGGCATGAACCACCGCGCCTAGCCTGATAAAGACACTGTCTTTAAGAGAGAGGGCTAGAGGCAGTGATTATGTGCCAGAGAAAACTAGCAGCCTAGATTTAAGAGGATAATATAATCCAAAGCTTTTCAGTGGGAATAGATATAGTTTATAGAAGGCATTAAGACATAAAGCAGATTATTGAAACTTCATTGTACACTGTAACCATATAATTGACTTTTACTTATATATTTCCTCTTTTACTTTGAAGTTTGTGTTCAAATCAAAAGATGAGAACCTTAATCAAGCTTTATAATATTTTATTTTAGATTTTTGTAAAAGTGAATGCTCTTTATATTCCATAGCAAGTAACTGAAAAGCTACTGAAAAGTGTCCAACCCAAGAATTGTGTGTATTTTTCATTTTGAATATACTTCTCAGTGATTTCAATTTTGAATCCTAGCCCTTTTAAATTTTAGTATACAAGGTAGTTTAAAATGGCTTCAATAAGGCTGGGTGCGGTGGCTCGCACCTGTAATCCCAGCGCTTAGGGAGACCGAGGTGGGTGGATCACAAGGTCAGGAGTTTGAGAACAGCCTGACCAACATGGTAAAACCCTGTCTCTACTAAAAATACAATAATTAGCTGGGCGTGGTGGTGCGCACCTGTAATCCCAGCTGCTCAGGAGGCTGAAGTAGGAGAATTACTTCGTCTCCGGGAGGCTGAAGTTGCAGTGAGCCGAAATCGCACCACTGCACTCCAGCCTGGGCGACAGAGCGAGACTCCATCTCAAAAGAAAAAAAAAAGGGGGGGGGGCTTTAATAAATTAAGTGGTACATTTTAAATATTTTAATTGTTTATTAGATATTACATATGCAGATAAACCTGTTTAAATATAGAAGATTTATTTTCCTATTTACATATATCCTTTTGACAAATTAGAATTGAAAATAATATAAAAATAAATTTTCAGCCGGGCACGGTGGCTCATGCCTGTAATCCCAGCACTTTGGGAGGCCAGGGCGGGCGGATCACGAAGTCAGGAGATCGAGACCATGGTGAAACCCCGTCTCTAATAAAAATACAAAAAATTAGCGGGGCATGGTGGCGGGCACCTGTAGTCCCAGCTACTCAGGAGGCTGAGGCAAGAGAATGGCGTGAACCTGGGAAGCTGAGTTGCAGTGAGCTGACATGGTGCCACTGCACTCCAACCTGGGCAACAGAGTGAGACTGTTTCAAAATAAATAAATAAATAAAATAAAATAAAAAATTAAATAAAAAAATTATCTTTCTGTCATGCAGACTTAGTAAAATATCTTCCTTCTATTATTTTTATCTTTTTTGTTTATAATGGTTAGGAAGTGAATATCTAATTTTCTATACTGCGAAAAATACTTATAAAGTATCATGGAAGTTCAACATTCATTTTCCTTAAGATAATTCCAAAGTTTTCTTCTCCAGAAATATATCCTGTTATCATTAGGTTTAGTTGTACTGATAAATGGCAGTTGATGATTTGTAATTTTTTTTTTTTTTTTTTTTTTTTTTTTTTTGAGACGGAGTCTTTCTCTGTCCCCTAGGCTGGAGTGCAGTGGCGCGATCTCGGCTCACTGCAAGCTCCGCCTCCCGGGTTCACGCCATTCTCCTGCCTCAGCCTCCCAAGTAGCTGGGACTACAGGCACCCGCCAACACGCCCGGCTAATTTTTTGTATTTTTAGTAGAGACGAGGTTTCACTGTGTTAGCCAGGATGGTCTCGATCTCCTGACCTCGTGATCCGCCCGCCTCGGCCTCCCAAAGTGCTGGGATTACAGGCGTGAGCCACCGCGCCCGGCGATTTGTAATTTTTTAAACACATTTTATTCATAACACTTTTTTTTTTTGAGACGGAGTCTCACTCTGTTGCCCAGGCTGGAGTGTAGTGGTATGGTCTCGGTTCATTGCAGCCTCCACCTCCTGGGTTCAAGCAGTTCTCTGCCTCAGCCTCCAAAGTAGCTGGGATTACAGGCACCTGCCACCACGCTCGGCTAATTTTTTTTTTTGTATTTTTAGTAGAGATGGGGTTTCACCATCTTGGCCAGGCTGGTCTTGAACTCCTGACCTCATGATCCGCCCCCCTCGGCCTCCCAAAGTGCTGGGATTACAAGCGTGAGCCACCGCGCCCAGCCCACGGAGATAAATTTTTAATTTTTTAGAGAGACAGGGTCTCGCCCTGTTGCCAGGCCTGGTCTGGAACTCCTGGGCTCAAGCAGGCCTCCTGCTGTAGCCTCTCAAAGTGCCATGATTATAGGTGTGAGTCACCATGCCCAGCCCAAAAAGTTTTATCTAAAATGATCTCAAAGTAATAGAGGAGTTGCAAGAATCTTGTATACCCTTTACTCAGCTTCACCAATTGAAAATGTTTTGCTATATTTGCTTTATTGTGTTTGCTGTCTGTATAGGTATCATTTTTTCCCCTAAATCATTTGCTAGTTTGTCCCTGACTACCTCTGTGTATATTTCCTAAGAGCAAGGACATTTCCTTATGTGATTATAGTACATTACCAAATTAAAGAAATGTAACATTGATATTCTATTATCTGATATAGTCTATATTCAGATGTTTTAAAAATGATCTTTATAGCATTTTTTTTCCTGGTCCAGGATCAAATCTGGAAATATATACTGCATTTAGTTGTTAAGCACTTGAAAGTTTTAAGCAAGATAGAGTATGAAATACATTTTAGAAAGATCTCCTGACCTCAGTGTGGGGGTGGACTGGAAAGATCTGTAAACACAGGCAGAAAGATTGTAATAGCCTAAGATGAGAAATGATAACACAGTAGCTGCTGAAATAGAGACACATCAACTATAAAAAATTTTAAGTAGAGTCCATGAAATCCGAAGCTTATATAAAAATTTGGAGATGGAACAGTGGGTGAGTGAGAAAGATAATTTGAGAACGACTCCCAGGTTCCTGGCTTGAAGGACTATCTGAATTATGAGAGACTTTTAGAAGGTATCAAATGAATTAAAAAGAAGAATTAAAGAGCAGATATGTGAGGGGGACGCATGATGAGAGATATATGCTTGGGAATCATCAGTATTATTGTGAATGAAGTGAAAGGAGTAGTTGATAGAACAAGTATTGTGGAAACAGAAGAGAGAACTAGAAGGAGTGACAGGAACTAGAAATATTTGAAGAGAAGGCAGAGGAAGAAGAGCCAACAAAGAAATAGAGAAGGAAGGAGGAGAGAGTCGTATTTTGGAAGTCAGTTAAAGGAGGAAGTTCAATAACTGAAGATGCTAAGTAGACTCCAAGTAAGTTGTATACTGAAAATAGTCATTTGGAGTTGCCAGTTGGAAGCTTACTGGTACCCTTACTAAAGCAGCCTCAGTAAGGCAGCAGGAACATGAGCCAGGTCACAGAGGATCGAGGGCTGAGAAGGATGAAGTGGGGAGAGATGGAGTTGCTTATTATTATTATTATTTTTCTTTGACACAGAGTCTTGCTCTGTCACCAGGCTGGAGTGCAGTGGTGTGATCTCGGCTCACTGCAACCTCCGCCTCCTGGGTTCAAGCCATTCTCCTGCCTCAGTCTCCTGAGTAGCTGGGACCTCAGGCATGTGCCACCACACCGGGCTAATTTTTGTATTTTTAGTAGAGATGGGGTGTCACCATCTTGGCCAGGATGGTCTCGATCCCTTGACCTTGTGATCCATCCGCCTTGGCCTCCCAAAGTGTTAGGATTACAGACGCCAGCCACTGTGCCTTGGCAGAGTTACTTATTTTTTTAAGAAATTTGACTCTGAAGGACAGTAGAGATAAGAAACTGGCTGAATCTAGGGAAGATTTTTTTCTTCCCTTTCTTAACTAAATGGGATTGCTCCTGGAAAAGAGTTCCTGCTTTTGTGTCCTTTTTTTTTTTTTTTGAGATGGAGTTTTGCTCTTGTTGCCCAGGCTGGAGTGCAATGGCACGATCTCGGCTCACTGCAACCTCCACCTCCCGAGTTAAAGTGATTCTCCTGCCTCAGCCTCCCCAGTAGCTGGGATTACAGGCATGCACCACCACACCCGGCTAATTTTCTATTTTTGGTAGAGACGGGGTTTCTTCATGTTGGTCAGACTGGTTTCAAATTCCCAACCTCAGGTGATCCGCCCACCTCGGCCTCCCAAAGTGTTGGGATTACAGGCGTGAGCCACCGCGCCCAGCCTGGTTTTGTATCTTTTGAAGTATATGGAATGATTTGGGATTATTCTTGATGTTATGGCACTATTTGTATAATCTAAGAAATTTTTAAAAAGCATTTATTTGTGGCTTGAATTTTAAATTGAATTTTAAAAAAATTTATTGAGGAAAATTTGAAATATAGAGAAACTAATGTCTTTTATATACAGCCCCAAGTTTTAACAGTTAATGTTTTTGTCAGTCTTTTTCACCTTGATCTATTTTAATGCAATTCCAGATACCTTGTCATTTCACCTGTAAATGCCTAAGTAAAGATCATGATTTTACATGATTTTCTTTCCATGATTTTTACAGATTTTCTAAGTAGTCCCACTTTAGGATCCAAAAGTAAAACTGAATTATTAATGTTACAGAAGAATTACTTACCTAGCAGTGGATTTATCAAAGCATTCCTTAATGTGTGATAAAATTTAATATAAATTTTCAAGATTACATAGTGTATAATCTGAGGTTGACTTACGAACATCTATGCTGAGGAACCTCAAATACTATATAAATACAATTCTGAAAAATTTCTACCATTTTTAAAATTTCTCTCTATTCACTGCTACTTTTATCTACCCTACTGTAGTAACTTAACTGTCCTCCTTGCTTCTCGTATTTCCATATTTTAGTTCATCTTCCATATCCATAGAATTCGTTTTCTAAAACACAAATATGATAATTCTATTATATCCCTGTTTAAAAATATCTAGCTAATTTCAGGTTCTTAGTAAAGTTCTTCACAACCAGGTCCTTTCTGTCCATTCTCTGTCTCCATTCCTTCCATACCTTCTGGGTGTAATTATTCTGTTTGCTGTTTTTTGACCCACTGTGTGTTTTTTTTTTCTTCCACTTAAGATGTCCCTTCTGACAGAAATGCCCTCTCCATCAATCCATTTTCTGATTGGAAAACTCCCACTGGTATTTTGAGATTTAGCTAAAATCTCACGTGTTACCTTCTTTTTGGTAGCTTTCTTTGACACCAATTTTGACCGAATTAGATAATCCCTTATGTGCATTCTTGTAATACTTGCTAGTAGCCCTTATAGCTCTTAAACAGTATGCTGTAGTTATTTACATTCCTGTCTCTTACACATACCCTCACCTTCCACCCTTACCTAACTACAAGTTGTAGGTTGTCCCAGCAGCCAGCACAGTGCCTGTAAATCATAGGAATTCAGTAATAGTTCATTGAAATTAATCAAATTATTTTTAGCATCCACATTTAAGATACAATTGAGATGCTATTATACTCCTATCATAATATATATAATAATAGGCTTTGAAACAAAGCTAAAATTACTCTTCTTTAGTGTATTATAGTTATTAAACAATTTTTATGCTATTTTTATCCAATAAAGGTCATTTATGGAGGGCCTACCTGTGTAACAAACATGGAGTTGATAGATATAAGATCTGCTTTTTTATCTTACAGGCAGAATTAGAAAAAGAATAGCAAACAAGAAAGAAAGATTGATTAACACAGTGAGCTGAGTTTTAAAACAGTGGAAAATGGTATGAATGAGAAGGTATTTTCACATATTGACTTAAAAAGGAATGCTATTAAGCATAAGGAGGGTTCTGTGAGAAAAATATACTGTAGTGAATGTAACAATTCAGTAGGGAGACCTTCATTTAAGGGACCATAGCTTGTGATAAACACAGAAGCTCTTTACATATTTTGCCTTTGTCTAATTTTTAAAATAAAATGTTCATAATGTGTCACAATTTTTGTTACATTTATTTTTGTAAAATATTTTCTGTTCCCTTTTTGTAGATTCTGTTGTAGTTCTTCCTGAGACCACTAGAGTGCACTATAATGCAGTATTTTGTGTTTGAAAATTTTTTCTTTTTAATTATATTTTAGGTTTTAGGGTACATGTGCACAATGTGCAGGTTTGTTACATATGTATCCATGTGCCGTGTTGGTTTGCTGCACCCATTAACTCGTCATTTAGCATTAGGTATATCTCCTAATGCTGTCACTCCCCCATCCCCCCAACCCACAACAGTCCCCGGAGTGTGATGTTCCCCTTCCTGTGTCCATGAGTTCACATTGTTCAATTCCCACTTATGAGTGAGAACATGCGGTGTTTGGTTTTTTGTCCTTGTGATAGTTTACTGAGAATGATGTTTTCCAGTTTCATCCATGTCCCTACCAAGGACATGAACTCATCATTTTTTATGGCTGCATAGTATTCCATGGTGTATATGTGCCACATTTTCTTAATCCAGTCTATCGTTGTTGGACATTTGGGTTGGTTCCAAGTCTTTGCTATTGTGAATAGTGCCGCGATAAACATACGTGTGCATGTGTCTTTATAGCAGCATGATTTATAGACCTTTGGGTATATACCCAGTAATGGGATGGCTGAGTCAAATGGTATTTCTAGTTCTAGATCCCTGAGGAATCGCCATACTGACTTCCACAATGGTTGAACTAGTTAACAGTCCCACCAACAGTGTAAAAGTGTTCCTATTTCTCCACATCCTCTCCAGCACCTGTTGTTTCCTGACTTTTTAATGATGGCCATTCTAACTGGTGTGAGATGGTATCTCATTGCGGTTTTGATTTGCATTTCTCTGATGGCCAGTGATGATGAGCATTTTTTCATGTGTTTTTTGGCTGCATAAATGTCTTCTTTTGAGAAGTGTCTGTTCATGTCCTTTGCCCACTTTTTGATGGGGTTATTTGTTTTTTTCTTGTAAATTTGTTTGAGTTCATTGTAGATTCTGGATATTAGCTCTTTGTCAGATGAGTAGGTTGCAAAAATTTTCTCCCATTCTGTAGGTTGCCTGTTCACTCTGATGGTAGTTTCTTTTGCTGTGCAGAAGCTCTTTAGTTTAATTAGGTCCCATTTGTCAATTTTGGCTTTTGTTGCCATTGCTTCCGGTGTTTTAGACATGAAGTCTTTGCCCGTGCCTATGTCCTGAATGGTATTGCCTAGGTTTTCTTCTAGGGTTTTTATGGTTTTAGCTCTAACATGTAAGTCTTTAATCTATCTTGAATTAATTTTTTTATAAGGTGTAAGGAAGGGATCCAGTTTCAGCTTTCTACATATGGCTAGCCAGTTTTCCAAACACCATTTATTAAATAGGAAATCCTTTTCCCATGGCTTGTGTCAGGTTTGTCAAAGATCAGATGATTGTAGGTGTGTGGCGTTACTTCTGAGGCCTCTGTTCTGTTCCATTGGTCTATATATCTGTTTTGGTACCAGTACCATGCTGTTTTGGTTACTGTAGCCTTGTAGTATAGTTTGAAGTCAGGTAGTGTGATGCCTCCAGCTTTGTTCTTTTAATATATGTGCTTAATTTACATTTAATGAAATTATTCACATGGTTGCAATTATTCACATGGCATGAAGTCAGGCAGTCGGCGGGTCTGTGGCTCCACCCCAGGAAACCACCCCTCTGCCCCATGCGTGTGGCTGCAGAGTGCCCAGTGCCAAGGTCCATGCTCCAGGCAAGGGTCGAGTAGGAGTGGATTTTTAAGCCAGGTTGACAGTACACTCAGCGACCCGGAGACCATCCGAGGGGAGCTCTGCTAGCCCACTCTTGCACCTATTGTGTGGCTGCCACCTGCATGTCTCCCTTGGGCTGCAGTGGCCAGGCAACCCCCATCTGCCCACCCCTTTCCCCAACCAGGACCCTAACCGCGGACTCTGGTGCCAGACACTACCACCACTGTCAACCAGGCCCTGCAAAGGCAGGAAAGCTGAACTGGCTGCTGAGCCCCTTCTGGTTGGCCACACAGTACCCATGCCTGTAGCCCCTGGACTCCTAGTGTGGGCTAAAGTGGAGTGGACCCTCTGGCTTGGTCACGGTGCAATGGGCCACCTGGAAACCATCCAAAAGAGAAGACCAACCAGCCCGTGCCCTAGGTGCAGCTGCCACCTGCACGTCAGGCACCAGCAGCAATGGCCAGACCATCCCTGATTCTCCATGCCCTCCCCATAACTGCCCCAACAGCAAGGACTCCCTGACAGGATGCTGCGGTAGTGGCTGTCAGGAAGTTGGCTGGGCAGGTGCATAAGGATATAGATAGATTCTCAGCCCCATCCCGATGGCCATGACATGCTCATCCCCTGGTGGCTCCTTAGCCCTATCCTAGTGGCCACGGAGTGGCATGCAGGCAGCAGCCTTGGGAACCCCAATTGCCCCTCCTCACACGTGCCCATCACACAACTTGGGCGACGGGGAAGTGAAGTCAGGTTGTGGCCCCAGTGGAGCCACGAGGCCGAGAACCAGCGCTCAGCCTCATCTCCGTGGCTGCAGAGTGCCAACCGCCAGGTTCTGTGCTCTGGGCATGGGTCAGGAGCAGCTGGCAAGGGCAGTGCAGCCTGTGGGGCCCTTGGGTGTCGCCGGCCGCACCTCCGGGAAGCCACGTCAGCCCATGGGCGCTGCAGCTGCAGCCGCCACCAGCACATGGAGCAGGGGTCGCTGAGGATTGGGAATCCCCGACCAGGCGGGCGCCTCCAGCCGCAGGGACCCCGGCAAGTCAGGCAGTCTGCGGCAGGAGCGCCGGGCATGGGCTTCGGCCCCAGGGTGCAGGAGGCGCACACCCTCTGGCCGGATGGGCGGCGCACTCAGGGCCCAGGAGGCCATCCCAGGGGAGCCCCGCCAGCCCCCGCCGGAGCCCGAGCTGCAGCTGCCACCTGCAAGTGGTGCGCTGGCTGCAGCAGTGGCAACCCCGGATCCCGTCCTCCTGCCTCGCGCCCATCAGCGCGGACCCTGGGGGCGACTCAGTGGCAAAGTCGGGCTGTGGGCCCAGCGGCGGCACCAGGTGGAGAAGCACCACTCAGCCCCATCCCTGGGCTGCAGAGGGCCCCGCGCGGGGGAGCTCCGAGCATCGGGAGCCGGTGGAAGAGAAGAGCGTGCGGGCGACAGTCAAACAGGCCCTGGGACAGGGTGTGCCTCGCGCTCCAGGGAGCCCCGCCAGCCCGCAGCACCTGAGCAGCAACCGCCGCCTGCACTGGGCGCCGTGAGAGAGCTGCTAGGGCGGTTTCTCGACCTCGGGCCTGCCGGGCGGGGCCGGCTAAGGTGCGCGTGCTCGCTGGTCCTAATGGTTCTGTTGTGCGTTTCTGCTGAGAGGCGGGAGGCGCTGAGAGTCTGTGCGAAGGTCCACAGACAGACTGCATGGCTTGTCGTTTCGGAGGCGGCGATCCCTGAAGGCGAGCTGAAATATGGCTGGAGCGTTCCCAGGCTACAATTTGCAGCTGACGATTATGGAAGACTACAAGCCAGAATGGTGGCCCACCCTCAGGGAGCACTTGTGCTTGAATGGCTTCTCATTTCCCCAATACCACATTAAATCATCTCATCTGAGGAGGATCCACAGAGCTGTCTTCTATGGTAATCTGGAGAAACTGAACTACCTTCTGTTCACCTATCATGACGCCAATAAGAGAGACAATAAGGGAAGGCCATAGATAAGCTGGTTTTACTCAACAGTTACTTCCTCATTCATTGATAAAATGACACCTTTACTCGGAAGAGTAGATTATGGGTCCTTTGAAGTTTTTGGAAATAACTCTTGGATAGCTCATTATGAAACCTTTTTTTGTTTAAAAAAGATTAACATTCTAATAACACATCTATTTTAAAAAGGAAGATGTGTAAGTCATATTTAAGGTCAAAGTGTGGGCATTAGTAAAAATTCACTTATTAAATATCAGAAAATATCTCGTTTTCTTGTAACTATCTAGATTAAAAAATACATATACAAAGACATTTTAAGATTCTCTTTCCGTGGTCAAAAGTAATAGCTGCTATACATCCACTTTGGAAACCCTGGGTTTAAACAACTTATAATCAACCTCCAAAAAACCAGGTAGTAAATTTCATTTTACTGAGGCACACATCTGAATATGAGTTTCAAAGGTGGTATTCAAGAACCAGGCACTGAGCTGGTGAGTCTAGTCTACCTCTTGATATCAGAACCTCAACCCATCTTTGTTTACTCTTTATTGTCTCAAATACATTATTATTTTATGGAAGAAAGTTGACCAGGCGTGGTGGCTCACACCTGTAATCCCAGCACTTTGGGAGGCCAAGGTGGGGAGATCATTCGAAGTCAGGAGTTCGAGCAGCCTGGCCAACATGGCAAAACCCCATCTCTACAAAAATACAAAAAAATTAGGCGTAGAGGCACACACCTGTAGTCCCAGCTACCCAGGAGGCTGAGGCAAGAGAATCACTTGAGCCCAGGAGGCAGCAGTTGCTGTAAGCCAAGATTGTGCCAATGGACTCCAGCCTGGGTGACAGAGTGAGACTCCATCTCAAATAAATGAATGAATAAATGAATGAATGAACTATATGTTAGGCAATATTTGCAAATTTGGAGAATTCAAAAACTTCTCCAATTATTTAAAAGTTTAAAAACATAACAAAATTGCATGTAGACACCAATTGCACATTTTTTTTTTTGAGATGAAGTTTCACTCTTGTTGCCCAGGCTGGAGTGCAATGGCGTGATCTGGGCTCACTGCAAACTCCACCTCCCGGGTTCAAGCAATTCTCCTGCCTCAGCCTCCCAAGTAGCTGGGATTACAGGCATGTGCTACCACGCCTGGCTAATTTTGTATTTTTAGTAGAGATGGGGTTTCACCATGTTGGTGAGGCTGGTCTCAAACTCCTGACTTCAAGTGATCCATCCACTTTGACCTCCCAAAGTGCTGGGACTACAGGCCTGAGCTACTGCACCTGGCCAACTGCACATATATTAAAATGTTATATATTCAGGGGGGTGGAGCCAAGATGGCCGAATAGGAACAGCTCCGGTCTACAGCTCCCAGCGTGAGTGGCACAGAAGACAGGTGATTTCTGCATTTCCGTTTGAGGTACTGGGTTCATCTCACTAGGGAGTGCCAAACAGTTGGTGCAGGACAGTTGGTGCAGCGCACTGTGCGCGAGCCGAAGCAGGGCGAGGCATTGCCTCACTCTGGAAGCACAAGGGGTCAGAGAGTTCCCTTTCCTAGTCAAAGAAGGGGGTAACAGATGGCACCTGGAAAATTGGGTCAGTCCCACCGTAATACTGCGCTTTTCCAACGGGCTTGGAAAACGGCACACCAGGAGACTGTGTCCCGCACCTGGCTCGGCGGGTCCTATGCCCAGAGAATCTCGCTGATTGCTAGCAGAGCAGTCTGAGATCAAACTGAAAGGTGGCAGCAAGGCTGGGGAAGGGCACCCGCCATTGCCCAGGCTTGCTTAGGTAAACAAAGCAGCCAGGAAGCTCAAACTGGGTGGAACCCACCACAGATCAAGGAGGCCTGCCTGCCTCTGTAGGCTCCACCTCTGGGGGCAGGGCACAGACAAACAAAAATTCAGCAGGAACCTCTGCAGACTTAAATGTCCCTGTCTGACAGCTTTGAAGAGAGTAGTGGTTCTCCCAGCACGCAGCTGGAGATCTGAGAACGGACAGACTGCCTCCTAAAGTGGGTCCCTGACCCCCTAGCAGCCTAACTGGGAGGCACCCCACAGTAGGGACAGACTCACTCAGCCAGGTACTCCTCTGAGACAAAACTTCCAGGGGAACTATCAGACAACTGAATTTGTGGTCTCACGAAAATCCACTGTTCTGCGGCCACCGCTGCTGACACTCAGCCAAACAGGGACTGGAGTGGACCTCTAGCAAACTCCAACAGACCTGCAGCTGAGAGTCCTGTCTGGTAGAAGGAAAACTAACAAACAGAAAGGACATCCACACCAAAAACCCATCTGTACATCACCATCATCAAAGACCAAAAGTAGACAAAACCACAAAGATGGGGATAAAACAGAACAGAAAAACTGGAAACTCTAAAAAGCAGAGCATCTCTCCTCCTCCAAAGGAACATAGTTCCTCACCAGCAACGGAACAAAACTGGACAGAGAATGACTTTGACGAGTTGAGAGAAGAAGGCTTGAGATGATCAAACTATTCCAAGCTACAGGAGGAAATTCAAAACAATAGCAAAGAAGTTAAAAACTTTGAAAAAAAATTAGACGAATGGATAACTAGAATAACCAATGGAGAGAACGGCTTAAAGGAGCTGATGGAGCTGAAAGCCAAGTTTCGAGAACTACGTGAAGATTGCAGAAGCCTCAGGACTTGATGCGATCAACTGGAAGAAAGGGTATCAGTGATGGAAGATGAAATGAATGAAATGAAGCGAGAAGGGAAGTTTAGAGAAAAAAGAATAGAAAGAAACGAACAAAGCCTCCAAGAAATTTGGGACTATGTGAAAAGACCAAACCTACGTCTGATTGGTGTACCTGGAAATGATGGGGAGAATGGAACCAAGTTGGAAACTACTCTGCAAGATATTATCCAGGAGAACTTCCCCAATCTAGCAAGGCAGGCCAACATTCAGATTCAGGAAATACAGAGAACGCCACAAAGATACTCCTCGAGAAGAGCAACTCCAAGACACATAATTGTCAGATTCACCAAAGTTGAAATAAAGGAAAAAATGTTAAGGGCAGCCAGAGAGAAAGGTCGGGTTACCCACAAAGGGAAGCCCATCAGACTAACAGCTGATCTCTTGGCAGAAACCCTACAAGCCAGAAGAGAGTGGGGGCCAATATTCAACATTCTTAAAGAAAAGAATTTTCAAACCAGAATTTCATATCCAGCCAAACTAAGCTTCATAAGTGAAGGAGAAATAAAATACTTTACAGACAAGCAAATGCTGAGTGATTTTCTCACCACCAGGCCTGCCCTAAAAGAGCTCCTGAAGGAAGCACTAAACATGGAAAGGAACAACCGGTACCAGCCACTGCAAAAACATGCCAAATTGTAAAGACCATCGAGGCTAGGAAGAAACTGCATCAACTAAAAAGCAAAATAACCAACTAACATCATAAAGACAGGATCAAATTCACACATAACAATATTAACTTTAGGAGTCAGTTGGGAGGAGCCAAGATGGCGGAATAGGAACAGCTCCGGTCTCCAGCTCCCAGCCCCAGTGACACAGAAGACGGGTGATTTCTGCATTTCTGCTTGAGGTACCGGTTTCATCTCACTAGGGAGTGCCTAACAGTGGGTGCAGGACAGTCGGTGAAGGGCACTGTGCGCGAGCCAAAGCAGAGCGAGGCATTGCCTCACTTGGGAAGCACAAGGGGTCAGGGAGTTCCCTTTCCTAGTCAAAGAAAGGGGAAACAGACGGCACCTGGAATATCGGGTCAGTCCCATCCTAATACTGTGCTTTTCCAACGGGCCTGGAAAACGGCACATTAGGAGATTGTATCCCGCACCTGGCTCGGAGGGTCCTATGCCCACGGAGTCTCGCTGATTGCTAGCACAGCAGTCTGAGATCAAGCTGCAAGGCGGCAGCGAGGCTGGGGGAGGGGCGTCCGCCATTGCCCATGCTTGCTTAGGTAAACAAAGCAGCCAGGAAGCTCGAACTGGGTGGAGCCCACCACAGCTCAAGGAGGCCTGCCTGCCTCTGTAGGCTTCACCTCTGGGGGCAGGGCACAGACAAACAAAAACTCAGCAAGAACCTCCACAGACTAAAATGTCCCTGTCTGACGGACAGCTTTGAAGAGAGTAGTGGTTCTCCCAGCACGCAGCTGGAGATCTGAGAACGGACAGACTGCCTCCTAAAGTGGGTCCCTCACCCCTGAGCAGCCTAACTGGGAGGCACCCCCCCAGTAGGGGCAGACTGACACCTCATTCAACCGGGTACTCCTCTGAGACAAAACTTTCAGAGGAACTATCAGACAGCTGAATTTGTGGTCTCATGAAAATCCGCTGTTCTGCAGCCACTGCTGCTGACACCCAGCCAAACAGGGTCTGGAGTGGACCTCTAGTAAACTCCAACAGACCTGCAGCTGAGGGTCCTGTCTGGTAGAAGGAAAACTAACAAACAGAAAGGACATCCACACCAAAAACCCATCTGTACATCACCATCATCAAAGACAAAAAGTAGATAAAACCACAAAGATGGGGAAAAAACAGAGCAAAAAAACTGGAAACTCTAAAAAGCAGAGCACCTCTCCTCCTCCAAAGGAGCGCAGTTCCTCACCAGCAACGGAACAAAGCTGGATGGAGGATGACTTTGATGAGTTGAGAGAAGAAGGCTTCAGACGATCAAACTACTCTGAGCTACGAGAGGAAATTGAAAACAATAGCAAAGAAGTTAAAAACTTTGAAAAAAAATTAGAAGGATGGATAACTAGAATAACCAATGGAGAGAAGGGCTTAAAGGAGCTGATGGAGCTGAAAGCCAAGTTTCGAGAACTACGTGAAGATTGCAGAAGCCTCAGTAGCAGATGCGATCAACTGGAAGAAAGGGTATCGCTGATGGAAGATGAAATGAATGAAATGAAGAGAGAAGGGAAGTTTAGAGAAAAAAGAATAAAGAGAAATGAACAAAGCCTCCAAGGAATTTGGGACTATGTGAAAAGACCAAACCTACGTCTGATTGGTGTACCTGAAAATGATGGGGAGAATGGAACCAAGTTGGAAAACACTCTGCAAGATATTATCCAGGAGAACTTCCCCAATCTAGCAAGGCAGGCCAGCATTCAGATTCAGGAAATACAGAGAACGCCACAAAGATACTCCTCGAGAAGGGCAACTCCAAGACACATAATTGTCAGATTCACCAAAGTTGAAATGAAGGAAAAAATGTTAAGGGCAGCCAGAGAGAAAGGTCGGGTTACCCACAAAGGGAAGCCCATCAGACTAACAGCTGATCTCTCAGCAGAAACTCTACAAGCCAGAAGAGAGTGGGGGCCGATATTCAACATTCTTAAAGAAAAGAATTTTCAAACCAGAATTTCCTATCCCGCCAAACTAAGCTTCATAAGTGAAGGAGAAATAAAATACTTTACAGACAAGCAAACGCTGAGTGATTTTGTCACCACAAGGCCTGCCCTAAAAGAGCTCCTGAAGGAAGCACTAAACATGGAAAGGAACAACCGGTACCAGCCACTGCAAAAACATGCCAAATTGTAAAGACCATCAGGCTAGGAAGAAACTATAGCAACTAACGAGCAAAATAACCAACTAACATCATAATGACAGGATCAGATTCACACATAACAATATTAACGTTAAATGTAAATGGGCTAAATGCTCCAATCAAAAGACACAGACTGGCAAACTGGATAAGGAGTCAGGACCCATCAGTGTGCTGTATTCAGGAAACCCATCTCACGTGCAGAGACACACATAGACTCAAAATAAAGGGATGGAGGAAGATCTATCAAGCAAATGGAAAACAAAAAAAGGCAGGGGTTGCAATCCTAGTCTCTGATAAAATAGACTTTAAACCAACAAAGATCAAAAGAGACAAAGAAGGCCATTACATAATGGTAAAGTGATCAATTCAACAAGAAGAGCTAACTATCCTAAATATATATGCACCCAACACAGGAGCACCCAGATTCATAAAGCAAGTCCTCAGTGACCTACAAAGGGACTTAAACTCCCTCACAATAATAATGGGAGATTTTAACACCCCACTGTCAGCATTAGACAGATCAACGAGACAGAAAGTTAACAAGGATATCCAGGAATTGAACTCAGCTCTACATAAAGTGGACCTAATAGACATCTACAGAACTCTCCAACCCAAGTCAACAGAATATACATTTTTTTCAGCACCACACCACACCTATTCCAAAATTGACCACATAGTTGGAAGTAAAGCTCTCCTCAGCAAATGTAAAAGAACAGAAATTATAACAAACTGTCTCTCAGACCACAGTGCAATCAAACTAGAACTCAGGATTAAGAAACTCACTCAAAACCGCTCAACTACATGGAAACTGAACAACCTGCTCCTGAATGACTATTGGGTACATAATGAAATGAAGGCAGAAATAAAGATGTTCTTTGAAACCAACGAGAACAAAGACACAACATACCAGAATCTCTGGGACACATTCAAAGCAGTCTGTAGAGGGAAATTTATAGCACTAAATGCCCACAAAAGAAAGCAGGAAAGATCCAAAATTGACACCCTAACATCACAATTAAAAGAACTAGAAAAGCAAGAGCAAACACATTCAAAAGCTAGCAGAAGGCTAGAAATAACTAAAATCAGAGCAGAACTGAAGGAAATAGAGACACAAAAAACCCTTCAAAAAATTAATGAATCCGGGAGGTGGTTTTTTGAAAAGATCAACAAAATTGATGGACCGCTAGCAAGACTAATAAAGAAGAAAAGAGAGAAGAATCAAATAGATGCAATAAAAAACGAAAAAGGGGATATGACCACCGATCCCACAGAAATACAATCTACCATCAGAGAATACTACAAACACCTCTATGCAAATAAACTAGAAAATCTAGAAGAAATGGATAAATTCCTCGACAAATACACCCTCCCAAGACTAAACCAGGAAGAAGTTGAATCTCTGAATAGATCAATAACAGGTTCTGAAATTGTGGCAATAATCAATAGCTTACCAACCAAAAAGAGTCCAGGACCTGATGGATTCACAGCTGAATTCTACCAGAGGTACAAGGAGGAACTGGTACCATTCCTTCTGAAACTATTCCAATCGATAGAAAAAGAGGGAATCCTCCCTAACACATTTTATGAAGCCAGCATCGTCCTGATACCAAAACCTGGCAGAGACATAACCAAAAAAGAGAATTTCAGACCAATATCCTTGATGAACATTGATGCAAAAATCCTCAATAAAATACTGGCAAACCGAATCCAGCAGCACATCAAAAAGCTTATCCACCATGATCAAGTGGGCTTCATCCCTGGGATGCAAGGCTGGTTCAACATACGCAAATCAATAAATGTAAACCAGCATATAAACAGAACCAAAGACAAAAACCACATGATTATCTCAATAGATGCAGAAAAGGCCTTTGACAAAATTCAACAACCCTTCATGCTAAAAACTCAATAAATTAGGTATTGATGGGACGTATCTCAAAATAATAAGAGCTATCTATGACAAACCCACAGCCAATATCATACTGAATGGGCAAAAACTGGAAGCATTCCCTCTGAAAACTGGCACAAGACAGGGATGCCCTCTCTCACCACTCCTATTCAACATAGTGCTGGAAGTTCTGGCCAGAGCAATCAGCAGGAGAAGGAAATAAAGGGTATTCAATTAGGAAAAGAGGAAGTCAAACTGTCCCTGTTTGCAGATGACATGATTGTATATCTAGAAAACCCCATTGTCTCAGCCCAAAATCTCCTTAAGCTGATTAGCAACTTCAGCAAAGTCTCAGGATACAAAATTAATGTACAAAAATCACAAGCATTCTTGTACACCAATAACAGACAAACCGAGAGCCAAATCATGAGTGAACTCCCATTCACAATTGCTTCGAAGAGAATCAAATACCTAGGAATCCAACTTACAAGGGATGTGAAGGACCTCTTCAAGGAGAACTACAAACCACTGCTCAATAAAATAAAAGAGGATACAAACAAATGGAAGAACATTCCATGCTCATGGGTTGGAAGAATCAATATCGTGAAAATGGCCATACTGCCCAAGGTAATTTATAGATTCAATGCCATCCTCATCAAGCTACCAATGACTTTCTTCACAGAATTGGAAAAAACTACTTTAAAGTTCATATGGAACCAAAAAAGAGCCCACATCGCCAAGTCAATCCTAAGCCAAAAGAACAAAGCTGGAGGCATCACGCTACCTGACTTTAAACTATACTACAAGGCCACAGTAACCAAAACAGCATGGTACTGGTACCACAACAGAGATATAGATCAATGGAACAGAACAGAGCCCTCAGAAATGATGCCGCATAGCTACAACTATCTGATCTTTGACACACCTGACAAAAACAAGAAATGGGGAAAGGATTCCCTATTTAATAAATGGTGCTGGGAAAACTGGATAGCCATATGTAGAAAGCTGAAACTGGATCCCTTCCTTACACCTTGTACAAAAATTAATTCAAGATGGATTAAAGACTTATATGTTAGACCTAAAACCATTAAAATCCTACAAGAAAACCTAGGCAATACCATTCAGGACGTAGGCGTGGGGAAGGACTTCATGTCTAAAACACCAAAAGCAATGGCAACAAAAGCCAAAATCGACAAATGGGATCTCATTAAACTAAAGAGCTTCTGCACAGCAAAAGAAACTACCATCAGAGTGAACAGGCATCCTACAGAATGGGAGAAAATTTTTGCAACCTACTCATCTGACAAAGGGCTAATATCCAGAATCTACAATGAACTCAAACAAATTTACAAGAAAAAAACAAACAACCCCGTCAAAAAGTGGGCAAAGGACATGAACAGACACTTCTCAAAAGAAGACATTTATGCAGCCAAAAAACACATGAAGAAATGCTCATCATCACTGGCCATCAGAGAAATGCAAATCAAAACCACAGTGAGATACCATCTCACACCAGTTAGAATGGCCATCATTAAAAAATCAGGAAACAACAGGTGCTGGAGAGGATGTGGAGAAATAGGAACACTTTTACACTGTTGGTGGGATTGTAAACTAGTTCAACCATTGTGGAAGTCAGTGTGGCGATTCCTCAGGGACCTCGAACTAGAAATACCATTTGACCCAGCCATCCCATTACTGGGTATATACCCAAAGGTCTATAAATCATGCTGCTATAAAGACACATGCACACGTATGTTTATTGCGGCACTATTCACAATAGCAAAGACTTGGAACCAACCCAAATGTCCAACAACGATAGACTGGATTAAGAAAATGTGGCACATATACACCATGGAATACTATGCAGCCATAAAAAATGATGAGTTCATGTCCTTGGTAGGGACATGGATGAAACTGGAAAACATCATTCTCAGTAAACTATCACAAGGACAAAAAACCAAACACCGCATGTTCTCACTCATAAGTGGGAATTGAACAATGTGAACTCATGGACACAGGAAGGGGAACATCACACTCCGGGGACTGTTGTGGGTTGGGGGGATGGGGGAGTGACAGCATTAGGAGATATACCTAATGCTAAATGACGAGTTAATGGGTGCAGCAAACCAACACGGCACATGGATACATATGTAACAAACCTGCACATTGTGCACATGTACCCTAAAACCTAAAATATAATTAAAAAGAAAAAATTTTCAAACACAAAATACTGCATTATAGTGCACTCTAGTGGTCTCAGGAAGAACTACAACAGAATCTACAAAAAGGGAACAGAAAATATTTTACAAAAATAAATGTAACAAAAATTGTGACACATTATGAACATTTTATTTTAAAAATTAGACAAAGGCAAAATATGTAAAGAGCTTCTGTGTTTATCACAAGCTATGGTCCCTTAAATGAAGGTCTCCCTACTGAATTGTTACATTCACTACAGTATATTTTTCTCACAGAACCCTCCTTATGCTTAATAGCATTCCTTTTTAAGTCAATATGTGAAAATACCTTCTCATTCATACCATTTTCCACTGTTTTAAAACTCAGCTCACTGTGTTAATCAATCTTTCTTTCTTGTTTGCTATTCTTTTTCTAATTCTGCCTGTAAGATAAAAAAGCAGATCTTATATCTATCAACTCCATGTTTGTTACACAGGTAGGCCCTCCATAAATGACCTTTATTGGATAAAAATAGCATAAAAATTGTTTAATAACTATAATACACTAAAGAAGAGTAATTTTAGCTTTGTTTCAAAGCCTATTATTATATATATTATGATAGGAGTATAATAGCATCTCAATTGTATCTTAAATGTGGATGCTAAAAATAATTTGATTAATTTCAATGAACTATTACTGAATTCCTATGATTTACAGGCACTGTGCTGGCTGCTGGGACAACCTACAACTTGTAGTTAGGTAAGGGTGGAAGGTGAGGGTATGTGTAAGAGACAGGAATGTAAATAACTACAGCATACTGTTTAAGAGCTATAAGGGCTACTAGCAAGTATTACAAGAATGCACATAAGGGATTATCTAATTCGGTCAAAATTGGTGTCAAAGAAAGCTACCAAAAAGAAGGTAACACGTGAGATTTTAGCTAAATCTCAAAATACCAGTGGGAGTTTTCCAATCAGAAAATGGATTGATGGAGAGGGCATTTCTGTCAGAAGGGACATCTTAAGTGGAAGAAAAAAAAAACACACAGTGGGTCAAAAAACAGCAAACAGAATAATTACACCCAGAAGGTATGGAAGGAATGGAGACAGAGAATGGACAGAAAGGACCTGGTTGTGAAGAACTTTACTAAGAACCTGAATTAGCTAGATATTTTTAAACAGGGATATAATAGAATTATCATATTTGTGTTTTAGAAAACGAATTCTATGGATATGGAAGATGAACTAAAATATGGAAATACGAGAAGCAAGGAGGACAGTTAAGTTACTACAGTAGGGTAGATAAAAGTAGCAGTGAATAGAGAGAAATTTTAAAAATGGTAGAAATTTTTCAGAATTGTATTTATATAGTATTTGAGGTTCCTCAGCATAGATGTTCGTAAGTCAACCTCAGATTATACACTATGTAATCTTGAAAATTTATATTAAATTTTATCACACATTAAGGAATGCTTTGATAAATCCACTGCTAGGTAAGTAATTCTTCTGTAACATTAATAATTCAGTTTTACTTTTGGATCCTAAAGTGGGACTACTTAGAAAATCTGTAAAAATCATGGAAAGAAAATCATGTAAAATCATGATCTTTACTTAGGCATTTACAGGTGAAATGACAAGGTATCTGGAATTGCATTAAAATAGATCAAGGTGAAAAAGACTGACAAAAACATTAACTGTTAAAACTTGGGGCTGTATATAAAAGACATTAGTTTCTCTATATTTCAAATTTTCCTCAATAAATTTTTTTAAAATTCAATTTAAAATTCAAGCCACAAATAAATGCTTTTTAAAAATTTCTTAGATTATACAAATAGTGCCATAACATCAAGAATAATCCCAAATCATTCCATATACTTCAAAAGATACAAAACCAGGCTGGGCGCGGTGGCTCACGCCTGTAATCCCAACACTTTGGGAGGCCGAGGTGGGCGGATCACCTGAGGTTGGGAATTTGAAACCAGTCTGACCAACATGAAGAAACCCCGTCTCTACCAAAAATAGAAAATTAGCCGGGTGTGGTGGTGCATGCCTGTAATCCCAGCTACTGGGGAGGCTGAGGCAGGAGAATCACTTTAACTCGGGAGGTGGAGGTTGCAGTGAGCCGAGATCGTGCCATTGCACTCCAGCCTGGGCAACAAGAGCAAAACTCCATCTCAAAAAAAAAAAAAAAGGACACAAAAGCAGGAACTCTTTTCCAGGAGCAATCCCATTTAGTTAAGAAAGGGAAGAAAAAAATCTTCCCTAGATTCAGCCAGTTTCTTATCTCTACTGTCCTTCAGAGTCAAATTTCTTAAAAAAATAAGTAACTCTGCCAAGGCACAGTGGCTGGCGTCTGTAATCCTAACACTTTGGGAGGCCAAGGCGGATGGATCACAAGGTCAAGGGATCGAGACCATCCTGGCCAAGATGGTGACACCCCATCTCTACTAAAAATACAAAAATTAGCCCGGTGTGGTGGCACATGCCTGAGGTCCCAGCTACTCAGGAGACTGAGGCAGGAGAATGGCTTGAACCCAGGAGGCGGAGGTTGCAGTGAGCCGAGATCACACCACTGCACTCCAGCCTGGTGACAGAGCAAGACTCTGTGTCAAAGAAAAATAATAATAATAATAAGCAACTCCATCTCTCCCCACTTCATCCTTCTCAGCCCTCGATCCTCTGTGACCTGGCTCATGTTCCTGCTGCCTTACTGAGGCTGCTTTAGTAAGGGTACCAGTAAGCTTCCAACTGGCAACTCCAAATGACTATTTTCAGTATACAACTTACTTGGAGTCTACTTAGCATCTTCAGTTATTGAACTTCCTCCTTTAACTGACTTCCAAAATACGACTCTCTCCTCCTTCCTTCTCTATTTCTTTGTTGGCTCTTCTTCCTCTGCCTTCTCTTCAAATATTTCTAGTTCCTGTCACTCCTTCTAGTTCTCTCTTCTGTTTCCACAATACTTGTTCTATCAACTACTCCTTTCACTTCATTCACAATAATACTGATGATTCCCAAGCATATATCTCTCATCATGCGTCCCCCTCACATATCTGCTCTTTAATTCTTCTTTTTAATTCATTTGATACCTTCTAAAAGTCTCTCATAATTCAGATAGTCCTTCAAGCCAGGAACCTGGGAGTCGTTCTCAAATTATCTTTCTCACTCACCCACTGTTCCATCTCCAAATTTTTATATAAGCTTCGGATTTCATGGACTCTACTTAAAATTTTTTATAGTTGATGTGTCTCTATTTCAGCAGCTACTGTGTTATCATTTCTCATCTTAGGCTATTACAATCTTTCTGCCTGTGTTTACAGATCTTTCCAGTCCACCCCCACACTGAGGTCAGGAGATCTTTCTAAAATGTATTTCATACTCTATCTTGCTTAAAACTTTCAAGTGCTTAACAACTAAATGCAGTATATATTTCCAGATTTGATCCTGGACCAGGAAAAAAAATGCTATAAAGATCATTTTTAAAACATCTGAATATAGACTATATCAGATAATAGAATATCAATGTTACATTTCTTTAATTTGGTAATGTACTATAATCACATAAGGAAATGTCCTTGCTCTTAGGAAATATACACAGAGGTAGTCAGGGACAAACTAGCAAATGATTTAGGGGAAAAAATGATACCTATACAGACAGCAAACACAATAAAGCAAATATAGCAAAACATTTTCAATTGGTGAAGCTGAGTAAAGGGTATACAAGATTCTTGCAACTCCTCTATTACTTTGAGATCATTTTAGATAAAACTTTTTGGGCTGGGCATGGTGACTCACACCTATAATCATGGCACTTTGAGAGGCTACAGCAGGAGGCCTGCTTGAGCCCAGGAGTTCCAGACCAGGCCTGGCAACAGGGCGAGACCCTGTCTCTCTAAAAAATTAAAAATTTATCTCCGTGGGCTGGGCGCGGTGGCTCACGCTTGTAATCCCAGCACTTTGGGAGGCCGAGGGGGGCGGATCATGAGGTCAGGAGTTCAAGACCAGCCTGGCCAAGATGGTGAAACCCCATCTCTACTAAAAATACAAAAAAAAAAATTAGCCGAGCGTGGTGGCAGGTGCCTGTAATCCCAGCTACTTTGGAGGCTGAGGCAGAGAACTGCTTGAACCCAGGAGGTGGAGGCTGCAATGAACCGAGACCATACCACTACACTCCAGCCTGGGCAACAGAGTGAGACTCCGTCTCAAAAAAAAAAAGTGTTATGAATAAAATGTGTTTAAAAAATTACAAATCGCCGGGCGCGGTGGCTCACGCCTGTAATCCCAGCACTTTGGGAGGCCGAGGCGGGCGGATCACGAGGTCAGGAGATCGAGACCATCCTGGCTAACACAGTGAAACCTCGTCTCTACTAAAAATACAAAAAATTAGCCGGGCGTGTTGGCGGGTGCCTGTAGTCCCAGCTACTTGGGAGGCTGAGGCAGGAGAATGGCGTGAACCCGGGAGGCGGAGCTTGCAGTGAGCCGAGATCGCGCCACTGCACTCCAGCCTAGGGGACAGAGAAAGACTCCGTCTCAAAAAAAAAAAAAAAAAAAAAAAAAAAAAAATTACAAATCATCAACTGCCATTTATCAGTACAACTAAACCTAATGATAACAGGATATATTTCTGGAGAAGAAAACTTTGGAATTATCTTAAGGAAAATGAATGTTGAACTTCCATGATACTTTATAAGTATTTTTCGCAGTATAGAAAATTAGATATTCACTTCCTAACCATTATAAACAAAAAAGATAAAAATAATAGAAGGAAGATATTTTACTAAGTCTGCATGACAGAAAGATAATTTTTTTATTTAATTTTTTATTTTATTTTATTTATTTATTTATTTTGAAACAGTCTCACTCTGTTGCCCAGGTTGGAGTGCAGTGGCACCATGTCAGCTCACTGCAACTCAGCTTCCCAGGTTCACGCCATTCTCTTGCCTCAGCCTCCTGAGTAGCTGGGACTACAGGTGCCCGCCACCATGCCCCGCTAATTTTTTGTATTTTTATTAGAGACGGGGTTTCACCATGGTCTCGATCTCCTGACTTCGTGATCCGCCCGCCCTGGCCTCCCAAAGTGCTGGGATTACAGGCATGAGCCACCGTGCCCGGCTGAAAATTTATTTTTATATTATTTTCAATTCTAATTTGTCAAAAGGATATATGTAAATAGGAAAATAAATCTTCTATATTTAAACAGGTTTATCTGCATATGTAATATCTAATAAACAATTAAAATATTTAAAATGTACCACTTAATTTATTAAAGCCCCCCCCCCTTTTTTTTTTCTTTTGAGATGGAGTCTCGCTCTGTCGCCCAGGCTGGAGTGCAGTGGTGCGATTTCGGCTCACTGCAACTTCAGCCTCCCGGAGACGAAGTAATTCTCCTACTTCAGCCTCCTGAGCAGCTGGGATTACAGGTGCGCACCACCACGCCCAGCTAATTATTGTATTTTTAGTAGAGACAGGGTTTTACCATGTTGGTCAGGCTGTTCTCAAACTCCTGACCTTGTGATCCACCCACCTCGGTCTCCCTAAGCGCTGGGATTACAGGTGCGAGCCACCGCACCCAGCCTTATTGAAGCCATTTTAAACTACCTTGTATACTAAAATTTAAAAGGGCTAGGATTCAAAATTGAAATCACTGAGAAGTATATTCAAAATGAAAAATACACACAATTCTTGGGTTGGACACTTTTCAGTAGCTTTTCAGTTACTTGCTATGGAATATAAAGAGCATTCACTTTTACAAAAATCTAAAATAAAATATTATAAAGCTTGATTAAGGTTCTCATCTTTTGATTTGAACACAAACTTCAAAGTAAAAGAGGAAATATATAAGTAAAAGTCAATTATATGGTTACAGTGTACAATGAAGTTTCAATAATCTGCTTTATGTCTTAATGCCTTCTATAAACTATATCTATTCCCACTGAAAAGCTTTGGATTATATTATCCTCTTAAATCTAGGCTGCTAGTTTTCTCTGGCACATAATCACTGCCTCTAGCCCTCTCTCTTAAAGACAGTGTCTTTATCAGGCTAGGCGCGGTGGTTCATGCCTGTAATCCCAGCACTTTGGGAGACTGAGGCAGGTGGATCACCTGAGGTCAGGAGTTCGAGACCAGCCTGACCAGTATGATGAAACCCCATCTCTACTAAAAATACAAAAATTAGCCAGGCATGGTGGCGTGTGCCTGTAGTCCCAGCTACTCAGGAGGCTGAGACAGGAGAATTGCTTGAACCTGGGAGGTGGAAGTTGCAGTGAGCTAAGATCATGCCACTGCACTCCAGACTGGGTGACAGAGTGAGACTCCATCTCAAAAAAAAAATTGTCATTATCATTTGGTGACATCAAACTTTACCATCAGAATCACCCAGATGACTTGTTAAAACACAATTTTTTAGGTTCTACCCTCAGAGTTGCTCATTCAGTAGGTCTGGAGTGGGGCCCAAGAATTTGCATTTCTAGTAAGTACCCAGGTGATAATGCTGCTGATCTGGGACCAGCCTTGGAGAACCACTGACTTACACCATTTTTAACATAGTTAGAAGGCCAAAAACAAAAAACAAAGCAAAACAAAACAAAACAAAACAAAAAGCAGGAAATAGTCTGTTAAGGAGCAAGGAAAAGAACAGTCCCAGAGGCCGGGCGCAGTGGCTCACACCTGTAATCCTGGCATTTTGGGAGGCCGAGACGGGCGGATCACTTGAGGTCAGGAGTTCTTAACCAGCCTGACCAACATGGTAAAACCCCCATCTCTACTAAAAATATTAAAACATTAGCCAGGTGTGGTGGCAAGCACCTGTAATCCCAGCTACTCAGGAGGCTCAGGCAGGAGAACTGCTTGAACCCGAGCGGTAGAGGTTGTGGTGAGTTGAAATCATGCCACTGCACTCCAGCCTGAATGACAGAGCAAAACTGTCTCAAAAAAAAAAAAAAAAAAAAAGAAGAAGAAGAGGCAAATAGTCCCAGAACCCTCTTTTTTTTTTCAAAATGTTGGGATTACAGGTGTGACCTACTGTGTCCAGCCCCAGAACCCTACCCTTTTTACTCCACAGAAGTATGGAGTCTTATACAGGCCTTCAAGCTGACAAACGAGTACATACTGGCTTTTTGATTCTCTTCCAAATTCCTTATTTGTGACTATACTTTTGGCAGTCTCCTGATAAAATGAAATCTACCAATGTATTTCAGTTCAATCACATGTTTGGGAAATACCTACTTCCCGTCAGGTCTAAACTGCTGTGAAGGAGAATATAGGAAAAACAAATAAAACCAAGTTTCTACCCACAATGTACTTCCAATCTACTTAGGGTACAAGACCAGCACACATATGTTCACAAAAACAGCTAAGAAAAGATAGTGCAGCACTAATAAATGAGGATTCAAATGATAAAATCAAATATTTGTATTTGTTCATTTAACAATATTAACTAAACACCTACTTTGTACCTGGCACAGTTATTGGTACTGGGACTAAAGTAGTGACAAAACAAAGCAGAGCTAACAATCCAGTGAATGAAACACATGTTGCCTAAGACGTATGTGTACCAGTAGCATATGTTATATTTACTTAGAACCAGAAACACAGTTGCAGGCAAAAGCAGTGAATATAAAAATAAACACAAAAAGCAACTGGATGCCTATTTAACTCTGGAGTCAAGTAGAGAACTGATGTTCAACTTAAAAATTGCTTGCTTGCTTATTCATTTATTTGTTTATTTATTTGAGACAGGGTCTCACTCTGTTGCCCATGCTGGAGTGCAATCATAGCTCACTGCAGCCTCGAAATCCTGAACTCAAGCAATTCTCCCACCTCAGCCTCCCAAGTTGCTGGGACTATAGGCGCACACCACCACATGCAGCTAATTTTAATCTTTTTGGTAGAGACAGGGTCTTGCTATGTTGCCAGGCTGGTCTGGAACTCCTAGCCTCAAGCAATCCTCTCACCTTGACCTCCCAAAGTGCTGGAACTACATGCATAAGCCACTGCACCAAGCCTAAAAACTGTATTCTAATCTGGTATTTATTCTACAGCTAGTTTTACTTTTTTTTTGAGACACTCTCTCTCTGTTGCCCAGGCTGGAGTACAGTGGTGCAATCTCGGCTCACTGCAAACTCCGCCTCCCAGGTTCAAGCAATTCTCCTATGTCAGCCTCCAGAGTAGCTGGGATTACAGTCACCCGCCACTGCATCTGGCTAATTTTTGTATTTTAGTAGAGACGGGGTTTCACCATGTTGGCCAGGCTGGTCTCAAACTCCTGACCTCGGGTGATCTGCCTGCCTCGGCCTCCCAGAGTGCTGGGATTACAGGTGTGAGCCACCGCACCCGCCTAGTTTTACATTTTAACAAACTAGTGAGTCTCCTGAAATTTTCCTAATAAATAAAATTACTGTACCATTTATTTATCTATTGTTACATTTCAAAAAAGGTAAGATGTGAACTTATGGATTATATTGAAAATAAAGATAAATTTCATTTTATGTTTTTTAGAGATGAGGGTCTCTCTTTGCTGCCAGGTTAGGAGTGCAGTGGCATAATCATAGTTCACTACAGCCTTGAACTCCTGGGCTCAAGTGATCCTTCTAGATAACATTTTACTTCTGAAATGCTATAGGAGATACTGGTATATTCTTTCAAAAGCAATCTCTCCATCCCTAAATGCAAGATTACAAATATAGATTTTCGTATACAGAAAACCCTCAACTGCTCAAATTCTCACTTAAAGCACTAAATTAATTACACCCACATTATCACCTTATGGCAGCTTATAAATAAATGTACGTCAGTAGATTTCTTGAGATCCCAAAGGCTCCCTCAGAACTCGAATCAGTCAGTTAAATTCCCTCAGCACGTCTTCCTATCTTTCAACTCTTTATAAATGTTCCTTATGTTTGCTCAAAGGGCTAGAAATTCCGTTTTTTTTAACTTACACACACACACACACACACACATATATATGCAGTTAGCCCTTCATATCCATGAGTTCTACATCTGCAGATTCAATCAACCATCTATCAAAAACATTCAATAAACAATAAATACAAAATTTTAAAAATATAACAACTATTTTCATAGCATTTACATTAAGTATTATAAATAATCTAGAGATGATTTAAAGTATATGGGAGGGTGTGCATAGTTTATATGCAAATACTATGCCACCTTATATAAGAAAATTGGAACTTGAACATCCAGTTTTTTGTATTGGATGGGGGAGTTCCTGGAACCAATCCCCTACAGACATTGAAAGATAACTGTATATGTACATATACACATATGTAGAAGAAAAGAGAGAATAAGATATCAATCAAGGGAGGAATTCTGCAGATTTATGGTATGAGACAATATGACATTCGTAGATTTAACATTCATGGTTACCACTGTTTTGAGAGCTACCCAGAAGATACTTTGTTAAGAAAATAGAGAAGCTAGAGGCCCAATCTAGGGGCTAAATGCATGAGTCTAGCCTAACACCAAGCAAATTTTTTTTGGAAGTTTTTTTGAGACGGTTGGAGTGCCATGGCACAATCACAGCTCACTGTAGTCTTGACCTCCTGGGCTCAGGCGATTCTCCTGCTTCAGCCTCTCGAGGAGCTGGGCCCACAGGTGTGTGCCACCATGCCCAGCCAAGCATTTGTATTAAAGTTAAAAGGCAATGACTCTAAACAGTTTAAGAAAAAAAACTGGGCTGGGCACGGTGGCTCAACCTTGTAATCCCTGCACTTTGGGAGGCCGAGGCAGGCAGATCACAAGGTCAGGAGATCAAGACCATCGTGGCTAACACAGCGAAACCCTGTCTCTACTAAAAATACAAAAAAATTAGCTGGGTGTGGTGGCGGGCACCTGTATTCCCAGCTACTCGGGAGGGTGAGGCAGAAGAATGGCGTGAACCTGGGAGGCAGAGCTCGCAGTGAGCAGAGATCACACCACTGCACTATAGCCTGGGTGACAGAGGGAGACTCCGTCTCGAAAGAAAAAAGAAAAAAAACTAAATCTATTGATGTAAAATGCTCCCTGCCCCCACAAAGAAAGAAAAATGTAAGGACTAAGAAAATGGCAGCTCTTAACCAGAAAAAGAACAGAAATGTTCTATACCTCCCCCACCAAAAATCACTGAACTAATTCAGCAAATGCTGTAACCTGAGCAAAAAGGATTCAAGTGAAATAAAACCTTCACTAAAGCTGAAAAGGATATTAACTTGTAGAATATGCGTACATGTAAGAAACATAACATATTACTCTCAATGGAAATATAATTCAGATAAAGAATTCCACAAAAAGATGTCTTAATCTTAAAATCTGACGATTTACAGAGCTCTCAGAAAGTATTACTTGCAAATGATAAGTCTTCTATAATGTATGATTTTGTTTATGGTTAGCTCCAAAAGAGTTTTTAACATGTTTTAAACCAACATGATTATCTGTTGATAGGTATATAATCTCTAAAGGAGTATTCTTCAATAGGCAACACTTCTCATATTTAAAACATTCAGTCTTTATGTATAAATTATGAATCCATAAATCTTAAGGAACTACATAAAGCCCAAACTCTTCCCAATGGAACAAGGCTATCGACAATCTGTTCCCATCCCCTCTATCTAGCTTTGTCTTCCACATTCCTACTCACACATCCTATGCTCCAGTCAAAGTAGACAATTAGGCTAGGCGCGGTGGCTCATGCCTGTAACCCCAGCACTTTGAGAAGCCTAGATGGATGGATCGCTTGAACTCAGGAGTTTGAGTCCAGCCATGGGCAACATGGTGAAACCCCGTCTCTACTAAAAATACAAAAATTAGCCAGGTGTGGTGGCTCAAAACTGTAGCCCCAGCTACTCGGGAGGCTGAGGCACAAGAATCACTTGAACTTGGGGGGCAGAGGTTGCAGTGAACTGAGACTACGCCACTGCGCTCTAGCCTGGGCAACAGAGGGGAGGATGGTGGGCAAAGGAGGGAACGAAACTCACAATTTTATATTTTAAAAAAAATAAGTAGACAATTAGTCTTCAGATACTACCTGAACTTTCCCAGCTCCATGCCTTGGCTTATGCTCTTCTCTCTCCTACCTCTCCAAATGCCCTTTCATTTTCAGATTCTACCAATGTCCAAGTCTGAGCCTACACACACCACAGTAATCCCTTCCCCGAATTCCAAGAGCATTTATTTTCTATTTAAAAACAAAACAAAAAAACCTCTGTATGTACATATTTTTAACACTTTATGAGGCTTATATTAATGTTCAGCAAAAAGGCAAGAAAATAAGGACATTGGCATACTTAATATGTATCACGTACTCTACCAAACATCTTCTATAATTAATCTCATTTAATTAGGACTATGACATAATTATTGTCTTGTTCTCTTTTAATTTTCAAAATGTTCATAATTTATCTCATCCCAAACCAGATAAGCCCTCTAAAGGCAGAAGCCTTCATTCACGCACACAACATAAAATAATTAAGTGCCTACTAAGTGCTTCCCACTTGTATTGAGGACACACAAAAAGGGGATTTTTGCATTCTACTAGATTATAAATCTGCTGAGGTTAACGGCTAAATAAAAATAGACTCAACTGTTCCATCCCAAAGTGCCTTGCAATACTGTGGTTATTCAATGTTATTTGATCTAAAAGATAAAATTTCAATCACAGTAAATGGAAAAAAACAGGCAAGAACGTACAAAGTAGAAGTGTAAACAATAATTACCACAAACTAGAAAGTTTTCTTTTCCTTAACCTTTGAAATTTTTTTTAATTCTCAGTTCTTTTGCCTATACAAAGGTGGCTATGAAAAGTGAATTAGAGCTCCTATAAATAAAACAAAATAAATCAAAAATGTTGGTATTAACGTGTAAATAATAAATTTATAAATATTATAAATATTATGTACTTAGACAAAAGCAAAGTGACAGAAGCAGATAGGAAATATCATGAAAACAATTTCTCTAAAAAAAAACTTATGATGCCTAATCCCCTGAATAAAGACATTTAAGGCTTTCTTGCTTCATATTTAGACAAAAATCTTCCTGCTTGCTTATGTTCCTATTTCATCTCTGAAAACAGTGTAAGCAACCAGTTGCTCGAGGCACCATTCTTGGACAGTAATAGTGTGCTGTCGTTAGCATATGAAGATGTAATTACTGTAGTAACAACAAAAACCTAAGCTTTTGGATTGGATTCTGTTTTGGTTTTATTTTCTTCTACCACTACAATAAATGACACAATCTTTCACTCTTAACGATAAATGGTGCATAATTTTAAGAAAATTATGTGGAATTAAGAGAGAAATTCATGCTCATAGAACACAACTTATATTCTGTGAAGTATTAACAATGACTAAGTGAATGAACACATAATCTGACTTAACTAACACCATCTTATTAATTGATATTACATACATAGATCAAAATTTTGTAATATATTGAACAAGACTTAACAGAAAACTACATATATGTAAGTGATTAATAATCTTTCAATACGATGATGAAGCCAACAGAAAACTATAAAAACAGTATTTGAGAAAGATGGAAAGTGGTAATAGGAGTATATATGTTCTCCAACTTTTTTTTTCTTTTTTTTATTAACCTTTTTGCATACAAAACAACAAACATTTTCCAAAAATACATACAAACAAAAAGATGCACATCAAACATACTAGGAAGGTTGCACATGGGAAGACGGGGAATAGAAATGGGAGGTGGGAATCAAAGAAAATAAATGAGAGAGGGACTTTGTATGGCTCAATTATAATAACTCAATCCTCTATTTGACAAAGAAGAAGGAGAAGGAAGAGGAAGAAAAAGAAAGTGGGACAAAGGATCAGAAAGAGAGGAAAATAGAAAAAATCAGAGTATGACTCCAGGGTAGACCTGCCTTGTTGTCGCTGGGTTGGTTGGTTGGTCTGTCTGTTGTATTCTTCATATGTTTCGCCATGTTGGCCAGGCTGGTTCCGAACTCCCAGCCTCAAGTGATCAACCCGCCTCGGCCTCCCAGAGTACTGGAACTACAGGCGTGAGCCACCATGTCCAGCCCCCACATTGCTTCTGGCCTCTGTGGTAGACCTCCCAGACAGGGCGGCCAGGCAGAGGCGCTCCTCACATCCCAGACGATGGGCGGCCAGGCAGAGGCGCTCCTCACATCCCAGACGATGGGCGGCCTGGCAGAGGCGCTCCTCACATCCCAGACGACGGGCGGCCGGGCAGAAGCGCTCCTCACATCCCAGACGATGGGCGGCCGGGCAGAGGCGCTCCTCACTTCCCAGATGGGGTGGCCGGGCAGAGGCGCTCCTCACCTCCCAGACGGGGTGGCCAGGCAGACGCGCTCCTCACCTCCCAGATGGGGAGGCTGGGCAGAGGCGCCCCCCACATCCCAGACGGGGTGGCTGGGCAGAGGCACCCCCCACATCCCAGACGGGGCGACCGGGCAGAGGCACCCCTCACATCCCAGACGGGGCGGCCGGGCAGAGGCGCCCCTCACATCCCAGACGGGGCGGCCAGGCAGAGGCGCTCCTCACATCCCAGACGGGGTGGCAGGGCAGACGTGCTCCTCACTTCCCAGATGGGGCGGCCAGGCAGACGCACTCCTCACTTCTTCCCAGACGGGGCGGCCAGGCAGAGGCGCTCACTTCCCAGACGGGGCGGCCGGGCAGAGGCGCTCCTCACTTCCCAGACGGGAGAGTGGGGCAGAGGCGCTCCTCACATCCCAGACGGGGCAGCCGGGCAGAGGTGCTCCTCACATCCCAGACGGGGCGGCCGGGCAGAGACGCTCCTCACTTCTTCCCAGACGGGGTGGCTGGGCAGAGGCACTCCTCACTTCCTCCCAGACGGGGCGGCCGGGCAGAGGCGCTCCTCACTTCCTAGACAGGGTGGCGGCAGGGCAGAGGAGCCCCTCACATCCCAGATGATGGGCGGCCGGGCAGAGGCGCTCCTCACATCCCAGATGGGGCAGCCAGGCAGAGGCGCTCCTCACATCCCAGAGGATGGGCGGCCAGCCAGAGACGCTCCCCACCTCCCAGACGGGGTGGCGGCCGGGCAGAGGCTGCAATCCCAGCACCCTGGGAGGCCAAGGCAGGCGGCTGGGAGGCGGAGGCTGCAGCGAGCCAAGACCACGCCACCGCACTCCAGCCCGGGCAACACCGAGCACCGGGTGAGCGAGACTCCGTCTGCAGTCCCAGCAGGTCGGGAGGCCGAGGCGTGCAGAGCACTCGAGGTCAGGAGCTGGAGAGCAGCCTGGCCGACATGGCGAAACCGCGCCTCCAGCCCAAGGAGAAAAGCCAGGGAGGGGTGGCGGCACGCGCCAGCAATCCCAGGCAGCCTGCAGGCCAGGGAGAATCACGGGAGCCGGAGGCAGGGAGCCTGCAGCGAGCCGACTACACTCCAGCCTGGGCCACAGAGGTAGGACAGGACAGGACGGGACAAGACGGGAGGGGAGGGGGACGGGGACAGGACAGCACAGGACAAGACAGAGGCAGGCAGGCAGGCGGGTGGGAGGGCAGGCAGGCAGGCCAACTTCTAAATTAGAGAAAATCTTATGAGTCAGCAAGTTAACATTTAATTTGATTATTTTTGATGTTACCAGCCCCAGAAATAGCATTCTGAAACAGATTACAGGCTTTCTTCTTTCTATTTGTTGATACATCAACTATCACAACTCACCTTTCATTTTGTTGCTCAATTTTCAGAATAAAGTGTGTGTGTGTTAAAATTCTCCTTCTAAAATAATCTTTCTATGTTCTTACATATTTAGGTTTGGAATATGGTTCATGATGGCAGAATTGTCTAGGTCAATATAGTAAAATACTCTGACCAAGACAGTAGGACCCAGACTCAAGCTGGGGAAGAGATAAATAAGCTCAGTTAAAAAGATAAAGAGGGCCAGGAACTGTGGCTCACGCCTGTAATCCCAGCACTTTGGGAGGCCAAGGCGGGCAGATCACCTGAGGTCGGGAGTTCCAGACCAGCCTGACCAACATGGAAAAACCCTGTCTCTACTAAAAAATATAAAATTAGCCGGGCGTGGTGGTGCATGCCTGTAATCCCAGCTACTCGGGAGGCTGAGGTAGGAGAATTGCATGAACCCAGGAAGTGGAGGTTGCGGTGAGCCAAGATCATGCCACTGCACTCCAGCCTGGGCAACGAGAGTGAGACCGTCTCAAAAAAAGAAAGAGAAAGAAAAAGAGGTCGGGCATAATGGCTCAAAGCCTGTAATCTTATCACTTTGGGAGGTCAAGGCAGGAAGATGGCTTGAGCCCAGGAGTTCAAGACTAGCCTGGGCAACACACTGAGAATCCATGTGTACAAAAAACTAAATAACTTAGCGGAGCATGGTGGTGCACACCTGTAGTCCCAGCTACTTGGTTGGGAGGCTGAAGTTGGTGGATCACTTGAGCCAGAGAGGTTGAGGCTACAGTGAGTCATGTTTCTACAACTGCACTTCAACCTGGGCTACAGAGCAAAATCTTGCCTTAAAAAAGAAAGAAAAGAAAAAAGAGAAGAAGAAAAGAAGAAAGAAAAGAAACTTGCTGCATAGACATGACCATATTCATTTGAAAGCAAGTTAATAAATATGTATCCTGAAAAGATAATTTAGAAAAGAAACTTACAGGCTATGACCAGAGTGATTATAAAACATTCTCTTAACAGTTAGCAGGAGGAAGAAAAAGTGTATTCTTTAAAATGATTTCATTACTAGTAAATAGTTCTATAAGGAAAAGTAGGGGGAAAAAGGCAAAGAAATATGAAACTAAGTCAATGAAAAGCAAATAGGCTATGATCACACATCTAAAGGCCATGAACATGGCAATGAGTATTTTAAAGAATCTAAAAAGTGTACTTTGAATTTTAAAGTATTTTAAGAGATTAATTTTATAAAAGGAAAGACACTGTTATCATGCAGAAGGAACATATTTAGTATAATCAAAAGTTTAAGAAATTGGCCAGGCGTGGTGGCTCACACTAGTTATATCAGCATTTGGGGAGGCCGAGGCAGGCGGATCACCTGAGGTCAGGAGTTGAAGATCAGCCTGGGTGACACGGCAAAACACCGCCTCTGCTAAAAGCACAAAAATTAGCCAGGTGTGGTGACGCACACCGGTAATCACAGCTACTTGGGAGGCTGAGGCATGAGAATTGCTTGAATCTGGGAGGCAGAGGTTGCAGCGAGCCAAGATCATGTCACTGCACTCCCGCCTGGGCAATAGAGCAAGATTCTGTCTCAATTAAAAAAAAAATGAGTTTAAGAAATAAAGGAAAGCTGAGTGTAAGGAAGTCTTTTCAAGGGTAGTACTGGTATAGCTCAAACTTGGTTTGAATTCCAGCTTTGTCACTTACTGGGTAAGTAAGTAGCAGCCTTAAGCCCAACTGTTGTTTGCTATTTGCATGTATTTTCATAAATAAAAGTGGTCTGTAATGTTTTTACAGTGTTGTCAAACTTCAAGGTTATTAAAACTATTAATAGCCTGTTTAATGTTTAAGAATAAATAACTATTTGATATCTTTTAACTACTGTCCTATCATTGACTTTTAAGACTCTTACTGACAATTTTGTGATTTTTCATGTAATCATCCTTTATATCTTACTTAGCAAGTTCTCTATTAGACATAATATATGTCTACTGAATGAAATTTAATTACAGATAACTTTGAACATTTATTAAATTTAAATTATATTTGTACTTGTAAGAAATATTTAAACAATGCTTTATTTTTCTAAAATAAAAGAAAACCAATAGCACAAACCTTCATTTTCTAAGTGTGTCAAGTTGTTTTCTTTTTTTTTGTTTGTTTGTTTGTTTTTTGAGACTGAGTCTCCCTCTGTTGCCAGGCTGGAGTGCAGTGTGTGAGCTCGGCTCACTGCAACCTCCAACTTGCTGGTTCAAGTGATTCTCCTGCCTCAGCCTCCCAAGTAGCTGGAATTACAGGCATGTGCCCCTACACTCGGCTAATTTTTTTTTTTTTTGCATTTTTAGTATAGACGGGGTTTCACCATGTTGGCCAGGATGGTCTCGATCTCCTGACCTCGTGAGCCACCCGCCTCGGCCTCCCAAAGTGCTGGGATTACAGGTGTGAGCCACTGTGCCTGGCCTATTTTAACTGTTTTATGTCTTCTGTTTTTGTGTGACAATGAAATCAGTTAATATTTCCTGCCTGCACCAACCACATTTAGGCTCTACCTTAATTGTTGATGAGGTCTTGGAGCCTCCCTTCTGCTCCCAGAGGCTTTTCTTGGTCATGTCTCCAGCCACAATATCCTGGGGGCAGCACAAGGGTATGTCACAAGGGCAGACCCCTGGATCTCGGGGAGTAGAAGCCCTGGGCCCTTCTCTCCTGCCTTGCCTTACCTGGCCAGGGAGCCTGGGATCTGCCTACCAAAACTTTTTCTGTGTGATCTCAGTGGAAGAGGCAGGGAAAGGAATAAAGGTGCCATTCACCTCCACTCGGACAACACAGCCTTCTACACCAGCAAGGGTGAACCCAACCCTACGGCAATACCTCAGGGTTCTGTCTGTCCACATTCATCCTGGACAGTCCCACACTTGTCTTAACAAGGAAACCTGGCCTGCTACTAAACTCCCAGGTGCTGGCTCTGCAGCCCAGCCTTGCCCCTGGAGGGGACCTTACCTTGCAGGACGGAGTCTTGGCCGCAGACTGAGCCTGTACCTCACCCGTCTCCCACTGACTCTTGGTACTGGCCACGGCCATGCTGGGCAGCTCTATGGAGGCCTGGTGGGCTAGCTTGGGGGTCCAGCCAGCGGTCTGCAGAGGAGGAAAAGCATCAGGGTTACCTTAGTGGGCAGCCACCGTGGTCACATCAGAGGGTCACACTGGGCAACCCTCTGCTTTGTGTTTGTTTTTTCCCTGGGAGCGCTTTCCCAATGAGGCCCTATAGTGGGGATCACTGGAAAAATGTGCCTTCCTCCATTTGATGCAATTGTGAGACACCTCCCTGTCCTGAAGAGCATCAAGGAGATGATGGCGCACAGGACAGATGTGGGTCTGCCTCCATGCTGCTCATGGGGTAGGGCTGGGGGACCATGGGATGGATGGAGGGACATTGAATGGATGGAGGGACGTGGTTAAATTGCAGAGTATTGGTTGGATGGAGGAGCATTGATTAGATGGAGGAGTATTGGTTTTATAGAAAGGTGTTGATGAAGGAATATTGATTGGATGGAGGAGTACTGATTATATGAGGGAGTATTTGTTAGATGGAGGGGCATTGATTGAATGGAGTAGTATTGGTTGGATAGAGCCATATCGGTTCAATGAAGGGGCACTGATTGCATGCAAGGACATTGATCGGCAAAGGAGTATTGGTTGGATGGAAGGGCACTGGTAGGATGGAAAGGTACTGACTGGATGGAGGAGCAGTGAATGAATGAAGGAGTATTGATTGGATGGGGAAGTATTACTTGGATGGAGGAATATTGATAGGATACAGGAGCATTGATAGGATGGAGGAGTACTTGTTGGATGGAGAGGCATTAATTGGATGGAGGAATATTGGTTTGATAGAAGGATGTTGGTTGGATAGAGGAACATTGATTGCATGGAGGAGTACTGGTTGCATGGAGGAGTACTGGTTGGTTGAAGGGGGATTAATTGAAATCAGAAGTATTGGTTGAATAGAAGGGCACTGATTGGGTGAAGGAGTAATGTATGGATGGAGGGGCATTAATTGAACAGAAGAGCACTGATTGGACGGAGGAATACTGGTAAGATAGAGGAGTGCTTCTTGGATAAGTGAGTACTGGGTGGATGGAGGGGTACTGGGTGGATGGAGGCATGCTGATTTAGCAGAGTAGTATTGGTTTTATGGAGGGGCACTGGGTGGATGGAGGGGCACTGATTTAGTAGAGGAGTATAGGTTGGATGGAAGGATACTGGTTAGATGGAGATGTCCTGATTAGATAAAGAAGTATTGGTTGAATAGAAGGGCACTGATTGGAAGCAGAGGCACTGATTGGGTGAAACTATTTTGGTTGGATGGAGGGAAATTGATAGGATAGAAGGCCACTGATTGGATGCAAGGCATTATTGGAGGGAGGGGCAATGATTGGATGAAGTTGTTTGGTTAGCTGGAGGGGAATTGACTGAATGGAGGAGCACTGAATGAATAGGGGTATTGATTGGATGAAGGTGTATTGGTTGGATTGAAGGGAGTTGGTGGATGAAGGAATATTGGTTGGATGCAGGGACACCAACTGGATAGAGGAGTATTGGATGATTGGATGGAGAGGTACTGATTGAATGGAGGGGCTGGCATGTGGGATTGGCATTGGTTACATGGTGAGCCATTAATTGGATAGACGAGTATTGGTTGGATGGAGGGTATTGGTCAGATGGAGAAGCATTGATGGATGGAGGAGAATTGATTGGATGGGAGGGACATTGGATGGAGGGGCATTGATTGGACAGAGAGGCACTGATTGGATGGAGTAGTATTGGATGGATGGAGGAATCTTGATTGGATGGAGGGGTATTGATTGGATTAAGGAGTACTGGTTGGATAAAGGGTCATTGATTGACTGAAGGAATATTGGCTGGATAGAGGGGCACTGATAGGATGAAAGAGCATTGATTGGATGGTGGAGTATTGTTCCGACGGGGGCATTGATTGAATGGAGGAACACTGAATAATTGGAGGAGTATTGGTTGCAGGAGTATTGGTTGTATAAAGGAACATTAATTGGATGCAGGAGCATTGATAGGATGGGAGATTATTGGTTGGACGGAGTAGCATTGATTGAAAGGAGGGGCATTGATTACATGGAGGGACATTGATTAGATGGAGGGGCATTGATTGGGTAGAGGGGCACTGATTGGATGGAGAAGCATTGGTTGGACAGGGTGTAGGTTGAATAAGGTGGCATTGATTGGATGGAAGGGCGTTGGTTGGATTAAGGAATGGTGCCAGGATGCAGGAGGGACCTGACAGCAGAGGGGAGCCAGGTCATACCTTGATGGCCTGGGTGTATTTTTCCAGCCAGTGGTCAATCTTGGAGATGGGCAAGTCTGGTTGGGATTTCTTCACACTGTTACTGGAGGGTAGAAGATGTGTCAGGCCCCATGTCTCCCACAAGGCTTCTCCCAACCTGCCCAAGCCTCTCCCAGAGCCCCCTCGGTCTCCAGATCTTTACCCTGTGACTCCTTTCAACCCCCTCTTGGGGAAACCTAAGATCTGAGCCCAGAAAGCAGACAGACAGACCTCTTCTCTATGGAGCAGTTTAGGAACTCGGTCCTGTCGATGAGCTGCAGAGGGTGGAGAGCGACACAGGCCTGCAGCAGCTAAGGTAAAGCCCACCCTCCATCTCCCCAGCTACTCCATCCACTAATCCAACCTCCAACCCTTATATCACAGGGGTTTGCTGAGGGCTGGGCAATGGGGGGATAGCAGACAAAAGCCAGGCCTGGGCCCGGTCTTCCTGTGGCTGGCATGTGGGATTGGCCTTTTGGGTATGAGTCTGGGAGAGGGGAGAAGATGGCAGGCTTTGCAGCTTGACCTACTTTGATGGGAGGGCTCAAGGGAGGTGAGCTCTGTTCTATGGTCCCCTCCAAGACCAAGGGGCTGGGTGTCCTGGGCTGCTGATATTTCTGGTGCTAGAAAAAAAAAAAAACAAAAACAGACATCCCAGGTGATCCCCTGCTTGTACCCCTCCTGCCCTGCCCAGCACCTGTGGGAAAAAATACTGTTCCTCCCTGAACCCCAGGTTCTCTGTGGCCCTGACATGCTCGTTTTGGGGCTGGCGGGGAGGGACCAAGGAGTCTGGGGAAATGACTCCGGATCTTGCAAGAGGATCACTGAGCCTCGCCCTCTCTGAGAATGTGGGCCCAGAAGGGGCTGCAAGGTCTAGGGGTGTGGGGTGCTGACCCACTCTGGCCTAGACCCACAGGGCCCACAGAGTGGTGCAGACAGCAAAGGCTGGCTCATCCCTGGGGTGGGGGTACACCCAGACCCTCTGAGGTGGAGCCATCACCTCCTCCTGTTCCTCCTCAACCCCTGCAGCCCCCAGGTTGTCCTGGACAGTGTCCTCTGGGTCTGGCCCCTCCTTGCTCAGACTCAACTCCTCCAGGTGGACTTCATCACTGTCCTTTTCGCAGGCATGCAGGCTGGGCCTGTGGGTGGAAAGGGAGGCAAAGCCGTTCTAGGGCCGTTGGATTGCTTGGTTGACCCCTTCCTTTTTCCAAGCCTCAGTTTCCCCATCTGTAAAATCAAGGTAGTCAGGCTACTTGAGTGCCAAGGGTTCTGAGACCCAAGCCCATTGGGAAACAAGGTCGAGTGGCCTCAGAGCCAGCACAGTCTGCTTGGGCCCCTGTGTCAGGGCCTGAGGCCCTTGGGGAACTGCCCAGTCCCCGCTAGGCAGGGCTCTACAGACTGAGGGTCCCCCAGGCACTGAGGCTGGGTTCAACCCCCCAGCTTTCTGGCTGGGCCTCAGCTTGGCAGCTGCTCGCCACTCAGTTGGTCTGGCGGGGTCCCTGCAGGGTCGGGCTGCCGGGGCCACCACTCCTGTTCTGCTCCCTGTGGGGGCCCTTGGGTGTTTGGGGGACTGGAGGCTGGGTCATTTGGAGGGCTAGGCAGGGGTAGGGGCCACGTCACTGAGGAGCAGGGCCAAGGGGCTGCCGGCTGTGGGGGAGGGGAGGCCAGCCAGCTGGCAGCTTCCAGCGGCTCTGCATTTGAGCAGGACTGAACCTGGAGAAGATGGGAAATTCTCGAATTTTCCATGATTTCAGGCCCCTGGGTATGCGTGCCAGCCAAGACCCAGACCCACCCGCCCAAGGTGGGCAGGGGTCTGAGCCAGCAGCAGCCACACAGAGGGGCCATTCAGGAGCAGGTCTGTGCAGCCAGGCAGGTGCAGGGTGTGGGGTGGCAGCCACAGAGCTGGGCTCCACGGAAGAGTCAAAGCGCCCCCTGCTGGTGGGAGCAGCCTTGCCCACCTAGGCCTGAGGCCAGGGAGAAGGGAGCTGCCCAATCTCAGAAAAGCAGGGCCGCTGACTCCTAAGCGCGTAGGGGGAGACTGAGGCCTGGGGAGGGGGGCGGTGGGCACTGCGCCAGGCCAGGACCAGTGGCTCTTGGGGAGTGGGAGCCTGGTTGTAGGAGGACAAGGGAGTGTCGCTCAGCAACACTGGTCCCTAGAGCTCCAGGCTGGTTTAGGGCCTCAGAGGGGCCAGGAAGAACCCTGACCAGGGAGAACTGTCAGCCCAACCATGAACTCTGGTCCCACTCAAGGCAAGGGGGTCCTGAACAGGGCTGGGGTCCCAGATGGCCCGGGCCCCGCAGGGCAGGTGGGGTCAGCCCCATCATGGCCGCAGATGACAGAGTGGCAAGGAGCCTGAGCAGGGGTAGTGAGGTGGGGCTCGGGAGCAGCCCGTCGGGCCTGTTGGGGTTGAGACAGGCACACACATCCCCACATCTGGAAAGTGCGTCCTCCCGGCCGACTCTCCGGCGTGCACATCTGGAAATACCTGCTCCCCTCTGTGGGAATGGAGATCTGCCAGCCCCGAGGGAGGAAGGGGTGGCGGTGGGCTCTCAGCCTCCATTACAGAAGTGGCCGCAGCTGTGTGCTGATGTGGCAGCACCTGGCCTGGCCTCACAGCTGCCTGGATGAGGCCCAGGGGCCCTGGGGAGCCCCGGAATGAGGTTTCCTCGCGGCCCCTCGCTGGCCACCATGCTGTCTCGCCCTCTTCCTCCCTTCCCTCCTTTCTCCCCCTTTCCTGGCCATGGGGGCATTTCAGGGGCTGCTTGGAAAGGGGAGGATGGGGTGGCTGCTCAGGCGCAGGTCGAGGGCCTGAAGGGAGCTCTGCTGTGCCCCAATCCGCCCAGCGCCTGCCCTCGAGGTCCAGAGGGAGCCCCGCTCTGCCCAGCACCCGCCCTCGAGGCCCTCACTCACCTGTCCTCTTGCTCCCCGTCAGGACTCCTGCACCGGGGGGGCTCTCCGCTGTCCGAGGCGCCCTGCACCCCCTCATGCTGCTGCCACTGCTCTGGCCTCTGGGACCAGTTGCCAAAGCCCTCGTCCACATCCAGTTCAGGGGCCTCCAAGGGCTTCAGGCTGAGGCTGAGGGTAGCAGCAGGGAGCTTAGGACTGGGAGGCTGCTGCCTCCTCTGCCCAGGGCCCACACTCACCTCACAGCGCCTGCTCAGGCCCTGGACTCCAAGTGTGGGAGACCCTGTCTGCCACAGAGCTGGCTCTGGGCTGTGTCTCCTGTGGTCAGAATCCCTGAGGGCAGGGCTGTGTCTCCCCTGTCGGTTCTGGGGCAGCCTGAGAACTGTGCTTCCTCCATCAGTCCAGGATTCCTTGAGGCGCAGCAGGGCTATGCCTCCTCCATCAGTCTGGGGCTACCTGAGGGCAAGGCTGTGCCTCCCCCATCACTCTGGGACTCGCTAGGGCAGGGCTGGGCCTCCCCCGTCAGCCTGTGGCTCCCTAAGAGCAGGGCTGTGCTTCTCCCATCATCCTGGGGCTCCCCAAGGGCTGCCCTGGTCCCCACATGAGGACCCTACATGAGGTCCTCCTAAGCCCCGACTTCTCAGGCCTCCTATGTGGCAGGGAGAGCCTCGGGATAGCTGGGGCCCTTGGTGGGGGTGGCCAAGGGCCTGACTATGGTGACCGCTGAACCCCCCTCTGCCCAAGGCTGCTGACTTGGAGAAAATGGAACAAAAGAGGCCAGGAGGAAGGGAAGCATTATTGGAAAAACAGCCCAGCCCAGCCCAGCCGCGGAGGCCTCCTGGGCCCAAGGAGGAAGCAAGCCAGCCTGGCCGCCAAGTTGGACGTGCCTCTGTGAGTCACTGGCGGGGGAGTCTGGTGGGGGGCTCGGGCCAGGCTGCGTGGCTGGGGTCAGAGGCGGTCCGAGCAAGAGCCAGGGCATGGGCACAGAGCCTGGGTCAGTGCCGAGGAGGCTGCCAGGTATTAGCAAACCCTCATCCAGGGCTGTGGCCACCCTCACCCCAGGAGCACTCACCCACTCCCGCGCATGCTCCCGGGGGCCCTTCCTCGCTCTCATCCTGCACTGGAACCCCCAAGCCCAGGCCCTTGACCTCCCCCTCTGCCCAGGCCCCAGGGTACACGAATAGGGGCTAGAGCCCAGGCATGCAGTAGGGGGCTGCTCACAGCATCTCCTGCTCCGACCTCTCAGGGACAAGGCCACCTCCGTCCTCGTCCTGGGCCGGAAGCTGCCTGTCTCTCTCATGCTGGCATTGCTCGTGGACGGCCTCCATGCTCCAGGAGCAGTGGGCCTGGTGGGGGACACAGAGGGAGTCACGCCATAGCCAACACAGGTGCTGTTTTGCACCCATTCTTCCCATCTACACAGGCCTTTCTGGGGCCACACGGTGTAGGCAGCCCTTTCCACGAAGGCAGTCCCAGGCTGGCCCTCAGGCCTCACCTTGTCCATCTTTAAATAGAGGCTGCCCACATGGTCATGAGGTGCCCTCTGGCCCAGGAGAGGGTCCTGGGGCCCTGTGAGGATCTGGGCACACCTGTGCCCTGTGGGGATGAAGGTGGGACTCCAAGGCCCATTCAAGCCTGAAGAAACTCAAGGACAGGACAAAAGACCCTCTGCCCCCTCTCCCAGCCTGCCTCTCTCTCTAAATAGAACCAGGACCTAGACCCAGGTGACCCTGGAGGGCCCAGGAAGAAGATACTGGAGTCCAGGGAGACTGGCCGCAGCGCACCACCAGGCGGCACCTCCACCCCACCTGCGGGTGCTCCCTCCTGCACCCCAAAGGCAGGGCGTGTTGGAGAAAGGGGACCCCGCATGAGGTCCAAGGCTGAGGAAACGAGGGCCTGAGCATGTCCAGGCAGGACACCTCCTGTCCCACCACCAGCCCTGCTCACAGAAGCCCTGCAGACCCATGGGCTCCTGCCTGGGCCTAACCCCATAGCTGGGGGCACCTTACAGGGTCGGCTCACCCAACCCCACCCCATCCTTATTTCAGAGCCCTCTGCGGAGTCTCTCTGAGCTGTTTCTTTTGTTTCAGACGGAGTTTCACTCTTGTTGTCCAGGCTGGAGTGCAATGGTGTGATCTCGGCTCACGGCAACCTCCGCCTCCTGGGTTCAAGTGATTCTCCTGCCTCAGCCTCCTGAGTAGCTGGGATTACAGGCATGCACCACCATGCCCGGCTAATTTTGTATTTTTTAGTAGAGACAGGGTTTCTCCATGTTGGTCAGGCTGGTCCCAAACTCCCGACCTCAGGTGATCCACCCGCCTCGGCCTCCCAAAGTGCTAGGATTACAGGGATGAGCCACCGCACCCAGCCGATTGAGCCATTTCAAAAATGGGGAAACTGAGGTAAGGGAGTGCTTCTGCTCTCAGAGCCTGAAACCATGGCTTCTTGGGGTCCCACACGCCCCCCTCGGGGACAGAGGTAGACGCAGGCTGGCCTGGACCTGGGCATCAGAGCCCCGGCCCAGCAGCTCTCAGATGGTCCAGGTCCTGCAGACACCGCTGACTCAGCTGTCACAGCCCTGCCTCCCATCACCCTCCTAGAGCCTGAGGGGAGGTCCAGGGTTTCTATGCTCCTACAGGGCTTATTATCCCAGACCCAGGGAGGGAGCCCAGGCCAGAACAGGGAGCAGGGCTGGGGTCTCCCTGCTGGGGTCTCAGTTCTTCCCGGCCAGTGGCCGCTGCCTGACCCTGGAGCCTCATCCCCACTGGGCCCCAGTCCCCTGGCCAGACAGCCCCGTCAGCGTGTGATCTAATCTCTCCTAGGTCTCCCCTAAGCCTCTCAGACAAAAGCCAGGCCATTCCACAGACCTGAGTTCAAGGCCCACTCCCCCCACCAAAGCCACAGGGGACTCCAGCCACTCAAACCCAGCCGCCTGTGCACCCCACCCCCCGAATCCACCTGCCTGTCCTGCTCCTCAGAAGTGCCTTCAGCTCCAGGCCCCCGAGGAAGCCACTTAATTCCCCACACCTGGCTCCCATCATCTGGGCAGATGAGGCCCAGCTTCCCGCTTCTGCCGGCCTCGTTCCACCTGGGGAAGCAGAGCCTGGGGTGCAGGGGCCCTCGTGCTCACTCACACCCCCACTCACACCGCAGCCCCTCCAAACGAAGGGCGGCGCAGAGCTGGGGCAGGGTGTTGAGGAGGTGGAGGGGTTCCATGCAGGAGAAGCCTGGCCATGTTGCTCCCCGTGTTCCCATGTCCCAGCCCCTCCATGTGAGCAACGTCTCAGCTGAGGTGTGTGTCCCTGGGCCTGGGGCATGAGATGGAGCCCAAGCTCCTCCTTGGACCTGGGCTTCCGATGGGTCCAGGGCCCTCACTCCAGCTCCACAGACCCCCTCCACCAAGCCATAGGGGAGGCGAGGCTTGGAAGCACACATTGGTGCAGAGACCCCAGAAGCTCGTGTGCACACGTTTCCTCAGGTCCACCCCTAAGGGCAACGAGTCCGGGCCCCAACAGCCCCATAAAGGCCCTCGCTCTGCTCACAGCTCATGCCCAACACATGGAGTGCGGCTGGGCATGGGACTCCCTAGGCCTGGGGCACACGCAGGTGTGCACCCAACTCACACACGTTCTCCACGAGCCCATGCTCCGGTCACACAGGCACACATGCCCGCACCCCATGCACACACAAGTATGAACGTGCTCACACACGGGAACCCCTGACATCCACGTGCATGTGCAGACAGGCTTGGGAACAAGGGGACCACGTCCCCCTCCAGGGATCCCTTCAGGGTGCTGCAGCCTCACTTTAGTGAGGCAAACATTGACCGTTTGCCTTGCCATTGCGCCGACAACGGCGGTGCCGGCCCTGGCACAAGGCCCAGGTGTGTACTCTGGGAACATCATCTCTGCAGAGCTGGGCCCCTGGAGGATCACTCTGACTGAGCTCTCCCTGGCTAGGGGCCTGTGGGAGAGAGTGGGGGTGCAGAGTAAGCATCTCCTGGTGTCTCCCCTAAAACCCAGCACTGGAGAGAAGCCCCGCCGGCCCCTGGCCTCTGACCCAGCAGAGCTGAGGACGTGGAGGCCTCTGGGCCCCTTCTCCGTCTCCTCCCTTTCCCCTACCCCAGGATATGAGTCATTCGGGCCCCCTCCCCATGACCTCACCTCCTCACTATTCCACAGCTGGGCTCCGTTCTGGGAACTGAAAGGGGGGCAGCTCTCCTGGGGTGGAGTGGGGGCCTCTGGCCTGGGAAAGGCGCCCCCCACGGCCAGCGGCCCAGGCCCCTTGGCATGCACTGCGAAGCTGTCAGGACTCTGGGATGGCCGACCCCGCCCGTAGCCCTGGCTCAACCCCGTGCAGCTGGGAGGGATTTGGTGTTCCTGCGCAAATGCAATTAGGCAATTTCCTGTGTCTGTTCTGGCTCCGAAGCCCAAGGTTCAGCCCAAGGGGCCAGGCGGTGGGGGGGGCTCCATCCACCTCCCACCCCAGCACACCCCTGCACCCTCACAGTCCCAGGCTCCACTTCGGGGCCTGGCCCTCAGCCAGGGACACCAGTATGCACAGAACCCTGACGAATGCCTCGTTCTGAGTGGAGCTCCCCAAGCTCAGGTCTGTTCCTGTCGGCCTCGTCCACTGCCAACCACCCCCGACTCAGGACACTGGCCCTTCTTCTCCTTCCTCCACAGACCCCCCCACCTCTACCTCCCAGTCCCCACTGAGGGCCTGACAACGCCCATCTTCGGCCCAGCACTCCCAGCTACCCACCACCGTCCTCCCCCTGCCTGGAAGTGCAGACACTTCCAGAATGGGTGTCCGGCTCGGTCCCTGTCCCGACTCTGCCCCCTGCAGGCAGCTCCTGTGGCTGCCCCACCTGGCTGTCCTGAGCCCAGAGGTCGGCTGGAGAGGGTCAGTCCTCTCTGGGGTCCTGGGGAGTGAGGAGGCTCTGGTGAAGAGCAAGGGATGCAGGATGTCAAGGGGAGGAGGAGCTTCTCCTCCAGGCCTGACCACAGGTCTCCTGGACACCACAGGGAGCTGGCAGGAGGCCTGGGGAGTTGGGCTGGGCCTCCCACCAGGGTGGCTCGGGACTCCCTGCACAGCACTGAGGTCTCTGGTCCCCTCATGAGCCCAGCCTCCCCTGGGGTCATACACTTGACCCCTCAAGTCACTGCAGAGCCCAAGAGTGGAGAGACACAGCACCGTGTGCCGGGAAAAGGTGCCCACAGGGGCCCTTCATGGCTGAGGCTTCCAGAGGGTAGTGGGACAGCAACCCTGCTCCCCGCCAGCCGCCTACCACAGCGTTCATGATACAGCTTCAGAGTGTGGGTCAGGGTCTATCTGGGAAGCCAGGGCAAAGGCGGTGGCAGCTGGCAGCACCCATACCCACAGCTGGGGCACTGCTCACATGAGCCCCCATCAGCAGGCCCCTTGGTTGTGCCCACACGCAGGGGTCCTGCCCCAGGGAGGGGGTAGTCCAGGGAGGGGCTCGAGGGTGTGGCACAGGCCAGCTGTCACTCCTCCCTGGAGAGGCAGCTGGGGATGCAGCTGGGAGGGGAGCCAGGAGCAGAGACAGCCTGGGACCAGCAGGTGGGTTACAGGTGGGGCAGCAGGAGGGGCACACGCCGTCTGCCTGGGGCTGGGGTGTAGAGACGGAAACCTGCCCCACAATGCCTGGTGCTGTCCCAGCCTCCCCCCAGGGCCTCTAGCACCTTCCCAGTTGTGTCTGCACCCTCCTGGACATGGCGGGGGAGGATGGGGGTCAACCCCTTTCCTTGTAGTCCCGTGCCAGTGGGCGAGAGAGACGCCCCAGTGAGCAGGACCCTAGCCTCTCTGCCTGGAGAGGCCAGGTGATGAGCCACCCGGAGAGGAAGGAGGCCTTGAACTTGGGTCTGAAAGATGAGCAGGGGTTTGCTGGGCCGGGTGCAGGCAAGAGCTAATGCAGGAAGGCAGAGAGCAGGAGCGCTTAGAGGGAGTGGCTCTGTGCAGCCGGAGCCAGATGGGTGAACCTCACTCAGGAGGAAGCAGTGGGACCCTCTCTGCTCACGCTGGGTCCCCTGCCTCCCGCTAGGATCCCCACACCCAGCTCCTTCTGGGCCTCTGCTGCACAGATCAGGTCTGGAAGGCTCCCTGGAGGAGGCAGCGCCTGGACTTGGACATCGGCCTGCAGAGCAGGCTTCCCTCACAACCCTGGGAAGACAGAACTCCTCAGCGGGTTGATGTGGGGGAGGGCGGAGCCTCCCTCCAAGGCACCAGCCCAGTGCTGGGGGCGACACAGAGTGCCAGAAGCTGGCGGGGACAGGAGGCTCTGCCCCCCAAGGGCTTTACATCCCGAAGCACCCCTGGCCGAGCTGGGACCCAGGGTCAGCCCAGGCAGGCCGTGAGAAAGGAGACTGTGGGCCCCACCCCATCACACAGGGAGGAGGTGCTGTGCCCGCTGGGGGGGCAGCTGCCCCTCTCTGGGCCCTTTGGGAGGGAAGAGGCTTGGTGAGGTAGAAAGCCCAGCCCCAGCCAGCAGCGTTGCCTTCTCAGAGTGGCAGCCCTTTGTAACCCGGGGGGTCCCTGCAGGGCCTCTCCTTGTTTTCTCACCACGGGGCAGCATTTGGGGGCCTCTTGAGGGACCCCCTAGATGCTTCTACTCAGAGCCCCCAAAGCCAAGGAGCCTCCACTCCTCTGTCTGCAGCCTCCCCTGCCGGTTCTTGCTACCCAGGGTTCAGTGGCCTGGGGGCTGACGGAGGGGGTCGCCTCTGCCAAGGCCCCTCCCGGTGCCTCCCTGGCTCATCCAGCCCACCTCCTTCCCACGCTGGCTCAGGCAAAGTGCTCTGGTCACCAGGAGCCCTTCCTGACCAGCCCCGGCTCCTTCTTGCCTTCGATCCACCTGGCCTCCCCTGGAGCCCTGGCCTGGGTGCTGGGCCTGCTGGGTCCAGAGCCCACCCCGCCCTGAACAACCCCGAGCCTCAGCCACCCTCAGTTCTTACCCTTTCACAGCTGGGAAGCGGAGCCTGGGCTTGAGGTCTCCTGTGCGCCTCTCTGCGCCTGCGCCGGCGCTGTGGGCCTCTCTGCGCCTGCGCCGGCGCTGTGGGCCTCTCTGCGCCTGCGCCGGCGCTGTGGGCCTCTCTGCGCCTGCGCCGGCGCTGTGGGCCTCTCTGCGCCTGCGCCGGCGCTGCGTTCTCCTCAGCACACACATGGAGAGCATCGCCGGGGCGGAGCTCAGTTCTCTGCACAGACTTCGGAGATAAAGCGAAGGCAGAGCAGTGTTCTCCTCAGCACAAACCCGGGTGGGCCGGGGGCACCGCGAGGGCGGAGCTGCATTCTGCTCAGCACAGACCTTAAGGGCACTGCCTCGCTTTGGGACAACTCGGGGCCGCATCGACGGTGAATAAAATTCTTCCTGTTCTGCAGCCAGCCAGAGCGTAGAAAGGCGTCGGGGTAAAGCGAAGGCAGAGCAGTGTTCTCCTCAGCACAAACCCGGGTGGGCCGGGGGCACCGCGAGGGCGGAGCTGCATTCTGCTCAGCACAGACCTTGGGGCACTGCCTCGCTTTGGGACAACTCGGGGCCGCATCGACGGTGAATAAAATTCTTCCTGCACTGCAGCCAGCCAGAGCGTAGAAAGGCGTCGGGGTAAGTGCGCTATCCAGGCTGCACTGCGGGTGGCCTGGGACGGGTTGGGGGCCCTATCTCAGGCGTCACTGCCCGCCTTGGGTGGCTGGTTGGGTGTGCTATCTGGGGCTGTGCTGCCTGCACGGGGTCGGGGGGGGCGGTTTGGGGGCCCAAACGGGGGCTGCACTGCGCTTGGCGGGGAGCCGGTTGGGGGCACTATCCCAGACTATATTGCTGGCAACAGTGAGGTGGGCTAAGTGTGCTATCCGGGGCTGCACTGCGTGGCTGTGGGGGGGGGGGGGGGTGGCGGTTTTGGGTTGAGGGCGCTATGGGGTGCTGCAATACCCATGGTGTGGGGAGGCGGGGCGGTTTGGGTGTGTTGGGTGTGCTATTGTGGGGGGGGGGCGACACTGCTGGTGGTAGGGGGCAGGGTGGGTTGGGGGCCATATCAGGGGCTGCGCTGATTGCTTTAGCTGGGATTTCCAGTACTATGTTAAACAACAGTGGTGACAGTGGGCATCCTTATCATGTTCGAGATCTTAGAGGAAAAGCTTTCCATTTTTCCCCATTCCATATGATCCTAGCTGTGGGTGTCTTTCCTGAAGTTTTTATTACGTTGCGGTATGTTTCTTCTGTACCCGTTTCTTTGAGGATTTATAGCATGAAGGGATGTTGAATTTCATCAAATGCTTTTTCAATTTCAGTTGACATGATCGTACAGTTTTTGTCATTTATTTGGTTGATATGATGTATCACATTGTATGTTGAGTGACCCTTGCATCCCAGGGATACATCCCACTTGATCATGATGAATTTTCTTTTTAATGTATTACTGAATTTGATTCACTGGTATTTTGTTGAGGATTTTTGCATCAATATTAGAGATACTGGCCTGTAGTTTCCTTCTTTGATGGCTTTGTCTGATTTTGGTATCACAGTAATAATGGTCTCATGGAATAAGTTTGGAAGTATTCCCTCCTGTTTTTCAAAATAGTTTGAGTAGGATTCGTACTAGGTCTTTAAATTGTTTGGTGTGAAGCCATCAGCAGTGAAGACATCAGTTCCTGGGCTTTTCTTTACTGGGAGACTTTTTCTGATGGGTTCGATCTCATTACTTGTTACCAATCTGTTCTGGTCTTGGATGTTTTCATTGTTCAGCCTAAGTAGGTTGTATGCATCTAGGAATTTGCCAATTTCTACTAGGCTTTCCAATTTATTGGCATATAATAGCCAGTTATGATCCTTTGAATTTCTGAAGTATTAGTTGTAATGTCTCCTTTTTTTTTAATCTGTTGATTTTATTTATTTGAGTCTTGTCTCTTTTTTCTTAGTTAGCCTGGTTAAAAGTTTGTCGATTTTGTTCAGCTTTCCAGAAAACCAACTTTTCATTTAATCTTGTGTGTTTTTTATTTCAATTTTATTTCTGCTACGATCTTATTTCTTTTCTTATTTTCGGTTTAGTTTGTTCTTACTTTACTAGTTCTATAAGATGTATTGTTTATTTGAAGTTTTTCTTTTGTTTGGATGGTAGGCACTTATAGCTATAAATCTCTGCCTTTGTACTGCTTTCTGCGTAAAAAGTTTTGGTATGCTGTGTTTTCATTACCCTTTGTTTCATGAAATTTTTTAATTTCTGTCTTAGTATCTTCATTGACCCACTAGTCATTTATTCAGGAGGGTAGTGTTTAACTTCCATGTGATTGTATTGTTTCCAAAATTACTTTTCTTACTGATACCTAGTTTTATTCCTTTGTAGTCAAAGAAGATGGCCACGGAGACAGCAGTGTGGTCAGAGTGGTAGGAGCCAGCCATCAGCGAGAGCTGCTCCGTGCCTGGCTGCTGGGTGCTAGAGCCTGCGGCCCACTGGCTTGCCTCACTGTGGTTGGTGGTGGCGGTGACAAAGACTGCAGCACGACCAGAGTGGTAGGACAGGGGCTATCCAGGGCTGCACCTTTCGCAGTGTGGGGTGGGTTGGGGGCACTATCCAGGGTGTCATTGCCTGCATTAGGGGTACTGGTTGGTAGCACTGTACAGGGCTGCACTGCCCAAGGCAGGGAGGGTGGGTTTATGGGCGCTTTCTGGGGCTGCAATGCCCATGGAGGAGGACAGGTTAGGGCACTATCGGGTATACGCTACTGGCGGCATTGGAGGATGGAGGTAGGGGGAGCTATCGAGGGCAGGACTAGCCGTGGAGGGGGAGCGAGTTCGATGCTATCAGGGGCTGCACCGCTGGTGGTGGTCAGCAGAGTTGGCATCCACAGAAGGAGTGGTTCTCCTCTCCGTGACTCCACACTCCAGAGGGCGACCTACTCTTGGTCATACTGGAGTGCAAGCGTGCAGTGTTTGCATGGGAATCCTGAGCATGGCAGAGCCCCCACACCCACCTGTTCCTGGGCCTGTGCACTCTGAGTCTGTGCCTCAGAGGCTGCCAGGCACCCCTGGGGACACCACGGGGGACAGGGCCCTGTGCGTGGAGGCGTCTGGAACAGGAATTGGCACCTGGGTGCGGAGGGCTGGCTGGGTCTGAATTTTTCTGCTTCTCCTGCTCCCCAAGGATTGCAGCCCCAGTGGGCCCAATGTTTCCTGTGGAGTGGGGAGCTGGGTGCTGTGGTGACTCCAGCACCCACCCCAGACCCCAGTTCCCGGCTAGCTTGGGCCAAAAGGAGAGGCTGGACTTTGGAGGGTGGGTGTGAGTGCCTTTGCTGAAACTGGCCCCTGCCACCCAGTGGCTGGCATGACAAGTTGAGGCTCTAACCCTCCCACCCCTCACATCTTCCTCTAGGCTTTTCTGGCTTTGCCCACCCAGCTGCTCCATGCCAGGAGGAGGAGAAGACACCTAGAGCCTGCGACACCACGGCTCGCCTCGCTGCGGGTGGGTGGCAGCGACGGAGACTGTAAGTGTGCCAGAGCGGTAGGAGAGCGGCCGCGCTAGGAGGGCAGGCGGCTGCAGCCAGGGTTGGGGGTCAGGCTTACAGCGATGGATGGGCTGCAGCAGTGGCCAGGTGTAGGAGCCTTGTAGGGAGGGCTGGTGCATTGGCAGTGGGCCTGGCCTTGCCTTGCCCCTGCCATGGATCTGGCCCTGTACTGCCCTGCCTTGCCCTGTACCTGCCCTACTGTTACTTGGACTGTCTCAGCTCTGTCCTGCTCTGGTCCCATCCTGACCCTGTCTTGGCCCTGTGCTACCCTGTCCCTGCCCTGGTCTTGCCTTGGCACTGGCCCTGCCCTGAACCTGCACTGGCCTGGGCTTGGCTCTGGCCCTGGCTCTGGCCCTGCCCCTTGTCCTGACCCTGGTCCTGTCATGGCACTGGCCCTGCCAATGGTCATGGTCCTGTTCCTGTTCTGGCCCTGACCTGGCCTTGGACATATTCTGGCCCTGCTTTGGCCATCCCTACCCTGGCCCCACCATGGGCCTGCCTGTTCTGCCCTCTCCTGGCACTGACCTTGCCCTGTCATGGCCCAGTGGTGCCATTGCCCTGCCTTACCCTGCGCTGGTTGTGCCTTGGCCCTGCTTGGTGCTAGCCGCTTCCTGGACCTGCCCTGACCCTGCCTTGGCTTTTGCCCTGCCTTCACTATGGCCTGGCCCTGGCTCTAGCCCTGGTCCTGCCATATCCCTGGCCCTGCCCTTATCCAGGCCCTGCCCCTGCTGCTGCCCTGGCCCTGGCCTGGAACCTGGTCCTGTCAAGGACCTGCCCTGACTCTGCCATGGCCCTGGCCCTGTTCTGCCTTGGTCCTGGCCCTGACCCAGACCCTTTCCTGGCTCTTCCCTGGCCTTTTCCTGGCCCTGAGCTGGCAGCGGTCTGCCCCTGGTCTTGCCATCAGCCTGCCGTGCTGTGCTCTGGATGTGTCATCACCCTGCCCTGGCCCTACTCTGCCTTTGACCCTGCCCTGGCCTTACCTTGGCCCTCACCCTAGTCTTCGCTAGGCCCTGCTCTGGAGCTGGCCCTAGCCCAGACCTGGCCCTAACCCTGGCCCTGGTCTTGGTCCTGCCATAGCCCTGGCCCTGAAGTGGACTTGGAGGTGTCCTGGCCCCGGCGTGACATGGCTCTCCATTGGCCTGTCCCTGCCCTGCCCCTACCAGCGCCTTCCTGCCCTGCCCTGCCCTGCCCTGACTCATCCCTGGCTCAGCCCTGGCCCAGCCTTGGCCTTGGCATTGCCCCTGGTCCTGCCATATTTCTTTCCCTGTCCCTACCCTGGCCTTGGCCCTGACCCTTACCTTGCTCTGGCTCTGCCCTTGCCCTAACACAGCCCCTGGCCCTGTCATGGCCCTGGCCCTTCCCTGCTTGAGACCTTGCCCTGGTTCTCCCCTGGCCCTGACCCTGAAATGCCTGGCCCCACCCTGGCCTTGCACTGCTCTGGCCCTTGCCCTGACTCTGGTCCTGTCACTGGCCTAGCCCCAGACCTGTTGCTGGTCTTACCATGGCCCAGACCCTGCTTTGGCCCTGCCCTGACACTGTCCTGGACCCTGGCTGTGCCAAGATCCTGCACTGTCCTTGCCTTTGTTTTGCTCCTGCCCCAAACCTGGTCCTGCCCTGGCCCTGGCCCTGCCCTGGCTGTTCCCTGGCCCTGCCCAGGTCTTGGCACTGGCCTGGCCCTGCCCTGTCTTGGCCCTATGCTTTCCTGGCCCTGCCTTGCCTGCCCTGGCCCTGCCTTGGCCCTATCCTGGCTTTGACCCTGCCCTGGCCCTACCTTGGCCTTCACCCTAGCCTCACCTGGGCACCGTGTTGGACCTGGCCACAGCACAGACCTGGTTGTGGCCCTGGCCCTGCCATGGCCCTGTCCCAGACCCTAGCCCTGCCAGGTACCTGTTCTGGCCCTGCTCTGGGCCTGGCTTTGTCCCTGGTTCTTAGATGACCCTGGCCCTGCCCCTGCCCTTGCCCTTGCCCTTGCCCTGGCACTGGCCTTGGACATGTCCATGGTCCTAACCCTGGCCCTGCCCTGGAGCTGCCACTGTCTTGGCCCTGCCCCGGCCCTGGCTCTGCCCCAGCCCCAGCCATAGACCTGCCCTGGTTGGTCGTGCCCTACCTTAACCATGTGCTACCCTGGGCCTGCTCCACCCTGCCCTGGCCCTGCCCTCCCTTTTGCCCTGCCCTGACCCCGCCTTGGCCCTCACACTGGCCCTAGCACAGACCTGGTCCTATCTTTGTCCTTGGCCTGGCATTGACCCCTGCTCCTGACCCTGGTCCTGCCATGGCCCTGGCCCTGCCGATGATCCTGACAGCCCTGGCCCTGGCCCTGTCTTGGCCCTGGCCCTGAACTGGCCCTGCCCTGACCCTGGCCCTGAAGTGGATTTGCAGGTGTCTTGTCCCTGATTTAACCTGGCCCTACCATGGCCTTTTCCCTCCCCTGGCTCTGCCCCTCCCCTGGCTCTGCCCTGGTCTTGTGCTGACCCTGACCCAGACCTTGGCCCTGCCCCAGCCTTGTCCTAGACCTGGCCATGGCCCTGCCTCTGCCCTGGACTGGCACTGGCACTGGCATGGACCCTGGCCCCGGCCCTTCGCTACTTAAGGCCATTCCCTGTCCCAGCCCTGGTCCTGACCCTGTCCTGGCCCTAATTTGGCCTGGCTCTACCCTGGCATGCTATTCTGGCCCTAGCCCTGACCTTGTCCCTGTCCCTGTCCTGGCCCTAGCCCCGTTGCTGTTCCTGCCATGGCCCTTGTCCTGACATTGCCCTTTCCTTGTCCTGGCCCTGGCCCTGCCCCGGCCCTGCTCTGGCCCTGGTCTGAACCCTGGCCCTGCAATGGACCTGCCTTGGTCCTGCCCAGACCCTGGCTCTGGCCCTACCTCTGCCCTGGCCATACCCTTGCCCTGGCCTGGACCCTGGTCCTGGTCCTTGTCCTGCCCCAGCCGTGGCCCTGGCCCTGCCCTGCCTGTGCCCTGTTCTATCCTGGACTGGCCCTGCCATGGCCTGGTCTTGCCATTGCCCTGCCCTAGCCTGCCCTGCTTGTGCCCTAGATCTGCCCCGGCCTTTGCCCCTGTCTTGGTTCTAGCCTTGACTCAGTCCTGGACCTTCCCTGACCTTGCCTCAGCCCTGGCACTACCCTGGCCTTGCCTTGGCATTTGCCCTACTCTCTCTATGGCCTGGCTCTGCTCCTGCCCTGCTCTGCTGTTGTTCTGTCCTGGCACAGCCCTGGCCCTGGCCCTGGCCCTGCCATATCACTGGCTCTGGTCCTGCCCTTATGCAGGCCTGACCCTGCCCCTGCCTTGGCTTTGGCCTGGACCTTGGCCATACAGTGACCCTGCCATGACCCTTTCCTGGCCCTGGCCTGGAACCTGGCCCTGCCAAGGACTCGCCCTGGCTCTGTCATGGCCCTGGCCCTTTCCTGGATTTGGATGTGTCCTGTCCCTTATTTGCCCCGGCCCTTCCCTGGCTCTGCCATACCCCTTCTCTGGGGTAGGGCCAGGGTCAGGACCAGACCAGGGCAGGGTCAGGACCAGGGTAGGGCCATGGTAAGGCCTGAAGATGGGAAGGGCCAGGGCAGTGGCAGGACCAGGGAAGGGTCAGGGCCAGGGATATGGTAGGACTAGGGGCAGAGCTGGCACTAGGGCTGAGCCAGGGCAGAGCAGGAGAGATTACATTAGGCTATTATGTAAAACTTTTTATTTTAGATTTTTAAGATAACTATAGTAGCATTAATAATGTCTATACTATGTTGTTTGTAATAGTAATAATATTTGCAGTAAATAATCACTAAATTTTAACTAATACTATCTTTGCTTCCAGTAGTGTTCTATGAGTATAATTTTATCAATATGTAAATATGTGAGGCATTGATTCTCACAATAATTCTATGTGCTAGGTACTTAAAGCATCCCCATTTTCCAAATTTAGGAAACAGGCATACAGAAGTTAAATACTTGGCCAGATTACTCCTATAATCCCGGCACTTTGGGAGGCCAAGGCAGGCAGATGGCTTGAGCTGAGGAGTTTGGAACCAGCCTGGGCTACATTGTAAAACCCCATCTCTACTAAAAATGCACAAAAAGAGCTGATTTAAGTTTCTTGTAGGATTCTGGTGTTATAAAACACTGGTCAAACACACAGGGCATGGATAGGGCAGGGCCAGGGACAAGGTCAGGCCAGGAAGGGGCCAGGGCCAAGGCAGGGCCAGAGCTGGACTTGGAGGTGTCCTGGCCTGATTTACCCTGCCCCAATGTTGGCCCAGCCCTGCTCTGGCACTTCCTGTCATGCCATGTCCCTGGCCTGAGCATTGGCCCTGGCCCTGTCCTGCTTCTGGCCCTGCCCTGGAGTTGACCAGGCACTGCCATGGCCCAGTCCTGCATTGCCCTGCCCTCCTCTGCCCTGGCGCTTCCATGGCCCTGCCTGGGCCCTAGCTCTGCCTCGACTCTGGACCTGCCCTGACCCTGCCTTGGTGTTGCCCTCCCATCTCTATGGCCTGGCTCTGGCCCTGCCTTGCACGAGCGATGCTCTGCCCTGCGTGTCCCAGCCTGGGCCCAGCCCTTATGCTACCATATTCCTGGCCCCAGCTGTACCCTTGTTCTGGCCCTGACCCTGCCGTGGCCCTCTCCTGGCCCTTCCTTGGTCCTGCCCTGCCCTTCCATGCCTGGCCATGCCCTCACCCTGCATTGGCCCTGCACTGGTCCTGCCCTGCCCTGGCACTGCCTTGGCCCCGGCCCTGCCTTCTCCCTGGCCTTGCCCTTGCCCTGCCCTGGCCTGACCCCAGGGCTACCGAGTCCATGAAATGGCCCTGGACCTGCCTTGCCATCGTCTGTCCTGGCCCTCTATTGTCCCCACCATGCTCTGGTCCTGGCTCTGTTGCTAGTCCTGCCACTGCTATGGCCCTGCCCTGTTTTGGGCCATGCCCTGTACTACCCTAGTCCTGCCCTGCCTTCGGCTTGGCCCTAACATGGCCTTCTCCTACCCTGGCCCTGCCCTTCCCTGGTCTTGCCCTGCCCTGGCCTTGCCCTTCCCTGGTCTTGCCCTGCCCTGGCCTTGGCTTTGCCTTGTCCTTCCCTGGCCCTGCCCTTGTTCTGGATCCTCTCTGGTTCTGCCTTCTCCCTGACCCTTCCCTTGCTCTGGCCCTGTCCCTGGCCCAGACTTGACCCTGGCCCTGGCCCTGACAATCCCCAGGCCCCACACTGGCCATGCTTGGCCCTGGCCCCTCCTTTGGCCTTGCCCTGGCCCTGCCTTGGCCCTGTGCTATCTTAGTCCTGCCCTGGCCCTGAACTTGCCCTGGTCCTACCCTCACCCTACACTGGCCCTGCCCTACCCTGGCCTTGCCCTGCCCTGGCCCTGCCTTTGGCCTGCCCTGGTTCTGGTTCTGCCCTGGCCTTGCCCTTGCCCTGGACCCTCCCTAGCCATGTTTTTTCCATGGTCCTTCTCTGGCCTTGCCCTTGCCCTGTCCCCTTTCTGGTCCTGCCGTGTTTCTGGCCCTGCCCTGTCCATGTCCTGGACCTGACTCTGGCGTTGGACCTCCCTGTCCCTGCCCTGCCGTACCCTGGACCGTTCCTTGCTCTACACTGACCCTGCCCTGCCTTGGCCCTGTGCTACCCTAGCCCTGGCCTGGCCTTCTGCTGGCCCTGATCCTGCCATGGCCCTGGCCCTGCCATGTCCCTGCCCTGGCCCTGGTTCTGCCCTGCTTCTGGCCCTGGCCTTGGTCCTGTCGTGTCCCTGGCTGTGACCCTGCCCCTGGTTTTTCTCTGGCCATGACCCTGCCCCAGTTCTGTCGTATCCCTGGCCCTGTCTCAGTTCTGTCCTAGCCCTGGCCTTTCACAGTACTTTATGCTTAGTAAGGGCTCCATAGTGTCTGTGAGTTGAATGTTGTGTTCATAGTATCTGCCAAAACAGAAAGAAAAAGAAACAAAAAAAATAATGAGAAGTTGAAGCTTTGTATATAATATATATGCCTTGAATTGTAAGTGCCTGTTAGTTGTATTACATATAGGTCATGGTTTTGTACAAATAACTCCAAACCATTGATACTGTTAAAAGAATATATGAATATATGAAAGAATGTATAAACATAAGAATGTATGAGTATCTAATGACCTTTCCAAATTAATTTTTATTTTTAGCTCTATTAGATTTTTCTCTGTGTAACAAATGTTTATTCCTATGTAATTAAGGGCATATTTCCTGTACAGAATATTCATATTACCTAATTGAAAATTATATAATACAAAAATATAATACTATTTTTAGGCCAGGCATGGTGGCTCCTACCTGTAATCCCAACATTTTGAGAGGCCAAGTTTGGAGAATCATTTGAGGCCAGGAGTTGACCAGCCTGGGCAACATAGTGAGACCTTGTCTTTATTAAATAAATAAATAAATAGGTTGGGCACTGTGGCTCATGTCTGTAATCCCAGCATTTTGGGTTGCCAAGGCAGGAGGATTGCTTGAGCCCAGGAGTTTGAGACCAGCCTGGGCAGCATAGCAAGCGTCCCTCTCTACAAATAATAAAATATTAACCAGGTGCGGTGGTGCGCACCTGGGGTCCCAGCTACCTGGGAGGCTAAGGTGGGAGGTTTGCTCGAGGCTGCAGTGAACTGTGAATGCACCACCGCATTCCAGCCTAGGCCACAGAACAGGACCTTGTCTATAAATAAAGAAATAAGTAAAAATATAAATAAAAATAAGTAAAAAGAAATATAAGTAAATATAAACGTAAATACATATAAATATAAAAATGAATACATGAAAACAATTTTTAAATTTAACATCACTGAGGGCATCCTATCCATTTCATTTCATGATTCCATTACATCATTTCACTTAGATGAAATGATAAGATGACTTGAGATGAGATGAAATGATGAGGTGAAATGACAAAATGATGAGATGAGATGAAATGATGAGATGAAATTTTGAGACGAAATGATGAGTAGAAATGATGAGATGAAATGATGAGACAAAATGACAAAATTGAAAAGAAATTGAAAGGAGATGAGATGAGATTAAATGATGAGATGATGGATGAAATGATGAGATGAAACGAGATGAAATGAGATGAAATGAAATGAAATAATGAAATGATATGAAATAATGAAATTGAAATGAGATGAGATGACATGAAATAATGAGATAAAATGATGAGATGAAATGAGGTGAACGATGAGATGAAATGATGAGATGAGATGATAAGATGAAATGATGAGATGAAATGAGATGAAAAATGAGATGAAATGAAATAATGAAATGAGATTAAATTAAATGAAATGATGAAAGGAAATTATGAAATGTAATGATGAAATTGAAATGAGATGAGATGCAATGAGATGAAATGATGTAATGAGATGAGATGAAATGAGATGAAATGATGAGATGAAATGAGATGATGAGATAAGATGAAATGATGAGATGAAATGGTGAGATGAAATGAAATGAGATGAAATGAACTGAGATGTCATGAAATGAGATGAAATGAAATGACATGATGAAATGAAATGACCTAATGAAATGAAATAATGAAATGAGATGAAATGAAATAATGAAATGATGAAATAATGAAATGGAAATGAAATGGAAATGATGAGATGAGAAGAAATGATGAGATGAAATGATGAAATGAGATGAAATGATGAGATGAAATGAGATTAAATGATGAGATGAAATGATGAGATGAGATGTGATGAAATGATGAGATGAAATGAGATTAAATGATGAGATTAAATGATGAGATGAGATGTGATGAAATGATGAGATGAAATGATGACATGATATGATGACATGAAATCAGATGAAATAATGAGATTAAATGATGAGATGAGAAGAAATGAGATGCAATGTGATGAGATGAAATGACATAATGAAATGAAATGATGAAATGGAATAATGAAATGGAAATGAAATGGAAATGATGAGATGAGATGCAATGAGTTGAAATGATGAGATGAAATGAGATGAAATGATGAGATGAGACGAGATGTGATGAAATGATGACATAAAATGAGATGAAATAAGGTGTAATGATGAAATGAGATGAGATGAAATGGAATGGTGAGATAAAATGATGATACGAAATGAGGTGAATGATGAGATGAAATGATGAGATGAAATGAAATGAAATGAAATAATGAGATGAAATGAAATAATGAAATGAAATTGAAATAAATTGAAATCAGATGAGATGAAATGATGAGATGAAATAAGATGAAATGATAAAATAAAATGATGAAATGATGAGATGTGATTAGATGAAATGATGACATGAGATGACATGACATGAAATAATGAAATGAGATGAAATAATGAAGAAATGAAATTGAGAAGCTACGAGATGAGACGAAATGATGAGATGAAATGAGATTAAATGATGAGATTAAATGAGATGAGATGTGATGAAATCATGAGATGAAATGATGACATGACATGATATGATGACATGAAATCAGATGAAATAATGAGATGAAATGATGAGATGAGAAGAAATGAGATGAGATGAAATGTGATGAGATGAAATGACATAATGAAATGAAATGATGAAATGGAATAAAGAAATGGAATAATGAAATGGAAATGAGATGAGATGCAATGAGTTGAAATGATGAGATGAGATGAAATGATGAGATGAGACGAGATGTGATGAAATGATGACATGAAATGACATAAAATGAGATGAAGTAAGATGTAATGATGAGATGAAATGAGATGAGATGAAATGAAATGGTGAGATAAAATGATATGAAATGATGAGATGAATGATGAGATGAAATGATGAGATGAAATGAAATGAAATAATGAGATGAAATGAAATAATGAAATGAAATTGAAATAAAATTGAAATGAGATGAGATGAAATGATACCGTGAGTGTCTGAATGTTTGTCCCTCAGATAGGATTCCATAACAAATTGGCAGGGTTCTGAGTGTTTGTCACTCACAAAGGATTCCAGAACACTGCTGCTGGGTTTTTTTTTTATTATTATACTTTAAGTTTTAGGGTACATGTGCACAATATGCAGGTTTGTTACATATGTTTCCATGTGCCATGTTGGTGTGCTGCACCCATTACCTCGTCATTGTAGCATTAGGTATATCTCCTAATGCTGTCCCGCCCCTCTCCCCCCACCCCACAACAGTCACCGGAGTGTGAAGTTCCCCTTCCTGTGTCCATGTGTTCTCATTGTTCAATTCCCACCTATGAGTGAGAACATATGGTGTTTGGTTTTTTGTCCTTGTGATAATTAACTGAGAATGATGGTTTCCAGTTTCATCCATGTCCCTACAAAGGACATGAACTCACCATTTTTTATGGCTGCATAGTATTCCATGGTGTATATGTGCCACATTTTCTTAATCTAGTCTATCGTTGTTGGACATTTGGGTTGGTTCCAAGTCTTTGCTATTGTGAATAGTGCCGCAATAAACATACGTGTGCATGTGTCTTTATAGCAGCATGATTTATAGTCCTTTGGGTATATACCCAGTAATGGGATGGCTGGGTCAAATGGTATTTCTAGTTCTAGATCCCTGAGGAATTGCCACACTGACTTCCAGAATGGTTGAATTAGTTTACAGTCCCACCAACAGTGTAACAGTGTTCCTATTTCTCCACATCATCTCCAGCACCTGTTGTTTCCTGACTTTTTAATGATGGCCATTCTAACTGGTGTGAGATGGTATCTCATTGTGGTTTTGATTTGCATTTCTCTGATGGCCAGTGATGATGAGCACTTTTTTATGTGTTTTTTGGCTGCATAAATGTCTTCTTTTGAGAAGTGTCTGTTCATATCCTTCGCCCACTTTTTGATGGAGTTGTTTGTTTTTTTCTTGTAAATTTGTTTGAGTTCATTGTAGATTCTGGATATTAGCCCTTTGTTAGATGAGTAGGTTGCAAAAATTTTCTCCCATTCTGTAGGTTGCCTGTTCACTCTGATGGTAGTTTCTTTTGCTGTGCAGAAGCTCTTTAGTTTAATGAGATCCCATTTGTCAATTTTGGCTTTTGTTGCCATTGCCTTTGGTGTTTTAGACATGAAGTCCTTGCCCATGCCTGTGTCCTGAATGGTATTGCCTAGGTTTTCTTCTAGGGTTTTTATGGTTTTAGCTCTAACATGTAAGTCTTTAATCCATCTTGAATTAATTTTTGTATAAGGTGTAAGGAAGGGATCCAGTTTCAGCTTTCTACATATGGTTAGCCAGTTTTCCCAGCACATTTATTAAATAGGAACTCCTTTCCCCATTGCTTGTTTTTGTCAGGTTTGTCAAAGAGCAGATAGTTGTAGATATGTGGCATTATTTCTGAGGGCTCTGTTCTGTTCCATTGATCTATGTCTCTGTTGTGGTACCAGTACCATGCTGTTTTGGTTACTGTAGCCTTGTAGTATAGTTTGAAGTCAGGTAGCATGATGCCTCCAGCTTTGTTCTTTTGGCTTAGGATTAACTTGGCGATGTGGGCTCATTTTTGGTTCCATATTAACTTTAAAGTAGTTTTTTCCAATTCTGTGAAGAAAGTCATTGGTAGCTTGATGGGGATGGCATTAAATCTATATATTACCTTGGGCAGTATGGCCATTTTCACGATATTGATTCTTGCAACCCATGAGCATGGAATGTTCTTCCATTTGTTTGTATCCTCTTTTATTTCATTGAGCAGTGGTTTGTAGTTCTCCTTGAAGAGGTCCTTCACGTCCCTTGTAAGTTGGATTCCTAGTATTTTATTCTCTTTGAAGCAGTTGTGAATGGGAGTTCACTCATGATTTGGCTCTCTGTCTGATATTGGTGTACAAGAATGCTTGTGATTTTTGTACATTGATTTTGTATCCTGAGACTTTGCTGAAGTTGCTTATCAGCTTAAGGAGATTTTGGGCTGAGACAATGGGATTTTCTAGATATATAATCATGTCATCTGCAAACAGGGACAATTTGACTTCCTCTTTTCCTAATTGAATACCCTTTATTTCCTTCTTCTGCCTGATTGCCCTGGCCAGAACTTCCAACACTATGTTGAATAGGAGTGGTGAGAGAGGGCATCCCTGTCTTGTGCCAGTTTTCAAAGGGAATGCTTCCAGTTTTTCCCATTCAGTATGATATTGGCTGTGGGTTTGTCATAGATAGCTCTTATTATTTTGAGATACATCGCATCAATACCTAATTTATTGAATGTTTTTAGCATGAAGCGTTGTTGAATTTTGTCAAAGGCCTTTTCTGCATCTATTGAGATAATCATGTGGTTTTGTCTTTGGTTCTGTTTATACGCTGGGTTACATTTATTGATTTGCGTATGTTGAACCAGCCTTGCATCCCAGGGATGAAGCCCACTTGATCATGGTGGATAAGCTTTTCGATGTGCTGCTGGATTTGGTTTGCCAGTATTTTATTGAGGATTTTTGCATCAATGTTCATCAAGGATATTGGTCTAAAATTCTTTTTTGGTTGTCTCTGCCAGGCTTTGTTATCAGGATGATGCTGGCCTCATAAAATGAGTTAGGGAGGATTCCCTCTTTTTCTATTGATTGGAATAGCTTCAGAAGGAATGGTACCAGTTCCTCCGTGTACCTCTGGTAGAATTCGGCTGTGAATCCATCTGGTCATGGACTGTTTTTTATTGGTAAGCTATTGATTATTGCCACAATTTCAGAGCCTGTTATTGGTCTGTTCAGAGATTCAACTTCTTCCTGGTTTAGTCTTGGGAGGATGTATGTGTCAAGGAATGTATCCATTTCTTCTAGATTTTCCAGGTTATTTGAGTAATATCTTTTTCAAAATTCTGTGTTTCGTTTATGTACCTTATGTTTGTAATTAGTGTTGCTGCTAATATCAAAAATTATTTTCTTATTTTAATCTTTTGTCTTCTGTTATTCCTTTAAGTATATTTCTTAAATTTGTTAATGCTTTTTGTTTACTTATATGCTTTTTCTAGGTTTTCAGGTGGATAATTTAGTTGTTTTATTAGATTTTCAGTTTTTTTTTTAAAAATACTTAAAGTTAGAAACATACCTCCAATTGGTGCTGGCTTTGACGAATACAATATGATGTTGATTGTTTAGAATGCATTGATTTCTCCTTGGTTGTCTAATTCATGACCTACATTTGAAAACATGACTAAATTTATATTTTTTTGTTGAATGTACTGTGTATACTTTTAGATAAAGCTTATTGACCATGTTATTTATACTTTTTTCAGCTTTTTTACTTTTGTCTTTCAATATTTCGGTACTAGTTAACTAAAGAACTAATTAAAATTAATTTTCCACCTATTTTCCCTATCCTATTTGTTTAAATTAAAATTTCAAAGTTATGCTTTTAATTATATTTATGTTACAGATTTTCATATTTTCAGGTGAATTTTTCTTTACCACTGTTCCTTGTAAAGTCATTTTTGGTATCCTGTGATTGACCCTTCAAATGGTGATGAACAGAGATAATAAAGCAAATGAAGCATGATGATAAGAAAAAATGAGAAGACAGAAACCAATCAATGTGTCCATTTACTTGAAATTTAACTGCATAAGAGCAATGATTAAAAAAAACCCCAGAGTTATTTTTCAAAACTATATAGAAAGTGAGATTACACACACACACACACACACACACACACACCCCACACACACACACAGATACAGGCCCCAAGTAAAGACCAGGCTTCTCAAGGACTCAGACCCCAGGTGAACACTGAACTCCAGGTTTACATTAGGCCCTGGTTTGACTCTCAGGCCCCAGGAAGGTAACCAGGCTCATGGTATATGGCTCCAGGTGGATACGCAGGATCCAGGTAGAAATGAGGGACAAGTGGGCACCAGGCCCCAGAAGGATGCCTAGGCCCCTAGTGACCTCAGGCCCCAGGTGGACAGTAGGCCACAGGTGAACTCGTCTTCAGGTGGACATCAGGTCTTAGGTTGACCCCTAGGCCACAGGTGGACACTGATCATAGGTTTACCCCTAGGCCCCAGGTGGACACTGGCCTCAAGTGTCTAGTATCCTAAAAGCTAGGGTGTGAAGCCCCACTGGGCATTGTGGCCAGGCCTGCCATATCTCCTTGTTAAGCTGCCACATTCTGAGGGGGATGGTGGGAGTTGTTAGCCCACAATCTAGGTTTGTGTTACTTCATTTTATTTCACCTCCACTGAGTGCTGACTCTCCTCTCACGTAATAGATTTACTCTCATCTGCAAGTGGTTCAAATGCATAGGTTTACTGAAGATTTAAAGAGTGTTATCACAGTTGGCATGATTTAAACTAACAGTACATGTTGCATTTTAAAACAATAACTCCCAGAGGATGTGTAGGTTGTTGAACAATGACAAATTTTCAACATTGCTTCCCCTACGTGCTGTTTCCAAATAAGAGATTTTTGATTCCCTACTGATGTCGGATGAAAACTTTAGTATGCAAGCAAAATATCATTTTTTAAGTAAGGGCCCGTTAGTATCTTAAATATGCAGAGCTTAGTCTGCAGATGGAGGGTGAGGGGTTTGTTCGAAGCATGGTGGAGAGTAGTCTTGGATCTCACCTCCCGGCCCGTCCATCCTGTACCCTCTCAGCCTGGGTGCCCAAGCCCCACCTTAGGGTGCACCCCTTCACAGGGCCACATAGGCCCCAGTCCTCACCCATGGGGTCATCTCCAAATGCCACAGCAACACCTTCTGTCCAGGCCCAGGCCAGGGTCCCAGTATCTCCAGGGGGGCCTGGCATCCAGGCATTGTTGAGCCCTGGCCCAATTTCAGGGTCCAGGCTACCCTCTGGGACCTGGACATGGGGGGCAGCTACACAAGGACTCACGCCTGACTTTATGTGTGGCACCAGGAAAGGCACTTTAATCATATTCATTTGTTGCTACACAAGACCTCTGAGGTGGGTGCCTTCCCCATGTCACAGATGGGAACAACAAGACTTAATAAGGTTAAAGAGCATGCTGATGGTTGGATCCTGGTCAGGAAATCAGAATTGGAGTCTGTAGACCCCTACCTGTGACCTCTGTGGCCCGAGGACCCTCTCACACGGGGTCTGTGTTTGCAGCATGTCCTGTCCTTCCCTAAGGGTCTCAGGTTCTGAGGCATGGTGAGGGCTGCTGGAGCCCATCACTGAGCTGCAGAAGGAAATACTAAAGCTAGCCATGCCACCCTCCAGGCAGACACAGGTGGGGTTGGAAATCGAGATGGGGCAGGGCTGCCAGGAACAGAGGGAGGCAGGTGGAGAATAAGCCACCGGGGAGGGGCTTCCCTGCTATCACTTTCCAGGGCCGTTTCCACTTTCTGGGTGGCATATTGGGGCAGCTCACACAGTCCACCCATACAGCCAGTCCCCAGGGACACAATCCCCAGAGATTGTTCATCTTGATGACAGGCCCTGTGCCTCTCCAGGAGTCTCTGTGGGTCCTGCCCAGGTAAGTGTGATATGTCCTTGCTGTCCTCAGCCCAGGGCCCTGGCAGCATCTTCCTTTCTGGCCAGGGTGAAAGCTTTGTTGACCACCTCTAGGATAGGGTGGCCAGCTGGCCCTTGGAGAGCCAGTCATTCCAGGTGACATGCCTTGGCTGTCCTGGCTGGGTGAGGGTTGTTGAGGTGACCCACTGGCCCATCTAGCTCTCCTCAGAGACTCCTCATGTGCCTCGGGTGGAGGGCAGAATGCTTCATCCGCAGGCTGCTACCCTAGTCCTCCAGGCAGTGCATGGCCTGGGCTGGCTGGAATACAGGTTGGCCTGGACCGTCTGTCTAGAAGAGGCACAGGCTAGGGGAACCCCTCTCGTCCTGCTGACTCCTGCCTCCACGATTCTGGGGGCCCCATCTGGTCAGCCCCTTCATCGCCAGCCCTTCTCTAGCAGGGACACGACAGACAGCTCTCCTTTAGCCAATTCCTAAAGGGGGGCTCCAGCACATTTTGAGGAAGGGCAGCAACCCCTGCCCTGGCTGCTGCTGGATCACCCTTCAAGGGAGATAGGAGCCCTTCTGTCTGGCACCCACTGCGGCAGGAGTTCCAAAAGCTCTAGCGTCCATGCTGCTTACTCTGGGCCCTCCATGCAAGGAAGTAGCTCCTGCAGCAGGGAGGTTTGGGGGGTCCACTAGGTTCCTCCTTAGCCTACACCCTACCAGAGCTTCAGAAGCCAGTTTGCCCAGCCCTCTGTGTATGGTAAGGATGAAGGGATGAAAAGCAACATTTTTCTAACACCTTCCCACAAATGGCTGCCTCTCAGGAATAATTCTTTCTGGTAATATACTTGTAAAACATTTGGACATTAACACCCAGACAAGAGAGGATGACAGGTCACAGACTAAAAATACCCACACCTGGAACCTCAATTGCCTGCTTAATTGCTACCTTGGGTGGGGGTGTCCTACTAAGAGCTTTCTTTGTGGCCAGCCTGGGGGCGTGTCCTTCTCCCTCCTCCCTCTGCACCAGAGCAGACTCATCTTTTGGCAGGGGCTGGGGCTCACATGCAAGGTGGGCTCCTAATCCCAGCACCCATTAGGTCCCCCCAGTTGGTCGAGGTGAGTGCATGCTTAAGGCAAGCTGGCCAAGGTGCGCTATAGCTAGGGGAAGCTCCTGTGAGGACTGGGAATGCCAGCTCTGCACACGGTCCACTCATGACAGTGATATGACCCTGCTGCAGATGGACTAAGGACGCCTTCTTGAAGAGAGATGCCCCAGCCATCATCTTCCCCCAGTCACTGCATTCTGACCCCCCTGCTACACTGACCAAGGTCTTCTCAAAGATGGTCCCTTGTCATGCAGGGTGGGGGTGTGACTCTAGGTCCTACTGGGCAGGCCCTTTGGGGTGTCTGGTGCTGAGATATGGCCAGAGTTGATCTTTCTGGAAGGATGGTGTATGGGGACACTGAGGTCCCTGCAACAGTGGCCGTTGTAAAAGCCCTTCCTTCAACAAGTATATCCACATCACAAGAGCTCAGTGCCTCCAAACTGCTCAGCCCATGTAGATAAAGTAATGTACTCCTCACAGCGACTCTACGGGTGAGGAAACGGAGGCAAGGAGAGACGGGGTCTCATGCCCACCCTTGAGGGGAGGGGACGGGGCTTTTAGCCCAGCCTTGAATTTCCTCTGACAGTGCCGGTCAGGGCTCAGGTTCCCTGGGCCTCATTTCTCAGCAGTTTCTGGAGGCAGCCTCTTTGGGAGTCCTGCCTCGGACCCTGCTGAGAGAGATTTTCCTGCTGCTCCACTGGGAGGCATCTGAGCCAGTGCTCTTGTGTGGACAAGAGCCATGAAGTGTGTGCTGAGCTCACACCCTGGGGGTGGGAGGCCCAGCAGCCCAAGACCCCAGTTCCCACCCAGCGGGCACGTGTCCCGACACGTCTCAGCTCCCAGGAGATCCACAGCCACGTCGAGCCCCTTTTCTGTCTGGCTGCCTGTGAACATGTGTCCCATACCCCATAGCTCTGAATCTCTTGGGGCCCAGCGAGCGCGGGGCCCTGGGGCTGTGTGGGTGGCCTTGATTTCGAGGTGCCTAAAGGATGAGATCCTGATAGGGAACTTCCCAGGAGGAGCTGCATAAGCTGAACCCTGTGGCCATGGACAGTGGGGCCAGGGCTGAGGGAGAGGATGAATGGGCTACAACATCAGCCAGGCTGACCATTCTAGTCTTGAAGCCACAAAATAGAATGGAATTTTGCCATCCAGTGCACCGTGTTTAGGCTTTGCCTCTCCCCAGGCCTAGGGTATTAATTACTCTTCTCCACTGGCTCTCAAAGCCCTCGGCCACAGGCCGCTCCCAGGAGGATGTGAGTAAGGCCCAGGCATCACATTGACCCTGAAGGGGTTCTGTTCCCCTGTGCTAGGAACTTCACCTCACAGGTGTGAAAATCAAGGACCTCAGTGGACAGAGATCCCCAACACCTTCTACCCAGGGAAGGAGAAGGGCCACAAATGGGCAGTGTCTTTCTGGGCCCCGACAGGTAGCTGCTATTGTCATCCAAGTTTAAGTGAGCCACCGCTGTGTGGTGAGTGGGCTACAGACTCATGTTCAATCTGTCTAGTATTCAGCCCTGGCTGCCTCCCTGAACTTCTTAGCTGTGGCCACACTGCCTCTCAGCAAGACCAGGGCTGCCCCCAGACAGAACCACTCAATACCTGAATCCCCAGGGCTCAGGCACAGCCCAGGACTCAGGCAGTTGGTGGCCTCCTTCTTGTGGGACCGCCCCAGTGAGGCTGGTGTCAGCAGGAATTTTCCACCCCAGGGTGGGTTGGCCTGGGTGAGGTTTGGCTTGTCCATTGGTGCTGCCAATCAAGGAAAAGCCTCTTCCCAAGGCATGAAGGGTGGAAGCTGAGGCTCAGAGGGTACATCTGCTACAATTGTTGGAATTGCAAATGACAGAAACTACAACCCAAACCAGCTTAAGCCAAGCTGTACCAATGTACATAGGCAGGAAGGATCTAGGGCAGATGTGGATACCACAGGGCTCCATGAAGCCATGAGCACCCACCAGCTCTTCCTTTCCTACTTAGCTATCTTGGATTCCATCTCAGCTCCAATGGCAGCAAGAAGGTGGCTGGCCTCAGCCCCACCCTACCCAGCCTCCAGGCCCCTAAGGAACAGCAAAAGGCCTGGCAGATCTTGTCAGCCAGCCAGGGACCTGAAGCAGGCAGTTGCATTGGCATACTCAAGGCCTCTGCCCAGGAAGTGGGGGCAGGGCCCGCTGCCCCTGCTGGAGGGGCCGGGGAATGAGTGAAGAACCTGCACAGAGGGCAGCTGGGCCCATCTCAAAAAGGGAAAAGGATGCTAGGAGGCAGGAAGGCCACATCCTCCTGAGATTATCTGTATTGAGCACCCAGGCTTTCTGGCTCCAAAGCCAAAAGACTGGTCATGAACTCGTCTGCCTCCCACTCTCCAAACTCCCAAAAACCAAAATGCCACAGAGACCAGGCCCACATGACAGTAGGGGACACAGGCCTCAGAGTCCCACTGCCCCCTGACCAGCAAGGTTTATGTCCTCAGATGGGAAGTCAGACATTTTAGTTACCATGGGGGCAACCCTAGGACCAAAGCACTGGAAGGAGGGGCTCACAATCATTGGCCTGCTGCGTGATCATGGCATGGTGCAGCCACTGTACCTGTGCCTGGATCACAACCCTCTGGAGAGACTGGATCTCCATAATTCAGGAGAGTCCTCCCCAAATGGGGAATTGGAGCAGTGTCCATCCTGGGCCCTGCTGCAGTCAACCCTAAAGCAATTTCTGAGCCCTCCTCACACCAGGCCCTGTAGAAATCCACTGAGGGTCACTAGAGGAGGCCGTGGGTGGTGCCCGGGCACATGTCCCATGCCCCACACAGTGCAGGCACACAGTGGACCATGGGGAGGTGTCTGAACAGCCAGCCATAGGGCCACCCTGAGGACTGCAGACAGCATCTCTGCCAGCCCAGTTTTGGCCCACACCCTAGGCAGGTGGAGCACAAAGTGTCTGCATGGCCATCACAGAGAAAGGGCTAAAGACAGGAAGGGGTGAGGTTGGGCTCCCAGATCTCAGCCTCCAGAAACACCCTTTGCAGACTTTCCCACTCTGCTTAGCCCCTATCCCCTAACACCCCTCCCATGCAAAAGGGAATTATAAGAAATTGTTTCATGCAGTGGAGCCAAGATGGCTGAATAGGAACAGCTCCAGTCTACTGCTCCCAGCATGAGCGACACAGAAGATGAATGATTTCTGCATTTCCAACTGAGGTACCTGGTTCATCTCACTAGGGATTGTTGGACAGTGGGTGCAGGACAGTCATTGCAGTGCACCAAGCCTGAGCCTATGCAGGGCGAGGCATCGCCTCACCCAGAAAGTGCAAGGGGTCAGGGAATTCCCTTTCCTAGCCAAGGACAGATGGCACTTGGAAAATCAGGTCACTCCCACCCTAATACTGTGCTTTTCCGACAGTCTTAGCAATGGCACACCAGGAGATTATATCCCGCGCCTGGCTCAGAGGGTCCTATGCCCACAGAGCCTCACTCACTGCTAACAAAGCAGTCTGAGATCAAACTGCAAGGTGGCAGCGAGGCTCGAGGAGGGGCTCCTACCATTGCTGAGGCTTGAGTAGGTAAACAAAGCAGCCAGGAAGCTCAAACTGGGTGGAGCCCACGGCAGCTCAAGGAGGCCTGCTTGCCTCTGTAGACTCCACCTCTGGGGGCAGCGCATAGCCAAACAAAAGGCAGCAGAAACCTCTGCAGAATTAAGTGTCCCTGTCTGACAGCTTTGAAGTGTAGCAGTTCTCCCAGCACACAGCCTGAGATCAGAGAATGGACAGACTGCCTCCTCAAGTGGGTCCCTGACCCCCAAGAAGCCTAACTGGGAGGCACCCCCAGTGGGGGCAGACTGACACCTCACACAGTCAGGTACTCCTCTGAGACAAAACTTCCAGAGGAACGATCAGGCAACATCATTTGCTGTTCATCAATATTCGCTGTTCTGCAGCCTATGCAGCTGATACCCAGGCAAAGAGGGTCTGGAGTGGACCTCTGGCAAACCCCAAAACACCTGCAGCTGAGGGTCCTGACTGTTACAAGGATAACTAACAAACAGAAAGGAGATCAACACCAAAACCCCATCTGTATGTCACCATCATCAAAGACCAAAGGTAGATAAAACCACAAAGATGGGGAAAAAACAGAGCAGAAAAACTCAAAATTCGACAAATCAGAGTGTCTCTCCTCCTCCAAAAGAACGCAGCTCCTCACCAGCAACGGAACAAAGCTGGACAGAGGATGACTTTGATGAGTTGAGAGAAGAAGGCTTCAGATGATCAAACTTCTCTGAGCTAAAGGAGGAAGTTCGAACCAATGGCAAAGAAGTTAAAAACCTTGAAAAAAGATTAAATGAATGGCTAACTAGAATAACCAATGCAGAGAAATCCTTAAAGGACCAAATGGAGCTGAAAACCATGGCAGGAGAACTACGTGATAAAGCACAAGCCTCAGTAGCTGATTCGATCAACTAGAAGAAAGGGTATCAGTGATGGAAGATCAAATGAACGAAATGAAGCGAGAAAAGTTTAGAGAAAAAAGAATAAAAAGAAATAAACAAAGCCTCCAAGAAATATGGGACTATGTGAAAAGACCAAATCTACATCTAATTGGTGTACCTGAAAGTGATGGGGAGAATGGAACCAAATTGGAAAACACTCTGCAGGATATTATGCAGAATTTCCCTAATCTAGCAAGGCAGGCCAACATTCAGATTCAGGAAATACAGAGAATGCCACAAAGATACTCCTGGAGAAGAGCAACTCCAAGACACATAACTGTCAGATTCACCAAAGTTGAAATGAAGGAAAGAATGTTAAAGGCAGTCAGAGAGAAAGGTCGGGTTACCCACAAAGGGAAACCCATCAGACTAACAGCTAATCTCTCGGCAGAAACTCGACAAGCCAGAAGAGAGTGGGGGCCAATATTCAACGTTCTTAAAGAAAAGAATTTTCAACCTGGAATTTCATATACAGCCAAACTAAGCTTCATAAGTGAAGGAGAAATAAAATACTTTACAGACAAGCAAATGTGGAGAGATTTTGTCACCACCAGGCCTGCCCTAAAAGAGCTCCTGAAGGAAGCACTAAACATGGAAAGGAACAACCAGTACCAGCCACTGCAAAAACATGCCATATTGTAAAGACCATCAAGGCTAGGAAGAAACTGCATCAACTAACGAGCAAAATAACCAGCTAACATCATAATGACAGGATCAAAATTCACACATAATAATATTAACCTTAAATGTAAATGGGTTAAATGCTGCAATTAAAAGACAGAGACTGGCAAATTGGATAAAGAGTCAAGACCCATCAGTGTGCTGTATTCAGGAAACCCATCTCACGTGCAGAGAAACACATAGTCTCAAAATAAAGGGATGGAGGAAGATCTACCAAGCAAATGGAAAACAAAAAAAGGCAGGGGTTGCAATCCTAGTCTCTGATAAAACAGACTTTAAACCAACAAAAATCAAAAGAGACAAAGAAGGCCATTAAATAATGGTAAAGGGATCAATTCAACGAGAAGAGCTAACTATCCTAAATATATTTGCACCCAATACAGGAGCACCCAGATTCATAAAGCAAGTCCTTAGAGACATACAAAGAGAGTTAGACTCCCACACAATAATAATGGGAGAATTTAACACCCCACTGTCAACATTAGACAGATGAACAAGACAGAACATTAACAAGGATATCCAGGAAATGAACTCAGCTCTGCACCAAGCAGACCCAATAGACATCTACAGAACTCTCCACCCCAAATCAACAGAATATACATTCTTTTCAGCACCACACCACACCTGTTCCAAAATTGACCACATAGTTGGAAATAAAGCACTCCTCATCAAATGTAAAAGAACAGAAATTATAACAAACTGTCTCTCAGACCACAGTGCAATCAAACTAGAACTCAGGATTCAGAAACTCACTCAAAACTGCTCAATTACATGGAAACTGAACAACCTACTCCTGAGTGACTACTGGGTATATAATGAAATGAAGGCAGAAATAAAGATGTTCTTTGAAACCAAAGAGAACAAAGACACAACATACCAGAATCTCTGGGACACATTGAAAGCAGTGTGTAGAGGGAAATTTATAGCCCTAAATGCCCAGAAGAGAAAGCAGGAAAGATCTAAAATTGACACCCTAACATCACAATTAAAAAAAACTAGGGCCGGGCGCGGTGGCTCACGCTTGTAATCCCAGCACTTTGGGAGGCCGAGGCGGGCGGATCACGAGGTCAGGAGATCCAGACCCCGGTGAAACCCCGTCTCTACTAAAAATACAAAAAATTAGCCGGGCGTGGTGGCGGGCGCCTGTAGTCCCAGCTACTCAGAGAGGCTGAGGCAGGAGAATGGCGTGAACCCGGGAGGCGGAGCTTGCAGTGAGCCGAGATTGCGCCACTGCACTCCAGCCTGGGTGGCAGAGCGAGACTCCGTCTCAAAAAAAAAAAAAAAAAAAAAAAACTAGAGAAGCAAGAGCAAACACATTCAAAGGCTAGCAGAAGGCAAGAAACAACTAAGATCAGAGCAGAACTGAAGGAAATAGAGACACAAAAAACCCTTCAAAAAATCAATGAATCCAGGAGCTGGTTTTTTGAAAAGACCAACAAAATTGATAGACTGCTAGCAAGACTAATAAAGAAGAAAAGAGAGAAGAATCAAATACATGCAATCAAAAATGATAAAGGGAATATCACCACCAATCCCACAAAAATACAATCTACCATCAGAGAATACTATAAACAGCTCTATGCAAATAAACCAGAAAATCTGGAAGAAATGGATAAATTCCTTGACACATACACTCTCCCAAGACTAAACAAGGAAGAAGTTGAATCTGTGAATAGACCAATAACAGGCTCTGAAATTGGGGCAATAATTAAGAGCTTACCCACCAAAAAAAGTCCAGGGCCAGATAGATTCACAGCCGCATTCTACCAGAGGTACAAGGAGGAACTGCTACCATTCCTTCTGAAACTCTTCCAATCAACAGAAAAAAAGGGAATCCTCCCTAACACATTTTATGAGGCCATCATAATCCTGATACCAAAGCTGGCAGAGACACAACAAAAAAAGATAATTTTAGACCAATATCCCTGATGAACATTGATGCAAAAATCCTCAATAAAATACTGGGAAACCACATCCAGCAGCACATCAGAAAGCTTATCCATCATGATCAAGTTGGCTTCATCCCTGGGATGCAAGGCTGGTTCAACATACACAAATCAATAAATGTAATCCAGCATATAAACAGAACCAATGACAAAAACCACATGATTATCTCAATAGATGCAGAAAAGGCCTTTGACAAAATTCAACAACGCTTCATGCTAAAAACTCTCAATAAATTAGGTATCGATGGGATGTATCTCAAAATAACAAGAGCTATCTATGACGAACCCACAGCCAATATCATACTGAATGGCCAAAACCTGGAAGCATTCCCTTTGAAAACTGGCACAAGACAGGGTTGCCCTCTCTCACCACTCCTATTCAACATAGTGTTGGAAGTTCTGGCCAGGGCAATAAGGCAGGAGAAAGAAATAAAGGGTATTCAATTAGGAAAAGAGGAAGTCAAATTGTCCCTGTTTGCAGATGACATGATTGTATATCTAGAAAACCCCATCATCTCAGCCCAAAATCTCCTTAAGCTGATAAGCAACTTCAGCAAAGTCTCAGGATACAAAATCAATGTGCAAAAATCACAAGAATTCTTATACACCAATACCAGACAAACAGAGAGCCAAATCATGAGTGAACTCCCATTCGCAATTGCTTCAAAGAGAATAAAATATCTAGGAATCCAACTTACAAGTGATGTAAAGGAGCTCTTCAAGGAGAACTACAAACCACTGCTCAATGAAATAAAAGAGGATACAAACAAATGGAAGAACATTCCATGCTCATGGGTAGGAAGAATCAATATGGTGAAAATGGCCATACTGCCAAAGGTAATTTATAGATTCAATGCCATCCCCATCAAGCTACCAATGACTTTCTTCACAGAATTGGAAAAAACTGCTTTAAAGTTAATATGGAACCAAAAAAGAGCGCGCATTGCCAAGTCAATCCTAAGCCAAAAGAACAAAGCTAGAGGCATCACACTACCTGAAACAAGCTATAATACAAGGCTACAGTAACCAAAAAGCATGGTACTGGTACCAGAACAGAGATATAGACCAATGGAAAAGAACAGTGCCCTCAGAAATAATACCACATATCTACAACTATCTGGTCTTTGACAAACCTGACAAAAGTAAGAAATGGGGAAAGAATTCCCCATTTAATAAATGCTGCTGGGAAAACTGGCTAGCCATATGTAGAAAGCTGAAACTGGATCCCTTCCTTATGCCTTACACAAAAATTAATTCAAGATGGATTAAGACTTAAATGTTAGATCTAAAACCAAAAAAACCCTAGAAGAAAACCTAGGTAATACCATTCAGGGCATAGGCATGGGCACTGATTGTGTTTTAAAACATGAGGATGTGAGATTTGGGAGGGGCCAGAGGCAAAATGATATGTTTTGGCTGTGTCCCCACCAAATCTCATCTTGAATTGTAGTTCCCATAATCTCCATGTTTCATGGGTGGTACCTCGTGGGAGATGATTAGATTAGGAGGGTGGTCCCTCCATGCTTTCTTCAATATAGTGAGTGAGTTCTCCCAAGATCTGATGGTTTTATAAAGGGCTTAACCCTTTGCTTGGCTCTCATTCTCTCTCCTGCCATGTTGTAAAGAGTTGCCATCCACCAAGATTGTAGTTGCCTGAGGCTTCCTCAGCCATGCTGAACTGTGAGTCAATGAAACCTCTTTCCTTTATAAATTACCCAGTCTCGGGTGTGTCTTTATTAGCAGCACGAGAACAGACTAACAAACCACCCCACTGCATCTTTGCTGATTTGGAGCGCTCAGCTGCAGAGCCTTGGAAGAAATTCGGAAGAACAGCCAGCTCTGCAGCTGGGGGGTGCTGGCCTTCTGCTCCGTCCCAGGTCTCAGAGGGCCCAGCTGAGCCCCAAGAAGCTTCAGCACCCAAAGTCTCTTGGTGGTGTGTCCATCCCTGCAGCCACCATCTGTCTTAGGCATGGCCACCAGCCCAGTTCCTTCCCCCACCTGCCTCTGGAGTCCTACAATCTCTGAGACTTGGGCCCTGGGTGCATGCCACCCAGCAGGGGTCCAGTCAAGGAGGATCTATTGAGCATCTAAAAATCCAGGGTACCCAGTTAAATTTGAATTCAGATGAACAAAGAATAATGTTTGGGTCTAAGTATGTCCCATGCAATATTTGGGACATATGCACCCTAACAATTTAATCACTGTTGGTGTGAAATTCAGAGATAAATGGGCATCCTGTATTTTATCTGGCAACCCTAGCAGACAATGTGTGTGGAAAAAAATAGAAGAAGGAACCTGGAAACCAGCACAGGAGACTGATGGGCAGGAGCTGAGGATGGATTCCACTCTGTGGGGCTGCAGCAGCCGGGAAGCCTGGGCTGCCCACAGAGTCTTCCCTCAGGGCTCAGCCTAAACACAATGGTGTAACCATTGTCATAAAGAAAAACAGTTTTAATGACCTACGATTCACATACCATACAGTTAACCCACTTGAAAGTTAAAATTCAATGTTGATTAGTAAATTCACAGATATGTGCGGCCATAACCACAATTTTAGAACATTTTCATCATCTCAAAAAATAAAACCCTATACCCTTTCATTATCACCCCCATCCCTCCCATCCATCAGCCCCCAGTCACCACTGAGGGTCCCATCCCTCAGCCCCTGGCTCCTCACTCTCTGTGGATCTATCTGTTCTGGACATTTGACATAAATTGAATCAGACTCTACATGGCCTTTTAGGCCTGGCTGTGTTCCCACCACATCATGTTTTCAAGGTCCAGCCCCATTGAAGTTGGTGTCACTGCTTCATTCTGTGAAAAGAAAAGAAATCTTGGGACACCAAAATCACATAGCCTGGGCAAAAGTCAAGCTGGGAACTATGTCAGGCTAACTGGCCTCCCATTTAATTCTTAAATAAGATAGATACAAAGATTTTTTAAAAGCTGCATACCTCATTTTAAAAAATCTTCTTAAAATAATTAAGGTTATTACATCCGTGTAACTTTCTATGTGTTCTTTTAAAGCCCTTGTGTCGTTAAGTTGCAGGGCTTTGACTCATGGGCCTAAAAAGAACTCAAGTTTCTGCTGAATATTAAATACTGACAGTGGTTAAATCCTCACCCTCAGACCCAGTAGAAGATGCCAAACAAAATAAAGTGCATTTTTGAGACACAGGGCCAGAAATTAAAACTATTCAACTCCTCAGTGCCCAGGCACTGTCACGGAAGAGTGGGCACATGAGAGTGTAAGGGCTGATTTTGAGAAATAAGTAAGTTTACTTTCTCTATAAATTAACCACTAATGTTGAAGGCACACTGACCAGCATATGAGCCCCAGGTCAAATTAACAAGCTTTTCTTGGGACATTAATCCATTTGCTTTGTTTTGTTTTGTTTAAACTTTTATTTTAAGTTCAGGGGTACATGTTCAGGTTTGTTACATTGGTAAACCTGTGTCATGGTGGTTTGTTGTACAGATTGTTTCATCACCCAGGAATTAAGCCTGGGATCCGTAAGTTATTTTTCCTGATTTTCTCCTTCCTCCCACCCTCCAACCCCTGATAGGCCCCAGTGTCTGACGTTCCCCTGTATGTGTCTTTTGATACATTATAATATTCTGTGAAAAGAGATGCTTATTGGCAGGGTGCAGCGACTCACACCTGTAATCCCAGCACTTTGGGAGGCCAAGGTGGGCAGATCACGAGGTCAGGAGATCCAGACCATCCTGGCTAACATGGTAAAACCCCATCTCTACTAAAAACACAAAAAGTTAGCCGGGCTTGGTGGCAAGCGCCTGCAGTCCCAGCTACTCAGGAGGCTGAGGCAGAAGAATAGCATGAACCCGGGAGGCAGAGATTGCAGTGGGCCAAGATCGTGCCACTGCACTCCAGCCTGGACAACAGAGCAAGACTCGGTATCAAAAAAAAAAAAAGAACAAAAAAAAGAAAAGAGGTGCTTATTTTATTTACTCTTCTGTCTTCTACAATATGTAACACAAGTTCTGCCTGCAATAAATGCTAAAATTATAAATAAAAATCTGACCTTGTGCCAAAAAATGTTATAAACTCAATATTTGTTTTCTCATATTATTGTACATCTTGCCTCTTTCAAGTATTCTGTATTTCATTTATTACACTTTTGCCATCATTTAAAACCATACGTATCTAATACAGAGAAGGACAATGGCACTACAAGTTACTTCAGAGTTCAAGCAACAATTCCCTTATCTTTATGTCAGTAAATATTATTAAGACTAATTTGAAAATAGAGTTAAATGTTATATCATCAATAATATGGTTTTTAATAGATCCACCCTGTAGCTTGTAGTGTAAAAAATAAGAATCTACATGTGATTTCCTTCTTAGAAAGATATGCAAGTAGACTCCTACAGGATTGTTTAACTGATGTTTTCAACAATCATTACATTAAATAATATTCTAAAATATAATAATCATCTAAGAAATGAATACATCTCAGTTAAAAGAAGACAAATGACCGGACAATAAGGGCGGGTCCATCAGCTGCTGATGGACAAACACATCGTGACATGCTTATATTATGGGGTATTTCTCAGCAATAACAAAGAAGCCGCCAGAAGTATGACTGAGCATATCTTGGGTGGCTGAAATCAGGGACTTCCCAGCATCCCAGATCTAGACCCAAAGTGGTTCTTTCATTGTGTGTTTATGAGATTTTTAAAATTTGAGTATTTCCGTATCTAAGAAACCAGAGACTCTACCTACATGATCTTCAGGTGATCCAGTGTGGTGTGTGAAGAAGCTGCCAATAGATTACTCATTGGTTCAGACATGGTTACTGGAAAAGTATGTAATAAATCCCATTCCTGAACTGTCATTATTATGCCTCCTAGAAAGACAGGGCAAGATCTGTCTTGGAGTGTGAGGAAGAGGGAAGTTTTTTCTAATTTCATTCTTGGGAAATATCACAGTAGGAAGAGTTGTGTACAAAGCTTTTCTACTGGTTATCCACATTTTCTTTGTCTACCTCAGGTTGAGGTACATAGTGTTCCACACATGATGAAGAAAAGAAAGCAAAGGCTCAACCACAAATTATAAGTGTAGATGAAACATCATTTCTGTTTGCCTAAATTGTCCCTCTTGTTCAAGATATCCTTGGTTGTCTTACATGAGTTCACATAAGGCTTCTTTCCCTTCTTCACAATTTTATGATGTTCTTGCTCCCTCTCTCCTTACTTGGGACATGTGGTTCTACCTTTCTAAAGTGGCATGGTCTTCTACTTTCAAGCTGCTGGTTTTCAGTGGAATGTCCAGAAACCCAGGGTTTCAGTTGACATGGGCATTTTTAGGACATCACCATCCTAAAAACTTGTTGCATGATCCTGGAGTGGATCAAAGGACAATCTGAAGGACACACACAGCAGTTTGGTTTGGATCATCCCTTTGTTCTTGATGGCATACAGGTGCTTTTTGAGAATTGATCTTTTGTAGGAGCCGTTTTTCTGAGGTAAGAGGTGACATGACTCCCAAACAATGAAGAGTTTTAGCTGATGTTGCCAGCTTATGCCTTGACTGTGTCCATTCATTGCAGCTGGAGAGACTGTTTAGCTTAGATCCCTTGGTTCATTCCATTGCCCTTGTGATCTGAGTCATGTTTGAGACACAGATGTGTCATGTTCTTTTCTTTCATTGGTTCATCCATTCAACAGATCTTTTCAGGTTGTATTATGTGTCAGGAGTTGTTCTAGTCTCCAGAGATAATAAATCTGTGGTATCATAGAAACCCTTCTGCACTCATGGATTCTATCTACATCCTTCATGGTGAATATGGTCCAGATACAAAGAAGAATGTATAACGCTTTCAATTTTTATAAATAGTAATGGGTAAAGTATATCAGTAGGCAGGGGTGGTTGTAGATAATGTGGACAGGCAACGCTCCACTGGAAGGGAAACATTTCAGTTAAAATATAAAAGATATACAGGAGCGAGTTGTGTGGCTATGTATACATAGACAAAAAATCTTCCTAACTATATTAGAATTTATTCATTCTACTGTTGACTAACATTTGGATACATTCCCCGTTTTAGCCATTATAAATAAAGCTGCCATGATTATAAGGATGCATTTCTATGGATATATATTTACAGGAACGTCGCTTAGTCACAAAGGAAACATCTGTTTGACTTAAATAAATACTTAAATAAAGTTTTTTCTAAGTGATTGCAGACATTCACTATGTTTTGAGCATTCTCCAATTGCCCTACACATTCTTCCATAGCATAATTTGAAATAATTTTATTGAGGTTCAATTTACATTCTTTAAAATTCATCAAGTATGAATGGTTTGTAAAATTTTACACATTATGATTTCAAAATATGTTACATGTGACTGTATAATCACTACCACAAAAATGACGTAGAACATTTCCATCAGCACGAAAAGTTCAATCTGGTCCTTTTCATTAAATTGTCTCCTTGTACATGATGCCTGTGACAAAATTATCATATTTCATTTACTATATTTGCCTTTTGAAAAATTTCAGATAATTGTGATATTAACATTTATGTAGTGTTTAGTGTCTTATTCTGTTAACTCATAGTAATTCCTTTGGAATCATGCAAGTTGTACATATCAGTAATTTCTTACTTGTTATTTGCTGAGAAATAGTCCATTGTATGGGCACACCATGTGTTTATCCATCAGCAGCTAATGGGCCTTGACCATTAATGTTTGTCAGGTCATTTGTCTTCTTTTAACTGAGTTATAGGAATTATGTACGTACAAATCTGAATACCAACATTTATTAAATATATGTATTTCAATATTTCTCTCAGGCTATGGCTGTCAATTTATTTGTTAACAGTGTCTTATGAAGAGTAGATTTATACATTTTATGTTTTCTGCATGTGTATCCTATCTAAGAAACCATTTCCTATCCCAGGGTCACAATACATTTCTCCTATGCTTTTCTCATACAAAATATATAATTTTGTCTATTCCACTTAGATCTCAAATTCATTTGAAGTTAATTTTTAGATGTACTTTGATGAATCAATATTCACATACTTACATATGGGAATTCAATTTCTCCAAGAATATTTATGTAAATATCTATTCTTCCCTTTGAATTGTCTTTATACAATCATTGATAAAAAATTATATGTGTATAAATACATACATCTACATACACACATATATATGTATGTGTTTATATATGTATGTGTGTGTATATATATATATGCCTGAGCTTCCTATATGATTATAATTATTTATAATTATTTCCTTAGGTAATAACACACTGTTGTAAATACTGTAGTTTGATAGTATTTATTTCAGTTAATATGTCTCTGAATGTGACGGTTTTTCATTACTGTTTTCACTAATTTAGATTCTTTGTATTTTCAATGTACTTTAAAAATTGGCTTATCAAGTTTTACAAAGCTCTTTGCTGAAATTTTACTGAATTACGTTGATGCTGTATATTAATTTAGGGAAAACTTACATATTAATTATATTGAATATTCTGACATGTGAACATGATAGCTCTATATTTGGGTATTCTTTAATTTTCCTCAGTACTTTCTTGAGGTTTTTCAGGGTAAGGTTCGATTTTCACTGACAGTCTATAAAAATACACATTGACTTTTCATGTATTTGGCTTATATGCTGTGGCTTCACTCAACTCATCTATTAGTTTTAGTAACGATTTCTAGACATGTTTGGATTTTCCTATTTTACAAATTATTGAGAGATTGACAGATGGAAGTGGTTGGGTGTAGAGGGAGTCTGGTAAGATGGTGGAATAGTAGGTTCCTAGCCCTGATTCCCTTGAAGAAACATCTAGTTGGCAACTACCTACAGGAAAGAATGCTTTTGTGAGAACTCCAAATACCAGTGTGAGATTGCAACACCCAAAAGAGCTCAAAAGCAAACACAGACTCATTAAAAAGGATAAGAGGAATGATTTTACTTTGTTTGCTTTACCACTTCCATATCCAGAACAATGCTGTGCTGAGAAGGATACCCTCAGCCCATTATTTTTCCACTGGGAGAAAAGTAGATCAAAGTGGATATTCAACATCTATTTGGGGAGTGCTGCCTGATGGGCACACTTCTGCTTTGCCTCAAAATGAACACTGGAAGATTTTTAATACTTAGACCACTTTAAGATAACTAGGACCAAAGAAAGGGGGTGAAACACTCAGTGACTGGTGCATACAAATCTCAGTGTGCTCCACAATGCTTCAAGTGGCCTCACCGAACAAAGCTATCAAATCGGGGGATTAAAACCAGCAGACATTTCTGACCATGAAGAACTGCCAGGTGGCCAAATCCATCAACAGGCTCAACCACCTGACCGAACAAGAACACCAGGCCACACTTAATGGTGAAGGACTTTTCCTGCTGAAGCCAACCTGTAAAGAATAGAGAAAGTGACCATCTTCTCAAACATAATTATACCAGCACAAGTCCACAAGAATCATGAAGAATCAGGAAAACATGACACAATTTAAATAAACCAATAAAGCTTCAATAATGGACCCTAAAGAAATAGAAATTGACAAAGTGCCTTTAAAAATTGGAAGTAATTATTATAGATCATAAGCTCAGCGAACTATATGAGAACACATATAGACAGCTAAACAAAATTAGGAAAGCAATACATAAATAAAATCAGAAGTTACACAAATAAATAGAAACCATAAAAATAAACACAAAAATGTTAATGGTGAAGAATATAATGACTAAACTGAAAAATTTAATAGAGTGTTTTAACAGCAGATTCAGTCATGAAGAGGAAATAGCAAAGTTGGAAACAGGTATCTTGAAATTATACTGTCAGAGGTACAAAAAACAAAAAAAAATAGCAAAAGATAAAGAGTAAAAAAAAGTCTATGAGACTTATAAAACATCATCAAATAAAGCAATATATGCATTATGTGGAAACAAGAAAATGAAATAGAGGCAGGAATAGAAACTTATTTTAAGAAATACTGACTGTGAATTTGCTGAATTTGAGGTGGGAAGTGGACATCCAGACTCATGAAGTTCAAGAGCCCTTAAGTAGGTTGAACATGAAGAACCTCACACCAAGACATATTCTAATAAAACTGTCAAAAGTCAAAGGCAAAAAGTGAATTTTAAAAGCAGCAAGAGAAAATCAACTCATCACATAACTATCAGCGCAATTCTCAGAAGAAACCTTTCAGGACAGGGCAGAGTGGGATAATATATTCAAAGTACTGAAAGAAAAGCTTCTATTTAAGAGCACTTATATTTGCTAAAACTCTCCTTCAAAATAAAGGAAAGACAAAAACTTTCCTTTATATTTCCTTTGACTCAATTTATACTACAAGGATACAGTAACCAAAACAGCATTTTGCTGGTATAAAAATAAACACATAGTCCAATGGTACAGAATGAAGAATCTAGAAATACAGCCAAATGATAACAACCTTTGACAAATCAGACAAAAACATGCACATACATAATAAATGGTTCAGGGAAAATTGGGTGGCCACATGTAGAGGAATGAAACTCACCATATCTAAAGATTAACTCCCGGTGGATTAGAGACTAAATCTAAGACCTGAAACCATAAAATTCTAGAAGAAAAACCTAGAAAAAAACTCACAATAAACCACAGAGGAAACAGACATTATATAGAATGGGAAAAAAATTCAAACTATATTTATGATTAAGCAGTAATATGCAGACTCTGCAGGGAACTAAAAAAATCAACAAGAAAAAAGAATCATTAAAAAATGGGGAAACTGCCCTTTAACTTTGGCTTTTATTAAGAGGAAGGACTGAAAAGACCTCATATTTTTATCAGCATTTAGATAAGGGAGAAATATAATTTTAATAAAAATAAATGAAAATAATATACTTGAAGAATGGTATTCTACATATGCTTGTATACATACATGTATGTACGTACATACGTACATAAACACATACAATGGAATGATATTTATTCATACAACAAAATAAAGTGCTGTCATTACTGTCAACATTGATGATCCTGGAGGATATTATATTAAGTGAAATAAGCCAGGTGCAGAAAGAAAAATACTGCATTATCTCATGCATATGAGGGATCTAAACAAGTTGGTCTCATAGAAGTAGAGAGTAGAATGGTGGTTACCAAAGGCTGGAGTGGTTAGAGAGGGGAACAGGATGGGGAGATGTTGGTCAGAAGACACATAGTTACAATTAGATAGATAAAATAAATTTCAAGAAATCTATTGTATAGCAAGGTGGCTGCAGTTACTGATGATATGTTGCATTCTAGAAAATTGCAACTAGAGTGGATAAGTGTTCTCACAACAAAAATGATAGCTATGTTAAATAATGCATTTGTTATTAGCTAGATTTAGATTTAACCATTCAACAATCTATATGTGGAATGTTCAAAACATCATGCTGTATGTAATAAAATCATCCAATGTCGTCTTAAATTTTAAAAAGTCAAAAAGCATGCTTAGAAAAATTATTATTCAAGCTAGCATTGAATATGTAGCTAAATATCTTTGGGGGTAAGGACAATTAAAATGATTTCAAAAGTAATAACACAGAGATTTCATTACCAACAGTAGCTACGTAAGAGTACACTTCAAGAATAAAAAGTATTTTCCTGTGTGAAAGTAAAATGAGAACAAAGGAGTGAGAGACATGCCTTGGGAATATCAAATCCTGGTGGACACTGCACTGAAGGAACCACATAGTTCTTGCACCAGCACAGAAGTGTGACATGATCTGACCTAGTATTGAGTTGCAATGAGACTTCAGGAGTCAAGGATGGAAGCAGAGACCAGGTTGGGGGAGAGAGAGGATGGGGACTCAGACCAGGTGATGAGCAGCCATGGAGCGTGAGAAGCAACTGAATTCTTGTTTCTCAAATGTGGGGCCCACGGGATGTGGGCGTGAAATGGTGAGTGTGGTGGCCTGGATAGCTAACTGAAAGGATGGAGGTGCTGTGGGGGAAGCAAGTCCAGGGAGAAGGATGCAGTGTGAACAGCCTGTGTGCAGCACTTAGAGCTTCCCCTCCAGCCGTGTGTCAGGGGGAGCTTGCCTCTATGCCTTTGCACATGCCAGCCTGGGTTCCCAGAAGGCTTCTCCTGCCCTGGCAGAAAAACTCCAACTGCCTTCTCAATGGTCCCAACGGTGACTCTGTCCTTGTACCTCCACTCCTATCTATCCCTCTTTGCTTCGTGCACATACTGGACCTCACACATGTTGCACAGTCTTTACCGTATTGTGTCCCAGAAGGCACCCCAGAAGTCAGGATGGAGTGCCGTGAGTTTCTCAACCCGGTGTTTATCAGAATGCCTGCACCTCAGTGATCCCCACATGGCAGGGGCTCACCCAGTGACTGGCTGGGGACCTGCTGGAATCCTAGCTCTGCTATTCACAGGTCTGGCCGCCCTGGACCGCTTACCCCGCCCCCACGGACCTCAGTCTCTGCACCTGTCAAATGGGTGTGCTCTTTCTCCACCCCAACTCTGAGGGTCTTATGGGGACGGCACCACACCCAGGATCCCGAAAACCGCGGGCAGCGCACCCTCTGCTGGGAGGTGATGGGGTCTTCGCCCACACCCTTTCCGTGCCCCAGTTGGCGCCGGGGGAAGGCAAAGCCAAAGGGAGGCGGAGGGACTGCTGGCGACTGTCCACTTCCTGGGAAGTGGATTCATTTTGCCGTTAATGCTCACCTTGACTGTGGAAGGGGCCGGCGTAGACCATTTTACTGAGCACCTGCTAGTTTCTTGTTACGGTTACGTTACCCGCTATCACCCCTATTTGTTTAAGAGAAATAAGCGACTCATTGAAAGGGGTGTGGGTCCTGGAGAGGAAGGGAAAGGTGGGCCGGGCATGTACCGGTGAAGCAAGGGGGGTGTGTCTCAGGAATGGCTGAAGTCCTGATCTGCCTACACTGTATACACTGCGGCTGGGGTTGAGTTGGTCTCCGTCCTCGCTCAGTTTGGGAGGATCTTGACCAGACCCTGCCACCCAAGGGCTTTGATTCCTGGTCTATGAATGGGGGTGGCACTCCCAGCCCTCCGCTTGTTGGGCTGAAGCGCCCCCGCCCATGGGGTGTGACAACTTCTGGCCACGGCCACGAGGGGGCGCGCGAGGCTGCCGCTGGCCGCAACAGGGAGCTGCATTCTGGCAGCCCAGGCTCCAGCACCAGAGAGGCTGAGGTTTCCGTGGGTCTCCGTCTCCTTTTCGGGGGGCGGGATGAGCGGAACCTTGCACGTCAGGCTCAGAAGCCCCAGGAGCTGGAGCCTGAGGAGCTTCTGGGGCCCTGCCCAGCGCTGACCGGCCTGGCAGCGGGTCCCAGTGCGACCCGTGAGGGGAGGGTGCTTGGGCTCCTGGTGGCCAGCGGCACCTGCTTCCTGGGCCACTGGTTCTGGCGAATGCTGGGGGCGCCGCGGGGAGGCGTCGCGGGACTGTGGGGTCCCGGGGCGGGGAGGGCCCTGCTGGTCGCTGAGGGATCCCGGGCGCCCCAGTGGACCTCCTGCAAGCTTCGGCTCTGCCACCCGCCACTTGCACCCCTGGTTTTCCTTTCCAGAGCTAGAGGGATTGATCCCAGCTCTGTTAAATTTCGGGACGGTTCTTCTTGATACAGAAAAATCAGGAAAAGGGGAATTGGATGTGCAACAGACTCCAAGTCAATTCGGATCCTTTCACTCCGGATTCTGTTGGGGTCATGGGGATGATTCTTGTGGTGAAGACATGGAAGCCAGTGCTCAGGAGCTGGGAGATGAAACGTGGCCTGCTGAGAGAACTGCAGTGACGGAGAGCGACGTGAGGTTACGGCGCGCAGCAGTTTCATGAGCTGCAGACAGTTGCTCTGGAGGCTTTGGTTCTGTGTTTACTGTGTGAAGAGGGAGGATGGATGCATGCATCGCATTAGGTGATCAGAAAAGCCTTAGGCCGATTCTGCGTGAGCAAAGCGCTCTGAGAGGAACACAGGCTCTACTGCAGTGCCTGGATGGCTTCCTCATGCAGTTCCGTATTTCTCTGCCTGGGCAGAAGATGGTGCTGTGCTTACACAGGATGAATATTGTCATAGTGGAAGTTTAGCTGATGCTGAAGTGAAAACTGCGGAGTCATGAGTTACTTCAAAGAAGCAGAGTTGAAGGGTCTCCTTTTGCAAGGTAGCCGGGGCTTGACCTATATTCATTTAATGTCTTTGGTTCACAGGGATACAAAATCTAGTAGTATTTTTACATCTCGAGTCTCAATCCCAGATGCTGCCTCTGAAGAATACGAAGATGACTGGGGATCCAACAAAACTATGTTAAACACAGGTGATCTTGGACGTGTAACAAGGATGTCTAGTCCACAGTTTGAAGAGGGTGATAGTCGTTTTCCTGCAAATGAAGGTTTGCAGGAGAATTATACCCATCTACCCAAGGAGATGTGCTGCTGATGCTGAACCTCTTTCCAGAAATAGGGACCAGTGCATGAATTCACACAGGCCAGGTTACCTTGATACCACAAGTGCTTTCCCGTGAGTTTACAGAGTTGATAAAAGTTATGATTCCTCCAGATCCAGAGAGAAGACCTTCAGCAATGGCTCTGGTAAGCATTCGGTACTGCTGTCTGCTTCTAGAAAGAGGGCAGAACGGTAACAAATAGAATTGAAGCCTGGAAAGTTCAAAAATTTACTTTTAGAAGAATAACTCAAGGAAGCACAGATGGCAGAGGCTACAGCTGAAGCAGAGCTCTGTGCTGCCGTGACAGCCACCGTGTCCAGCACCCAGAGTAATGGGCCATTCAGCCTAGTGGAAGGCACATGAGCCGCTCCATCAACCTTCCTGCATAGTGACCTACTCATGTCCCACCTCCTCCAGAAACTGTGACAAGAGGAAGCTAGGTTGAAATCACTGCTGGAATCTCGTTTGTAATTACTTTCACTATTGGTGTCAGTAGTTTTACTGCTTGGGAATTTTACTTGTGAATTACAGTTGAAAGCTGCATTGTTACCCATGTCAGACTTTTGTCTGATCTTACCAGTCTTTCCTCTGCAGGATGGCAGTCACTGTTGGGTATTACACCATCCTGTCCAGGGTTAGCCACTGTGGGGGTGTGCTGCTTATAGCTTGCTGTTGCATTGTAATAAAAGATATCTTTCCCTGTAGTGACTTGTAAGAAGAACTCAAGGGCGTTGTTACAAAAATATTCTCCCTTCAAAAAGAGAAAAGCTAAAAGACTCATTATTACTCAGCCTTCAATACACCTGTGTGTCAACCTTATATTTCTTTTTTTATACAAAACTGTAAAATATACTTTTAGGTCCAACTCTTAGTGATTTGTAAGCATTGCATGAAGCCTGAGATGATAATTCTGTGGAAGCATTGCTTTGGGAATTTGCTGTCTTTGCTGTAAGCTTGTAGCATTAAACAAACATTGTAGTTAACAGGCTTTCTCTTTGAAACAATTATGTAAATGTACAGCTGTTCTTGAGGAACTTTGAAGTTAGTGCATTAAAAAATGTTCCTTTCCCTTCCCTTGTAATGCTATATTAATGAAGTATAATAATTACTGGTTTTGTAATTTTTTTTCTGGTAATGTTCTTCTCTGACTTTTTAAAAATGTCCCCTTCCTCCTCCCAGGTTTTATACTAGACTGTGCGATTAGTCTGATTCTAAATGTTTTGCCTGTTTTCTCTTCAATATTCGTGTATATAAATTGATCCTGGTGATCCTGTACATGACTGCTTGAAATGCCAGAATGATTTCTGACATTCCAGGTTTTTCACAAAATATATTTTATTTGTGATTAGTCATTTGGCTAATAATACCAGCTAAAAGATGTTGCAAAAAATAAAATTTAAAAAATGGCTGAGCGTGGTGGTTCACACCTGTAATCGTAGCATTTTGGGAGGCTGAGGTGGGCAGATCACGAGGTCAGGAGATCGAGACCATCCTGGCTAACACGGTGAAACCCCGTCTCTACTATAATACAAAAAATTAGCCGGATGTGGTTGAAGGAGCCTATAGTCCCAGCTATTCGTGAGGCTGAGGCAGGAGAATGGCGTGAACCCAGGAGGCGGAGCTTGTAGTGAGCGGAGATCACGCCACTACACTCCAGCCTGAGTGGCAGAGCGAGACTCCATCTCAAAAATAAAATAAAATAAAATAATAAAATAAAGTGAAATGAAATAAAATAAAATAAAATAATAACAATAAAAAGAATTTGTGTCTTGTTTGTTTCCTCATTAATGTTGGTTGAAAGCACTTGTCTTTGACTTGTATTTTATTAACATTTTGATTGGCATATTAAAAGTCCCTCTGAGCTTACCTTAATTGTCTAAAAAAATGTAAGAAAAAGGGCCTGTGGGAAGTACTACCAGGCAGAGGGGCTGGTGTGAGCACATGCTGGGCAGGAGGGAAGAGGTAATGACCAGGAACAGGAAAATCCCCAAACCCAGAAAGTCAGGGAGCCAAATGAAAGCCTTTCGCCCTGTATCAGCCACCTAACCCCATCGACACTCCAAGCAAACATTCTCTTTTAGAGATACTAATTGTCCTGTTTTTTTCTGTAATCCTGTAAAGGAATCTGATTTCTCCCATTAGCCTTTCACAGGACTAAAATTTCACATTAGAATGCTATTCTTTAGAAGGCACCTTCCCAGATTAGGCTGCAAGGAGATTGAGAAAGTTACTGTCAGTCACTTATACCCCACAGGGACATTAATTCACCAGAGCTTTGGTGGGGGAGTAGAGGAGCTCATTACAAGCAGGTCTGGTTGCTGCACAGAGTGTGAAGAGGGCAGAAGGCCTCTTTACACCTCGGCCTGGAGATAGCTCCAATCCTGGGAGGTACTGTTATTATCCCCATTTTACAGAGGAGGAAACTGAGACACAGGCAGGTAATGTGATCAAGATCACGTTGCCCCACAGTACAGGAGCTAGGACCTAAACCCAGGCAGCCTGCCTTGCCATCAGAGCTCTCCCCCATAACCTCATGCTGCCGTTAAGCAGGATTGCCCTATGGCCAGGGGCACAGCCTCTGGGTTCACATTCCAGCTGCTCTACCATTTCCAGCTGTGTGACTTTGGGCAAGTTACTTGTCTGTGCTCAGTGTCCTCTGCAAAGTGGGTATAGCAATCCCTGCCTCATGGAATCCCTTAAGTGAGTTAATAGCTGTAACATGCTTAGAATGGTGCTGTGCACATCATCACCATCCAGTACATATGGACTATCATGCCTGAATCCCAGATGCACACATATCCTTGAAGGGTCTAAAATCCAGGATCCTGAAATGCCTGGCAGTGGGATCCTGAAATCCTCTGGTAGCATTCTAACATCTTTTGGCTGCAAAATTGTACCCTGCTTCCCAGGGCTAGAAGGTGTGGGATCACCTGCTCACCCAGTTGAGCCCCAAAGTAGACAAAGAAGGTTTTGTCACAGGCTTGCCTGAGGCCCAGCCCCTCTAACGTCCCCCTGTCCTTCCCTTGCATGCTCCCTCACCCAGATTTACACATGCACTCCAGGCCTTCTGGGCCCAAAGGGAAGGAGAGAGGGTGGGGAGTGGGTGCACAGGTCCACTGAAGCATGCTGCCTCCAGCCCTGCTGAACTGGTGGGTCCAGGGAATGGGTCTGGAGCTGAAGGGGTCTTGCTCTCCCTTTAACTTTAAGCCTTGATTTGCAGTGATCCAAGAGCTTCATCTCTTCCTGTGAGCCTGTCTGGATGTTTACGCTGGATGGCACGGGCCCCTTCTAGCAGGGGTGCACAGGCCAGGGCCTGGCTGGCAGCCATGGCAGGTGAGGAGAGCTTGGCAGACAAGCAGATCTTCTGCTTCAGCTTCAATGTATGGGCCTTCTCCTGGCTCTCAGTACATTCCTCCCGAGCCAAACCTGGCCCCAGTTCAATGACACCTTCTGCAGCAGCATCATGGTGTCCAAGGGTATAATCTGGAGCATGTATCAGTCCTACCCCAAGGTATATGGGTGTGGGGCTGAGTGGAGCCAGAAGGGCTGGATCTTGTATGTCTCTTCCATGTATCAGCCCCATCCTTCAATCATCTACTTGTTCTTTTCATTTTGACTCCCGGTTTTATTCTGTCTTCTCTTCTGAGCATCCTTCCATTCACTTATCCATTCATCCATCTGTTCATCCATCCATTCATCCCAGCATCAATCAATCCATGCATCCATCCATTTATTTTTCCAACTGCCCATCCATCTATCTGTCCATCATTTAGCATAAGGATTGATCAGAAGCTTCCTGGTTCTGGAGCCATGGACCAGACACCATGGGGAGACCTGATGAAAAACCACATATGATTTGTGTGCTTGAAACAAAAGTTAATGAGTGCTTACCACCTGCCTGGAAGTCTTGCATTCAGGATGCATTTCTCCCCTCATCCTGAGCCTTTTGGTACCTTCCGTAGTTTCATTTTATAGTAGAGAAGGCTGAGCTTCATAAAGTGTGGTCACTCAGCTGCATAGAGGAGTTTGGATTGGAGCTCAGATGTGTGTGACTTAGGCATCACCCTCTGCCTTGAGTCCTCCACTCCAGGGTCCCAGAGCTGCTGAGCATTCTGGGGTTGGTCAGCTCTAACCTTGATGGCATGCATTGAGCAACTCTCTATATTTTGGAGTCTTAATGTATTCCAAGCCTTAGTGATGGCAAGAACACTGCTTTGGGAGACCTGGGTGCTAGTTCCAGTTCTATCCCAAACTTTCTGTGTGATCTTTGTCTTTCTGAGCCAGTATTTGCATTTGCATAATAGGACACAAGCACCAATTTTCACAGCCTCATAGGGGTATTACAGAGGTCAGAGAAGAGAAGAGATATATGAATATTGGTAGACTGTAGAGTGTTTTGTTTAGGTGAAGGGCTGTCAGGTCCTGACAACTCTCTGGAATGAACATGTCAGAAGTTGTAAACCTTCAATGCCCAGAGAGGTGGAGTGACTCTTTCAAGGTCACATAGCTGGTCAGAGACACACCTAGGGGGAAAAACGGAGAGAAACATGTATTCTAAGTTGGGCTCTATCTCTAACTGCCTGGGAGACTGCTCAAGCCCCTTCCCTCTCTGGGCCTCAGTTTCCTTGTTTGTACAATATGTGAGACAGGATGAGGGGATGGAGGGGGAGGATATCTGGGGGACCTGCTAGACCTCACCTCTAGGACCCAGGCTTGGGAATCCCCAGAACCCCCATATTGTCCTTTACACCTGGGTGGCTGTGCTCAAAGGTTCAGGGAGGGGGGACTCCTGTGGCCCTGGACTCCCTAGCCCTTCCCCTTCTGTGGGCCCACCCTGGGCTGTTAGCGTGTTTGGTGCTGGTTTGTAGTCATTTCTGAGGCAGTTTATGGTCGCCTCACCTCTGTCCGTGCCATGTCCTGGGCAGAGGTCCTGGGGAGAAGAAGTCCTGGGGGCCAGAGCCACACATGTTACCACTAGCCATGGTAATCCTCTTCCCCACGAGGAGGCTGCACCCTGGAAGATGGCAGTGGTGGAACAGAGCATCTGTCCTGACCCCCCCCCCCCCTTAACCAGAGGTGGCTCTGGGGCTGTGGGCAGTGTTACTGGAGTGGCAGTGGGAAGCGAAGTGGAGGAGGAAATATTGCTGGGTACTAATGAGTCATAGTTGATAGACTCATGTCTTCATGTGCTGTGGAGGAGGCAGTGTGGTGGGGTGCAGATGGCATATGTTTTGGTGACCTACAGGCCTACATTCAAATAGCTGTTACCTCATGTTCCACATCTGTGACCTTGGCAGGCGGAGCTCCTCAACCCCGAACCTTGCACAGCTGAGTGGGAGAAACCAGAGGGGTTTTGTGTTTTCAGGGACTTGGCATCATGCCTGGCACACAGCACTTGCAAAATCTTCATTCTCAAGATTGGCATTTGTAGCTCTGGGGGCTACACACAGAGGTCTCTGTATGTATGGGCAGGTACATATGGATAGGTGTGGGTCTGTTTGTGTGTGTGGGAGTGCATGTTTCAGGGACACAGGCTATTAAAACCAGCACAAGGTGACTCTAATAAGGGAAAGGAGGAAAGCGCATGGTAAACCAGGAAGACACTCTAGAGATGAGGCTTCCTGCACCCCACGTGGTCTCTTGGTTCCTGTGCCATTGTAACCTTCAGTGTTCATGTTTGTCCTACCCTCAGGGTCCTCCCCTGGATCTCAGTGCCTGGCCTGTGGAAAGCTTCAGTAAATGGGGAAACATAAATATAAGGGAATATAACTAGCTAATTAGGGTAATTAAGTGAGGAGTAGCCATTTCCAACATGCATTAAGCTGCCCCTGATTTTTAGGGGCTGGAGGTCTAGTGAGTGAGACAATTTGCTGCATGATGGGGAGGAAGTAGGATTCACAGACAAGGTGAGCTGGGCTTTGTAGGTTAAGTAGAAATTCACCAGGCAGAGAAGATGTGGGAAGACGCTCCAGGCAGAAAAGCAATATCATCAAAGCCATGTGGTGAAAGAACAAGGCAAGTGGGTCAGTAATGCTACTAGAGGGGGAGGGGAAAAACTCAAGGTGGAAATGGAGGGGACTCAGCTCCTCAGTGCCTGGGGTGTCTTGCTAAGGAATTTGGATCTTACCCTTTAGTCGATGGGACAAGGGAGGGACATGATCAGGTTTGCAGTTTGAGAAAATTGTCAGGCTGTTATCTGGAAAGAGGAAGGTCTGGGGCAGAGAGACCAATGGGAGGCTTCTCTGCTCAGGTGAGAGATGGTGGTCATCTGGATTAGGGAGAATTTGAATCCAAGGCTGTAGGAACTGAGAAGACAGTTCCAGTTTACCACATGTGGAGTACCAGCTGTGGCTGGCAGGGCACAAGCACTTCTACCCAGGTTATTTCATTAAAATTCTAAAGTAGACCTGGTCAGCTCTGGAAGCCACCTGGGCCTCAGGCATGAGAGAGGAGGAGGAATTGGGGCAAATCTAGTGGGTGGGTGCAGTTGGAGATGATGAGCCTATTAGCAAAGATGGGACAGGAAAGTGGGGAGCAGGGAAAGGAGTGGCAGGGAGAGTGAGGCCTTTCCCTGCATGGCTGCAGCCCTTACCCATGAGCCTCCCCTTCCTCATTCCTGCCAGATCTGCTGGACCCAGGACCAGGACCCTGATTGGTGTTGAAGGCTCTGTCTCCTCTGTGGGCCTCCCTCCCTCTGCTTCTTCCTTCTGAGGACTGCTCAATGTTCTTCCTAAACACAAATCTGACTGCATACTCTCCTGCTGATAAATTTTCAAGGATGCCTCTGATTCTGGACAAAGGTCGAGCTTCTTAGTTTTATGTTCTGGGGGTCTCCATTGTTTGATATCCCCTCCCCAGCTTCAACTCTGCCTGTTCCTCCTCATCAAAGTACCTGTATTTTAATATGCTACCTCCTCTCCTTTTCCTCCAAGATTTTCATAATTGTGGTTGTGATGATGATGATGATGATGGTGAGGATGGTGATGGTGAAGGTGGTGATAATGATAGTGATAGTTATGTTGAGGATGATGGTGAGGATAGTGATGGTGATAATGTTGGTGATGGTGAGGAAGGTGACGGTGAAGGTGGTGATAATGATAGTGATAGTTATGCTGAGGATGATGGTGATGATGATGATGATGATGGTAAGAATGGTGAAGGTGAGTATGGTGATGATGATGGTAAGGATGGTGATGATGAGGTGATAATGATGGTGATGGTCAAGATGGTGATGGTGAAAATGGTGATGGTGATAATGATGATGATAGTGATGGTGAGGATGGTGATGGAGAAAGTGGTGATGATAGTGATACTTATGCTGAGGATGCTGCTGCTGATGCTGGTGAGAATGGTGAGGGTGAGACTGATGATGACAATGAGGATGCTGATGATGAGTATGGGGATGGTGATGGTACACCCCTTGATTAGGCAATTCGATGTCCAAGAATTGTTCATTTCTTCTAGGATTTTTTTTTTGAGTCAAGATTTCCCTATGTTGCCCAGGCTGGCCACGAACTACTGGCCACAAGTGATCCTTTGACTTTGGTCTCCTGAGTAGCTGTGATTATAGGCATGAACCATGGTGCCTGGCTTTACCCTAGGAATTTATCCTGAGGAAATAATCAGACAAGTGTGCCAAGTGGTACTTAGAGAAGGGTATTTATTGTTGCATTGATGATAGTAGCTAAGATGTGGGAAGAATGTAAATGTCCAGCAATAAGAGATTGGCTAAATAATTGTGCTACAGCTAGGCAAGGGGCTAGCTTATGGCCATTCAGAACACAGACCCTCCTGATTCAGTCAAATCTCCTGTCACTGCTCTCACACAGCACACACCTCTGTCCTTTTCAGCACAAATTACCATCATAATTTTACATTTCTTTGTGAACCTCTTTGATGAATTTCTGTATCCCTCATTAGATGCTAAGCTCCATGGAGGCAAGGAGTATACTATATTCATTATTGTGTCCTCCGTGCCAAGTTGAGTTCCTGGAACACAGTACACTCTCAATAATTTGTTGTTAAATGAATGACTGAGTCTGTATTTCTTAGTATGGAAAGATGTTTGAAATATGCAATTAAGAGAAAGAGCAGATTATAAAACAGCATGCCTGCTGTAGTACACACTGCTAATTCTCTCCTTTCTTGATCTCGTTTGGGGGACCACATGCACACTCTCAGTCAATAAATTATGATTGATCCAAAGTCAATCATGACAATGCTATTGTCTGATGCTAGGGATGGTGATGAGATCAGGTTCTGGCCAATCTAAACACAGATTTCCAGACCTAAAGAGAAATTCTCTGGGGGTCACCTCTAAAGTTCTTGCTTTTCTAATAAAAATGTAGAAGTGATTGCTTTTTGCTGGCCTCGGAAACACATGTAGTGGTTGGAGCTGCAGTAGCTGTCTTACACTCATGAGCTAAATTCCAATAGACTCACAAAGATGCTGGGCCTAACATTGTTGAACCAGTGAACCATAGCCAGGAACCATAGATACTCTAACTATGTAAGAAAAATGAACCTGTATTTGTTTAGGTGACTGAACTTTCAGATTAATGCGCTCCCAACAGATACAGAGCATGATCCCATATATACCTGTATGTGCAAATATAAATAGAAAAATAATTAAAGTGATTATCTCTGGGTGATAGGATTCTCCTTCATATTTTTTTATTTTATAAAGTTTTCCCAAAGGGCATGTAAATAATAATCAGATGAATATTTCTGTACATTCAGAAAATAAACAATGGTGCTAATTTTGCTTTTAAAAAATAAACAAAATATTGGGGCCCCAGAAGGTAGTTTACTACCCTATGGTAAGTTAATTAGCCACAACCGAGATGAACACTTGTGGGTATCCTGGAGGACAGGCTTGGCAGCAGTGAGAGGTCCCCTCCAGAATAGTATGTGGTTCCAAACTCTTGAGGGAGGTGAGGGAGACCCCAGGGAAGTAGATGAGAACCTGAATGAGGCTCTGTGGGGAGACAGGATGTTCCTCAGCCCTCACAAGGACGTGTCAGTTTCACCTGAGATTAGGCCCCGGCCTTGGCTGGGCAGCCTGCCAGGCAGGTTCTCAGCAGCATGGGGTGATAACAGGAGGAGGGGAAACCTGGCAAGCTGGGGAATCTCTAGGGTCTTCAGGTGGGTCTGTCTTGGGCAGCACCTGTGTTGGCTGTAAACACAGATTTCCAGGAAGCAGAGCGTTGCAATCTCTCCCACCACAAACCTGGACCATCAGGGATGTTTCCATAGCAGCCTCTACGCCAGTGAGGAATGTGGACATGATCTGTGATGCCCTCTCCCCCTTTTCCCTTTCTCTTAGAATAGGACAGACCAGTCTGGAGCAGCTAGTGTCCTGTAGTGACTCCAGTTTGCTGCTCTCTTCCTTTCTTTCTTCCTCCTGTCCTCTGCCTCCCTGCCTCCTTCACCTTCTACATCAGGAAGCTCAAGTCACCTGCCTGAGCCTGAGATTCTCATCTAAATCACAGAGTGCCAGTCAGTGCCTCCCTTCCTCTTCCCAGGGAGCAACTTCAATCTTCCCCGCCTGCTGTGGGGAGCTAGACCCTGCCCCTTATTCCCTGTGGAACAATCCACAGCCTAAGTTTCCTCACCCCTGTAATGAGACAGCAGTCCTGCCTGCCCACCTGGCAGTGCTGATTCCAGGCCTGAGGCCCTCCTGGGCAAATTGCCAGTGTGGGGGTCATGGTGGGTGTTTGTGTGTGTGGAGTGGTGGGGCTGCCATCTGGCCATTTACAGACCCCATCCTTCCTCCCTTCCTATGCTTGTCACGTCAGGAATCCCTCTCCTTTGTGCCATAAGGCATTTTCTGATCCATCATCTTATTGAGCCTCACATCTCCTTGGTGAAGTTGGAGTTATTGTCACTATTTTACTGATGAGTAAACTGAGGCTCAGAAAGGGGAAAGTCATTGCCCAGGGTTCCAGTGTGGATTTATAGCAGAGCTGGGATTAGGATGTGTGTTCTATATACCCACTGGGGTGCTGGCCCATCTGCCGCCAAGGCCTGTCTTCCTGATTCCACGAGGACCCCTTCCCATTCCTTTACTTCGCATGACAGCCACTGTCACCACCACCCAGGGTCTGTGCTCACTGTCACACCACCCCTCGCTGACCCTTGCAGCTGGGCTGTAACCCACAATGTCCTCAGATTGATTTACATAAATGGTGGTTAGGCTCCAAATCCACTCTCCCCAGACTGACACAAATTGCACTACAGGGGGCCTCAACTGTAGACCTTTCTGGTCTAGAGAGAGAGAGATGGTCCTGTAGAAATGTCAACATCACTTGGCCAAGAGGAGAGTGGAAGCACAGGAGAAATTTCAGGGAATGAGTTCAGGAGGCGGTGGCCCTTGAGTTGGGTCTTGAGGGATGTGTAAAAGTTATGAGGCAAGGAACTCTGGGACAGGCATCCTAGGAGGAAACAGCAGCATTCTCCAAGGCTCAGACTGGCCTGGTGGCTGCAAGGTAGAACTGGGTGACCTGGACCCCATGAGGCAGTGCTCCCTTTTCAGGAGGAAATCTGCATTTCCCATACTTTGGGCTGTCTCAGAATGCCCCAGAGATCTTGTGAAATTCCTGGGTCCAGTTCCCAGGGATTCTGGTCCAGGCAGAGGAATCTGCACTTCTCACAGGCAGGGGCTGTGACCTCGCCCCACAGTTCTCATGCAGGTGGTCCCTGGACCACTCTTGGAGAAATACAAGCAGGACTGAGGAGGCTTTGACCCAAGCACGGTGCAGTGTTGGGATGGGGAAAGATGTGGAATGGGCCAGAGGAATAGTGGTCAGAGCTGTACCCTCCTGGACCACCCTGTCTAAAATGTGGCTCTCGGCCGGGCGCGGTGACTCACGCTTGTAATCCCAGCACTTTGGGAGGCCGAGGTGGGCGGATCACGAGGTCAGGAGATCGAGACCACGGTGAAACCCCGTCTCTACTAAAAAATACAAAAAATTAGCCAGACGTGGTGGCGGGCGCCTGTAGTCCCAGCTACTCGGAGAGGCTGAGGCAGGAGAATGGCGTGAACCCGGGAGGCAGAGCTTGCAGTGAGCAGAGATTGCGCCACTGCACTCCAGCCTGGGCGACAGAGCAAGACTCCATCTCAAAAAAAAAAAAATAAAAATAAAAAATAAAAAATAAAATGTGGCTCTCCCATTCCCCTTCCCCACTGATACGTTCTATCCTCCTTCCATTTTCCTTTTTCCCTGGTGCTCTTTTTTATTTTATTTTATTTGTTGTAGAGACAAGGTCTCACTATGTTGCCCAGCCTGGGACGGCGTTTTTTTTGTTTGTTTTGTTTTGTTTTGTTTTGCTTTTCCCCAGGTGCCTCACCTTCCCCTCATGAGCTTTCTGCCCGCCTTGAGGTACTCCTAGAGGGCTCAAGGTGCACCCTGGTTTCTAGCCAGGGACGCTAGGGTCTCCTGGGCCCAGTGCAGGGCTGATGGGTAGGGACGTTCATCCATGAGGGACCCAGGCCCCACTTTTGGGCGACACAGTTTTTAATGTTTTTCTCTGCCCCAGGTGTCTCACCTTTCCCTCATGGACCTTCTCTCTGCCTTCAGGTACCCCTAGCAGGCCGAGGCGCACCCTGGGCTCGAGCCAGGGATACCAGGGTCCCCAGGGTGCAGCGCAAGCGCTGATGGGAAGACAGTTTCCTCTGTGGGAGACCCAGGCCCCGCTTCTCCGCGGCGCGGTTGTTTTTTTTTCTCTGCCCCGGGTGCGTCACCTTCCCCTCATGGGCCTTCTGCCCGCTTTTGAGTACCCCTAGCGGCCTGAAGCGCACCCTGGTCTCGAACCAGGAACGCTAGGGTCCCCTAGGCCCAGCGCAGTGGCTGATGGGAAGACACTTTCGTCCGCGGGGGACCCAGGTCCCGCTTCTCAGTGGCGCAGTTTTTTTTTTTTCTCTGCCCTAGGTGCCTCACCTTCCCCTCAGGGGCCTTCTGCCTGCGTTGGGGTACCCTAGCAGTCCGGAGGCGCACCCTGGGCTCAAACCAGGGACGCCAGTGTCCCCAGGCCCCAGCGCAGGGGCTCATCGGAAGGCACTTTCGTCAGTGGGGGACCCAGGCCCCACTTCTGGGCGGCACGGTTTTTTATTTTTTTCTCTGTCCCAGATGTCTGACCTTCCCCTCATGGGCCTTCTGTCTGTCTTGGGGTACCCCTAGCAAGCCGAAGCGCACCCTGGGCTCTAAGCAGGGACAACAGGGTCCACGAGGCCCAGCTCAGGGGCTGATGGGAAGACACTTTCGTCTGTGGGGAACCCAGGCTCCGCTTCTCCGCAGGGTTTTTTTTTTTTTTTTCTCTTCCCCAGATGCCTCACCTTCCCCTCATAGGCTTTCTGCCCGCCTTTCGGTACCCCTAGAGGGCCGGAGGCTCACCCTGGTTTGGAGCCAGGGATGCTAGGGTCCCCGGGGCCCAGCGCAGCGCTGATGGGAAGGGACTTTTGTCCGTGGGGGACCCAGGGCCCGCTTTTCAGAGGTGAGCTTTTTTTTTTTTTTTCTGCCGCAGGTGCCTCACCTCTCCTCCCTCGAACCTCACCTTCGTCTCATGGGCCATCTGCCCGCTTTGGGGTACCCCTAGTGGACCGGGGCGCACGCTGGGCTCCAACCAGGGACCCTAGAGTCCCCGGGACCCAGCGCAAGGGCTGATGGGAAGACACTTTGGTGCGTTGCTGACCCAGGCACAGCTTCTCTGAGGCGCGATTTTTTTTTTTTTTCTGCCACAGGTGCCTCACCTCTCCTCCCTCATACCTCAACTTCCCCTCATGGGCTTTCTGCCCGCCTTGGGGTACCCCTAGCTGCCCGAGGCGTACCCTGGGTTTGAGCCAAGGTCGCCAGGGTCCACGGGGCTCAGCGCATGGCCTGATGCGAAGGCACTTTCGTCCATGGGGGATCCATGCCCTGCTTCTCCGTCGCGCGTTTTTTTTCTTTTTTTTTCTGCCACAGGTGCCTCACCTCTCCTCCCTCAGACCTCACCTTCCCCTCATGGGCCTTCTGTCTGCCTTGGGGTACACCTAGCAGCTCGAGGTGCACTGTGGGCTCGAACCAGGGACGCCAGGGTCCCTGGCGCAAGGGTTTAGGGACCCTTGCCCAGCGCAAGGGTTTAGGGACACTTCCGTCAATGAGGGACCCAGGCCCCGCTTCTCCGCGGCGCGGTTTTTTTTCTTTCTCTGCCGCAGGTGCCTCACCTTCCCCTCATGGGCTTTCTGCTCTCCTTGGGGTACCCCTAGCGGCCGAGGCGCACCCTGGGTTCCAACCAGGGACACCAGGTTCCCCAGGGCCCAGAGCAGGGGCTGATGAGAAGGCGCCTTCGTCGTCCGTGGAAGACCCAGGCCCCGCTTCTTTGCGGCGTGGTTTTTTTTTTCTCTGCCCCTTGTGCCTCACCTTCGCGTCATCCCCTTCTGCCCGCATTGGGGTACCCCTAGAGGGCCCGAGGCATACCCTCGGCTCGAACCAGGGTAGCCAGGGCCCCGTGGCCCAGCGGAGGGGCTGATGGGAAGGCACTTTCGCCCTTGGGGGACCCGGGCCCCGCCTCTTTGCAGCGCGGTTTTTTTTTTTTTTTTTTTTCTCTACCTCAGGTGCCTCACCTTCCCCTCATGGGCCTTCTGTCCGCCTTGGGATACCCCTATTGGGCACGAGGCGCACCCTGGGCTCTAACCACGGTCGCCAGGGTCCATGGGGCCCAGCGCAGGTGCTGATGGGAAGGCACTTTCGTCCGTTGGGGACCCGGGCGCCGCTTCTCCGCCGCGTGGGTTTTTTTTTGTTTGTTTGTTTGTTTTTTCTGGCACAGGTGCCTCACCTCTCCTCCCTCAAACCTCACCTTCGTCTCATGGGCCTTCTGCCCTTCTGTCTGTACCCCTGACAGCCCGAGGCGAACCCTGGGGTCGAACCAGGGATGCCAGGGTCCCCGGAGCCCAGCGCAAGGGCTGATGGGAAGACACTTTCCTCCGTGGCTGACCCAGGCCCAGCTTCTCTGAGGCGCGGTGTTTTTGTTTGTTTTTTTTTCTGCCACAGGTGCCTCACCTCTCCTCCCTCAAACCTCAACTTCCCCTCATGGGCTTTCTGCCGGCGTTGGGGTACCCCTAGTGGCCCGAGGCGCACCCTGGTTTGAGCCAAGCTTGCCAGGGTCCAGGGGCTCAGCGCAGGGCCTGATGGGAAGGCACTTTCGTCCGTGGGGGACCCAAACCCAGCTTCTCCGTGGCGCGGTTTTTTTGTTTGTTTTTTTTTCTGCCACAGGTGCCTCACCTCTCCTCCCTCAAACCTCGAGTTCCTCTCATGGGCTTTCTGCCCGCCTTGGGGTGCCTCTAGCGGCCCGAGGCGCACCCTGGGCTCGAACCATGGAAGCCAGGTTCCACGGGGCCCATCCCAGGGGCTGATGGGAAGGCACCTTCGTCCGTGGAGGACACAGGCCCCGCTTCTTTGCGGCGCGGTTTTTTTTTTTTTTTTTTTCTCTGCCCCGTGTACCTCACCTCCCCTCATCCCCTTCTGCCCGCATTGGGGTACCCCTAGAGGGCCGGAGGCGCACCCTGGGCTGGAGCCAGGGTAGCCAGGATCCCCGCGGCCCAGCGGAGGGGCTGATGGGAAGTCGCTTTCGCCCTTCGGGCACCCAGGCCCCGCCTCTCTGCATCGCGGTTGTTTTTTTTTTTCTCTACCTCAGGTTCCTCACCTTCCCTTCATGGGCCTTCTGTCCGCCTTGGGATACCCATGTTGGGCACGCGGCGCACCCTGGGCTCTAACCAGGGTGGCCACGGTCCATGGGGCCCAGCGCAGGGGCTGATGGGAAGGCACTTTCCTCCCTGGTAGACCCAGGCCCCCGTTCTCCGTGGCGCGGTTTTTTTTTTTTTTTTCTTTGCCACAGGTGCCTCACCTCTCCTCCCTCAAACCTCACCTTCCCCTCATGGGCCTTCTGTCCGACTTGGGGTGCCCCTAGCAGCCCGAGGCGAACCCTGGGGTTGAACCAGGGACGCCAGGGTCCCCGGGGCCCAGCGCAAGGGCTGATGGGAAGACACTTTCGTCCGTGGGGGAACCAGGCACCGCTTTTCCGCGGCGCAGTTGTTTTTTTCTTTCGGATGCCCCAGGTACCTCACCTTCCCCTCATGGGACATCTGCTCGCTTTGGGGTACCCCTAGCGGACCGAGGCGCACCCTGGGCTCGAACCAGGGTAGCCAGGGTCCCCGCGGCCCAGCGGAGGGGCTGATGGGAAGGCACTTTCGCCCTTGGGGGACCCAGGCCCCGCCTCTCTGCAGCGCGGTTTTTTGTTGTTTTTTTTTTTCTCCACCTCAGGTGCCTCACCTTCCCCTCATGGGCCTTCTGTCCGCCTTGGGATACCCCAATTGGGCACGAGGCGCACCCTGGGCTCTAACCAGGGTCGCCAAGGTCCACGGGGCCCAGCGCAGGGTCTGATGGGAAGGCACTTTCGTCCGTTGGGGACCTGGGCCCCGCTTCTCCGCGGCGTGGTTTTTTTTTTTTTTTTTCTGCCACAGGTGCCTCACCTCTCCTCCCTCAAACTTCACCTTCCCCTCATGGCCTTCTGTCCGACTTGGGGTACCCCTAGTGGCCAGACGCACACCCTGCCTTCGAAACTGGGACACCAGGTTCCCCAGGGCCCAGCTCAAGGGCTGATGGGAAGACACTTTCGTCCGTGGAGGACCCAGGCTCCGCTTCTGAGTGGCCCTGTTTTTTTCTCTGCCCGGGTGCCTCACCTTCCTCTAATGGGCCTTTTGCCTGCTTTCAGGTACCCCTAGCGGGCCCGACTCGCACCCTGGGCTCGTACCAGGGTCACAGGTGTCCACGAGGTCCAGCGCAAGGCCTGATGGGAAGGCACTTTCATCAGTGGGGGACCCAGGCCCTGCTTCACTACGACCCGGTTGTTGTTTTTTTTTTTTCTGCCACAGGTGCCTCACCTTCCCCCCATGGGGTTTCTGTCCCCCTTGGGATACCCCCAGCAGCCCGAGGCGCAACCTGGGTTCGAACCAGGGACGCCAGGGTCCCTGGGGCCCAGCGCAGGGTCTGACGGAAAGGCACTTTTTTCCGTGGGGGACCCATGCCTCCCTTCTCCGTGGCGAGGGTTTTTTTTTTTTCTCTGCCCGAGGTGCCTCACCTTCCCCTCATGGGCTATCTGCCCGCTTTGGGGTACCCCTAGTGGACCGAGGCGCACCCTGGGCTCGAATCAGGGTCATCAGGGTCCGCGGGGCCCAGCGCAAGGGCTGATGGGAAGACACTTTCGTCCGTGGCTGACCCAGGCCCAGCTTCTCTAAGGCGCGGTGTCTTTGTTTTTTTTCTGCGACAGGTGCCTCACCTCTCCTCCCTCCAACCTCAACTTCCCTCATGGGCTTTCTGCCCGCCTTGGGGTACCCCTAGCAGCCCGAGGCGCACCCTGGGTTTGAGCCAAGGTCTCCAGGGTCCACGGGGCTCAGCGCAGGGCCTGATGGGACGGCACTTTCGTCCCTGGGGTACCCATACCCTGCTTCTCCGTGGCGCGGTTTTTTTTCTTTTTTTTTTTTCTGCCACAGGGGCCGCACCTCTCTTACCTCATACCTCACCTTCCCCTCATGGGCCTTCTGTCCCACTTGAGGTACCCCTAGTGGCCAGACACACACCCTGGCTTCGAAACTGGGACACCAGGTTCCCCGGGGCCTAGCGCAAGGGCTGATGGGAAGAGACTTTCTTCCTTGGGGACCCAGGCTCTGCTTCTCCGCCGCGTTTTTTTTGTTTTGTTTTGTTTTGTTTTCTTTGGTTTTGCTTTTGCCCAGGTACCTCACCTTCCCCTCATGGGCTTTCTGCCCCCCTTGAGGTACCCCTAGCGGGCTCGAGGTGCACCCTGGTTTCTAGCCAGGGACGCTAGGGTCTCCGGGGCCCAGTGCAGGGCTGATGAGTAGGGACGTTCGTGGACGACTCAGGCCCCACTTCTGGGCGACACAGTTTTTAATGTTTTTCTCTGCCCCAGGTGTCTCACCTTTCCCTCATGGGCCTTCTCTCTGCCTTCAGGTACCCCTAGCAGGCCGAGGCACACCTTGGGCTCGAGCCATGGATACCAGGGTCCCCGAGGCGCAGCGCAAGCGCTGATGGGAAGACAGCTTCCTCTGTGGGGGACCCAGGGCCCGCTTATACGCGGCGCGGTTTTTTTTTTGTTTTTTTTTTTTCTCTGCCGCGGGTGCGTCACCTTCCCCTCATGGGCCTTCTGCCCGCTTTTGGGTACCCCTAGCGGCCTGAAGCGCACCCTGGTCACGAACCAGGAACGCTAGGGTCCCCTAGGCCCAGCGCAGTGGCTGATGGGAAGACACTTTCGTCCGTGGGGGACCCAGGCCCCGCTTCTCGGCGGCGCAGTTTTTTTTTTTCTCTCCCCCAGGTGTCTCACCTTCTCCTCAGGGGCCTTCTACCTGCGTTGGGGTACCCTAGCAGTCCGGAGGCGCACCCTGGGCTCAAACCAGGGATGCCAGTGTCCCCAGGGCCCAGCTCAGGGGCTGATGGGAAGACACTTTCGTCTGTGGGGGACCCAGGTTCCGCTTCTCCGCAGGGTTTGTTTTTTTTTTTTTCTCTTCCCCAGATGCCTCACCTTCCCTTCATGGGCTTTCTGCCCGCCTTTTGGTACCCCTAGCGGCCCCGAGGCTCACCCTGGATTGCAGCCAGGGATGCTAGGGTCCCCGGGGTCCATTGCAGCGCTGATGGGAAGGGACTTTTGTCCGTGGGGGACCCAGGGCCCGCTTCTCCGAGGTGAGCTTTTTTTTTTTTTTTCTGCCGCAGGTGCCTCACCTCTCCTCCCTCACACCTCACCTTCCCCTCATGGGCCCTCTGCCCGCCTAGAGGTACCTCTAGCGGCCCGAGGCGCACCCTGTAGCCTAACCAGGGACGCCAGGGTCCCTGGGGTCCAGCACAGGCGCTGATGGGAAGACACTTTCGTCCGTGGAGGACCTGGGCTCCGCTTCTCAGCGGCGCGGTTTTTTTTTTTTTCTCTGCCCGGGTGCCTCACCTTCCTCTAATGGGTCTTTTGCCCGCTTTGGGGTACCCCTAGCTGGCCCGACTGACACCCTGGGCTCGAACCAGGCTCACCAGTGTCCACGAGGTCCAGCGCAAGGCCTGATGGGAAGGCACTTTCATCATTGGGGGACCCAGGCTCTGCTTCACTGCGGCGCAGTTTTTTTTTTTTTTTCTGCCACAGGTGCCTCACCTTCCCCTCATGGGGTTTCTGTCCGCCTTGGGGTACCCCCAACAGTCCGAGGCTCACCCTGGTCTCGAACCAGGGACGTCAGGGTCCCTGGGGCCCAGCGCAGGGTCTGATTTGAAGGCACTTTCTTCCGTGGGGGACCCAGGCCTCCCATCTCCGTGGCGACTTTTTTTTTTTTTTTCTCTGCCCCAGGTGTCTCACCTTCCCCTCATGAGCTTCTGCCCGCTTTGGGGTACCGCTAGCGGCCCCAGGCGCACACTGGGTTCGAACCAGGGTCGCCAGGTCCACGGGGCCAAGCTCAGGGGCTGATGGGAAGGCACTTTCTTCGGTGGTGGACCCAGGCCCCCCTTCTCCGTGGCGCGTTTTTTTTTTGTTTTTTTTTTTTTCTGCCACAGGTGCCTCACCTCTCCTCCCTCAAAACTCACCTTCGTCTCATGGGCCATCTGCCCGCTTTGGGGTACCCCTAGTGCACCGAGTCGAACACTGGGCTCGAACCAGGGACGTCAGGGTCCCCGGGGCCCAGTGCAAGGGCTGATGGGAAGACACTTTGGTCCGTGACTGACCCAGGCCCACCTTCTCCGAGGCGCGGTTTTTTTGTTTGTTTTTTTTCTGCCATAGGTGCCTCACCTCTCCTCCCTCAAACCTCAATTTCCCCTCATGGGCTTTCTGCCCGCCTTGGGGTACCCATAGCGGCCCGAGGCTCACCCTGGGTTTGAGCCAATTTCGCCATGGTCCAGGGGGCTCAGCGCAGGGCCTGATGCGAAGGCACTTTTCGTTCGTGGGGGACCCATGCCCTGCTTCTCCGTGGTGCGGTTTTTTATTTTTTATTTTTTCTACCACAAGTGCCTCACCTCTCCTCCCTCAGACCTCACCTTCCCCTCATGGGCCTTCTGTCTGCCTTGGGGTACACATAGCAGCTCGAGGTGCACTGTGGGCTCCAACCAGGGACGCCAGGGTCTCTGAGGCCCAGCGCAAGGGCTGATGGGAAGATACTTTCGTCCGTGGGGGACCCAGTCCCCGCTTCTCCGCGGCGAGGTTTTTTTTTTTTTCTCTGCCACAGATGCCTCACCTTCCCCTCATGTGCCTTCTGCACGCTTTGGGGTACCTCTAGCGCCCCGAGGCGCACCCTGGCCTCGAACCATGGAAGCCAGGTTCCACGGGGCCAAGCGCAGTGGCTGATGGGAAGGCACTTTCGTCCGTGGGGGACCCAGGCACCGGTTCTCCGCTGCGCGTTTTTTTTTTTTTTTTTTTTTTCTGCCACAGGTGACTCACCTCTCCTCCCTCAAACCTCAGCTGAAACTTTTGGGCCTTCTTTCCTCTTTGGGGTACTCCTAGCAGCCTGAGGCGCACTGTGGGCTGGAACCAGGGACGTCAGCGTCCTCGGGGCCCAGCGCGAGGGCTGACGGACACTTTCGTCAATGGGGGACCCAGGCCCCGCTCCTCCGCGGCGCGGTTTTTTTTCTTTCTCTGCCGCAGGTGTCTCACCTTCCCCTCATGGGCTTTCTGCTCTCCTTGGGGTACCCCTAGCGGCCGAGGCGCACCCAGGGTTCCAGCCAGGGGCACCAGGTTCCCCAGGGCCCAGCGCAGTGGCTGATGGGAAGGCACCTTCGTCCGTGGAGGACCCAGGCCCCGGTTCTTTGCGGCGCGGTTTTTTTCTCTGCCCCTTGTGCCTCACCTTCCCCTCATCCCCTTCTGCCCGCATTGGGGTACCCCTAGAGGGCCCGAGGCATACCCTGGGCTCGAAGCAGGGTAGCCAGGGTCCCCGCGGCGCAGCGGAGGGGCTGATGGGAAGGCACTTTCGCCCTTGGGGGACCCGGGCCCCGCCTCTTTGCAGCGCGGTTTTTTGTTTTTTTCTTCTCTACCTCAGGTGCCTCACCTTCCCCTCATGGGCCTTCTGTCCGCCTTGTGATACCCATATTGGACACGAGGCGCACCCTGGGCTCTAACCAGGGTCGCCAGGGTCCAAGGGGTCCAGCGCAGGGGCTGATGGGAAGGCACTTTCGTCCGTGGGGACCCAGGCCCCACTTCTCCGTGGCGCGTTTTTTTCTGTGACAGGTGCGTCACCTCTCCTCCCTCAAAGCTCACCTTCCCCTCATGGGCTTTCTGCCTGCCTTTGGGTACCCCTGGCAGAACCGAGGCACACCCGGGGCTGGAACCAGTGTCGCCAGGGACCACAGGGTCCAGTGCAGGGGCTGATGGGAGGGCACTTTCCTCCGTGGGGGACCCAGGCCCCGCTTCTCCGCGGGGCGTTTTTTTAATTTTTCTTTTTCTGTGTTAGGTGCCTCACCTCTCCTCCCTCAAAACTCACCTTCCCCTCATGGGCTTTGTGCCCCCCTTGGGGTGCACTTAGCTGCCGAGGCTATGTGATTGGGTTTACAAGTACTAGTTTCCTAGGTCCAACATCACATTCGGATATCTCTTTATCAACTGGTGTAGTTACCGTGATCTATCAGCATAGAGATGGCTCCATCCATTAAAAATATATTGGTATTGGTGGCTTCAAAAAATTGTATATTTGTTACTGGCATATAAAACAAATAAATGGCCAGATACAAAATTGTGCAGAACCCAGATTAGCATCTAATAAAGAATATGTATTAATGTAGATTATTTACATATTAATGATTTTTTTCAAATTGGCCAAATTTTTCAAAACAATTACATATTAAAAATTGAGATATATGGAAATTCTAAGTAATAGATTTATAGTCATTCCTAGGGTAGGCATTAACACTTCTTGGTAACTTCTGTAAGTTAATTATAGTTTAACTTCCCAATTAATTCTGTAAGTTAATTTATAGTTTAACTTCCCAGAGGCTTTGGTGTCTTTTTTTACTCTCACTTTAAAATACACACAGTAGTATGTAATATATCACATTTGGTCAACAGTTCAAATTTTTTTATTCTTTAAAGCTTGTACAAAAAATATACTAGTTAGAATTCCTGTGAAAAATTCTAATACAGAGGAATTATATGGCTATGTTTGGAAAGATATTTCTTTAAAAATGTGTTGTTTTTTATGTTTTATGTTTGCAAATAAGCATTATTTAAGTTTGATTGAAGAACTTCATGATTTTTATGTATTACTTTCTTGTATTGAGAAGTAGTGGTCCATTGTTGGGCTGTATTTAAAATTAATGTGTATGAAATAAGAAATATTTAGAGTTATTAATTTTCCACAAGTAATATGTGTATTTGACCTAAATCAGTATCTTTTATCATATCAGCCTCACATATAACAAGAATAATAGCAAGGACAACAACAACAAATTTGAATGTTTCCTTTGTGCCTGTGCTCCTATCATGTTATACTCATTCATATAAACCTAACAATTAATTTGAAGTTAGACACTCAGGATTTACTCATCAGTATTAGAGCATTCGCTGTTATCCAGGAAGAAAACTATCCCTGGTGCTGAAACTGCTCTGTGTAGTCCTTGCGGTTGAAGAATTAAAACAGTTTCTTTTAGACATTTCCTTTCATTGAAATTATGAATTGGATAAGTGTTCATACCTTAGAGGAAGTACTAAATTTCACATGTTAACATCTTAATTAATGTAAGATTAATATTCTACTTATGACTATGTTTTAATATTGAAAAATGAGTTTATGATGAGTTTCATTAGTTTCTAGAGAAAACAATGGTTTAAAAAATTTCAGTACATAAGACATTGAAGAGTCTAAGAATGTTCCAGAAATCTGAAAACATATACCACTAATCAAAAGTTTCTCCATTCATGTTGACTAGCATTTGCCTTAGGTGTCAGAATTAATGGATTTGTGTTAAAAATAAACACCTGAAATCTAATTCCCTAACTGCATTATAACACACTTGATTACAAGTACTTAGCTTTTATTTAATGCTTATAATGACTTTAAATTGTAGCGAAATGGGCTTCCCCGCAAGAGGACTGCTTTGTTGATCCTGAGTTGGGGTCCTAAAACCGAAGTTAACTATACTTTCATATATTCTTGCAAGTAGAAGTACAGTGTTGGTGTAAATTCTCCTTAGATGGATAGCTAAGTCCAGAGGAAATAATGGTAATGGGCACCATATGACCATATGCAATTCATGTGCATATTTATATCAAGAAAAGGAACATTATAGGTCTGGTGAGACCCTATTTTGTTCTGACAATGTCATCTGTATGTGTCTGTTTCAGGAATTTGGAAGTCAAGGGATTCTGTGCTGGATTGTAAAGCATGTGCTTCTGCTTGATGTAGCTACTCAATTTTGTATTCTTGACTAATAAAGTCATAAACATAATTCAACCTCTGTGTGTGTGCTCTCCTTCCATTAATTTATACTTTACCAAAAAGTATTGAATGTGTGTGTTATGTAAGTTTCCTATAAATGATACTAAATGATTAGCTTTATTCAGTAAAGTTTTAAGTGTTTTCCTTCTATGACTACATTACTTGTTAACAAGAAATTTTTTTTTTTTTTTTTTTTTTTTTGAGACGGAGTCTCGCTCTGTCGCCCAGGCTGGAGTGCAGTGGCGCGATCTCGGCTCACTGCAAGCTCCACCTCCCGGGTTCACGCCATTCTCCTGCCTCAGCCTCTCCGAGTAGCTGGGACTACAGGCGCCCGCCACCACGCCCGGCTAATTTTTTGTATTTTTTAGTAGAGACAGGGTTTCACCCTGGTCTCGATCTCCTGACCTCGTGATCCGCCCGCCTCGGCCCCCCAAAGTGCTGGGATTACAAGCGTGAGCCACCGCACCCAGCCAAGAAATTTCTTTAACTGAAAACTTCAAGCAAGATTATCTGGGTAACCCTTTAAAAAGAATTGTACCTGTATTTTGGGATTGAATATATTAATTTCTTTTACTGTTTTAACAGGACATAATTTTACAAGACAAGTCACTTTTTCAAAGCCTGCTTCTCCTCCCATTTTCCCTATCTCTGATTGACACCTCCAACCCCTGTAGCCTGCCTCTGCTCTCTCTTAACCAAGTCCTACTGATACTACTTCCTAAGTATTTTTCAGCCCTGTCCTTCCTCTCCATCATGATGGACTCATTTCCAGTTGAAATCCTTATGGTACCCTCCCTGGATTATTGCAGTAATCAGAGAGCTGGTCTCCTTAACTCAGGATTCACTTCTTCTCATCTGTTGTTCACAGTGACATCAGAAAGATATTTTAAAATGACGAACTAGAATTAATTACATAAAACACACATACACACATAAATAATACTTAAATCTTTCAATGATGTTCCAATTAAAATATAATATAGGAGGCACTTTATGTTCTGGCCTCAATCTTTTGATTCAAACTTATCTCCTGCCACTATCTCCTTTGAACATTGTATTCCGGCTACTTTAAAATAATAATAATATATAATATTCATAGAGCCCTTCCTGGGTTCCTATCACTGTACAAAATACTTCACATATAACAAATAATCTTTGACAACTTTATTAGGCAGGTACTATTATTATCAATCTATGTATCTATATCTATATATATATAATCTGTATTTTATAGATAAGAAAAAAGAGGGTAAAAACTTGCCAAAATTACAAAGCTTAGAAGTGTAGCAGTTGGGATTTGAATCTAGGCATCCTGCCTCTACAGTCCACAGTGGCTTTCTTGTGCCAAAACGCTTGCAGTTCCCTAGACTTGACATTTCTCAAAATCTGTGTCTTTCACATGCTCTTCCAATTGTCTGGAAAATCTTTCCCAACCTCAGTCTGCCTGTGGTACTCATGTTCACACAACAAGAACTGACTCCATCTGTCCTCTCTCCATGAAAATTTCTCTGAATCTCAGCACTTTGAGAGGCCGAGGCGGGTGGATCGCCTGAGCTCAGGAGTTGGAGACTGCCCTGGGCAACATGGTGAAACCCTGTCTTTACTAAAATACAAAAAACTCGACAGGTATGGTGGCACACGCCTGTAATTCCAGCCGCTCCGGAGGCTGAGGCAGGAGAATTACTTGAGCCTGGGAGGCAGAGGTTGCAGTGAGCCAAGATTGCACCACTGCACTCCACCTTGGGCTACAGAGTGAGACTCCGTCAAAAAAAAAAAAGAAAGTTTCCCTGGTAAGGGCTCATGCCTTGGCACTGAGGGCATCTTGCAAAACTCAAGGATGTCACTTGGCATAGCAGATAGAAAATAATTGTGATATAAAGCAGGCCTGAATTGGATTTATGGCTCTATTGCATATTGGTTTTGTGATTGTGGGAAAGTCATTTAATCTCTCTGAATTTTAGTTTCTTTAGGGATTAATAATATCTTTTCCAGGGAGCTGTTATTAGGATGAGACAACGACCAGAACATAGCAAGAATTCATTAGTGCTCTCACCACCCTTCCTCCGTTGCAGCTCTCAGTACCTGAATGGCAATTGTGCATCTTCTCATCAGCCTGTGAATTGCTTCCCCTTTCATCTTTGGCTCTGCAGTATTCAGTGTCACTAGTGAAATGTGTGAAATGAATGAATCGACAACTGATCCTTAATACCTAATGAGACAAGTGAATGAATCCTTTTGTTTATTTTATGGCCAGAAAGATAGTGTAATTAAGTAATAACTGGCAAAAAAGAGAAACTCTACCTATACTTTGTCCTTTTCTCAAGTAGCATCTGAAACTTTTTCCTTCTGATTAAAAAATTATCACTGAAGGATCTCTTTGAATGTGTCTCGAATTTTATATAAGCAGATGTTCACAGCTCAGCATATTAGAAGATTATATGATTTTAAAAATTGGTTCATAGTTTTATAGTCTTGGAATATCTATCTAACTATCTATCTATCTATCTATCTATCTATCTATCTATCTATCTATCTAGGTATCTATCTACCTACCTACCTACCTACCTACCAATCTGTTATCTTCAAATATATTTAGGCTGCTTTCCTGAGGCTAATTTTTTATTCCATTCTTTCATTTTTTTCAAGATCCCGGTATTCCCTGGTGTATTGGGTCCAGGTGTTTATGAATAGGAGAAGAAATGATTCAGTGGCAGCTCCCCAGGATTTTGAATTATGAGATATGAAATTAGAAATGGCAACTTAGGTGGATTGTTTGAGAACACTGTGTATTACTGCTTCTGTATCAACTTCTCTTCTCCCTTGTTCATACTTTTTTAATATGCATTTCAAGCACTATGTATTGGTGAACATTTGAACCCAAATCATATAACAATAGAAGATGCCATAGTAGGCCGGGCGCGGTGGCTCACGCTTGTAATCCCAGCACTTTGGGAGGCCGAGGCGGGCGGATCACGAGGTCAGGAGATCGAGACCACGGTGAAACCCTGTCTCTACTAAAAATACAAAAAATTAGCCGGGCGTGGTGGCGGGCGCCTGTAGTCCCAGCTACTTGGAAAGGCTGAGGCAGGAGAATGGCGTGAACCCGGGAGGCGGAGCTTGCAGTGAGCCGAGATCACGCCACTGCACTCCAGCCTGGGCGACAGAGCGAGACTCTGTCTCAAAAAAAAAAACAAACAAACAAAAAAAAAAAAAAAAAAAAAAAGAAGATGCCATAGTTGGAAAGGCATAAAAGGTCATTCTAAACGTGTGAACAAGTTAGAGAACTACAAAATTAGAGATCATCATTGCTATATTGCAGACAGACTTCATTGCTTTTCACAGAAATTAAGCCATAGATAACAATGACAGGTTGAAATAGGTCATGATTTCTAAAAATAATGTCATGTAAATTACCTACGTAAATACATTAAAATAGGAATTATTTGAAAAAATGAATAGTAGGCCCTCAGAATAGCCCTACATGTAAGTATATAATAAAAGCATGAGTTCAAGAGCAGAATGTTAATGAAGCTCCCTGTCTTGGTTTCTTTAATAAGATTCTTCTATTCTGCTTTCCAGAACTATTATGTTCCCATTATAAACTTTGTACCAAGTTAAAAGTGAGGCACCTTTTGCCCCTTTTTTCTGTCTTCCTGGCTCTCTCGTCCTAGGAAGTTAAAAAGAGTCAGAAAATCCCATCTTTTCTTCTATGAAGTTTGGGAGAAAAGTCAAGATAGGCGATAAAGTGTTGCACTTATAATCCAAGCATCCTTCTACTGATAGTAGAGTCTCATTATCCTTCCTCAGATATATGCAATGACGAAAACAGATAATGAGAAAGCATGCACCAAAGTAACTCTTTGAGTGTATAAGGGCTGATTAAGTTGAAAGAAGATTGCCAGGCGAGGTGGCTCACGCCTGTAATCCCAGCACTTTGGGAGACTGAGGCAGGCAGATCACTTGAGGTCAGGATTTCGAGACCAGCCTCACCAACATGGTGAAACCCTGTCTCTACTAAAAATACAAAAAGTATTCGGGCATGGTAGCGCATGCCTGTAATCCCAGGTACTCGGGAGACTGAGGCAGGAGAATCACTTGAACCTAGGAGGCAGAGGTTGCAGTGAGCTGAGATGATGCCACTGCACTCCAGCCTGGGCAGAAGAGTGAAACTCCATTAAAAAAAACTGCAAAGTATCTACTAATCTAAAAAATGCACAGCCTCAGTTCTCAAAGAGTTTATGTTGTAGGATCATGTCAGTTCCATATATAATTTGTTTATCACAACTGCACACTGTTACGTAAAGGAAATGCACAACTTGAGATATTTATTTTGGCTAGAAAACTGAGAAATATTAATAGAGGCAATTTGTGAACTGTCTTTTCAAGGAGGTCTTTAAATGGAATGTATTCATGATAATGTTAATGCGGGGCTACCTAGAGACAGAGGGAAAAATTAAACAAGTTTTTTTTTTTAACTTAACTTTTGGACTCAGCTATTAAGAAAGCATTTAAAAGTAAAGTCAAATTCAAATCTTTCTATCCTGTGAGCTCTGCCTCTCATCTCTGTCAGGCTGAAATTCCATCAAAGACTGGCAGTCACATGAATGGAGTGGAAAATATTCTCTAGTTTATTTGTTTGTGTATTTTTTCTTTAATGTTCCAACTCACATAATAAGCTTAACATGAAAATTAAAAGCAATCATATGTAATTCTCAATATCAGAGTAGATGAGAGTGGCTGCCTTCTCACCAATAACCAGAATGCATTGCAGCTTTCCCAGCTGCCCTTGCACCTTCTCAATAGCCATGTGACCAGCTTTGGTGACTGCTGCATGTCAGTGAAGGGAGTATTTTCCCCTTTCCCTAGCTAACATGCAGATGTGGTGAGTAGCTCTTTTGGGCCACAAAAGCCATGCCGTAGTCATTGGATAAAAGAAAAATAGAAGATACCCAAGCACTGACCTCCCTGTAAAGCTATGCCACCTTAATAACTTGTTCTATTATGTGACTGGGAAATAGTCTCTTTTCTTCCCTAAGCCACTCTTATTTTGAACTTCTATCATAGCCACCAAACCTGTATCTTAACTAACACAAAACTTTGTACCTGGAAGAGGAGCTGAACAGAAGAGAATCTGAAATACGTGGCATTTACTCAGAATTCCCCAGCATGTGACAGTAATAAAGCTGGTGAGTTTTGCTAGGCCATGGACAAATGTTTGTTAAAACCACCGTCTGTGATGTCATGGAAGGTAGAGCACATGGCATCTGAACCTCTAACTCCAAAGAACATGGAGGAAAACATTTCAAGTGTTTGGCATAAGATGCTTCCTTCTTGCTACTTTTAGTAAAGGCTACAAGAGAGGAACTCAAGCTGGAGCTAACCAACATAAAACAGGGCAGGAAAGGACTATAACTACACTAAGAAGACTGTCTGCCTGTGGCTTGAGATTGAAGTTGCCTAAAGTCTGGGAGGAGCTTCACAGTAAGCCTGCCAACTACTTCCCTACACTGACGCAGCTGGAAGAAGTGGATCTGAAGAGCCTGCCCTGGCAGGAGATAAAATTGTGGCCCCAAGCCAAGGCAGCCAAACAATGAATATCCCTAATCTGAAAATCTGAAATCTGAAATGCTTCAAAATCTGAAAGTGTTTAAGCACTTACATGATGCTCAAAGGAAATGTTCATTGGAGCATTTCAGATTTCAGATTTTCAAATTAAGGATACTCAACTGGTAAGTATAATGCAAATATTCCAAAATCTGAAAAATATCCAAAATCCAAAATACTTCTGGTCCCGCACATTTTCGATAAGGGATACTCAACAAGTATTTTAAAAGATCAAAATAAGGGTAAGAGAATATGGATATTTAAGCTTATGGTTCTTTACATGGAACAGTTGAGGCCATTAAAAAATGTCTAAGACATAGGCAGTGGAAGGCTGAATTCAAGAAGAAGTCTCAGAGCTGAGGAAACAAAGAACCTATGAGGTTAAGGTGTTAGATGAGCCAACCACATGAGTGTGAAAGGGAGGCCAAATGAGACAATGATGTTGCTTGGGTGGAGAGGAAGTTCTGGAATAAATGTGGCAGTTGTTGGAAGACACTATAGTTAGAAGACATTATAGTTAGATGGATAGACAGTAAAGAAGGGGCTTTTGTATTAAAATAGAGGAATAGTGGTTGGGAATAGGAAATATGGAGCTAAAATTATGCCAACCTACTTCTATTAAATAAATTCTATGACACCTTAACCTTTGGGAAAATGACTAGCCTTCAGTAGAGCACATGTTAAGGGAAGCAATGTCCCCATAGAGATAGCTGAATTTTAATTAAAGCAAAGAAATGGAGTCAATGTCCTCTAATGAGGTTTCCAGAAGTCACATTGAAAATATTTGGGTGGGAGGATAGATTGATTCAGAAGTAAAACACAGAGCAGTATGGGGATAAGACACTGGAGAGCATAAATGAGTCGAGCTTTCAAAAAAATAGAACAAAATTTTTTGAAGTCAGTTGCCTATTATCTTCCCTCATAGTTCTTAGGGAGATACAACTAAAGGCCTCCAAAGAATTTGTGTCTGTCCATAGGGTACAGAATAAATTTATTTCAAAGATCTCCTCCTCCCACAGTTGATTATTTGACTTAGGGCAAAAGACTGAATGTAAATAGTAGTGAAACTGTCTCTGATATTATTGTAAGGAATAAAATAATTTTGCTTTGTAAATAAAATAGAATATTTTCTAGAGAGAACTGACCCAAACTCAATTTTAGGACTGGTCCTGAAATTCAGAAATGACTTTCCCATATTGCCTAACTGTGCCTTTTAAACTAGAAATAAAAGTGCTGCCTTCATGGAGCATGCCTCCCCAGAGATCAGTGAAATCAATGAGAAATGCAATGTCCATTTGTCAGTAAAGACATGTGACGTTTGATGGGTTTCTTGGGACTGTACAACTAGCTAAAAATTCTAAAGAAAAAGTGGGGCACAGAAACCAAAAATCTCAAGAGATCTTTGAAGAAGGAAACATGAAAAATGGGACAAATTTAGAGAACTGTTGCTGGCATAGATGTTAACTTCCAGAAGAAGATGGAAATAGACTACCATACAAAACAAAAAAGACAGAAGAGAATATTAGCACTCTGTTGCAAAGGAGAATAGGTATGCTCAACTGGTAAGTATAATGCAAATATTCCAATATCTGAAAAAAATCCCAAATCCAAAATACTTCTGGTTCCATGCATTTTGGATAAGGGATACTCAACAGGTAAAATGAAAGAGTTATATTCTTTTTGTGGTAGTAATTCCACTTTCAGGGGCAAATACATTTTGATTATTTTATCACCTTTCAGTGAGTTGTTTTTGTTCTTTAAATAGGATGTATGTTTGAGGTAAGAAGTAAGCATAAAGTATATGATTTTTTGTGTCTGTTTTTATCTTGCTATACCCGTAGGGAATGTTTAATTCTGCCTTGGGAAGTGGCCAAACTTGAAGGTGCTGTGATTCAAACTGTCAGCGAGATAAGGCAGCAGATCAAGAAAGCGCTCCAGGCTCCAGAAGGAGCCTTCCAGTCCAGCTTTGAGTATAAGCTGCTGATGAGCAGTGAGCGTCCTGAGTAGTGTTCAGGGCAGGGTGTTACCATTCATGCTTGATTTCTAGCCAGCGTGACGAGGGGCTGGAGTCAGGTCTCTAGAGAGTTGAGCAGCTCCAGCCTTAGATCTCCCAGTCTTATGCGGTGTGCCCATTCGCCTTGTGTCTGCAGCCCCCTGGCCACACCCAGTAACAGTTCTGGGATCTATGAGACTAGCTTCCTTAGTGAGCTTTCCCTTCAAATACTTTGCAACCAGGTAGAGAAGTTTGGAGTGAAGGTTTTGTTCTTTGTTTCTTCGCAATATGGATAAGAATCTTCTTTTGAAAAAGTTAAAGTAAATTACCTCTCTTTTCAGATACTGTCTTCATGTGAACTTGGTATCCTGTTTCCATCCCAGCCTTCTACAACCCAGTAACATCTTTGTTGAAACCAGTGGGTGAGAAAGACACCTGGTCAGGAATGCAGACCACAGGACAACTCAGGCTCACCCACGGCATCAGACTAAAGGTGAACAAGGACTCTGTATAAAGTACTGGTGGTGTGTGTGTTAGTGGAGATGCAGCCTGTGCTCTGCAGACAGGGAGTCACACAGACACTTTTCTATAATTTCTTAAGTGCTTTGAATGTTCAAGTATAAAGTCTAACATTAAATTTGATTGAACAAGTGTATATTCATGGAATATTTTGGAATGGAATACCAAAAAATGGTAATAGTGGTTCTTTCTGGATTGAAGACAAACTTTTCTTCTTTAAATTTTATTTTATATATTTGAGGTTGACCACATGACCTTAAGGATAAACATAGACAGTAAACTGGTTACCATAGTGAAGCAAATTAACATATCTACCATCTCACATAGTTGTATTTTTTTGTGTGTGACAGGAACAGCTAAAATCTACTTATTTAACAAAAATCTCAAAGACAATACATTTTTATTAACTATAGCCCTCATGATGTACATCAGATCTCTAACTTGATCATCCTATATGTCTGCTACTTTGTATTTTTTTAATGTACGTCTCCCCATTTGCTATTGGTCATTTCCTATTTGGCTCATTTTTCAACTGGGTTGTTTTTCTGTTATTAAAAGAGTTCTTTACTGATTTTTGGACATTAACACTTTATCAGATATGTGATCTGCAAATATTTCTTCCAGTCTGTAGGTTCTCCTTTCATTTTGTTGGTTGTTTCCTTTGCTGTGCAGAAGCTTTTTAGTTTGATGCAGTCCTCCTTGTTTATGTTCCATTTGTAGCCTGGCTTGTGGTGTGATATCCAAAAAATAATTGCTAAGGCCAATGTCAAGAGGCTTTACCCCTATGTTCTCTTCTAGGAGTTTTACAGTTTCAGGTTTTATTTGGGTCTTGTATCTGTTTTGAGATGATTTTTGTGTATGGTGTATGATCAGGGTCCATTTTTATTCTTTTGCATGTGAAAATCCAGTTTTCCCAGCATTATTATTGAAGAGACTATTTTTCTTTCCATTGTGTTGTCTTGTTTGCCCTTGTCAAAAATTAGTTGACAGTATATGTTTGGATTTATTTCCAAGGTCTCTGTTCCGTTCCATTGGTTTATATTTTTTGTTTTTATGCCAGTATCATACTGTTTTGATTACTATAGCTTTGTAATACAATTTTAAATCAAGAGGTGTGATGCCTACAACTTTTTCTTTCACAGTAATCTGTTGGCTGTTTGGGGTTTTTTGTGGTTCCATATGAGTTTCAGGATTTTGTTTTTTTTTTTTTTGAGATGAAGTCTCACTCTGTTGCCCAAGTTGGAGTGCAGTGGCACAATCTTGGCTCACTGCAACCTCCACTTCCCGGATTCAAGCAATTCTCCTGCCTCAGCCTCCCGAGTAGCTGGGACTACAGGCACATGCCACTATATCTGGCTAATTTTTGTAGTTTTCGTAGAGACAGGGTTTCACTATGTTGGCCAGGCTGGTCTCCAACTCCTGACCTCGAGATCCACCTGCCTTGGCCTCCCAAAGTGCTGGGATTACAGGCATGAACCACAACGCCTGGCCAGCATTGTTTTTCTCTGTTCTGTGAAGAATGCCATCAGAACTTTGATGAGGATTGTGCTAAATCTGTATATTTGCTTTGGGTAGTGTGAACATTTTAACAATATTAATTCTTCTGATCCATAAACATAGGATATCTTTTCATTTGTTCATGTCTAAATTTCTTTCATCAATGTTTTATGGTTTTCAAGTGTACACATCTTCCATCTTCTTGGTTAAATTCATTCCTAAGTATATGTTTTTCTTTGATGCTATTGTAAATGAGATTGTTTTCTTGATTTGTCAGGTAGGTTAGTTGTATATAGAAATGCAACTGATTTTTATATGTTGAGTTTATACTTTGCAGCTTAACTGAGTTGATTTAGTAGTTCTCAGAGTTTTTTGTGGAACGTTTGGAGTTTTTTACATAAAAGGTCTTGTCATCTGCAAATAGAGATAATTTTACTTCTTTAGTTGCTTTTTTTTTCTCATCAGATTGCTCTTGCAAGTACTATGTTGAATAAAAGTGATGAGACTAGGCATCCCTATCTTGTACTCAATCTTAGTAGAAAAGCTTTTAGTTGTTCCCCACTGACTGTGATGTAGGCCATGGGTTTCTCATAAATGGTCTTTATTATGTTGAGGAACTTTCCTTTTATACATAAACTATTAAGAGGTTTTATCAAGAAAGGTTGCTAAACTTTGTTAAATGCTTTTTCTGCATCAATTCAGGTGACCATATGGTTTTATCTTTCATTTTGTTAAGGTGATATATCACATTGATTGATTTACATATGTTAAACCAGCCTTGCATGCCAGAGATAATTCCCACTTAATCGTGATGTATAATCTTTTTGCTGTGTTGTTGAATTCTCCTTCCTTTTTCTGATCAGCCATATATATATATATATATATATATATATATATATATATATAGTTACACTTTAAGTTCTAGGGTACATGTGCACAACGTGCAGGTTTGTTACATATGTATACATGTGCCATGTTTGTGTGCTGCACCCATTAACTCCTCATTTACATTAGGTATATCTCATAATGCTATCCCTCCCCCCTCCCCCCACCCCACAACAGACCCAATGTGTGACGTTCTCCTTCCTGTGTCCAAGTGTTCTTTTTGTTCAATTCCCACCTATGAGTGAGAACATGTCGTGTTTGGTTTTTTGTCCTTGTGATAGTTTGCTGAGAATGATGGTTTCCAGCTTCATCCATGTCCCTAAAAAGGACATGAACTCATCAATTTTATGGCTGCATAATATTCCATGGTGTATATGTGCCACATTTTCTTAATCCAGTCTATCATTGTTGGACATTTGGGTTGGTTCCAACTCTTTGCTATTGTGAATAGTGCCGCAATAAACATACGTGTGCATGTGTCTTTTTAGCAGCATGATTTATAATCCTTTGGGTATATACCCAGTAATGGGATGGCTGGGTCAAATGGTATTTCTAGTTCCAGATCCCTGAAGAATTGCCACACTGACTTCCACAATGGTTGAACTAGTTTACAGTCCCACCAACAGTGTAAAAGTGTTCCTATTTCTCCACATCCTCTCCAGCACCTGTTATTTCCTGACTTTTTAATGATCACCATTCTAACTGGTGTGAGATGGTATCTCACTGTGGTTTTGATTTGCATTTCTCTGACGGCCAGTGATGATGAACATTTTTTCATGTGTCTTTTGGCTGCATAAATGTCTTCTTTTGAGAAGTGTCTGTTCATATCCTTTGCCCACTTGTTGATGGGGTTGTTTGTTTTTTTCTGGTAAATTTGAGTTCATTGTAGATTCTGGATATTAGCCCTTTGTCAGATGAGTAGATTGCAAAAATTTCCTCCCATTCTGTAGGTTGCCTGTTCACTCTGATGGTGGTTTCTTTTGCTGTGCAGAAGCTCTTTAATTAGATCCCATTTGCCAATTTTGGCTTTTGTTGCCATTGCTTTTGGTGTTTTTAGACATGAAGTCCCTGCCCATGCCTATGTCCTGAATGGTATTGCCTAGGTTTTCTTCTAGGGTTTTTATGGTTTGGGGTCTAACATTTAAGTCTTTAATCCAACTTGAATTAATTTTTCTATAAGGTGTAAGGAAGGGATCCAGTTTCAGCTTTCTATATATGGCTAGCTGGGCAATGTCAACTTTGTAAATTAACTGAGACCTGTCTCAGATTTTGGGGGTTCACAAACTATATTCCAAGGATATAGTAACCAAAACATCATAGGTCTGGTACAAAAACCATGACAAAAAAGCCAATGGAACCGATTAGAGAAGGTTGTAGGCTGCACTCCTACAACCATCTGATCTTTGACAAAGTCTATAATTAGAAGCAATGGGAACGGACTCCCTATTCAATGAATGGTACTAGGATAACTGGTTAGCCATATTCAGAAGATTTAAAATGGACAACTTCCTCCCAACATATTAAAAAAATCGACTTAAGACGGATAAAGACCTAAATGTAAAACCTAAAACTATAAAAACCCTAGACAAAAGCCCAGAACATAATATTCTGGACATAGGCAATAACACAACCTACTCATCTGACAAAGGGCTAATATCCAGAATCTATAATGAACTCAAACAAATTTACAAGAAAAAAAAAACAACCCCATCAAAAAGTGGGTAAAGGACATGAACAGACACTTCTCAAAAGAAGACATTGATGCAGCCAAAAAACACATGAAAAAATGCTCATCATCACTGGCCATCAGAGAAATGCAAATCAAAACCACAATGAGATACCATCTCACACCAGTTAGAATGGCCATCATTAAAAAGTCAGGAAACAACAGGTGCTGGAAAGGATGTGGAGAAATAGGAACACTTTTACACTGTTGGTGGGACTGTAAACTAGTTCAACCATTGTGGAAGTCAGTGTGGCGATTCCTCAGGGATCTGGAACTAGAAATACCATTTGACCCAGCCATCCCATTACTGGGTATATACCCAAAGGACTATAAATCATGCTGCTATAAAGACACATGCACACGTATGTTTATTGCGGCACTATTCACAATAGCAAAGACTTGGAACCAACCCAAATGTCCGACAACGATAGACTGGATTAAGAAAATGTGGCACATATACACCATGGAATACTATGCAGCCATAAAAAATGATGAGTTCATGTCCTTTGTAGGGACATGGATGAAACTGGAAAACATCATTCTCAGTAAACTATCACAAGGACAAAAAACCAAACACTGCATGTTCTCACTCATAGGTGGGAATTGAACAGTGAGAACTCATGGACAGTGGAAGGGGAACATCACACTCGGGGGACTGTTGTGGGTTGGGGGGAGTGGGGAGGGACAGCATTAGGAGATATACCTAATGCTAAATGACGAGTTAATGGGTGCAGCAAACCAACACAGCACATGGATACATATGTAACAAACCTGCACATTGTGCACATGTACCCTAAAACCTAAAGTATAACAATAAAATAAAATAAAATAAAAAACAAGGATTTTATGATCAAGTTTCCAATAGCTATTGCAACAAAAACATAAATAGACAAGTGGGACCTAAGTATACTAAGGAGATTATGTTCAACAAAAGAAACTATCAGCAGAGTAAACAGACAACCAACAAAATGGGAGAAAATATTTGCAAACTATGGATCTGACAAACGTCTCATCTCCAGAACCTGTAAGGAACTTAAAAAAATTTTTAAGCAAAAACTAAACAACCTCATTGAAAAATGGGCAAAGGACAAGAACAGACACTTCTCAAAAAAGACATACATGCTGTCAACAAGAATATGAAAAATGCTCCATTTTAAAAATCACTAATGGTTAGAGAAACGCAAATGAAAACCACAATGAGATACCATTTCATACCAATCACAATGGCTACTAATAAAAAGTCAGAAAATAACAGATATTGCTGAGGTTGCAGAGAAAAGGGAAATCTTATACACTTCTGTTGGGAATGTAAATTAATTCAGCCATTGTATAAAGCAGTTTGAAGATTTCTCAAAAAACTTAAATAGAACTACCATTTGGTGCAGCAATCTCATTACTGGGTACATACACAAAGAAATATAAATTGTTCTACCAAATGACACATGTACTTGTATGATTATCACAGCACTATTCACAGTAGCAAAAACATGGAACCAACCTAGAGGCTCATCAGTGGTGGACTAGAAAAAAAATGTGTACCGCTTGACGTGGTTGCTCATACCTGTATTCCCAGCACTTTGGGAGGCCGAGATGGGTGGACCATTTGATATTAGGAATTTGAGAAAAGCCTGGCCAACATGGTGAAACACCATCTCTACTAAAAATACAAAAATTAGCCAGGCGTGGTGGTGCATGCCTGTAGACCCAGCTTGGGAAGCTGAGGTGGCAGAATAGCTTGAACCTGGGAGGCGAAGTTTGCAGTGGGCCCAGATTATGCCACAGCACTCCAGCCTGGGTGTCAGAGTGAGACTCTATCTCAAAAAGAAAAAGAATTGGTACATATACACCATGAAATACCGCATAGCAACAAAAAAACAATAAAATTATGGCTTTTGCAACAAAATGGATGTAGCTGGAGGGTACATCCCACAAATTAAGCAAATTAACACAAAAACAGAAAAAGAAAGTATATATTATCACCTATAAATGAGAGATAAACATTGGCTCCACATGGGCCAAAACAGGGACCAATAGATACCAGGGCCTGTGTGAGGGCAGAGGGTGGAAAATTGGTGAGGATTGAAAAATTACTTGTGCCTATCAGGTACTATGCTCACTACCTCAGTGACTAAATTATTTTTTCCATGAAACCCCAGCAACATGCAATTTACCTACATAACAAAGCTGCACATATACCCCCAAACCTAAAATACAAATTCAAAAAGAAAAGAATGAATATCAATAAGATACTTAGTAAACACACAAGTGTTTGGAAATCAAACAACAAACTTCTAAATAATTCACAAAGAAACATCAAAATAAAATTTAGAATACATTTTGAATTGAAAGATAAACATCTGAAGTGCTGAAAGAATAGAGATAGCTTTAGTCTCGAAACATATATAAAAACATTGAAATTTCAATCAGATGGTAATTGGTATGTGATTTGATAATCTACTTTAAAGTTTATACAAAACTGAGAACTCGGCTAGGTGCGGTGGCTCACGCCTGTAATCCCACGACTTTGGGAATCAGAAGTGGTTGCAACACGAGGTCAGGAGTTCAAGACCAGCCTGGCCAAGATGGTGAAGCCCTGTCTCTACTAAAAATAAAAAAATTAGCCAGGCATGGTGATGGATGCCTGTAATCTTGGCTACTCAGGAGGCTGAGGCATGAGAATCAACTGAACCTGGGAGGCAGAGATTGCAGTGAGCCAAGATCGTGCCACTGCACTCTAGCCTGGGTGGGAGAGCAAAACTTCATCTCAAAAAGAAAAAAAAAAAATTGAGAACCCAGATAAAAATAGCTAACTTTATTCTCCAAAAGAAAAAAGAACGACAGTGAGTAGAAGTCTGCTTCTATTGGCTATTAGATAATCTTATAACCCTGCAGTACTGTGATGCTACAAAGCACATCCACAGCAGTAGTGTGACAGTCAGGTATCAAATAGACAAGAACTTCAGAGAAGACAAATGTAATGTTTGAAATCAGTAGAAAGAAGCATTGCTTTGAGAAAGTTGGTTATTATTTGGAATTTGAAGAAATAAACTATAAATTTCAAATAAAGAATGAAATAAAAAATGAATTAATACTACAAGGAAGTTTTTAAAATATTCATGCCTTTTCCTCATGACATGAAATACAAATATCATGAAGTAAAAGACAGACAAATTTTACTAACTAAACAAACTCATTTTTAGCAAACAATTGATAAATACCATTAAAAGACAAATAACAAATTAGAAGAAAATATTTACATGGTATATATAACAAAAAATGGATATTCAGAATGTATAGAGATTATCAAATAATAAAGAACTTGCAAATCCCAGTGGGAAAATGAGCAAAGAATATAAAGAGGAATTGCACAGAAGAAAAAGTACGCATTATGTATTAACAAATGAAAAGCTGCTTCATCTGTGTAATGGCCAAAATGTATGTTAAAATATAAGACAGCATTTCTCCCATCTCATTGGTAAAATAAAAAATACACATGCACTGCATAAATTCATATGTCACTTCAGCATTTTTACAATTAATATCACTTTTGTTATTCTTAAAAAGTTGAAAAATTAAATGAGTTAAAAGCAGTATAAGAGAAATTATTGCAAATATGTGTATAATATTGTTAGGTGAAATCCAAGTAAGACCCCAGAGGCATAAGTTTAAAATGAAGACTAATCAGTTTATATATATAATAATTTAAAAATATTCTGTACATTATAAAACTCACAAAACAATTAAAAGGCAAGAAAAAACAATTTCAAAATAAATGCCACAACACAGCCTCCCGTGGTCAAGATTACTCTCTACTCTACCATGATGATGTCTAAATAGATTTTTGGGCATCTAGACTAATATTGGGTTTGTATACTCCCAGAAAATTCAAGACTAGTAAATGCACCCAACCTTACAACCCTGAAGCATATTATCACATAGGGGTCTTGTGTAGTTTGCTAAAACGTAATGTACTACCTGTCACAGAATGAGCACTTAACTGACGTTGGGTGTGATGTAGCATAGTAGCAAAAAACTTTAGAATTAGGCCACCATGTTTTTAAGGGCTTTGCACGACCCATTATTTTTTGGCACTTAATTTAAAAAAATCTGCATGCTTATTTTAATTTTGTCATTATTTGCCATTGTATCCATCTCAGGACACTGATCAAATAATCACAAAAATCACAGAGATGATACTCTGCTAATTAAGCAAGTTTTCTTTTTTTCTTTGTGAAACCATTCTTCATTTTTTTTTGGTATTTAGAAATAATTTCTAGTGCTAATTTATTTTTAGTGAAATTTTGCACAGATTCTCCAAACAAAAAACCAAGAATGACCAATTTTATCGGGAAAATACTAAATGTAACAAACTTTATTTTTTGATAAGTGAAGACTATTTTTCTAATTTTGCTTAAAAATTTTAGGTTTAGCCTTAGGTAATAAAGTTAATAGAGAGAATGTTTACTACCATACATAAATTCAAAAGACTTGTTAGTTTAGATTGTCAATTTAATGTTGAACAAAGTTGCTTAAAATTTTCAGATAAAATAACTTTAGGTAAGCTTAAGAAAAGTTTGATTGCATTTTGTTTATAATCTTGTACTTCTGTTTTCATTCTGATTTAGTAGGCTGCACACTTTTTAAAAAAAAATTTCAGGTGGATTGTGGCCATTCCTTTTCCTCTTAAGTCTTATTTGATTGTTCTTACAGAACAGATATTAATATTTGCAGTGCTGCATCTGGATCAAGCAGTTTGGTTAGAGAAATTTAAACCTTTAAATCACAAAACAGCTTATTTTCAATTGTCATAGCTGACATTGAATCTATGCCTAATGTGGATATTGGAATGTCTCTGAGTTTTATATTAATAAATTTACTAGCTAAATAAGTGATGTAATCATCTGTTGATGTCTGAGATGAAGAGTGAGTAAAAACCACATAAAAATCTTCCATAGAGCATTTCCGGAGGGTGGAGCCAAGATGGCCGAATAGGAACAGCTCCGGTCTCCAGCTCCCAGCCCCAGCGACACAGAAGACGGGTGATTTCTGCATTTCTGCTTGAGGTACCGGTTTCATCTCACTAGGGAGTGCCTAACAGTGGGTTCAGGACAGTCGGTGAAGCGCACTGTGCGCGAGCCGAAGCAGGGCGAGGCATTGCTTCACTGGGGAAGCGCAAGGGGTCAGGGAGTTCCCTTTCCTAGTCAAAGAAAGGGGAAACAGACGGCACCTGGAATATCGGGTCAGTCCCGTCCTAATACTGCGCTTTTCCAACGGGCCTGGAAAACGGCTCACTAGGAGATTGTGTCCCGCACCTGGCTCGGAGGGTCCTGTGCCCACAGAGTCTTGCTGATTGCTAGCACAGCAGTCTGAGATCACGCTGCAAGGCGGCAACAAGGCTGGGGGAGGGGCGCCCGCCATTGCCCAGGCTTGCTTAGGTAAACAAAGCAGCCAGGAAGCTCAAACTGGGTGGAGCTCACCACAGCTCAAGGAGGCCTGCCTGCCTCTGTAGGCTCCACCTCTGGGGGCAGGGCACAGACAACCAAAAACTCAGCGAGAACCTCCACAGCCTTAAATGTCCCTGTCTGACTGACAGCTTTGAAGAGAGTAGTGGTTCTCCCAGCACGCAGCTGGAGATCTGAGAACGGACAGACTGCCTCCTAAAGTGGGTCCCTCACCCCTGAGCAGCCTAACTGGGAGGCACCCCCCCAGTAGGGACAGACTGACACCTCATTCAACCGGGTACTCCTCTGAGACAAAACTTTCAGAGGAACAATCAGACAGCTGAATTTGTGGTCTCACGAAAATCCGCTGTTCTGCAGCCACCGGTGCTGACACCCAGCCAAACAGGGTCTGGAGTGGACGTCTAGTAAACTCCAACAGACCTGCAGCTGAGGGTCTTGTCTGGTAGAAGGAAAATTAACAAACAGAAAGGACATCCACACCAAAAACCCATCTGTACATCACCATCATCGAAGACAAAAAGTAGACAAAACCACAAAGATGGGGAAAAAACAGACCAAAAAAACTGGAAACTCTAAAGAACAGAGCACGTCTCCTCCTCCAAAGGAACGCAGTTCCTCACCAGCAACGGAACAAAGCTGGATGGAGGATGACTTTGATGAGTTGAGAGAAGGCTTCAGACGATCAAACTACTCTGAGCTACGAGAGGAAATTCAAAACAATAGCAAAGAAGTTAAAAACTTTGAAAAAAAATTAGAAGAATGGATAACTAGAATAACCAATGGAGAGAAGGGCTTAAAGGAGATGATGGAGCTGAAAGCCAAGTTTCGAGAACTACGCGAAGAATGCAGAAGCCTCAGTAGCAGATGCGATCAACTGGAAGAAAGGGTATCGCTGATAGAAGATGAAATGAATGAAATGAAGAGAGAAGGGAAGTTTAGAGAAAAAAGAATAAAAAGAAATGAACAAAGCCTCCAAGAAATTTGGGACTATGTGAAAAGACCAAACCTACGTCTGATTGGTGTACCTGAAAATGATGGGGAGAATGGAACCAAGTTGGAAAACACTCTGCAAGATATTGTCCAGGAGAACTTCCCCAATCTAGCAAGGCAGGCCAGCATTCAGATTCAGGAAATACAGAGAACGCCACAAAGATACTCCTCGAGAAGGGCAACTCCAAGACACATAATTGTCAGATTCACCAAAGTTGAAATGAAGGAAAAAATGTTAAGGGCAGCCAGAGAGAAAGGTCGGGTTACCCACAAAGGGAAGCCCATCAGACTAACAGCTGATCACTCAGCAGAAACTCTACAAGCCAGAAGAGAGTGGGGGCCGATATTCAACATTCTTAAAGAAAAGAATTTTCAACCCAGAATTTCCTATCCCGCCAAACTAAGCTTCATAAGTGAAGGAGAAATAAAATACTTTACAGACAAGCAAACGCTGAGTGATTTTGTCACCACCAGGCCTGCCCTAAAAGAGCTCCTGAAGGAAGCACTAAACATGGAAAGGAACAACCGGTACCAGCCCCTGCAAAAACATGCCAAATTGTAAAGACCATCGAGGCTAGGAAGAAACTATAGCAACTAACGAGCAAAATAACCAACTAACATCATAATGACAGGATCAGATTCACACATAACAATATTAACGTTAAATGTAAATGGGCTAAATGCTCCAATCAAAAGACACAGACTGGCAAACTGGATAAGGAGTCAGGACCCATCAGTGTGCTGTATTCAGGAAACCCATCTCACGTGCAGAGACACACATAGACTCAAAATAAAGGGATGGAGGAAGATCTATCAAGCAACTGGAAAACAAAAAAAGGCAGGAGTTGCAATCCTAGTCTCTGATAAAATAGACTTTAAACCAACAAAGATCAAAAGAGACAAAGAAGGCCATTACATAATGGTAAAGGGATCAATTCAACAAGAAGAGCTAACTATCCTAAATATATATGCACCCAACACAGGAGCACCCAGATTCATAAAGCAAGTCCTCAGTGACCTACAAAGGGACTTAAACTCCCACACAATAATAATGGGAGATTTTAACACCCCACTGTCAGCATTAGACAGATCAACGAGACAGAAAGTTAACAAGGATATCCAGGAATTGAACTCAGCTCTACATAAAGTGGACCTAATAGACATCTACAGAACTCTCCACCCCAAATCAACAGAATATACATTTTTTTCAGCACCACACCACACCTATTCCAAAATTGACCACATAGTTGGAAGTAAAGCTCTTCTCAGCAAATGTAAAAGAACAGAGATTATAACAAACTGTCTCTCAGACCACAGTGCAATCAAACTAGAACTCAGGATTAAGAAACTCAGTCAAAACCGCTCAACTACATGGAAACTGAACAACCTGCTCCTGAATGACTATTGGGTACATAATGAAATGAAGGCAGAAATAAAGATGTTCTTTGAAACCAACGAGAACAAAGACACAACATACCAGAATCTCTGGGACACGTTCAAAGCAGTGTGTAGAGGGAAATTTATAGCACTAAATGCCCACAAGAGAAAGCAGGAAAGATCCAAAATTGACACCCTAACATCACAATTAAAAGAACTAGAAAAGCAAGAGCAAACACATTCAAAAGCTAGCAGAAGGCTAGAAATAACTAAAATCAGAGCAGAACTGAAGGAAATAGAGACACAAAAAACCCTTCAAAAAATTAATGAATCCAGGAGCTGGTTGTTTGAAAAGATCAACAAAATTGATGGACCGCTAGCAAGACTAATAAAGAAGAAAAGAGAGAAGAATCAAATAGATGCAATAAAAAACGAAAAAGGGGATATCACCACCGATCCCACAGAAATACAATCTACCATCAGAGAATACTACAAACACCTCTATGCAAATAAACTAGAAAATCTAGAAGAAATGGATAAATTCCTCGACAAATACACCCTCCCAAGACTAAACCAGGAAGAAGTTGAATCTCTGAATAGACCAATAACAGGTTCTGAAATTGTGGCAATAATCAATAGCTTACCAACCAAAAAGAGTCCAGGACCTGATGGATTCACAGCTGAATTCTACCAGAGGTACAAGGAGGAACTGGTACCATTCCTTCTGAAACTATTCCAATCGATAGAAAAAGAGGGAATCCTCCCTAACACATTTTACGAAGCCAGCATCGTCCTGATACCAAAACCTGGCAGAGACATAACCAAAAAAGAGAATTTCAGACCAATATCCTTGATGAACATTGATGCAAAAATCCTCAATAAAATACTGGCAAACCGAATCCAGCAGCACATCAAAAAGCTTATCCACCATGATCAAGTGGGCTTCATCCCTGGGATGCAAGGCTGGTTCAACATACGCAAATCAATAAATGTAGTCCAGCATATAAACAGAACCAAAGACAAAAACCACATGATTATCTCAATAGATGCAGAAAAGGCCTTTGACAAAATTCAACAACCCTTCATGCTAAAAACTCTCAATAAATTAGGTATTGATGGGACGTATCTCAAAATAATAAGAGCTATCTACAACAAACCCACAGCCAATATCATACTAAATGGGCAAAAACTGGAAGCATTCCCTCTGAAAACTGGCACAAGACAGGGATGCCCTCTCTCACCGCTCCTATTCAACATAGTGCTGGAAGTTCTGGCCAGAGCAATCAGGCAGGAGAAGGAAATAAAGGGTATTCAATTAGGAAAAGAGGAAGTCAAATTGTCCCTGTTTGCAGATGACATGATTGTATATCTAGAAAACCCCATTGTCTCAGCCCAAAATCTCCTTAAGCTGATTAGCAACTTCAGCAAAGTCTCAGGATACAAAATTAATGTACAAAAATCACAAGCATTCTTGTACACCAATAACAGACAAACAGAGAGCCAAATCATGAGTGAACTCCCATTCACAATTGCTTCAAAGAGAATAAAATACCTAGGAATCCAACTTACCAGGGATGTGAAGGACCTCTTCAAGGAGAACTACAAACCACTGCTCAATGAAATAAAAGAGGATACAAACAAATGGAAGAACATTCCATGCTCATGGGTTGGAAGAATCAATATCGTGAAAATGGCCATACTGCCCAAGGTAATTTATAGATTCAATGCCATCCCCATCAAGCTACCAATGACTTTCTTCACAGAATTGGAAAAAACTACTTTAAAGTTCATATGGAACCAAAAAAGAGCCCGCATCGCCAAGTCAATCCTAATCCAAAAGAACAAAGCTGGAGGCATCACGCTACCTGACTTTAAACTATACTACAAGGCTACAGTAACCAAAACAGCATGGTACTGGTACCACCACAGAGACATAGATCAATGGAACAGAACAGAGCCCTCAGAAATGATGCCGCATAGCTACAACTATCTGATCTTTGACAAACCTGACAAAAACAAGAAATGGGGAAAGGATTCCCTATTTAATAAATGGTGCTGGGAAAACTGGCTAGCCATATGTAGAAAGCTGCAACTGGATCCCTTCCTTACACCTTATACAAAAATTAATTCAAGATGGATTAAAGACTTATATGTTAGACCTAAAACCATTAAAATCCTACAAGAAAACCTAGGCAATACCATTCAGGACATAGGCGTGGGCAAGGACTTCATGTCTAAAACACCAAAAGCAATGGCAACAAAAGCCAAAATCAACAAATGGGATCTCATTAAACTAAAGAGCTTCTGCACAGCAAAAGAAACTATCATCAGAGTGAACAGGCAACCTACAGAATGGGAGAAAATTTTTGCAACCTACTCATCTGACAAAGGGCTAATATCCAGAATCTACAATGAACTCAAACAAATTTACAAGAAAAAAACAAACAACCCCATCAAAAAGTGGGCAGAGGACATGAACAGACACTTCTCAAAAGAAGACATTTATGCAGCCAAAAAACACATGAAGAAATGCTCCTCATCACTGGCCATCAGAGAAATGCAAATCAAAACCACAGTGAGATACCATCTCACACCAGTTAGAATGGCCATCATTAAAAAATCAGGAAACAACAGGTGCTGGAGAGGATGTGGAGAAATAGGAACACTTTTACACTGTTGGTGGGACTGTAAACTAGTTCAACCATTGTGGAAGTCAGTGTGGCGATTCCTCAGGGATCTGGAACTAGAAATACCATTTGACCCAGCCATCCCATTACTGGGTATATACCCAAAGGACTATAAATCATGCTGCTATAAAGACACATGCACACGTATGTTTATTGCGGCACTATCCACAATAGCAAAGAGTTGGAACCAACCCAAATGTCCAACAACGATAGACTGGATTAAGAAAATGTGGCACATATACACCATGGAATACTATGCAGCCATAAAAAATGATGAGTTCGTGTCCTTTGTAGGTACATGGATGAAACTGGAAAACATCATTCTCAGTAAACTATCGCAAGGACAAAAAACCAAACACCGCATGTTCTCACTCATAGGTGGGAATTGAACAATGAGAACTCATGGACACAGGAAGGGGAACATCACGCTCCGGGGACTGTTGTGGGGTGGGGGGAGGGGGGAGGGACAGCATTAGGAGATACACCTAATGCTAAATGACGAGTTAATGGGTGCAGGAAATCAACATGGCACATGGATACATATGTAACAAACCTGCACATTGTGCACATGTACCCTAAAACCCTAAAGTATAATAAAAGTAGATATACATAAATAAAAAAAAAAAAGAAAAAAAAAATCTTCCATAAAACTAAACTTATCTTGGAATTCTTTATAAAAATAAATTCTGTGAGACGGAACTTTGGAAAGTTTTCCTGTAATTTCTTGAAATCAAATTTAAGAGTGCATGGTAGTCTGACCATTCTGCATTCTCCTCTCTGTACAAAAAACATCACTATTTCAAGGCCAGAGAGCCCCCTTTACATGGCTCGTTAAGAATTATTCAAAATCCAGCATGATTCAGGATACTGATGGACTTTGGGTATTTGAAGAGAATTCCTCTGGTGGCTAAAATGCTTTGAAGATCATTTGTGCAGCCGTCATTCCAGGTTAAAGCCTCCCTAGTTAATTGTCCAGTGAGATCACAGTTCCTGTGACAGTGGCAGAAGATGTCCAGCAAGGAGTTAGCAGCAGGCTAGTTGGCTTTTGTTGCATTCTCAATGAAAGCAGAAACTAATGAATAGCACTCAAAGTAATCAAGTTCCTGCTTTCTTGTCAAAAACTGAAGATGTACTGCTCCAGCTACTTTGGGGCTTAACACTTTCTCCAATTAAGAAGAGATGTTGAGAGCTTCTGGGAACCCATCATCCAAGACTGTGGCACTAAAAAAACACACCTGAGATTTTACTCTGCAAAGTTATTTTCTATTAAATTCACTGCCTTTTTCACATCAGAGTGAATAATGACAATACATCGTAGCTTGGTCATTTTGCACTCTTCATTCTGATTTTCCAGCAACTTGCATTCCTTTCAACTGCTCATAAGTTAAATTTCTCAATGAAGTGATCACAACAGAACTATCTCCTTGGACAGTTTGGAGTTTCCTGAAAAAAACAGATATACCACCATATGATCCAAAAATCCCACTGCTTGGTATATACCCAAAAGAAAGGAAATGAGTATATCAAAGAGATTTCTGCACACCTAGGTTTGCTGCAGCACTGTTTACAATTACTAATATTTGAAAGCAACCTAAGTGTCCATCAACAGATGAAGGAAGAAAATGTGGTACATATACACAGTGGAGTACTATTCAGCCATATAAATGAAAGCCTGTCATTTGCAACAACATGGATGGAACTGAAGATTATTATGTCAAGAAAAATAAGCCAGGCACAGAAATACAAACATCACATGTTCTCACTTATTTCCGGGATCAAAAAAAAAAAAACAAATTCATGGACATAGTAGAAGGATGATTACCAGAGGCTGGGAAGGGTAGTGAGAGAGTGAGGGAGAGGCAGGAATTGTTAATGGATACAAAAAACAAAAAAGAAATAATATATAATAAGAACCTACTATTTGATAGCAAACCTGGGTGACTACAGTTAATAATAACTTAATCATATATTTGAAAATAACATAAAGAGTGTAATTGGAATGTTTGTAACTCAAAGAATCACTGAGGGGATACCCCATTCTCTATGATGTGCTTTTTTTCCACATTGCATGCCCGTATCAAAACATCTCATGTACTCCATAAATACTATGTACCCACAAAAATTAAAAATAAAATACAAAAAAGAACCATCTTCTCTCTGTGTAACAAATATTATAGTTTCAAATCCAAGGCTAGAGAGCTGCCCTGAAACAACATAAACTCTTTTGACTTGAAGAGTTTTCTCTTCGCTCTATACATAGGTATTTGTAGAAGTTAACATTCTGGAACTTTGACTTCCAACACAGCAAGAGGGACAGCCACACATGTAAAATACAGTGACAGAGCAGGACTCACAAGTGCATTCTGCTGAAAACGTGAGCAAGCCAAATTCAAATTATTTTTCAAACTCATTGATTTTAGCTACCGAAAGGTCTATAGGACATTATCAGACAGAGTTTTTGTAGAATCTAAGATTTAGAAAGTGAACTTGAATGTGACTGTGATCATTATGCAATAACTGCTGTAAAAACTCAGGTTACTGTTGGCCACATAGGACTACAACACTCTTGTGTTGCCTTGACAAGTTCCTCTAAACGTGGCAATAAACTTAGTGCCTTTCAGTGTTCTGTTTCCCATAGACTTACAGACAGCGAGAGACACCTGGCTCTCCCACATCACTTCCTTAGCAGCCAAGAACAGCATGGCACCCAGAATGAATTCTGGCTGTGGCAGAAAATGGCCTACACAGAGAGATGTCTGGCATTTGGTAATACCTGGGTGAGAGCTTTCCAAGCTCTTATGAAGTATACGATGCATAAGGTCCATTTCTAAATACTAGAAACATCTTGCTGTGAAAACATATAAAGTCCATAGTTAAGATAATGATGCCATGCAGAAAAACACGTGGCAATGTAACCACCAGTCATTTTCAATGGCCTTGCACATGGCTGTTACTGTACTGCTGAAGTCCAGTGTCAGCAGTTTATGTTTCCCCACTGTGTCACAGCCCAATTCAAAGTACCGTCAAAATTACATCTGGAGGTGCTAACAGGAAAATAATCTGAGTAAATCCATATTTGCCGTCTCAACTTCCAAAGACTGGTCATCAAGCAGTGTGTTTCTGTCTTTCTATCTTGGCTGTCATCTTTACTACATTATAGGGGTCTGAGGTTTGTAGAGTGGATATCACAGAGTTCTGGTTGTCCTTGTGAGGTTTGATATGATAAACTTTTTCAAAGAAAGTATGCCTGATTACAGAAATGAGTATTGTCCCCTGACAATCCACATAGAATTCTGGGGCATTCTTCTCTTTACATTTAATAATAGCTTCTGCTAAACTTGTAATGTTCTGTGGGATTGTATCACTTCTTCACCTTCTTGCTCACTTCCCACCTTCTTGCTCAGAGCTCCAATGGGCTCAGAGCAATATTTGGAGTGCCAATCACCCTGAGCTCAATCTTGCTCTGAACATCATCTTCTCTGAGCTCCATCTTACACTGAGAAGCACCTGCTGCAAGCTCCATCGTGCTTGGAGCTCCTTCTTGCTCCAAGCTCTATCTGCTCCAAGCTCCATCTTGCTCGAAGTGCCAATCGCTCCAAGCACTGTCTTGCTGTGAGCAACATCTGCATAGACATTCATCTTACTCAGAGCTCCATCTAGTCAGAGATCCATCTACTTTGAGCCCCATCTTGCTGGGAGCTCCAATCACTTCTAGCTCCATTTTGCTCTGAGCACCATGTGGTCAGAGCTCATCTTACTCTGAGCTACATGTGCTCTGAGCTCCACCTTGCTTGGAGCTGTAATCACTGTGGGCTCCATTTTGCTCTGAGCTCCAACTAAAACCAAGCAACATCTCCTCCAAACTCCATCTTGCTTAGAGCTCCTTTTTTGCTCAGAGCTCTATCTGCTCTGAGCTGCATCTTGCTAAGAGCTCCAATCACTCAGAGCAATGTTCAGAATGCCAATCACTCTGAGCTCCCTCTTGCTCTGAGCACCATCTGCTCTGAGCTCCATCTTACACCAGCAACTTCTGCTCCAAGTTCCATTTTGTTTGGAGCTCCTTCTTGCTCAGAGGTCTATCTGATCCGAGCTCCATCTGGTTCAGAGATCCAATCACTCCAAGCTCCATCTTGCTCTGAGCACCATCTGCTTGAAGCTCCATCTGCTCCAAGCTCCATCTTGCTTAGAGCTCCCATCACACTGAGCTCCATTTTGCTCAGAGCTCCATTTACTCAGAGCTCCATTTGCTCCAAGCTCCATCTTTCTCAGAGCTCCAATCACTCCAAACTCCATCTTGCTCTGAGCACCATCTGCTCTGAGCTCCATTTTGCTCAGAGCTCCATCTTGCTCTGAGACCATAGGCTTGGAGCTCCATCACACTCTGAGCAACATCTGCTCCAAGCTTCATATTAATTGGAGCTCCATCTCACCTGGAGCTCCATCTGCTCTGAGCTCCATCAAGCTTGGAGCTCATCTTGCTTTGAGCACCATCTGCTCTACGTATGTTTATAGCAGCACTATTCTCAATGGTAAAGACTTGGAACCAACCCATATGCCCATCAATGATAAGACTGGAAAAAGAAAATGTACTACATATACATCATGGAATACTACACAGCCATAAAAAGGTATGAGATCAGGTCCTCTGCAGGGACAGGGATGAAGCGGGAAGCCATTATCCTCAGCAAGCTAACACAGGAACAGAAAACCAAACACTGCATGTTCTCACTCATAAGTGGGGGCTGAACAATGAGAACACATTTTAATACTATTATGCCCTCTGAAAATGGTCTCTGTTTCTCTTAACAAAGGATATTTATACTTTGTAATTTTTTTCTCTCTAAAGGATTGTGGCTTCTGTCTGTGCCAGTCTAGGGTACAGGTTGACTACCTCACTTTGAAATGACCCACCCCATGTCCACACATGGTTGGTCCCTCCTGTAAACTGTTTGTTCACAGACTGTTAACACCTGTGGGTCATTTGACGGGAGATGACCTCACACAGCAATGCACCAGGCAAATCACCAACTGAAAGGATCACTGAAACAACATGTGTTTGCTTATTTCGAAGAATGAACAGGAGTCAGTTGAAGGTGATTAAGTCAGCAACATCTTAAGGTGATAAGATGTCAGTAACATCTTAGATGACCAAGAATAATCCTGTGGGCCCCAAGAACATATGACAATATGGACTACGCCAGCAAAAATCTCACCCATCAGACAAGAGCAAATGACGCTGTGGCTCAAATGTTAAATGTCCTCTCTTGATGTGTGAAAGCACATGACCAGCAGGAGGCAAAAACATCAGGGAGACAAAGGCTTTGTTGCATATCTGTGGACTTCAGTCTCCAGTGAGACACTCAGAGCCTACATCTCCTCTGTTACCACTGCTGTTTTTATTGCACAGAACATTTCCATCTATGTTTCATTGTACAAGAAACGTTTTGACAAACATACATCTGATAAAAGGCTGTTTTCAAAATGTCTAAGCAACTAACACTACTTACTAGCAAAAACACAAAAGAGAAACTAATAACCAAACAAAACCTGAATAGACATTTCTACAAAAAAGACATAACATTGAAAACAAGTTTTAAAACTTGAATAACATCACAAACCATGAGAAAGATATAAATCAATACAACACACATATCATCTCACTATAATTCAAATGGATGTTATCAAACTGATAAAATATATTAAAAGAGACACAAATGCTGGTGGAAATTTCCAGAGAAGAACTCGTTTGGTAAGAATGTTAATTAGTATACAGTCGGGCATGGTGGCTCTCGCCTGTAATCCCAGCACTTTGGGAGGCCGAGGCCGGCAGATCACGAGGTCAGGAGATCGAGACCATCCTGGCTAACACGGTGAAACCCCGTCTCTACGAAAAATACAGAAAATTAGCCGGACATGGTGGTGGTGCCTGTAATCCCAGCTACTCAGGAGGCTGAGGCAGGAGAATAGCATGAACCCAGGAAGCAGAGCTTGCATAGAGCTGAGATCGTGCCACTGCACTCCAGCCTGGGCAACAGAGCGAGACTCTGTCCAAAAAAAAAAAGAATGTTAATTAGTATACATACTACAGAAACCAGTTGGAGGTTCCTCCAAAAATTAAACCTACAACTACCACTTCATCTAACAATTCTACTACTAAGTATACTTTCAGTGCAAAAGAAATCAGTTTATGCAAGAGGTATCAGCCATCCTATGTGGACTGCAGCACTATTCACAATCGCCAAGATAAGGAATAAACTTACCTGCCCATCCACAGATGTGAAGGGATAAAGTAACTGTGGGGGACGCACACAAACAGAATAGTCTTCAGCCAGAAAATCAAAATGAAATTTCATCATTTGGAGCCATACTGTTGAACCCGGAGGACAGCATGGTAAATGACCTAAGCCAGGTAGAGAAAGAAAAACATTGCCACATCTCACTCATGTAGAACCCAGAATAAAATGCTTTATTGCAATAGATCTAGAGAGCACAACAGTGGTTTCCAGAGATTGGAGGGAAGCAGGGGCATGGGCAGGGATCAGAAATAGGTACAAAATTACACTTAGATGAGAGGAATGAATTGTTCATCTCTGTTCCACAGCACAGTGACCAGAGGTTAACAAAACATCACACCTTTTTCACAAAATCTGGAAAAGAAGATTCCAGATGTTTTCACCATAAAGAAATTAACAACTGTTTGTGATAACAGAGACTTTAAATATCCTGATTTTAACATTCCTCTGTGTCTGCATTAACCAAAATGCCCCACTCTAACTCTCCCCATTGTATACCTTTACTATATGGCCAACCTTTTAAAAAATATGCAAATATGCAATGCTAAAATTCATGCAGACCACAAAACACCCTGAATTTCTAAAGCAATCCTGAGAAGTCCAAACTACATTGGTTGTGTCACACTTCCCGATTTTAAATTTCATTGAAAAGCTAGGGATCCCATTTCACACAGAGCAGTGGAACAGATTAGAGGACCCAGACATAAACCCACACCCCTAACACCATCTGATCTTCAAAAAAATCCACAAAAGTAAGCTTTGGAGAAAGGACTCCCTCCACTCAATAGATGGTGCCAGGATAAACTGCTAGCCAGTTGCAGAAGAAAAACAGTGGGCCCGTGTCTCACCCTGTACAGAAATCAACTCAAGATGAATGAAAGATGTAAACGCAAGACCTCAAACTATGAAAAGCCTGCAAGAGAACTTGGAAATACCCTTCTTGACAGAGGATTTGGCAGAGCATGGCTATGCCTAAGTCCCCAAAAGCAAGTGCAACTAAAACAATTATTCACAAGTGGGGCCTAATATACAAAAGAGCTGCTGCACAGCAGAAGAAATTACCAACACAGTAAACAGACAGCCTACACAATGGGAGAAAATGTTCCCACATACGCATCTGATGAAGTCTAATATCCAGGATCTACCTCAAATACATTAAGCAAATAAATCAGAAAAACAAAAACTCAATGAAGAAAGGGTAAGGGGCATGAAAATATGCATCTCAAAAGAAGGTTTACAGCAACCAACAGACAAGACAACATTTCTTTACCTCAGGAATCATCAGAGAAATGCAAAGCAAAAGGCCCATGAGATAGTATTTCACACATTCTGATGAATGACAACTATGACACAGACCACAAGAATGAACACCAGCAAGGCAGAGGAGGAGGGATGCTTGTCTGCTGTTGGTGGAAATGCAAACTAGTTCAGACGCCATGGAAAGCAATGTGGGAATTTCTCAAATAACTTTCTCGACATCACTAAACCTCACAAAAAAAGTCCATGAAAACCACACTAAGATTCTGTCTCATTCCACTCAGAATGAGTGCTACCAAAAACAAAACACAAATTTTTGAAGGTGACATCCAGTGTAGACTTACAGAAAGGTAACTCTTAAACAGTATTGGTGGGTATGTAAATTAGTATACACACTATGAAAAACAGCTAGAGGTTTCTGAAAAAATTCACAGTACAACTATCATGTCAGCTAACAGCCCCACCACTGGTTCCACATTTAAAACAGTTGAAGTCCCTAGGTTGAAGAGAGCTATTTGCCTTCCCATAGGTACTAAAGCACTCTTAACTGTGGCCAACGTAGAGAACCAACCTACCTGTTCAAACACAGCTGCAGGGATGAGGAAACTGCTGTACAGATACACCACGGAATATGTTTCAGCCATAAACCTTTGGGAAATCCTGCCATCTGCAGCCACGTGAAGAAACCTGAAGAACACGAGGTCCGAAGAATAAGCCTGGTAGAGAAAGTCCCATGCCACGTGATCTCAGGTATGTAGACTGAAAAAAGCTTTATCTTCTACAAGTATAAAGTTCAATAGGGCTTACCAGAGGCTGCTGGGGAAGTGAAGGTGGTCTCAGAAGGAATCAGTGATGGGGTACAAAGTTACTCTCAGATGAGAGTGACCAATTCTGGTCTTCTATTCCACAGCAGGGTGACTAGCCTTAACACAAGTGTATCATATGTTTCAAAGTAGCTAGAAGGAAAGATTCTGAATGTTGTTACCACTCAAAAATATAACTATATGAGAGGAAGAGATGCTAAATAACCTGATTTTATCATTACTCAACATATACATGTATCAAAATCTTCCTTGTACCTTCTAATTGTATACATTTAGTATATGACAAATAGTGTTTTAAGAAATATAAAGAAACAATGCCAAAATTTATGTGGAAATGTGAAACACCCTGAATTTTCAAAGCTATTCTGAAAAATACAAACCATATGGGATGCATCACATTCCCTGAGTTCTAATTAAATGAAAATCCATAGTTAACAAACCCATATGTTACTGACATAACACAGAGAAACACAGACCAGTGAGCAAAATGAATGTGCTCAATAATAAACAAAAATTTATATGGAATGAACACATTTTTCAAAACACCACCAAAATGACACAACGGGGAAGATTTCCAAAACTAGATATCCATATGCAAAAGAATAATACAGGACTCTTATGGTACTAGATACACAATAATCAACTCAAAATGATTGAAGATTATACACAAAACTTGCAACCATAAAGCTCCTATAAAGACAACCTTGGGTGTGCGTATATTTAGGACAACTTGGATGTATGCTCAGGGTTCGCAAAAAGTAAACAAAAATACAAGGGAAAAAAATTATTGACAATGAACTGCTTTGGTAGTGATTTTGTTTTTTCTTGATTAGTAACCAACAGCACAGCCACCAAGAAATTACACACATGTGGGACCACGTCAAGCTGAAGCATTTGTGCCCAACAAAGGAAACAATAAACAAAATAAAAACGCACACTAAAAATTACAAGTTTGGGATAAGGGATTATTTTTGAAAAGGTACAAGCCAGTCATACTACCAGCTGGCAAAAAAATAACAAAACAACAGCACAATTGCCAGACAAAAACTGGGCAAATAACTGGATTAGATAATTTTCCAAAGAAGACAGGAAATTGACACAATGTCTACAAAAACGTGGTTAACATTACTACTCATGAGAAAAATGCAGATCAAAACCACACTCAGGTCTTATCTCACTCCAATAGAATGAACATTACAAAAAGATCAAAATATTTAAAAAGACAATTCCTGGTATGAATTTCCAGAAAGGGGAACTGTTTGTGGAAACATAAATTAGTATTAACACTATAAAAATAGTTAGAGGTCTTGCAAAGAATAGGAAAAAAACAAATGCCATATCATCTAGCAGTCCCATTACTGGGTATAAACTCAACCTACCTGTTCATCCACAGATAAAGAGATCAAGAAACTCTCATAAACAAACACCAGGAAATATTCTTCAGCCATCAAAATAATGAAACAGTGTCATTTAGAGCAACACAGATGAACCTGGAAACCATTATGTTAAATGTAATGAGCTAGGCCTAGAAAGACAAACACGGCATGATACCACTCATGTGAAATCTTAAGATGTTTATCTTAATGAAGTAGAAAGCACAATATTGCTTACTAGAGTTTGGGAGATAGAGGGGGAATGGGGAAGGATTGATTATGGAAACGAAGTTATCTTAACATTAAAGGAATAAATCTGAGGTTCTCCTCCTCAGCCTGGTGACTGGAGTTAACAATATCATATTTTTCTAGAGCAAGAAGGGAGAATTTTGAATGTTCTCCCCACAAAAAAAAAAAAAAAAAAAAAAAATGCCTGGATGAGCAAATAGAGATCCTAAGTACCCTGATTTGATCATTACCCAATCTATATGTATGAAAGTGTACCTCTAATTATGGACCTTTATGTTGTGAAAAAAAGTTAACAGAAATAAATATGTATTGCTAAAAATCACAGGGAACCACAAAAGCAATGAATATCTAAAGGAATCCTAAGAAATACAAAGTGAAGACCCACAATCCTCAATACCGAATTACGCTGCCAAGTTGTAGTTATACAGCTGATATATGATACTTGCATAAACTATGGACAAAAACAGGGAGGACAAGAACATGATCAACACAAATATGGACACAATCAACTGACTTTGATAAAGAACACTGCAATGTGGAAGGCAGAGAATGAATACCTTTGAGAAAAATGATATCCAGATGCAGAAGCGAGAAATAGGACTTATTTTACACGATGTATGAAAATGAACACCCCCTCTCCCAAATTGAAGGCAAAACAAAAGACCATAAACCACAAAATGTTTTTAACTAAAACACAGGATGAGCATATATTTTGGGTCACTTGAATCTCTGCTCACCTTTGCAAAGAGGAAAATAAACACCCTGGAAGAAAAACCTCATTGACAATTAAATGCTTTGTCACTGATACATATTTTCTTATATGGGTGACAAAAACTATATGCATGAAATGCAAAAATAAATATATGGGTCTACGTCAACATGAAAAGTTTCTGCACATCAAAGAAAACTACTTTCCAAATTAAAAAGCATCCTATAGATTAGGCAAAAATTTCAGGCAATCACGTAATTCACGAGGAGTTGTCATCTAACATGTACACAAAAAACACTACAAAGTAGCAAAACATCCAATCTAATATTTTGCAAAGAACATGGACAATTCTGCACAGCCATAAAATCGAACAACAAATAAGAGATAAGGTCCTAAAAATAAACTATTCATTAGAAAACTGTAATTCAAAACCACACACAGATAACCTCACACTTATTGAATATTTCTAGATTTTTTTTTAAAAAATAGGAGGGGCTGGGAACGGTGTCTCATGCCTGTAATCTCTGCACTTTGCGAGGCCGAGGCAGGTAGATCATCTGAGGTCAGGAGTTTGAGACCAGCGTGACCAATATCGTGAAACCCCATCTCTACTAAAAATACAAAAATTAGCTGGGCATGGTGGCCAGCGCCTGTAGTCCCAGCTACTCAGGAGGCTGAGACAGGAGACTTGCTTAAAACCAGGCAGAGGTTGCAGTCGGCCGAGATGGCGCCACTGCACTCCAGCCTGGAAGACAGAGCAAGACTCCGTCTCAAAACAAAAACAAAAACAAAAGAAACCCCAAACCAAAAATAATAGGAATGCGGGTGTGGTGTTGGAGAAAGGGAAACTCATACACTGTAGGTGGAAATGAAAAATTAAGATACACACCATGGAAAACAGCTAAATAGCTGGAGACTCCTCAAAGAACTGAAACTACAGATGTCCCTTGCTCTAGCGAGGTCTGTTTTTAAAGGTGCTGAGGCATCAAAAATAATCCTAGACTCCAGCTCAGAGGCCCCTGGGGCTCGGAGGGACCTAGGTCCCGCGTTTCACCGCCAGCTCTGGGCCAGGGCGCTCCTATACGCTGGATGCGGGTCGGACACTGGCATAGCCTTCCCGGCCGGCCGGGGTGCGGACGCTGCAGTAGCCAGGACCCCACCACCGCCCCCACGCGGAGGACTCGGGCCCAGATGCCCACGAAGAAGTGAGGGCACGAAAACAGGGAGATGCAGGGAAGGAGCTGGGTGGGTTCCCGGTGGGGTCCACGCCCCCGCCACTTACCGCGGAGAGCTGCCTCCTACTCCACCATCACATGGAACCCACCACCGCTTCTCCGAAGCTCGCTCTGACCAAGGCGCTGCTGCTATAGGGGCCTCGCAGGAAGTGCAGCCTCAGCTTCCGTAGGGACCTGCATGCCGGCAGCGTCCCTCGTGCCAGGTTGAAGCTCCACCCCCTCTTAAAGGGACCGCAGCTCCGACTTGCAAGAAGCAGCTTTGGGTTGCGGCACAGACTGAGCCTCTGCCCAGCCCCAGGGGACGACGAAAGGCCCTCTCATCCTCCCCAGCTTTCGGGCCCTAGAAGTCGCAGGAGCGCTCCCTGTGACCCCCTCCCCGAGATCAGCTCCCTTTGCCTAGGGAGCGCCCGGGACCTGCCCCTGCCCTCCTCTGGACCTCAGCTTCACCATCCGCAAAGGAAGCAGCCTCGCTAGAGCTCTGGGGTCCCTCAAGCTCGGCGTCCCAGGATCCAGGGTGGGCTCCCCTGCTCCTCTGCAGAGGGGGTCCAGAGAACCACAGAAAGCTGGGGGCTGGAGGGACAGTCCGGAGGGCAGCAGGGCCTCCCCAGCCTCACTGTCCGCATCTGTCCTGTGGGAGCCCGGGGGCCTCGCTATGGCCCAGACACCCACAGCCTCACCAGGGCTGCCTGGGTCACCGGGCTCCCCAGGAGGCAGGCCGGGGCCCTGGGGTCCAGTGCTGCCCCCACCTCAACTCCATCCTGCGTCAGGGCCCGCGAGGGGCCCTGTGGACTGGACCCAGGCCTGCCCATTCCCAGAGAGAGGCTATTAATTATTGCCTCAATTTCAGAGCCTGTTATTGGTCTATTCAGAGATTCAACTTCTTCCTGGTTTAGTCTTGGGAAGGTGTATGTGTCAAGGAATTTATCCATTTCTTCTAGATTTTCTAGTTTATTTGCGTAGAGGTGTTTATAGTATTCTCTGATGGTAGTTGGTATTTCTGTGGGATCAGTGGTGATATACCCTTTATCATTTTTTATTGCATCTATTTGATTCTTCTCTGTTTTCTTCTTTATTAGTCTTGCTAGCAGTCTATCAATTTTGTTGACCTTTTCAAAAAACGAGCTCCTGGATTCATTGATTTTTTTAAGGGTTTTTTGTGTCTCTATTTCCTTCAGTTCTGCTCTGATCTTACTTATTTCTTGTCTTCTGCTTGCTTTTGAATGTGTTTGCTCTTGCTTTTCTAGTTCTTTTAATTGTGATGTTAGGGTATCAATTTTGGATCTTTCCTGCTTTCTCTTGTGGGCATTTAGTGCTATCAATTTCCCTCTACACACTGCTTTAAATGTGTCCCAGAGATTATGGTATGTTGTGTCTTTGTTCTCATTGGTTTCAAAGAACATCTTTATTTCTGTCTTCATTTCGTTATGTACCCAGTAGTCATTCAGGAGCCGATTGTTCAGTTTCCATGTAGTTGAGCGGTTCTGAGTGAGTTTCTTAATCCTCAGTTCTAATTTGATTGCACTGTGGTCTGAGAGACAGTTTGTTATAATTTCTGTTCTTTTACATTTGCTGAGGAGAGCTTTACTTCCAACTATGTGGTCAATTTTGGAATAAGTGCTGTGTGGTGCTAAGAAGAATGTATATTCTGTTCATTTTGGTGGAGAGTTCTGTAGATGTCTGTTAGGTCTGCTTGGTGCAGAGCTGAGTTCAATTCCTGGATATCCTTGTTAAGTTTCTGACTCATTGATCTGCCTAATGTTCACAGTGGGGTGTTAAAGACGCCCATTATTATTGTGTGGGAGTCTATATTTTGGTTGCAGTTGAGTTTATAGTCAAAGTAAAGAACACGTGAAGGGCATTCACATTTCCAGGAACAGAAGCATCCTGTCTGGTTTTTCAGAGGTGAAGGGAGCAGTCTGAAGGGGCCATGGCATACGTGTGTCTATAATCAAAGCTCACAGCCAAGGCCCTGGGGGAGGTTCAGGTGTGCCCCAGGGGGTGGGCCCCATCCAACACTGCACTGCCAGGGGCCTCATCTTTATTAAATTCTGGGCCTTTTCCTGGGCAATAGTTACACAAGTTGAGTTCAATGAACCCTATGTCCTGTGGCTGCCATCTATTTCAGGGTCGCAAAGGTAATGATCACCACCCCCTCCACCTTCTGCTGAGGGTCTGGGTGACCCCCTGGTGGTGTAACCCAGGCCCTCACCCCAAGGGGTCCTGAGTCTTGCTCACCACAGAGTCCTTCGTCTAGGGCTCCCTCACTTGTCCACATACCATCAAATGTTGTGTACTGAGAGGCGCTTGCGTAGAGCCCCTCCTTCCCCAGGCAGCACAGCCCTGCTTCTGCTGACACCATGGTCCAGGTGGTACACATTTTTCTGCCCGCAGGTCCCATGGAGGAGCAGCCTGAGGACAAAGCAGCACCCAGAGCTTGTTTTTTCAGAGAACCTGGCTCTGTCCTGTCTAGAAGCCCCACAGCTGTGGAAACCAGGACCTCCTGCTTTTCAGAGCCTAGATGTGCAGGATATAGATGCACCTCAGAGGTCCTGGGTGTGAGGTGGAAGGTTGGGGGACACTGGGCTTCCTGCCGCTGTGCTCCCATTGCCACATCTTCTACCTGGTGGGACAAGGCAGCTAGCAAAGGTGACAGATTCACCCAGACGCTGTGTCCTCCCACATCCTGACCTGGCACCTGAGCCACACTGCTGGTTCTGAAGTTCTCAGGAGCGTGTGTGTGCTGTGACCAGCAGACCTATGGCACGTGCCCTCTTCCTCCCTCTGTGGCATGGTGTCAATTCCTCTGATGGTGCCATGTGAGGTCTCGTCCTGATGGGTAGAACTTTCTATAAACCATCCCATGGCCCTGGGGAAAGGCAAGCTCATCCCTGCAGGTTTAGCTGTTTCTGTTAAATGCAACCCTGTTCTTCCCAGGGCATCAGGGCCTGGTGCAGTTGTCCCAGGCTGGCAGGCAGTCCCCTTGATGGTTGTGTGGAGGGCGCAGACTGGGCCTAGCTCATGACCCTGGCAAAGGGCAGGTGAGCCCTGGGACTGACCACCTGCACTTTCTGTTTGGTGGTGGGAGATGTGGGGCAATATTGCCTTCCCTTTAGAGATCATCTCCCAGCCTGCGCAGACCACTAGACCCCTAAAAATGTGACTTGTAGGCAGGGCCTGCCTGGCCCTCTGTGGTGCTTTTCTCTCCCCTCCAAGCACCTGTGACTCCCAGGCCTCCAGCCCTGCTGGCTTCCCCCATCTGAGCTCCTGATTCAGGGGGAGGACTGTATTGTGGCAGGCAGCATGCCAGTTTAAACAGTTCTGGGACAAAACTATAGGTATACATTATTTTATGTCCCAAGTAAATGAATCCAATTTCTGGATGCTTTTTTGACACAGAGGGAAGAAATGCATTGGTGAGATCCGTGCACCAGAGCTCAGGTCCGTGCTCAGGCTCTGGGAGCAGCTGTGCAGCTCTGGAGCTGTTGCAGGGCCCGGGGAAGGGGTGGGTGCTGTGTCTTTGCTCACTGTGTTAAAGGCTTTATTTGTTTCTTTGTTCAGTTTGTTCTTTGACCCCTGTTTAGCAATACTGAAAATCAAGCATTTCTAAGAGGCAGAGACCTTGATTTGGAGCAGGGGCAGGGCATTGGGTGGAAATGGAAAATAGGTTGATAGTGGGAATTTCATTCTCTGGAGCTCACGTGCAGACTCTTGATGGCCACGTCACAAGTTCACCTGATGACCTGAGTGGCCACTGTCCTTCTCCTGAGTGGTTTGCATGCTTGCCAGGCACATAAGCAGTGCATGCTCACATTCTTCAAGTGAAGGAACTAAGTAAGAAGGGTTTGCCAGCAGATTGTACACCTGAAGCTGCCAGTGTTTGGTCCACAGTAAAGCACATGTGGAGAGCTTTAAAAAATTGCCTTCAAATCTGGCAAGAAAATTACAGTAATAAATTATTACTGTAATACACATATTTATTTAGTTACAATTATATATATAAAATAATTTTGCAGAAGTTTCGCATCTACCAGCATTTATTATTTTTATTTTTTTGCATGATAAATTTCCAAGGAAGCTTAGTGATGGGGACTGTCTCTTTTAAAATTAAATTGTGTAAATAACTCCCAGAGCCATGCTGGTAAGAAACAAAGCAAAACAAAAAGAACTAGAAACTTGAAACAAACATAGGATTTCTGCTGGAAAAAGGATGCAAAGCAGGCCTGCCTGCTGCACTTCCCCAGAGCTAATCCTTGAGCCGAAAGAGCTTCCTGGTGAAGCCTCGCACTCTCTGTAACAGGGTGTGGGGGGACCGAGACATGTGGGCTCCAGATTTGACCATCTTTACCTAGTTATGGGATTTTAGTCATGTCTGTTAAATTCTTTGAGCTGCAGTTTTCACATATATAAAGTGAAAATATTTTTAAAATTTTTTTTTTTTTTTTGGATTGCAAAAATTTATTAAAATTGGAGACATTGTTTTAATCTTCTTGTGCCATGAGACTCCATCAGGCGGTCTACAAAGACCATTGGGAGGCTGAGGATCACTTGGGCCCAGAAGTTTGAGGCTGTAGTAAGCTTCAAAGGCCACTGCACTCCAGCTTGAGTGAGGCAAGACCCTTTCAAGCAGTAAGCTGCATGCTTGCTTGTTGTGGTCAATTAAAACCCCTAGTTTAGGATAACAGGTCTGCCTGTTTGAAGTTGTCTTACGGTGTATTGTCCCTTAATTTCAGGACTCAGAATTCATGCTTGAAGAAATGCAGGTTAGTTTAAACTTTAAAGGAAATTTTTAAGGTGGCCAAAGGTTTTGGTGGCATATACACCTTAATCTGTAGATGGGAGTGATTAGCTGTTTAAAAGTTAAAATGTGACTGAGAAGGAAATCTAGTAGGGCAAATTTTAAAATTTTAATTTGTATTATAACCTTGTGTAAAGATAAAATAGTACACTTGAAAGCATTTTAGCTGAAGTCAAACGTTCATGTGTGTGCATGCAATGGCTTCTTAATTATTTTAGGGCCTATCCTGGTTTTACTGGTACTGTTGCTAGCACTGCTACTTCTTCATATCTCTGAAGACTATGAAATACTTAGAACTGAAGCAACAAGAAGCACCTGTCAAAGGGTTCCATGGCCGATGACAGATTTGACACAACTAGATATAATAATATGTTAGATGGTGCCTAGAGCACTGCTGAGCAGAGACTTCATGCTGTTCAAAGTCGAAGGTGTCCCTAGAATTCTGAACTTGCTGAAGCCGCCCTCAGAACTGAAGTTGAGAAAAGTACATTTTCAATTAAGGAAAGTCTGAGAGAATGTGTTGCCATCACACCCAAAAAAAATAAATGCAAAAGAAAGCTGTTCAGGTTGAAGAGAAATGATAACAGTTGGAAACTCTAGTTCTCAGAAAAGATGAAAGTGTGCCAAAAATAGTAAACATGTGGAGGGGAAGTTACTGTTTTAACGACATCCTCCAGGAATTACAACATGTGCAGAAGAAAATCTATGACAACATGGCACAAAAGATGAGAGGAAGGAGGAGGGTAAGGTAAGGTTTTTATATTTTATATACAATGTTATGATATTTAATATACTTTAAGTATTTTTATTTTAATTTCTAAAGAACTCACTAAAAATAAATAAAACAGAGTCATAGTTAAAAAAAAAACACAAGATACAAAATCCATACTAAAAAAAAAAAAGAAAACCCCATAAAAGAAACAAACAAATGAAAACTACAATAATCCAGAAGAAGACCAGGAAGGCAGAACAGAGACTTTCAAAGTAGGTAAAAAGGAAACCTCAATATCAGCTTTTAAAAAGAAATACACTTATGAGATAAAGATACAAATAGATTCAAACTGAAAAGATGGACAAATATACACCATGCAAATCTTTGTTATCAAAAACTGCAGCCAGTGTATTAATGGCAGATAAGACAGACTACAAGAAAGACAAGCATCAAAAGGGATAAAGAAGGATGTTTTATGCTAATGAGTCAATTTGCTTAGAAAACCTAATAAGCATGTATGCACCTAAGAAAAATAACAAAATACACGAAGCAAAAGTTATTGAATTAAAAGGATAAATGCATAAATCCACAATTTGACAATTCTAATTCTTATATCTCAGAAATTAATAGAAAAAAATAACTACAACAATAGGACTACCAGGTGTTAATAGGAGAGATTATAACCAGAGCACCAGGAGAAAAACAGCAATATCCAATGTGCTTACAATATTGGTTGACAACTCAAAAGTTCCCAAAAGAATTTTTGACACTAAATGAAGGTAAATAGTCTGGAAAACCTAAAAGCCAGCAAAGGAAGGAAGTGGAAAATGAAACATTGATTGAAAATAAATCTGGAAGTCCGGGCACAGTGGCTCATGCCTGTAATCCCAGCACTTTGGGAGACCAAGGTGGGTGGATCACCTGAGGTCGGGAGTTCGAGACCAGCCCGACCAACATGGAGAAACTCTGTCTGTACTAAAAATACAAAATTAGCCAGGTGTGGTGGCACATGTTTGTAATCCCAGCCAGTCGGAGGCTATGGCAGAAGAATCGCTTGAACCTGAGAGGCGGAGGTTGTGGTGAGCCGAGACCACCCCGTTGCACTCCAGCCTAGGCAACGAGAGCAAAACTCCATTCCCCCCCTCCCCAAAAAAAGGAAAAGAAAAGAAATCTGAAAAAAGGAAAAGAGAATTGACAATAAAGCTTTGGGATACAAAATCCAAAATCAAACGATAGAAATAAGTTCAAATATCTCACTTTTTCCTACCAAACGTAGAGGGATTAACCTCATATATTAAAATAGAAAATTATCAGTAACAAAGCAGCACTTTCAAATTAAAGAAAGAAAAATAATGGGAATAAAAATTTTAAGTAAGTATTCACAGAAAGCAAGCTGCTACCACAAAATTAATTTTAGTTCAAATAAAATTTAAGGAAGAAATAATAAACAACAGGATAGACACTGCACATGGAGGGACCATAGAACCGAGTAGGTGAAGCAACGTCAAGTCCAACGCTGGCCTCGCCTCCAGGACATACAAAGAAACTAACAGGAACAGCAGGTCTAGAGAGGGACGCTGGAACTCATACTTCTGAATTTAAATGGGAAATAGACAAAGATGTTATGTGTTTATAAAAGATTTTAAAATCACAACAAATGATGAATATATGTCATTTTCTAGTATAGGTAATACTTACTAAATGGAACACATATTAGGTTGCAAAAGAAATTACAAAAAAACTGGAGCTAGGGACCAAAGGACTAACAGAAGTCAGAACAAAAAACACACCCCATATATTTTAGGAAAAAAACGGCACAGTGATTTAATGGTAAATCACTATAAACATGAAGGGATTCACCTAGAATAGAGATGAGATGCCAGAGTTCAAGACGACAACATGTGTCAGCCTGACTTTCTGAATGACTGCACAGGAAAGGCTGCCATCCAGGTAAGTGCAGAAAAGGACATCCCTCAGGTCCTGGATGGAGGAGGATGACCCCCAAGTCCTGGATGGAGGAGGATGACCCCCCATACTGGATGGAGAAGGATGCCCCCCAGTCCTAGATGGAGAAAGATGCCCCCCTCAGTCCTGGATGGAGACAGATGCCCCCTAGTTACTGGATGATAAAGGATGTCCCCCAAGTCCTGGATGGAGAAAGATGGTCCTTCAAGTCCTGGATGAAGAAGGATGCCCCCCAATTCCTGAATGGAGAAGGATGCCCCTCCCCAGTCCTGGATGGAGAAGGCCTCTGTCCTCCCCGAGTGGGTTACAGGCTTGCCAGGCTCTAGTTACTGGATGGAAAAATACATCCCCCAAGTCCTGATGGAGAAAGATGGTTCGCCAAGTCCTGCACAGAGAAGGATGCCCTCCAATTCCTGAATGGAGAAGGATGCCCCCAGTCCTACATGGAGAAGGACAACCCCCAGTCCCGAATGGAGAAGGATGCCCCCCAAGTCCTATATGGAGAAGGACAGACCCCAATCCTGGATGGAGAAAGATGCCCCACAAGACTTAAATGGAGAAGGATGCCCCCCAAGTCCAGATGAAGAAGAATTTCCCCCACTCGTGAATGGAATAGGACCCCCCTCAAGTCCTGGGTGGATAAGACACCTCCCAAATCCTGGGTGGAGAAGGACATCCTTCAGGTCCTGGATGGAGAAGGATGTTCTCCAAGTCCTGCTTGGAGAAGATGGCTCTGGGAACCACATGGGGAAGGATGCCGCTTTTCCAGCCTCCCCATCCATACTTATCCTGACCTGTTAGTGTAGAACAAAAAGATTTGGAGGAAGAAACATGGGACTAAACTTTAACTCAGAATGTTTTCCTTTTAATTAACATTTTATAAATTCTGATTTTTATTTGATAAAAATAAGTGAACTGTATGACATAAGCACAGTGTAACAACCAATTAGACCTATTTTTCCAAATCTGTGTCCTGGCTACCGGCTCTATTAGTCATTCTACTTTTCTGTATTTGTAAAACTTCTCAAAATTAAAGATAAAAGAGTTTATTGCTAGTAACATGTATAAATAGACATTGAATAAAATGTGACTCTTTAAAAATTAGTTTATTCTATGGGCTTCTTTTGGTGTACTAAGATTACTAGTGGATTTTTATTACAAGCTCACTGGTAAAAATAGACAATGTGAAAATATTCTAATTTGTTAGAAATTAGTGTTGAGTATTAATCAAAACTTTAAAACCAAAATACATGGACATAAGAATAAATTATTCAACTTAATTATCCACTGGCTTTAAATTCTAATTGCTAAATTTACTTTTTGTCCATTTCGCCTTCTTCAAATCTCCAACTAACTCTTCATTTTTCTCTCCTGTCAATATTTTATTCTCCTTTTTTTTTCTATTTCTTGATTTTTTGGACAACTAAGGGAGTTGTGTTTTGCTTGTGTTGAATGATGTCATTACACCAACGCTTTAGGCAACTAGACCCTCACCAAGGTGAGCACTAGGAGACTTCTGACCACGGAGCCTCTCCTGATTTTTGAATCAGGCTACCTGGCAACTGTGTTTAAATTATGAGTTGTTTAATTTTTTAGATCCCCTATAGATAAAGAAGGATTTTAATAACCATCAATTTAAAATGCACTTGGACAATTTATGACTGACATTTCTTGCAATTTCTGTGCTGCAGCCTCCTGAGTAACTGTAAGAAACATCATGTTCCTCATTCTGCCCTTGCTCCTTGGGCTCCAACAGGAAAAAACAGAAGTTCTGTGGATATAAAACATGGAAACAGTCATTCTTTAAAGAAAAAAGGCGTAAAGCAGAGACGAGAACAGGGAAAGGATGTTATTGAATACATGCAAATGGATAAAATACGAATGATTATGTTCTCATGTTCAACCCGATTTTTAAAAGTGGATGTATGAGCAGTGCGAGCATTTAATCAGGCCATGGTGAGCCTGTGGGCAGCGGTGGCAAACCCGGACTCTGCCCGCCGACACCAGCGGCCCCGAAACCCTAGTGGCCAAAGTCAGGCAGTCGGCCCACAGCTGCAGGAGAGCTGGAACCCGCCCTTCAGCGGATTCCTGGAGGCTGCACAGTGCCCAGCGCCCCCCGCCCGGTGCTCTGGGAGCGGGCAAATGACCCTCAAGCCGCCTGGGACCGGACGAGCCCTGCAGCCTCAGCGATGAGCTCAGGGGCGGCTGCCACGTGCACACGGTGAACTATAGCAGCTGTGGCAGCCCCCAACCCTGTGCAGGCCACTGGCAGTGCAGACCCCATGACCAAAAGCCGCCGCGTGCCCTAACTCAGGCGGTCGGCCCCCCAGCAGCCAGAGGGGGGAAACCTGCAGCTCAACCCCATCCCAGCGCCTGCACTGTGTTCAACGCCTGTAATCCCACTCTCTGGGCGGGGGCAAGGAAGACTGGACCTTAGGATGGGAGGGCGGTGCACTCGGGGACCCTCAAGCCTTCTGGAAAAAGCCCTGCCATCCTCCGCCGCGGGCTCAGCGGCAGCTGCCACCTGCACACTCCTGGAAGCAGCAGCGGTGGCAGCTCTGGTCTCCGCCAGCTCCAGCAGGAACGCGGACCGCAGAGCCAGAGGTCACTGCAGCGCGTGTTAGGAGGTTGGCCTCTCAGCCACAGGAGGGCAGGAATCTGCGCCCAACCAGATCCTCATGGCTGCACAGTGTCCAACGCCCACGACCCCTCAATCTGGGCGCTGGTCTAGGAATAACGGACCCTAGGGTGGAAGGGTGGTGCACCCACCCACCCTTGGGCAGCCTCAGACCAGCCCTGCCAGCATGTGCCTTGGACTCAGCTGCAGCTGGCCCCTGCGCATGGCGCACGGCAGTAGTAGTGGCAGCCCTGACCCTGCCCTCAGACACCAGCAGCAAAGACCCCAGGGCCGGACGCCTCCAAGCCACCTAAGTCAGGTGGTCGGTCCCATTGCTGCAAGAGGGCGGGAATCGGCTGCTCAGCCCCATAGCAGCTGTGGCAGCCCCCATATCTGTCCATACCACCAGTAGCACGAATCCCAGGGCCAGATACTGCGGTGGCGCCTAATTCAGACTGCAGCTGCAGCAAGGCGGGAATCGGCCGCTTAGCCCCATCCTGGAGGCTTCTCAGTGTCCAGCGCTCGCACCCCACGTCCTGGGAGCAGTCTAAGGAACAGCAGACCCCAGGGTGGTAGGGTGGTGCACTCAGCGACCCTCAGGGTGTCTGGGACCAGCCCTGCCAGCGGCTCAGCTGCAGTTACCACCGCCAGGTGGCGCCCGTTAGCAATGGTGGAAACCACACCCCCCTCCTCCGAACTTGCCTGCGCCCAACAGCAGTGCAGATTCCATGGCTGGATGCCTTGCCAGGGCGGGAACCAGCCGCACAGCCTATTCTGGGCAGCTGCACTGGGCCCAGCGCCCGAAACCCCGAGCTCTGGGCGCGGACCAAGGAAGAGTGCACCCTAGGCTGGGAGGGTGGTTCACACCGCGATCCTCAGGCTTTCTGGGACCAACCCTGCCGGCCTCTACTGAGAGCTCAGCTGCAGCTGCCACCTGTACAAGGGCGCGACAGCAGCAGAGCAACCCGGCGCTTTGCCTGCACCAGAGCCCTGACATCGGGGACAACGCCTCCTCAGCGCCTAATTCAGGCAGTCAGCCCCGCAGCTGCAGCAGGGCAGAAACCTTTGCCCTCGGCCCAGTCTCCTTGGCTGCACAGTTCCCAGTGCCCGCGACCTGGAACTCTGGGCTCAGGCAAAGGAACAGCGGACCCTAGGGTGGGATAGTGGTCCACTCAATGACCCTGAGGCTGCCTGGGAAACGCCTTGCCAGCCTCCGTCATGGGCTCAGCTGCAGCAGCCACCTGCACATGGCGCGCGGAGCAGCCTTGGTGGCAACCCCAGACCATGCTTTTACACCAGCCAGGTGGACTCCAGGGCCAGACGCCGCCCAGCGGCCAATTCAGGTGGTCGGGCCTCAGCTACAGGAGGGCGGGAACCGGCAGCTCAGCCATTTCCTGGCGGCTGCCCTGTGCCCAGCGCCTGCACACCCTGATCTGGGCGCCTACAAGAAAGAGCTGACTCTAGGGTGAAAGGGCCATCCACTCAGGGACACCCAGGATGTCTGGGACCAGCTCTGCCTGCCTCTGCTGTAGGTTCAGCTGCAGTGGTAACCTGCACAAGGCGCTCAGCAGCAGCTGTGGCAAACTCCGACCCTGCCAGCGCCACCAGCAGCCTAGACCCTTGGGCCAGAAGCCTCCTCGACGCCTAAATCAGGGTGTTGGTCCCCAGCTGCAGGAGGGCAGAAATTGGCACTCAGCCTCACCTCAGAGGCCGCATGGTGCCCAGAGACAGGGCCCAGCTCTTCTAGCGCAGGTTGTGGAGGGCCCATGGGCCCACCCAGGCTGGACGGCAGTGTCATGATCACAGCTTACTGAAGCCTCAACCTCCCAGATTCAAGCTACCCTCTCACCTCAGCCTCCTGAGTAGCTGATAGCTGGGACTACAGGCAGGTGCCATCGTGGCTGGCTATTATATTTTATATACATTTTGGAGAGACAGGGTCTCACCATGTTGCCCAGGCAGGTCTTGAAAGCCTGGAGTTCAAGTGATCCTCTCACCTTGACCTCCCTCAGTGGGATTATATGTGTGAGCCACTGTGCCCTACCTGCCACTTTTCTTATAAAGATACTTGTCATTGGATTTAGGGCCCATCCTAATCATCTCAAGGTGCTGGATTTAATTACATCTGCAGATTGTTTTCCAAATAAGGCACATTCACATGTTCCAGGTAGACATATCTTTTGACAGACCACCATGCAATCCACTCTAGGAGTACTAAAGTGCCAGTGTGGACTGAGGCACCAAAGAATCACATTATTATGTCATATAACTTGCCTTATTTGTAGCGACCCATGGGCTTGGAAACAGAACCATTTGCAGCTGTCAGGGAAGTGCACAGTGCCTGACCTTTCCCGCAGCCTCCTCCCCACTGGCCTTCCATGAGAGGATCACCCCTTGAGAGTGTCCAGAGATTCCTGTTAAATGCTAAAGACCACAGGAGCGTTTGGGAGGGGGAAGATGTTTGGGGAGCAGCTTAGTTGTCCTGAGGTGCCTATCACCCTTCATTGTTTCAGCAATATGGATCTTCCAAGGATCTGGGAATGGGAGCCAGGCATAAAACAGATACATGTGGATGAGAAGAGGCCAGAGTCTTTCTCTGTGTAGGTACCAGCCCAAGATGAGCATTGCTCCAGAAACACATGCACTCATCATGCTAAACCCAATCTATTGAGGACTTAATACGAACTGCGATTTTTTAAAATCATTTAATTCTTACCACAGTCCTTTGACATCTTATTATCTCCATTTTACATATAAAGAAAAAGGCACAGACGGTTTAAGTAACTTGCACAAGGTCACACAATCACAACTAGTAAAGCCACAATTAAAGTCTGGTTGGTCTGCATTCAAAGGCTGTGCTCCTGCCCCAAAGTGACAAGTAATGACTTAAAGGCAAGAAAAACAGACCCTCCTCTACCCACCATCCTCAGACACAGCCTTGCAGCTCAGGATCTGAGCCGTTTATTCATTTTCTCTCACATTCATTCATTCATTCAGTTCTTCATCACACATTTAGTGAAGCTCTGTCGTGGAATGTTCACACAGAAGGTACAAAAATGAGGCAGGTGTATTTTCTCCCATCTAACAGGGGATGACCACATGAAGAGAACTGATGGGCTGTGTGTCCCATGGCCTTACAGGGCAGTGGTGGAGGGTGGCCCAGGTCATCCACTCTCTGGGGAGGCAGAACCAGAAGCACCAGTTGGACAACTGCTAGAGATGTTTATGCAGCCTCATATGTTAAGTCGTGTATTTTGAAAGCTTTTTAAATTTTTTCTTTAAGAAGATTTTAAATGCTTATCACTGAGTACCAGAGGGATGTAGGCTGATGCCCTTATCAACAAAGTCAGGGACCATGGCACACAACGATTGGCTACTGCAGACACGGTCACAGTGCTACCTCTAGATGGCCTGAATCCCCCTGCCCTCTCTGGTGGGGAGAAGGGCTGGCAGAGCCGTTAGCATGGGCTCCAGCCAATCCTGGCCACTTTGACACTCCTGGTGCTGACCCAGGGTCCTGGAGGAAGGGATGAGGTGGGCGGTAGAGATGCTCAGGGTAGCGGCCCCTTTCCATCCACAGTGGAACTATTTCAGTAATTTACCACCAATTCGGCCATTCTCTTGTGTGCTGGCTGAACATCAGCCCTGCTCCAGGTCTCAGTTTCCCCTTTGTAAAGGGAAAGCTCTGGATTCCGGGGTGGCCAGAGGTCATCATGGTCTTGTGATTCCAGGCCTGTAGGCAGGGGGTGAGAGGTTCATTAGGAGCACAGAAGGCCAAGGTTCGGGAGAGGCAGCAGAGAGAGTGGCCTCCCTTTGACCCAGGTGGGAGGTTTACAGAGACACACTTCCTTCTTCCCCAAGGCAGTGGGGAGCTTGTTACAGTGAGCTTCAGGCAGTCTGGCTCTTAGGACTAACTAGGATGTCACCCTCCCTGCAGCGTCCACTCCATAGACAACATGAGAGGAGTGTGTAAGTATAACTAGGAACAGGCTAGTGTCCTGATATTCTCTGTGATGGAGGGCACAGCCCTCCTCAGAGACCTGGGGGAGCCCAGAACCATGGGCAGCCTGAACACACTTTACTTTCTCAGCAGTGACAATCAGAACCCTGGCCTACTGAAGCAGAAATTAAAAAGAGAAAAACCTAAGTTCCTGCCTGTTCCAGGCTGACTCACTCCAAAGCCCTGCTAGGATTAAGGTAACTTTATATACAAGGCCAAGGAGAGCCCAGAAGAAATGGACTCCAGGAACAGGGACGAGAAAAACAGGTTTTTCTTATCAGCTTCCCCCTTTGAGATTCTTTCCCAGGCCAATATTTCTTTGCTCTGCTCTCATAACTATTTTTGTAACTATTTCTTTAAGTTTATTAGTATTTTTTAAGTTCCTGTTTTCCATCTGTGTGAACCTGAGAAAGTCAAAAGACATGCCTGAGCAAGCCTAAAATAATAAGTGTTTGCTGAAAGCCTGCTGGGTGGCCCAGCAGAGGTCACCAGGCATGTTTGAGTCGTACACCTGTCACTGTTTAATTAACTGCCTTTATTCTGCTTCTGTAAGCTTGCTAAGCCCGCCCTGTAAGTTTTGCACAGCTGCATGCTTAAAAACCAGGCCCCATCTCTTTTCTGGGCTCAGCCTTTTGGATGCAAATCCACTGGGCAAGTGGTCACTTTAATAAAATCCTCCTGTCTCACCCATTGGTCTCTCCAGTCTCTTGAATCCCTCAACACTGACGGCTCCAAGACAGCATGTGAGATTTAAGTAATAACTTTTTTGTTTGTTTGTTTGTTTTTACTTTTGTATGAGACTGGGTCTGGCTTTTTCACCCAGGCTGGAGTGCAGTGGTGCAGCCACTTCCTGGGCTCAAGCCACCCTCCCACCTCAGCTTCCCAGGTAACTTAGGACTACAGGTATACACCACTATTGTTGGCTAATTTTTGTATTTTTTCCAGAGACGAGGTCTCACTGTCTCACTGAGCTCAGGCTGGTCTCACATTCCTGAGCTCAAGAGATTTACCAGTCTCAGCCTTCCAAAGTGCTAGGATTACAGGCATGAGACACTGTGACTGGCCAGTAATTTTGTTTTATTATATTAAGGTGAGGTTTATACCACCTTCTTCTGATTACAGAATACATGCTCATTGTATAACACTGAAAATGTAAGCAGTATAAAGAAGAAAATGAAAAACACTAGTGGTCCCATTGCTTACCCATACATTATGTGCTGCTTCCTAATCTTTACTTCCTCTCCCTCCATGTGTGTCTTTGTGTGTGTGTGTGTGTATGTGGTTTTTTGGCACATAGGACAATAGCTGACATTTATAGCTCCCCTACCTATGTTGAGCATTGTGTTAAGCAATTGACAAAGCGTATTTTATTTAACTCCTACAGAAAACCTAAAAAGGGGAAGGGTAGTATAATAAACAGAATTTTCCAGATGAAAAGACTGGGGCCTGACTTGAGGTCACATTTTATATACAGCATTGTATTGTACTTCAGGCACTTAACAAAGTAAGTGTCCTGGAGAATCGTGGTCTCTTAGTCTATGTAATAACATAAGCATCTTTTGTAGGATTGTTTTTCCAAAGCATGCCTGGAGTGCTTGCATAACATTTTAGAGTTTAAATATGTTGTTTATCACCAGGCACAGTGGCTCACGCCTGTAATCCCAGCATTTTGGGAGTCCGAGGCAGGTGGATTGCCTGAGCTCAGGAGTTTGAGACCAGCCTAGGCAACACGGTGAAACTGCATCTCTACTAAAATACAAAAAAATAGCCAGGCATGGTGGGGTGTGCCTGTATTTCCAGCTACTTGGGAGGCTGAGGCAGGAGAAGTGCTTGAACCTGGGAGGTGGAGGTTGTGGTGAACCGAGATTGCACCACTGCACCCCAGCCTGGGCAACAGAGCGAGACCTTGTCTCAAAAAAAAAAATGATTTTATCAAATCATTTTCATCTTTGAAACATTTCAGGTCTCCTCTTTGGCTTTTTTGCATTATAAATAATACTGCGATAAACATCCTTCAGCAGAAACCTTCATAGGCTAGCTTCCTAGAAGTAGAGGTATTAGGTCCAAGGTTGTGAATTGTTTCAAAGCTATTGATTTGTTTGGATAAAATCGCTTCCAGAGATATTGTCCCATTGCATTGCAATCAGTGGATCTCACCTTCAGTATTTTGTGCAATTAAAAAAAAAGAATGTTTCTCCTTTTAAAGATTATATTTGCTTTTAAATATGAAAAATTTGTATCTACAAATAAGAGATAGTGAAAAAAATAATAACAGAAATACAAAAGCAGAAAGTAGATGAAAACATTAAAATCCAAATCACAGGCCTGTGTCATGGAGAAGACAGCTGCAATAGCTTTTTTGTTCTTTTATCTATCCTTGATACATTCTCTTTTAATTTTTACCCCAACTTAAGTGCTGGCTGAGTTGTTGATTTGTTGCTGGGATGGAAAGAAGAAATTTGCACCTTGTCTTTTGCAGGTTATGAGAGCCCTGTCTGTCCTTGTTGTTATGTGGGTGTCTTTTAGATCATTGTGAATATTGAGCTTTGAAAATAACCTAACAGTCAATCAATTGCTAAGCTCCTATCACCAGTAGTGGGACACAATGTACATCACGTAGAGAGGCAGACTTGCCAATGACAAAGGGGTTGACCCCTAGAAAACCAGCACAGAGCCAGCTGTTCTGTCTGAATCCACTCTCTCCAAAACATAACGTAAGTCATGGAAAGAAATAAGAGTCTCAAGAAATGAGACTCTTACCGTGATGAGAGGGGGACCTTGAAAAGCTACTTTAGTGATTAGGAAGAGAAGTCCCCTTTTGCATCCCAAATCAAGCAGAGGACTGCTAGTCCAAATATAATTTCTGAATAACCTGAGTCACCTGGGCCCTGAGGAATCCTATAACCTGAGTCACCTGGTCCCTGAGGAATCCTGGCCTCTTAGTCCACATTTGCAGAAATATCAGGAGGTCAATCAGGAAGCTGGCTAGGCATCTCAACACAGGGACAGAAAGCTCCTAGATATGCAAATAAATGTGCACACTAGAAATTGAGTTCAGTAATTTTTCCATGGCCTAGAGAACTATGATGATGACAATGTTCTACATTTGTGCTGGCCAGTTCAGTAGCCACTAGCCACATGTGGCTATTGAGTAATTGAGATGTGGCTAGTACAACTGACCAGCTAAATTGTAAATTTTGTTTTATTTGAATTAATTTTAATTTTAATAGTCATCTGTGGCTATTGGCTACTGTACTGGGTAGCACAGAGACAAGAAATAATAGAAACCTTTTTGTTTGGTTGTTTCAATGGCTAACATTGTCAAAAGCTCAATTCCTGTTTTATGTAAGGTTTTGGTTTATATTTTCTCAAAGAAGTGAAGTACAGAAAAAGGAAAGCAAAACAAAAGGATGATCAAGCAGAACTTTGGTAAGGAAGGGTGAAGCAGAGACACTTAACTCAGAGTGGGGACAACAGCAATGACCTTGTTTGAAATGCAGCTCCTGTCTCTGTGGCTCTCTGTGCTCTCCTGGGGCATCAGTTCCTTTACTTCTTAGTTAAAGCAGTTATTTCAATGGTGCAATGCTTTTTTTGTTCAATAAACGTGATTTTTTACACAGCTGGTTTATCTCCAGTATGGAAGCTCTCTGCTTAATCGTCTTGATTTTTCTGGGCTTGTTCCAACTCTGCAGATGTAAGCATGACACCTGTATCTCTCTCTCCAGGCTGTGATCTAGGATGACAGTTTCTATGATGTGTCCATCTAGAGAAATACACAAATTGCAACTTAAGGAAGAGAAAAATAGGGCCCTTCAAAAGGCATCTGCAGGCCCCCTGTGCTGTTCACCTTTCTTATTTATGGGTGAAGTGAGTCCTCAACCATTTATTGGGCAGTTGCAAGCAAAGGAATTAACTATGACAACTCACCTTGAGGTACAACAATTTTGTCTGTTTTGAGTTTCCACTGTTGAAAAAAACGTAGTTATTCTAATAAAGAATAGTTATAGATAGTATAGTGATAGTTTTTTTTGTTTGTTTGTTTGTTTTGAGACAGGCTCTTGCTCTGTCACCCAGATTGGAATGCAGCAGCATGATCATGGCTCACTGCAGCCTCAACCTCCTTGGGCTCAGTGATTCTCCCACCTCAGTCTCTTGAGTAACTGGGAGTACAAGCACATGCCACCATGCCTAAATATTTTTGTACTTTGTTTTGTTTTGTAGAGATGGGGCTTTTCCATGTCACCTAGGCTGTTATTGACCTTCTGGACTCAAGCGATCCTCTCTCTTCAGCCTCCCAAAGTACTAGGATTACAGGTGTGAACCAGCATGCCACGCCTATAGTGATATCTTTAAGTAAGCCTCTCCTATCTTCTTTTGAGCAGTTTTTCAAAGCAACAGGCACCTTATTAAATAAGAAAGTTGATGTGCTTCCCTAATGCCTGCTAATAAAGAACTAAAGAACGTCTGTGATTTCAATGAAGTCCTTTCAGATATTATGGGCTACTTGTTACTGACAAGTATGGTAGGGACTGTAGGTCAAGCTGTCATAGGCAAATAGATCTTGCTGAAGAGGAAGAATTATTGGCTAAGATAATACCCTAGGACACCTGGCATACTTTAGACACAGCTAAATTGAATGCTTTCTGAGGAGGAGTGTATTAATCTGTTCTCACGCTGCTATAAAGACATACATGAGAAAAGGGATTGAATTGGCTCACAGTTCTGTGGGCTGTACAGATTTATGCTTATAGGGAGGCCTCAGGAAACTTACAATCATGGCAGAAGGTGAAAAGGAAGCAAGCACATATTCACATGGCTGAAAGGAGTCAAGGGAGGTGCTACACACTTTTTAAACAAGCAGATCTAGGAGAACTTTATCATCAGACAGCATGAGGGGGATGAGGCTGAACCATTAGAAAGCACCTCTATGATGCAGTCACCTTCCAGCAAGCCCGTCCTTCAACACTGGCAATTACAATTCCACATGAGATTGGGGGTGGGGGATGCACAATTCCAAACCATGTCAAGAAGCATTTTAAAAATTGAGGGAAGTTCTAATCAGACGGCAATTCAGGACAGGGCATTCCATCAGCATAATGCTCCTCTCAATACATGCCAAAATGGGAGAAAGGAAAAATTGCAAGGATGAAGATGGGACACAGCAAAACGACAAGATGACTAACAAGATGACCCCTGTGGAAAGCACTTACTGATTCAACAACCAAATAATGAAGAAAATAAGAGCAAATTTGCTGAGTTTCTATGCTCTTCATGCTTATTAGGGAAGGGCAAAAGCCAGCCCCTCGACATGGTTACTGTTAATTAACATCATTCCCGCCTGCTCTTAAATGTCTAGATACTTTCAAGAATCTAGTATTATCTTCACTTAAATGTTTTTTGGATGTGCCCTTCATGCAAGTGATATTTCAAAAGCACTCTACATTAGCCACAGCAAGATGGCTATGTAATAATTGGGATCACTTTAGGGGAGCCTATTTGTACCACATTTTGAGATGGAAAATGAAGTAAAGATATCCATTTGTCAATTTATTCTACATTATGCCAAACATTCAAAGAGATTATTTTATTTATTTCAAAGATGTATACATGTTGAAATTTAAATTTAAATTAAGAAAATTTATAAACTGAGTCAAAAGAAAAGTAAGCAAGGCAGTTCTGCATGCCCTGGAAGTGTCAGGCATATATGACTCTAAAGTATTCGGCATGTGGCCAGGTGTGGTAGCCCATGCTGTCATTCCAGGACGTTGAGAGGCTGAGGCAGGTGGATTGCTTGAGCTCAGAACTTTGAGACAAAGCAAGGCAACATGGTGGAACCCCGCCTCTATGAAAAATATGAAAATTAGCCAAGCATGGTGGTGCTCGCCTTTTAGTACCAGCTACTGGAAAGGCTAAGGTGAGAGGATCATTTGAAACCAGGAGGTAGAGGCTGCAGTAAGCTCTGGTTGCACCACTGAACTCCAGCCTGGGTGCAAGAGGGAGACCCTCTGCCCAGGACTCTTGGGAAATGACTATACCCATAGGGACTGCCCGTAGTAACTTCATATTTGAGTGGAAGTGGAGATCATATGTACCTATACCAATATGTAGCAAATAAGAAAAACATAAGAAATCATGGCAGAAATGGCACAAAGTATAAAAGAGGCTTGCTGTAATTGAGAGAGGCTTTCTGGTGATAAAATTTGAACTGATTTCTGGAGAATGGGTTGGATTCCAACAGGGGGAGATGGATCAAAGTTAATTTCGATGAGGGAAATGTCTTGAGCAAAATCTAGAAAAGGAAAACATGCCCATTTTCAGTGTTAATGAGGGTCCGGTTGGGGTACAGTGCAGGAAGAGAGTTCTAGTGAAAAGGTAGTTGGTCTGATAGGTCAGGGTCTTGCAGGCAGAGGCAGATACTATCATTGTTCCATTTTTCAGATTGGAAAACAGACACAGAGAGCCCAAGGTCACAAAGCCAGAAAATGAATCTGGGCAATCTAGCGGTAGCACCCTCTTCTTAAAGGATCTATTAAAGGGCCTCTTCTCCAGACACTCTAAAACTCTTCTCCATCTTTAGCTTCCCCAGAGTACAGTGAGGCTCCCTGCCTACCTCACAGGACAGGGTCTCAGAAAAGCAACAGATCCCAATTCATACTAGCTTTTAAATAAAAAAAAAATTATAACCTTGCAAAACAAGAAGTGCAGAGGTTGGGCAAGAGCCAGCCCTGGTTCATTCAGCAGCTCAACAATAAATCCAAGACCTGGGTATTTGTTCACCTCTCCACACCACCATCCCCATGGGCCAGCTTCTACCTCCTCCTGAATGCTGTGTCTTTGCCTAGTTTTCTCCCTGATTTTAGCTCAAGTGCTGCTTCCTGGGGGCAGACTTTCCTGCCTCCCTCTTGGGGTCAGTCCGCCTTCCCAGGCTCTTGCAGCACCCCTGGGTCTGCTGAACTTTCCCTTATTACATAATTCTGTGACTAATGTCAGCTCTTTCTGTTAGACTCTCAGCTCCACTACAGAAGAAATTCTGTGCATTTTTGCTCACTATTGGACCCTGGGGTCTACTACTCAAATATTTGTCAAATGAGTAAATGGTAGGTCTGTGCAGGGCCAAGGAACCCAAGAACCACAAGAAACATGCAATCTGCCAAAATACTCATTACAACTCACTCTCCTCTGGTGACATTTCCCTGAGGCACATTCCTGTTGGTTTCTTCCCCTCAAGAAGCATTCTTCTTTCTCCTTCCTATAAAAGCCAGGATTTTCTCAGATAGCCACACCATGCCCCATGCAAAGAGATTTGGAGTATTCTATCATCTTGAGGCATTTCTGTGGAAACTGCTATCAGCCCAGGTAGCCCATGACCTAAGCTGACCCAAGCCCACTGAAGGGAGGATGTATTCTATGCACCCTATGCAGTTCCACAGGGTGCTGGTTGTCCCAGCTGCTGCTGGTGGTCTTCATGTAGCAAGGTATCACTAGTGCATATGGAGAAAACAGAGCAACCGGAGAGAAACCGAGTAGGTAAAAGTGGGCAGGGCTTGGTGATGTTTGGGGATATGATATGAGGGATAAGACAGAGGATGGTCTTAGGAAAACCTCCTGTATTTTCCTTTTGGACAATGGTATAAATGAATAAAAGTTCCAATCACTGGGATAGAAAACACTTGGGAAATATGAGATTCATTCAGGCAAGTCTTTCATACACTATTCCATAATCAGTTTCATAAGTGAAAGGGAGTCAGAGGAAGCTCTGAGACAGCAGGAGCAGTGTGTGTGCATGCATGTGTGTGTGCACCTTTGTGTGTATGTGTGTGTGTGTGTAATTGGATTCCCCACAGCACATTATTGTTTTATCTATAGTAAATGGTGGATGAATATTTGCAGGATTTAGCTGGACTGCAGCATTGTGGAGGTCAGTTAACCACATTTTGATAGACAAGTTCCATTCTAACCTTGAAGCAGACAAAATGCCCATCTTATCAGCCTCGCTCACACCGGCTGTGCCTTTCCTTTGTGTTTGTATGTTTAAACAGCTCATCCAACAAGCTTCTTAAAAAGGGGATTGGACCTTCACCAGCCTCAGGCTGCATGGTAGGGTGACTGTGTCTTTGAATATCCCAGATGGAGGCTGGTCACCCTTTTGTCTTTGGGTGAATAGACTACTCAGGAAGGCAGGGATGCATGCACCCCCCACCCCCTTTCTTGTTAATGAGTTTGCAATTTATTTTGGCAGATCTAAAATAATAATTCAAAGGCAGTGTAGAAGCAGATGGGGACATTACTTTTAATTGTTTAATATTGTTATGACATGACATGTGCTTACAGAAAGAGAGGCAAGCCACCATCTTCAAGGGAGGGCATAGTCATCAACTGTGATCCTGGTGTCCATGTTGGAGTATCATGGCAACTGTCTCCCAGCACTGAACTCGATTACTTCTGCTGCATTCCCAGTGTTAGTTGAGTTGCTTAATTTACTCTCTTCAATGCCATGTGTGAAAGGGAAGCTAGAAAACTGCACTATGTATGGCTTCGTGCACTGAAAATTTGACATTATCAAAGAAGGCATGATCTTTCTCTCTCTATCCCTCTCCAAATGTTTTCTATAATTATATTCAGAGGCTCAAGGGTCTTACCATGGGCGATCAAGGAACAGCTGGTAACTCTTTCAACCACAGGTAAAATATTACAAACATCTGAAACCTGCATTTTTACAGGTGAGAGAAATGAGGCCAGAAAAGTTAAGTGCATCATGTTGAGTACAATTTTATTTGGTGATCAGGCAGCCCTGGGTTCAAATCCTGGCTGTATTGCTACCAGTTAAGCCACTTAACTCCATCTGAGCCTCAGGTTGCCCATCTGTGTCATAAGCAGTAATAGCAGCTATCCTGTAGGTCTACTGTGAGAATTACAGCTCAGGCAATGATCATGATATTTCTTGGCACAGAGGTGTTCACTACCTAGGTAGTGTTATTATTATTAGGTCTAAAGTCACAAAGGGAGTTTTTGAGAAAGCTGGAATGAAAACTTGTTTCTCTCAGCTCTGAGCTTATTAGAGCACACCGTTTTGCTTGAATAAAGCAGCCCTGGAGTCTCTCAGGGGAGGGTGTTTGTAACATCTGCTCAGGCACGGTTTCATTTACTATATACCCAGAGACTAGCACTGTACAGGTTGTGGGGAGATACTCATGTGAGTTGGTGGACTTTTGGTCAAATATTTTCCCTAAACCCAGGTCTCTATGGCATTCTACAGAACACTCTGCATCCTTCTAAGGGACACTGGAAGAGCGAATGGATTGTACAGTGAGTTACAAATAAAATGGCCAATCTCAGCATGAAAGGCTGAGGGTGTTACCTGAATGAGGATGCAGACCCTCCATCTACATACAAGCAAACCTAAGTGACCATGAGCCTGCCGGAAAGAAATCGCATGCTATGTAAAGGTTTAGTAACAGTGATGAAAATTTGAACAGGAACTCCAGCTCCAGAGCAGTTCAGTGACCTCTATTCCAGGAACAGAAGCCAAAGCTGCTCAGGATTCTTGAAGGCTCCAAAAGGTCAACGAGAATCCTGGTATATGTCAAGACACTCCCACCAAAGAAGGGCTCTGTGTGTAGAGACTCAGAAAGGATTCCCAACCTTGGCCCCTCCAAAACCAGAAACAAAGGTGGGGGAGAGCCCAATTAAGTGGCCCTAGAGATTTGCCCAGGAGCTTGAGTCTTCCGGAGAAGTCCAGTTTTCCTATGCAGGGAGAGGACTGGGAGTTCTCCAGTCACAAGCATTCTGCCTTTGTTTTCATGAAGCTATGTCTCTTACCTGGTAAGAAAAATGGAACTGCATGCAGCTGCTGAAAACTTTAACCAGAAACCCGAAGATGTTGGCACAAAGAAAGGAGGCCTGAAGAAAACAAGTGACCATGAAAACACATTTAGCTCTTAATCTGACCCATTTCTCATGGGCCAGGCCTGGTGCTAGGAATGCGGTGATGAATAAGGCCTGAGCTGCGATTGTGAGGATGAGAGGGAGTCCACCCTGTGGGGATCTGGGATGATAGAAGGGCCCGGCAGATAGGGGACCCCGTGGCCAGAAGTTCTGCTGAGTGGAAAAGGGCTTGGAGTAACTGAGGTCAGCTGGATTCCTTAAACACTGCCCAGAGCCCTTGAAGCCATCTAAGGGCACACTTCTCAGGCCTGCTCCAAACCACATTCAACTGGGAATCTTTTAAGGACAGCTGCTCTGTTAGGCTTGCATGAGATGGTGCAGTTCTCCCCCGCGGGGGCAGAGGCACAGTTAAGAATGCAGGAGTCAGGCCTCACAATGCCTTGGACTAGGGCAAAGGAGGACCCCCGCCTCTCCCCTCCCAGGGCTAACACATGGGGGGACCCCGACCCGTGGATCCATTGACTCTGGCACCAGAGGATCCCCGCTCTCCAGCGCCCTAGACTGAGGCAGGAGAGGACCCCGGACCTGCTGCACCCTGAACTAGAGCACAGTGGGACCCACGACCTGCCGCGGCCTCAGGCACTGGAGGACCCCTGCAACGCCGTGCCCTAGGCTATGCTACTGAAGGACCTCTCCCGCGGCTCAGCCCTGGACTAAGGCACCTGAGGATCTCCGCCCCGCCCCGTCCCGCCTCGCAGTGTCCTGGACTGCATCACTGCAGAACCCCCACCCCTCCACACGCTGGACTCTGGCTCCCGAAGACCTGGGCCCTGGCTCGCCCTGAACTACTCCTGCCCCTCAGCGTCCTGGACTGTGGTTTCAGAGGACCTAGTCCTGTGGCAACTTGGGCTACCGCGTGGACTCCAGCACCCCAGTCCTGCCAGGCCCTAGACCGAGACACGGGAGAACCTCTGACTCGCCGTCCCCTGGATAGGGCAGCAGAGGACCCACACCTTGCCGTGCCCTGGACTACAGCATGGAGGGACCCCGATCCGCCGGGCACTAGGCTCCTGCACAGAGGGACCCCCACCGTGGAGGTCTGGACTACCCCTGCCCCACCGCACTCTGGACTACTGCACGCCAAGACCCTCTCCTGAACGCGCCCTACACTCTGGCATGGGGAAACCCGGCCCCGCAGAGCCCTGGACTCTGGCATTGGAGGATTCCTCGGCTACGTTCTGGACTCCTGCACCAGAGGACTCCTGCCCCGCCACACCCTGGACACCTGCACTAGAGAACCCTGCCCCGTCGCCCCCTAGACTATGGCACGGGAGGACCCTTGCCACGGACTTCCGCACGGTAAGACCCCTGACCTGCCATGCACTGGATTCCAGCACTGGAGGACCCCCTGCCACGGCGCTCTCTGGGCTACCCCTGTCCCACCGCGTCCTGCACTACAGCACAGCAGGACCGCCGTCCCACCGCGCACTGGACTGAGGCACAGCAGGACCCGGGCCTCGTGCATGGTGACTGCAGGACGAGGTGACCCCCGCCCCGCTGCGCGATGGACTATGGCACAGGAGGACCACCACTCCCGCATGCCCTGGATCACTGCAGGACAGGTCCCCCACTCCACCGTACCCTGGAATATGGCACTGGAAGACCCCCGTCCCGCCGCTACTCGGACTCCACCACAGAAGACCTTCGCCCCCTTGTGCCTTGGACAAAGGCACGGGAGGACCTGACTTCACCGCCCCATGGGCTATCACATAGGAAAACCCCCACCCCACCCCCACCCCGCGCCAGAGACTCTGACAAGACAGGACCCCTGCCCCCTGCTCCCCGGACTACAGCAAGGCAGGAACCACCCTCTTCCGAGGTCCTCACTATGGCAACTGTGGACCCCCGCCCTGGTACGCCCTGGAGTAAGTCACGGAAGGACCTCGACCCCACCACGCCGTGAACTCCAGCATTGGAGGACCAATGCCTTCCTGCGGACTCAAGCACTGGACTATCGCAGGGCAGGATCCCTGTCCCGCCATGCCCTACACTATGGCACGGGAGGACCCAGCCTCACTGTGCTCTGGACTCCAGCACCAGAGGACTCCTACACGGAGGACTCCCGCTCCACCACGTCCTGGACTCCTGCACAAGAGAACCCCCGCCCCGCTGCACCCTGGATACAGCAAGGCAGGAATCCCGCCCTGTTGCGCTCTGGACTGCGGCACCTGAGGATCCACACCCCAGCGCGCCCTGGACTACTGCTCCGCAGGACTCCTGTTCCGCTGCACTCTGGACTATGGCACCAGAGGACCCAGCCTCCCTGCGTCCTGGACTAAGGCACCAGAGGACCCAGCCCCTCGCATCCTGGACTATGGCACCAGAAGACCCAGTCCCCTGGCGTCCTGGACTAAGTCACAGTAGGACCCCGCAGCATCGTGTACTCCTGCACAGGAGGACCCTCGCAGGGCTGCGCCCTGGACTGAGCTGCTGAAGGAGCCCCACCCTTGCCTCACCCTGGACTAAGGCGCTGGAGAACTCCTGCTCCGCAGAGCCGCAGACCCTTGCAGGAGAAAACCTGCGCCCAGCCGTGCGCTGGACTGTGGCCCAGTAGGGCCCACACCGCGCCATGGACTCCCGCACTGGAGGAAGACTAGTGACAAATGTCCAGGTTAACAAGTTGAAAAGTAGCAATCAATGTGTTACAATGGATGAATTTGATGTAAAATTACAAATGCTGAAAACATTATGCGTAATTGCCTAGCCAGAACAATTACACAAGACAAAGAAATAAAAGAAATCCATACAGGGAAGGAAGACGTAAGATTGTTTCTGTTTACTGAAAATACAATCTTAAGATACAGAAAATCTTTTTTATTATTAATGTTCTGTTTACTTATTTTTATAATGTTTTATAAATAACCTTTATTCATATAAAAGAGGCCAAACATCTGACATTCAAAAATGGCTACTGTTATAAAATCAGAAACATAGAGTGTTGGGAATATTGAAATTTCTAAATCTTTATGAATAACACAATCGCTTAAGTTATATCCACAAAGAACAGAAAAGAGGCAAGCTTGAAAATGTGAGGATAGAAAGGTGTCACAGTGATGTGTTTTTAGAAACAGTACCTTCACCTCTAGGCACCTCTCAGGTAGGTGATAGCTAGCTCATAGGCACCAGAAATTCGTAACAGAAATTAAATTACCCAAAAGGCACAGAAGAAAATGTTAACACAAGTATAAAAGTAATTTTATGTAAGGTTAAAACCTATTTTTAAAATGCTTCCAAATATGCAAAACTATACACAAATCCATTACACATTCAGCTTAAGTTTCCCATTAAAAAGTGTACGCACAATACTCTAACTGTAAATACATGCCACCGTTTATAATGTAGCATTTACCACCACAGCACCCAAGATATTAACAGAAACCAACTCCTTACTAAAATCGAGGGAAAGGTTTTAGAGCTAGTGAAATAATTTATTGCAGACCGTATTTATTATAAAGAAACTGTTGGCTCATTCTACTGTATCCACACTCCCTCACAACCTTAAGGGAAATACAATAAGTTCACTTTCTTCTCCTAAAATGATATTTAGCACATTTGGCAAGAGGAGTAGTCCCTTTACTCCTATTACTTATCTTTTTTTTTCTTTTTATTTTTGTTTTTTTCTTTTTTTTTTTTTTAAGAATAAATCACTCTCACAAAACTAAGACTCAAAACATTTTCGAAGCTCAGCTTGATTTGCTGGAACTAAACAGAGACATGTTTGATCACACAACAGCAACTGTACATCCTGCCAAGTCTGGAATACAGAATTGATGGAGGACACTTACTTGCTTAAAATGTATTTGATTATTCTACATTTATGATAAAAATATCATCCAGGGATTCAAGAGGGTAAATTTAGGATTACATGTTTCTAGAATATATAATATGTAATGCCATCCAAAAACAACAACAAACAACATAAAGCACTGAAACCGAAGAACCACTTAAAATTTAGAATTAGGAAATTTCAATCTATAATTGCCAAACAATAAATGAGTTATAATGTTTTTCTAATAAGAGAAATATCACCTAAAATGGAAAGCCAGTATTTAGTTGGGAACTATGAGATACTACATCCTTGATCTGGCTGGCCACCATTTTAAAGACCACCACAGATTTCAAGGCATGAGACCACTCACTAACAAAATCTATCCCTGCTATTGCACCTAGTGTCATCTCAATATGTGGCTGACAGCAAATGTTCTAACTTAATCTGATAGATGCTCCTTTGGCATATAATAAAAGAGCTTGCTAAGTCCCTATTACCTGTAGCAGTCTATCAACTAAATATTTAAGAAGTCATTTCATAGACAAGGTTTATGAACGACTTATAAGTAAAATTAGTAATTTCTAAACCACTGTAGTGTTTTCTATGTTTTTAGAGATATTCCTAACACGGAGTTTTCCAAGGAGCTGTGAAAACAAGTACAAACATACATGTGTAATTTTGTCATGGATGTTTCTGTACTAATTTGGGGGAGACTGGTGGGCCATAAATTAGATACACATCCTAAGAATACTGGTAAAAATTATCAAGTACCACTTTCAGATGGTTATTCAAGTATCAACTTGGTATGCAAGTAAGTTCACCAATTTCTTCACTTATGATTTCATACTCAAAGTACTACATCTTACTTAGGTACTGATAAATTTAGAAACCTTTATAATCAACCTCTTAAAGAAAATCCAGCTTTTTCAGATGGTAAACTTGTCTTTACTAACTTTAATGCCTGTAACTATTTCGATATAACCAAACAAAAATTTTTAAAAATATATTCCTTACAGTTCCTGATTAACTTATTTTTTGATATATTTTGAGGCTAGTAACAAAATTTAGACCAGAATAGGTTTTCATATATCAAAAAAAGGAAAGGAACATGGAGAGCACAGATGAGACGTATGGAGGCTCTATACTATAGACCCATCCTAGCTCTGTGCGGGAATCATCACAGGAATCACGCCCATTCGACTTAGATTAGGGGCAGCTACCTTAGCGGGTGGGACAGTCGGACTCTGAGGAGTGGGTTCAAAGTCTTCACTTGGTACTTGGTTATACTGAGTCTTGGAATATCCTTCCATGTTGGAAGGAGGCATGGATCCCAGGGATGAATGATTACTGCCTATGTAGCTTCTGGCAGTGGAGGTACGGCTCTTTGGAGGCGGCACATCTTCCCTGATATCGTGATGAACTTCCTTTTCATATTTTTCTTCTCTGCGCTTTTTACGACAGCAAAAGATGACAAGACCAATGAGCACTAGAGCAAGCAAAGTTCCTATAATGGCTCCTGCAATTAGTCCAGCTTTATTTGAAGGAGGGACAACGTCTACACGCAACAGGCACTGATCAGAGCCCACTCTGCTTCTGACTGTACAGCTGTATGTCACAGAGTACTCAGAAGAAGCATTTTTTACAGATATAACAGACGAAGTCATTTCTGCTAACCATGAAGTGGGCATTTTTTGTGAGTCAGACAATTTTTGCCATTCATACTGTAATGGAAGTGAACCTTCTTTTGGTTCGCATTTTAGTTTAAAGTCACTTCCAATTTCTTCTGATCCATCAACGTAACATCTTGTACCTAAAGGCTTACCAAGAACTACCAGCTGAATCTTCTTATTTGCGACACCAGGAGCTTTTTTCACTTTGCACTGATCTGTGCCAATATCTGACAGCTGTAAATTCGTTACATTTATTGATACATCACCAGATTTGAGATCATTACTCTTAAAATATACTCGGCCTTTCAGATCTGGATAGTAGTCATCATAAATTTTGTCTCCAGAATATAAAATAATCACTTGATCCACCTTCTGATTATCATCTGGTGATATCAGCCACTCGATGTCCAGTGGTCCCTGGTCTTCGGGACTAAGCGTAAATTTGCATGGCCCATAGGCAGTTTCCCCTTTGGCTTTTTCAATCATCTGCTCAGGAGTAGTGATACTCAAACTTCTGGTGAAATCCGCGACTCAGCACAGGAGCACGAAGCGCAGCAGGAGCGCCATGGTGGCCGCCTTGCAGTGGGCGGCGGCAGCAGGTAGGCCGCTCTCGCTCCGGTCCTAGGCTCCCCGCGCCTTGCGCACTCAAGATAGAGAAAATCTTAAAGACTCCACCAAAATAAACGGTTAAAGCTGGTAAAGAAATTCAATAAAGTTAATAGTTACAAAATCAGCATACAGATAGCATTATTGTTTCTATACATTAATGAGAAACTATTACCTGAAAAATAAATTAATAAGGCAATTCAATTTATAATAGAATCAAAACAGATATAAAATATATAAAAGACTTAGGAGTAAATTTAATCAAGAATGTGAAAGATTTGCACACTGAAAACTATAGCACATTGATGAAAAAATTAAAATGGCATAAATAAATGGAGAAACATCCTTTATTGATGGATTCAAAAATTAGTATTGTAAAAGTGTCAATGCTACCCAAAGCAATCTACAGATTAAATGCAACCACTATCAAATTCCCAGAAGTAGAAAAATCACTGCTAAAATTTGTATGGAACCACAAAAGACCCTGACTAACCAAAGCAATTTTGAACAAAAAGAACAAAGCTGGAGGCATCAGACTACCCGATTCCAAACTACATTACAAAGCTATCATAATTAAAACAACACAGCAGTGGCATAAAAGCAGACATGTAGAACAGTGCAAAGGGATATAGAACCCGTAAATAAATCCATGTGTCTGTGGTCAATTGATTTTTTGATAAAATAACTAAAAATACACAATGAAGAAAGAAAATTATTTTCAATAAATGGTGTAGAAAAAACTGACTATCCACATACAGAAGAATAAAATTTGACTTTTCTTCTGCTCTTTATACAAGCATCAAATCAAAATTAAAGACTTAAATGTAAAACTACTACAAGGAAATATAGAAGACTGTATGACATTGGTTTGAGCTATGATTTTCTGTAGGTTATTCCAAAAGCACAGGAAACAAAAGCAAAAACACACGAATGAGATTGCATAAAACTAAAAAGCTTTTCCACAGGAAAAGAAGCGATAATAGAATGAAGAGAACCCACAAATGGGATAACATTTTAAAACCATACATCAGATAAGGGGCTCATATAATAATATATAAGTAACTCAACCTACTCAAAAATAAGAATAAAACTATGCTTATTAAAAAAAAATAAGCAAAGAACCAGAATAGACATTTCCTAAGGCATACAAAAGGCCAACAGGTACATGAAAAAATCATAAACATTTCTAATTATCAGAGAAATGCAAATCAAAGCCACAATGAGATATCACCTCACACATTTTGCTAGGGCTATTATAAAAAAAGATGGAAGATAAGTGTTGATGAGGCTATGGAGAAAAAGAAATCCTGTACACTGTTGGTAGGAATGGAAATTAGTAAAACCATCTTGGAAAACAGTATGAAGCTTCCTCAAAGAAATTATAAATATATTTACCCTATGATCCATAAATCCCACTTCTGGATATATGTCCAAACGAATTTCAATCAGTATGTCAAAAAAAGACATCTGCAATTTCATGTTCATTGCAGCATTATTCATAATACCCATGAATTAGAAACAACCTAAGTGCTTATCAACTGAAGAATGGATAAAAATATGTGGAAAAATTGGAACCCTTCTATACCACTGGTGAGACTTTAAAATGTAAAACAGTCCGGCAGTTCTTCAAATGGTTAAACATAGAGTTATCACATGACCCAGCAATTCCATTCCTATGTGTTTACCAAAAAGAAAATAAAGCAAATGCTACACAAACAGTAGTACACAAATGTTTATAGCAACACAAAGTAGAAAACAACAGAAATGTTCATCAGCTGGGGAGTGGATAAATAAAATGTGGTGTGTCCGTAAAATAGAATCTTATTTAGCAAGAAAAGGTAAAAAACTGTTAATGCATGCTCCAAAATGGATGAATATTAAAAATATGTTGAGAAAGATGTGAGTAAAGTGACTATGTGTTATTATGATTCCATTTATGTAAAATGTCCAGAATAGGCAAATTCATAGTCAGAAAGTAGATGAGTGGTTGCCTAGACTAGGGAGGGTTTAAAAAAGGCTGGAGAAAATGGGGAAAGATTGCTAATGGGTGCAAATCTCTTTTAAGGAGAATTAAAATGTTCTAAAATTATATTATGATGATTATTTGTCCATCCAGTTAATACACTAAAAGAATTTGAAGTTTGTACTTTAAATGAGTGAATTACACAGTGTATAAATTATATCTCAATAAAGCTGGGGAAAGTTAAAAGTATATGTAGGATGCATACAAATATACCACTTATCTTTATAAATGAATGAAATTCTGTCATTTGCAAAAACATGGATGAATTTACAGGACATTATACTAAGTAAAACAAGCCAGATACAGAAAGACAAATATCTCATAATATCACTTATATGTGAAATCCAAAAATGTGCATTCATAGAAGTTAAGAGTAGAATGGTGGTTTATCAGAGGCAGAGCAGGGCAGGGGGCAGGGGTGGAAAAAGGAGAAATATTGAATGGGATAATGCTTCAGTTAGGAGAAATACATTCTGGTGATATGGTACACAGCAAAGTGACTGCAGTTACTCATAATGTAGTGCATATCTTAAAAGTTCTAAAATTAGTACATTTTAAACATTTCACCATAATGTTATAAATATCTGAGGTGAAAGATACGTTAGCCTAATTTGTCCATTTCACAATATTTACATGTACTGTACCCTATATATATTTATCAATAAAATCAACATTTTAAAAAGTGAGAAAAACAGATGTGCTAGATCTTCATCTAAAGACATTTCTGAGAAAAATGCATCTGTTTTCTTTCAGAAGAAATTTCCACTTAATAGATATTATGGTAACTAAAGTAAGGCAGATAATTTTGGCCATCAGCTTATATTATGGGATAATCTCTTTTTGCTGACCTTGTAAAAGCTGTGGCATATTAACAACAAGTAGGAACATTTTTTTTATCATGATCAGGTAAAGTTCTGCATGTTTCTATTTTGAATAATATTTTCCCCAGGAATCACAAAGTGTGAATGCCTTTTATTTCAGAGGTCTAGCCCTAAATGGTTTAGTCAATTACATCATGCATTCTGAAATAAGTACTGGGGCATTTGTGAAGGTACTATATATAATTGTGTTTTAAATTTAACTATCATATAAATCTACTTTTCTAGTTAAGAGTCTATATTTTATAGAGGCCCTCCTTATACATAAGCGCTTTTCTGATAGTATTTCCATTAGATTTCAAAGATAACTAAAGGAACAATTTTGCTTTTATTTTTTTATTATTATTATTTTTTAAGGCTAGTCAACTGAAGCAGTGGGAGTGGAGAAGGAACTGCTTTAATTTTTATATGTTGGCGTTACAGGCTATATGTGACAGGCTATATACTTGTCTGCTGAATTTTAGAAACCAAATGAAATATTTATTTCACATTTCATTAGATTTAGGGATGATGATTACATTGAGGGACTGGGACTAGACTGAAGGCACTACATCATCAATCACTTGGAAACAATATTTTGCCTATGTGTTATGTTATACTGACAAAAACTTTTATTGTGGCAGGCAATATAGCTCCCTATTGAAATATGTGAAAAATGTAGAGAAAAAAAGACAATATTTGTTATCAAGGGATATTTAGGCCTGAGATGCATGATGCTAATATTCAAAACATACACTTTTTAAAATTAGATTTAAAATGTAAATTGAAGCAGAGCATTTAGAAAAAGACAAAATATCTACTATAAAAGACCTGGGTTAGAAAAGTTAAAATGCTAAATGAAAAAATAATGCTTCTTGGGTGGCTTAAAATAGAATATGAGACAAAAAAATTACCCAGAAATTTTTCTAAGATTAAAAACATGTATACAGTTTCTTTGATATAAAATGAAATAAAAGTCTGGATATAACTTTAACAGAATAGAACAGGGAGACAAGGGCAAAGAGCAGGTGTATGCAGAATGAAGTGAACATATTATTGTAACAATGAGAGGGACAGAGTTGAATGATTGCTCTTGGAGACAAGGGATTTTCATGTCTAAGTTAATGACAAATCTTTTGTTTGCAAGTTAAAAAAAATGTAACTTAAACCTGGTGAAAGAATAAAGGGTGGTTGGGGGCATGATTCTTTGTACACTAAACTTGTTTTAATGACTAATGAATTAATCATAAGTTCAAATGATTTTATGGAGGCCCTTTCTTTATTTGATATTTCTGGACTCCTTTTTTCTTTGTGTGCTCCATTTTTACCTACTTGAACAATTTTTATCCGCAAAGTTTAGGAAACACTGTAACCAAATGTTACAACATAATGTGATCCCTGAAAGCATTTGCAGCTGGGGGCGTAGGGGAAAAGGGGCTTCTAAAATGCATGTTAATCTCAGTGAAAACTTAGAAGTTTAAACATGGTCCTCCTTAGGTCATGTGGCTACCCCAGGACCAATCATTGCACCAGACATAGGAGATATCTCAAAAGCCAGGGTGGAGTCAAGGTTCTCCAGTGGAGTTTCCACTTTAGAACTCAGTTTTGTCAGGCTTTGTGTTTGCATATTACAGACATGATAGCCATATAGCTATCTATTCCACTTCCAGTAGAGATGAAAACCTAAAAGCACAGGCCCATTCAAAGGATTTTACATGAATCTTCATAGCAGCTTTACTTGCAACAGCCAAAACCCGAAAACAGTCCAAATATCCATGGACAGGTGAATTTGTGACTTATAAACTTACTGTGGCATATGTATATAATGAAATAATACTCCCTAGTAAGAACAGAACAATTGATAGATGTAACAACATGAATAAATCTCAAAAATAGTGATGCTGAGTGATCAGAAAGTATACATACCCTATGATTATATGTATTTGGAAATAAAAGCTTATGGACAGTGACTGGAAGTGGATCAGTGGTTGCCTGTGGATGGAATGGGGATAGGCAGGAAAAATTGAGTAGAAAAAGCACAACGAAACTTTGGTGGTAAAGGTAATGGATATGTTTGCTATTTTAATATGTTGTTGGTTTTGTAGAGCTACAAATGCCAAGAATTATCAAAATGTACAATTGAAGTATGTGCAGTTTATTGCATGTAAATAAACCTTTTAAAAATTAACCGATACAAATTGACTTACATGACCAGAAAACTCTTGAAAAACTCTCCTGTTTTCTCCCCTATTTTTATTCTTGCATGCCCTTATAGACTGTGTTAACACATTTCTCATCTTACTGTTCTTTTGTGACTACATTTCTCCAGGTCAATATAATTATCACCATAATTTCTTGGTTTCTCTTTAGTTCATTAGTAATTATGAGTAATGTATTGAAATGTTAAAGATATGTTCATGCATTCAGAATCCTCTGCTCTCTGATCCACATAATAGTGAATTATGCTGTCAATAATTACACAGTATAGTGCTTTTTTTTTTTTTTTTTCTTTTTGAGTGGAGTCATGCTTGGTTACCCAGGCTGGAGTGCAATGGTGCATTCTGGGCTCACTGCAACCTCCACCTCATGTGTTCAAGTGATTTTCCTGCCTCAGCCTCCTGAGTAGCTGGGATTACACGCATCTGCCATCATCCCCGACTAATTTTTGTATTTTTATTGGAGACAGGGTTTCACCATGTTGGCCAGGCTGGTCTTGAACCTCTGACCTCAGGTGATCCACCTGTCTTGGCCTCCCAAAGTGCTGGGATTATAGGCATGAGCCACCACACCCGGCCAGAATATTGCTACTTTTGCAAATAGCTACAATTGACCCTGATCTGGACTTTGAGTTGATCATAGCTTTGTAAAAGAGGATAGCATTGTAAAACTACAAAATTAGGCTAATAATAAATAACATAGAATGCTTTCAGTATAAGAAATAATACTATCCTAAGCAAAAATAAATAAATAAATAAAACTGGAGGAATTATATTATCTGACTTCATATTATACTACAGAATTTTAGTAACCAAAAGAGCATGGTACTGGCATAAAAACAGACCCATAGATCAATGGAACAGAATAGAGAACCCAGTAACAAATCTACATACCTACAGTGAACTGATTTTTGACAAAGGTGCCAAGAACATACACTGGTGGGGAATGGTGTTGAAAAAACTGGATATCCATATGCAGAAGAATGAAAACAGACTAGTATCTATCACCAAATTCAAAAGTAAAATCAAAGTTGATTAAAGATGTAAAGCTAAGACCTCGAACTATAAAACTAGTACAAAAAAACTTTGGCGAAAATCTCCAGGACATTGGTCTGGGCAAAAATATCTTGAGCAATGCCCCACAAGCACAGGCAATCAATGCAAAAATGGACAAATGGATCACATTAAGTTAAAAAGCTTCTGTACAGAAAATGATACAATCAACAAAGTTAAGAGACAATCCACAGAATGGGAGAAAATATTTGCAAACTACTCATCTGACAAAGGATTAATAATCAGAATATATAAAAAGCTCAGACAACTCTTTAAGAAACAACCTAATAACCTGGTTAAAAAAAGGGGCAAAAGATTTGAATAGATATTTCTCAAAAGAAGACCACAAATGGCAAACAGGTATAAGAAAAGGTGCTCAATATCACCGATCATCAGAGAAATTCAAGTCAAAACCACAATGAGGTATCATCTCACCACAGTTTATATGACTTGCATGCAAAAGACAGGCAATAACAAATGCTAGCAGGGATGCAGAGAAAAGGGAACACTTGTACACTGCTCCTGGGAATGTAAATTAGCAAAACCACTAAGGTGAACAGTTTGGAGGTTGCTCAATAAACTAAAACTTGAGCTACCATATGATCTAGCAATCATACTGCTGGGTGTATACCAAAAATAAAGGAAATCAGTATGTCAAATACATATCTGCACTCCCGTATTTGTTGCAGCACTGTTTACAAAACTAAGATTTGGAAGAAACCTTAGTGTCCATCAACAGATGAATGGATAAAGAAAATGCGTACATATACACAACGGAGGACTATTCAGCCATAACAAAGAACAAGATCCAGTCACTGTCAGTAACACTGATGGAACATTACGGATCATTATGTTAAGTGAAATAAGCCAGGCACAGAAAGACAAATGTTACATGTTCTCACTTATTTGTGAATCTAAAATCAAAACAAACTCATGGACATAGAGAATATAAGGATGGTTATCAGAGGCTGGGAAAGGTAGTGGCGGGGGGTTGTGGGAAGGTGGGGATGGTTAATGGGTATAAAAATAGAGAGTTAATAAGACCTACTATTTTATAGCACAATAGGGTGACTATATTCAATAATAATTTAATTGTACATTTTGAAATAACTAAGACTGTAATTGAGTTTTTTATAACTTGAAGGATAAATGCTTGAGGGGAGGGATACCCCATTCCCCATGATGTGCTCATTTCACATTGCATGCCTGTATCAAAACATCTCATGGACCCCACAGATACATACACATACTATGTACCCACAATATTTTTAAGCAATCTAATACAATTTTTTAAATGGCACTTATTTTTTGTTACCTTCAACTATTGTAAAATATATTCTATTATTTATGATTAGCCTTGTTTGAAAACATATTTTAAAAACATTATTTAAAACCAAATAAATGGACTAGGAGTAACTTGCATAAACAGAAATTGCTGCTACTTCTTCTAATTATTGAGATGGTATTTCTATATTTGTGAAATTATCTGTGATAGAAAATTGAATTGTTTCCAACATTATTATTTTTCATAATTAAACATGTTATATTGCTACTTCTTTAAAAGTAGGCTTTAAAATATTGCCAATCTATTTTAAAGTCTACTTGCCAAAATATTAAACTATTCTTAAAAAAAGTAATTTATTTAATTACTTAACTTCCTCAAGCAATGTCCTAATTTTCCCAAGCAATTATCTGATTTTCTCAAGCAATTGATATTAGCAAGTTGTGCTAGTTAACTGCTGAGAATCATTGTCTACATATGAGATAAATCATCTGTCAATCTTTTAAAGAAGACTTTATGAGCCTTAGAGATTGTAGTCCAATCTGTATCACCGACTTTAAACATTGGATAATTGACACTCCATGTTGCCTGTAAGCCTATTTCACAGCAGCTGAGTGATGTTAATAGGTGCTTCTTGGAGTGCCATTTTCCTTATAATCCTTAGATTCAGATTGACTGAATTCTGTCAGTGGAAATTGCCAGAATTATATCATTGTGCTTTGCATCTAGTTTCACTTTTCCAAAAGCCTACACAGATTTCAGATGTGTAGAAAATAGCTCTTGTTTTCCTTCTGGGTAATCTTTTTCACGTCACCACTCTTGTCAGCATCTGCATTGGGCAAATTTCCTAGGACCTCCCTTCTGCTTCTTTTAAAATATGAAAACAAAATCGATGTAGCACAGCAAGCCAGAGAAAGTCTGCTTTGGTTGTCTCACGGCCATAGTCACCCGGCAGTTCCTTCAGATGTGGCTTCCCTGCTCAGCCACTGAGCCCACTGCGGTTCTCCTGCCTGCAGAAGTGGCTCTGTGAGCCATTTGAGGAGAAAATGGGGGATTTGGGGCTTCAGCTCGAGGAGAACACGGTGGAGATGGAGGAGCCCCTGGGTGTCCTCAGGTTAACTGAAAACATGAGAGGACAAAAGCGTGGGACCAAGTCTGTCACTAACCTGTAAAGGACTCTCACCAAGCCGACTGGGCACTCTGCCTGCGTGCCTGCCTTTGCCACCACCGTGTGCGGGAATGCCTGGGGCACGACTGGGCCATCCCAGTGTTCTTATTTCTAGACATTCCGAGTTTACCCCTCAGCAAAACGCCAGAGGCTGGCAGACACAGTGGAGCATCAGGCAGTAGGGATCTGAAGCCGTGGAATCTCCAAAGGGCCTCTTGACCGCGTCCCAGAAGCTCCAGCTCATGCTGGACATTGCCCAGAAAGCCCAGATCGTCTGTGGCAAGACCTCCTGGATTGTGATTTTGGTTTGCATTTCTCTGATGGCCAGTGATGATGAACATGTTTTCATGCGTCTGTTGGCTGCATAAATGTCTTCTTTTGAGAAGTGTCTGTTCATATCCTTTGCCCACTTTTTAATGGGATTGTTTGATTTTTTCTTGTACATTTGTTTAAGTTCTTTGTAGATTCTGGATATTAGCGCTTTGTCAGATGGGTAGATTGCAAAAATTTTCTCCCATTCTGTAAGTTGCCTCTTCACTCTGATGGTAATTTCTTTTGCTCTGCAGAAGCTCTTTAGTTTAATTATATCCCATTTGTCAATTTTGGGCTTTTGTTGCCATTGCTTTTGGTGATTTAGACATGAAGTCCTTGCCCATGCCTATGTCCTGAATGGTATTACCTAGGTTTTCTTCTAGGGATTTTATGGTTTTAGGTCTAACATTTAAGTCTTTAATCCATCTTGAAAAGTTAATAATAATAAAAATAATAATATGGAAGAAATCATAAAAAGACCTCCCGGAGGCCAGGAACTTGGTCTGGGCGCGAGGCCTGAGATCACCCCTATGTCTGGGACGCCTTCCTGCCCCTCTGCTTCTTCCTTGGCCGCTTTAGGGGGAGCGCCTCGCCGTGGGTCTCCCTGCAGGCGGCGTGGTGGTGCTCCTGGATGTCACCTCCAGGCGCTTTTGAGACTGCGGCCGGCACCGGGCGCCCAGCACCTGCGGATTGGCCTCCCCACGCCGGGCTCAGGGACCTCCAGCGCTCCGCCGTGCGGGCTGCAGGCGACCTCAACGTGGAGCTGCTGCCAGCGCCACAGGCCCCAGGGGAGGCCCAGGATGCTGCTTCACGGCCCCAAGAAGGGCAGTTTGGAGGAAAGTCTTTGGCCTGATGGAAGGCGGCGCCCATTGGGGGCGGGGCTGAGAACTAGGCTGGCGCCGCTGCCTGTTAAGTCCGGACCAAAAGGCCCACGGCCTCCATCAGGAACCAGGTGCTTCTCCAAATCCCGGACTTCAAGGAGGAACAACGGCGTCAAGCTGGCTGACACCAGGAACACCCAGAAGTCCCCGCTCCTGTCTGTCCTTCCGCACTCAGGAGCAGGGATGGCCGCAGGGACACCATCCGCCCACAAACCGCTGGCGTTTGCTGCCATGGTGCGCGGAGATGCGGTCCCTGAGGCCACTTTTGGCCAGGACGCCGGGATCCTATCAGCGGCAGTATCCCGCGCTGACACTCAGTATTGACTTTCCCAGGACATTGCTAGATTTTTTCCTTTTTAAAACAATTTTGCAGTGGGAGAGCAAAAAAGGGCATCCTCAGAGCTTTTGCAAAATTCTCCTGGACCTGTTCTATGGTGTTCGCCTCTGCGTTTTATTGACCACTAATTGGCCAGAGCTCCTAAGGCCTATAAGGGCCCCACCCAGGGCTTTAGAGACCCCTGAGGGACATTCGCAGCTCAGGAGGATAAAGGTCCTCAGGGGCCTGCTGCGAGGAGGACATGCAGCCCCTCAGTCGCCACGTCTTCCTCCATTCCAGCCTGGAAACAGAGACCTTCCCCTCCACCCCACAGGCCTTCATGACCTTGGGACCCACTCTAGAGGCCACACGCATTTCCACTGCCAAAGCAATGACACAGGAGATGGAAATTCTTGGCCAGGCGCGGTGGCTCAAGCCTGTAGTCCCAGCACTTTGGGAGGCCAAGGCGGGCAGATCACGAGGTCAGGAGATCGAGACCATCCTGGCTAGCAAGGCGAAACCCCGTCTCTACTAAAAACACACAAAAAGTTGGCAGGGCTTGGTGGCCGGTGCCTGTAGTCCCAGCTACTCCGGAGGCTGAGGCGGGAGAGTGGCGTGAACCCGGGAGGCGGAGCTTGCAGTGAGCCGAGATCGCGCCACTGCACTCCAGCCCGGGGGGACAGAGCGAGACTACATCTCAGAAAAAAAAAAAAATTATTTTCCTTCAGTATATGCCTAAGTAATTTCTCTGTTAGAGCCCAGAGTCGTGGGGCCCACACCGCCAGCTGACACATGAAAGTGTGGCAACGACGTGGTGGTGTCTCTGTGTGGCAGTGTGTCCGCATTTCTGTGTGGTGGTGTGTCCGTGTGGCAGAGTGTCTGTGTGGTGCTATGTCCATGTGGTGGTGTGTTCACGTATCTGCATGGTGATGTCTCCGTGTGTGTTTGTGTATCCGTGTGACAGTGTCTGTGTGTCTTTGTGTCCACATAGCAGTGTCTGTGTGGTGGTACCTGACAGTGTGGAGGTGTGTCCATGTGACAGTGTGCCGGTGTGTCTGTGTGTGGCAGTGTCCATGTGGCAGTGTGTTTGTGTTTGTGTGAGAGTGTGATGGTGTGTCCATGCGACAGTGTAGTGATGTCTCTTGTGTGTCTGTGTGTCCCTGTGGTAGTGTGATGGTGTGTCCATGTGGTGATGTCTCTGTGTGTCTGTCCATTTGACGGTTTGGTGATGTCTCCGTGTGTCTGTGTGTCCCTGCGATAGTGTGGTGGTGTGTCCGTGTGGTGATTTCTCCGTATGTCTGTGTGTCCGTCCATGTGAATGTGCCAGTGTGTCCATGTGACCGTGTGACGGTGTGTCCGTGTGGTAATGTCTCCGTGTGTCTGTACATGTGACAGTGTGGTGGTGTGTCCGTGTAACAATGTGGCGGTGTTCCCTCCCTGGCTTGCGGAGCTGGCGTCTTTCCCTCTCAGCCCAGGACGCCCCAGGAGGCCCAAGCTTGCCGAGCAGGAGGCAGCTTCTGTGGAGGGAGGCGCAGGGAGCCCTAACAGCCGAGTTTGTGGGGTCCCCTGCATTGGGTGGGAGTGAGAAGAAAGGCGCCGGGGCAGCCAGGACAAGCCTGGGCCTGCCCTAAGGAGGTGACCCACTCCAGGCCTGCATTTTGGGGCGAGCACTCCAGCTCGGTCATCTTGTCCTAAGTCCTTTGTGTGCCGTGGAGATTGCTGAGTTTTGAATAAGGGAAGGTCATCTTTGTCGCGGAAAGCCTGTCACTTTTCAGCCTCATCGCTGGTGACACATCAAACATCCGGCACCTTCTGCCAAGAAAACTCCCGGAAGAAAATGTGGGAACTGGCAGTATCCAAACAGAGTCGTCACACACAGATTTCTGTTTGGTTGGAGATCTGCCGTTTTTCCCTGTGGGTGGGGGAAGCGGAGCAGCTCTGCAGCGGGAAGGAAGGTGGGTTCTGTGCGGCCAGGAAGGTCCTGGCCCGGGGCGGAGGGGCGAGAGGTGATGTGCGGTGAAAGGCTGTGCAGGGCAGCGGGCAGTGTGCATCGCCCCTACTGCCGGGCGCCCAGGAGGAGGACAGGTCCAAGCCTGGCGGGAGCAGAGGCGGCGGGGCTGGAGTCCCCGCACCAGGCGTGAGGGCCGGCAGAGCCGCAGGCTGTGGCCGAGGGGGACTCCCGGGCACCTGGTGGGCGTCCCCATGACCAGGATGCACACCGGGCTCCGGAGGCCAGGCGGACCAAGCTGGGGTGCCAGGGGAGGCTCGAGGTTCCCGCAGCGGGAGGTGGGTCCCTGGACCCTGGTCTCCTGCTGCTGTCCCGCACATGGGCCGCCTTCGCTCAGAGGCGTCCCGCCAGGGTCGCCTACCTGGGACCTCAGCGCAGCTCCTGGCGGGTGGGAGGCTGAGGCAGAGACCTCGGGGCCCAGCTGGGTCTGCAGTTTCCACCACTCCTGACGCAGGGCGAGCTCAAGTTGTGCCGCCCAGGCAGGAAACCCTCCGACCTTGCCAGCTTTAGCGCCAGCCTTGGTGACTCTCCAGCTCAGCTTCAATACCTTTCAACAGTTTTGTGTTCTCTTTTATCAAAATAATTCTTTCTGTATTTGCTGTCCTTTATCAAATAAGAATTTGAATATGCATATGGAGTGATATCACAGTTGAAACATTAAACAATACACAATTTCATGTGTCTTTTTTTCTTTAATGTATAATTTTCTAAGAAGTAAAATTATGACTCTACTGCAAATATAAGATAAACACATACCAACAATGTTATTCAACTCAGTAAGCGATGAGGGTTCCAGTAATAGGTTCAAATCATTGCAAGGAACATTAAAGGAGATTTACAGCCAATGTTAAGGTCGGACCGTTGGTTAGTTACAATACTGGTTAGTATCCAACATAGCCAGAAGCTGTAATCTTTTTGAGTTATCTCTTCCATGGCACAGAAATGATGCATTTTTCTGCTGTACAAAATATTTATCTTTTCTACTACTTCTGCACATAAAAATATTGCTAGTCAGAAAAGACCAGGATTGCACTGAAAAAAAAATCTCAGTAATATCTCTCACCTGTATTCATACTTCTTTTTTTCCTGTATGAAATATCTTTCAACTGCATTTTCTATCTGGTTTATAGAGAGAGAGAGAGGAAAATGAATAAAAGCATAGTAAATGAATATTTTGATAACATTTTACAGCCTTATTCATGTCTAATGAACATAAAACACACTTCCAATATTTAAAGTGTAAATGAGATTAATTTGTTATATACATGTGCCCATTAAACAATCACCATGAAGGGGACAATGAGCATATCCAATACTCTCAAAGCTTCCCAGTTCTCCTTCGTAATGCACACTCATACCTCTCAGGTGTGAAGTATTGAGCTTCACACATACACACAAATACACACTGGAATATCTAATTGTTTCAGAAGCATTTGTTGAAAATGTTATGTCCATGAATGGTCTAAGAACTTTATCAAAAATTAGCTGATAGCTGATATACGTGTGTATATCTATATTTGTACTACATTGTCTTAGGTATTACTGTAACTTTATAAGTCTTGAATCCAGGTGCTAATTCTCCAACAGCACCTGGTTTCAAAGTAACTGTTTCTTTCAAAGTAATTTGCCATTATAGACCTTCTACCCATCAATGTACATTTCAGAATTTTAGTTTCTCTATTTCTAAAATAAGAAATCCAGCTGTGATTTGATTGGAATTGTAATAGATCAATGTGGGAAGAGTAGACATCTTAACAGTATTGAGATTTATGACTCATAAATTCCATTTATTTAGGTCTCATTTATTTTAGCAATATTTTGTAGTTTTGTAGTTTTCAAATGTTTCTCGTTTTTGCAGGTTTATCTCTAAGTACTACATATTTTGATATTTACAATAATATCAAAATTATGGTAATATTAATGCAAATGTTGTTTTATTTTTTCTTCCATTAATTGTCAGGTTTTAAATCATAATTTAATTGTATGATAAAACTGGGTTTTGCGAGAAATGTATACATATTGTATATATACTTTTTTTTCAGTTTGGCAGATTGACTGCATTATCATATCATAATTTAAAATTGCACTAATTACCACTCAGCCTGCTCTCAAGGACAACGTATCAAAATATATATCATGTTTCAGTTTATTTAGCATCATGAAACTCTCATATTGCACTTACTTTCGGAAACTTGGAATAATAAAATAATGTAAGTATCAGTTCACAGGCGACGTATGAGTACATGCGACAATTTTCTAAATATCAACCTATTGCTCTTTAATTCTGTTTATATTGTCAATTTTTTCCTCCTCTTGAAACTCTCTTATGCAGCTTATTGACTTTTGGTTCAATTCCTTCTCTGTTTTTCCCCCAATCTACTTTATAATATTTTACTGATGTTGTGCTCCTTTTTATTTGGACACTTTTAAAAAGCTGTATAATTTCTCCTTTGTATTAAAATGCAAATCCATATCCAAAATAAATGAGTGCAGGGACCAAACAGATGTTTGTGCAGCATGTCCATTAGCAATATTATTCACAATAATCAAAGGGAGGGAGCAGCCCATGTGAATATTGATGGATGAGTGGTTAAACAAAATGTGGTATATACGCAACATAATAATATTCAGCCTTAAAATATATTCTCACACATGCTATGAAATAGATGAAACTTGAAGACATGCTAAGTGAAATAAGCCAGTCAGAGAAATTCAAACATTCTATCACGGCACTTCTATGAGTTACTCAGTGAAATTTGTAGAGACAGAAAGTAGAATGGTGATTGCTAGGGGGAGGGAGAGGGAGAGGAAGGGGAAGTTGAGTGTTCAATGAGTACAGCGTTTTAGTTGGAGAAGAAGACAAGTTCTGGAGGTCTATGGTGGTGACTGTTGCACAATAGTGCAAATATACTTAATGCCACAAAACTGTGCACTTAAAGTGATTAACAAGGTAAATTTTATGTTCTGTATATCTTTCCAGAATTATAAACCTGCCATCACAGTATAGAAATAGAATATATTATATAGCGTTAGGTGATGATATTTTACACATTTGCACATAATTAGAATTTTGAAGCCTTAATTTCAGATTAGGTTGTCTAGGACATAACAATATTGATGTCAGAAAGCCATAAGCAATGTCTATTTTCAATCAGATTTACTAAAAAATTTTATTGAACTGGTCAATTTTCTTTGCCAATATTACTGTATTCTTATTTCTAGTAATAGAAGTGTGAAAAAGCATCAAGGAAACTTCAATTGCATTCTCATACTGACTGCATACAATAATTCTGAAAATAGTGGAAGTTATGTATATCCCCCATAAGTAAAACACGTGTAACACAACAAAACAAAAATTAATAGGAGACAATTCAAATAATGGTGACCTGTTATTTTTATCTAGTTAAGTACCATTCTTTTCTAACGGGAATTTGCTATTTCAAATATATGATCTGAGATGTCTATATTTATATTTTGAGATGCCATACAAACTTGAGTCAATGACGTAGAACTTTACAAATCAAGAAGCTTATTCTGGGACAATTTCTTTTGACATTTTCTCTAAACTACTAAAGAGACATTAATGAGCCATAAATTATATTATCTACATTTACAGCATTTAAAATGTGTTCAGCATGAAATATTAGCTACGGGGAAGCTAAATAAATTGAACATGGAATAAAGATTTATCCTTAAATATAAATTACAAGAAGACTTTGATATTAGTTTTTCACAAGTGAAGCATCTTATAAAGTGTCATAACCTTTTTGGGGAAACTCTGGGAAAAGTGGAGAAACTCTGAAGGGTTTTAAGCATCTTTCTTGAAGCTACAGACTCCATAACCTCTCTTTACAGGGAGGTCCTGCAGCTCCTACAGAAATGAGTGGCTGAGATTCTTGGTTGCATAGCGGAGCTTCTCATCCAAACCTTTTCCCTGTTTAGTGTCTGCGTATCAGTATAAAAGTTCTATAAACTGTAGTTACTTATTTTAATCCCAAAGCACAGTAACAATATATTTCATCCTAGGGCTAGCAGTTTCTGTGAGTGTTTTGTCTAATTCTCAAAACCCTATCTACAGGATTCCAAAGAGCCTAAACCTAGGCAATACCATTCAGGACATAGGCGTGGGCAAGGACTTCATGTCTAAAACACCAAAAGCAATGGCAACAAAAGCCAAAATCGACAAATGGGATCTCATTAAACTAAAGAGCTTCTGCACAGCAAAAGAAACTATCATCAGAGTGAACAGGCAACCTACACAATGGGAGAAAATTTTTGCAACCTACTCATCTGACAAAGGGCTAATATCCAGAATCTACAATGAACTCAAACAAATTTACAAGAAAAAAACAAACAACCCCATCAAAAAGTGGGCAGAGGACATGAACAGACACTTCTCAAAAGAAGACATTTATGCAGCCAAAAAACACATGAAGAAATGCTCCTCATCACTGGCCATCAGAGAAATGCAAATCAAAACCACAGTGAGATACCATCTCACACCAGTTAGAATGGCCATCATTAAAAAAGCAGGAAACAACAGGTGCTGGAGAGGATGTGGAGAAATAGGAACACTTTTACACTGTTGGTGGGACTGTAAACTAGTTCAACCATTGTGGAAGTCAGTGTGGCGATTCCTCAGGGATCTAGAACTAGAAATGTCATTTGACCCAGCCATCCCATTACTGGGTATATACCCAAAGGACTATAAATCATGCTGCTATAAAGACACATGCACACGTATGTTTATTGCGGCACTATTCACAATAGCAAAGAGTTGGAACCAACCCAAATGTCCAACAACGATAGACTGGATTAAGAAAATGTGGCACATATACACCATGGAATACTATGCAGCCATAAAACATGATGAGTTCATGTCCTTTGTAGGGACATGGATGAAACTGGAAAACATCATTCTCAGTAAACTATCGCAAGGACAAAAAACCAAACACCGCATGTTCTCACTCATAGGTGGGAATTGAACGATGAGAACTCATGGACACAGGAAGGGGAACATCATGCTCCGGGGACTGTTGTGGGGTGGGGGGAGGGGGGAGGGACAGCATTAGGAGATACACCTAATGCTAAATGACGAGTTAATGGGTGCAGGAAATCAACATTGCACATGGATACATATGTAACAAACCTGCACATTGTGCACATGTACCCTAAAACCCTAAAGTATAATAAAAAAATAAAAAAAATAAAAAAAAATAAAAAAAAAAAGAAGCAAACGAGAGACTGAAATCAAAAAAAAAAAAAAAAAAAAAAAGTAAAATATTTTAAGGCCAGGCGCAGTGGCTCATGCTTGTAATCCCAGCACTTTGGGAGGCCGAGGTGGGTAGATCACGAGGTCAGGAGATCGAGACCACGGTGAAACCCCGTCTCTACTAAAAATACAAAAAATTAGCCGGGCGTGGTGGCAGGCGCCTGTAGTCCCAGCTACTCAGAGAGGCTGAGGCAGGAGAATGGCGTGAACCCGGGAGGCGGAGCTTGCAGTGAGCCGAGATTGCGCCACTGCACTCCAGCCTGGGCGACAGAGCGAGACTCTGTCTCAAAAAAAAAAAAAAAAAAAAAAAGTAAAATATTTTAAAAAGGAGAAAGAGAGAAAGGGAAAGAAAATAATATTAATAGCCCATTCTGTTACTGTTATTAAACACCAGAATACCTTTCTGTTAATCTAATTAAAATTAGTGACATCATTTAACATTTATGTCTTCAACAAAAGTTTGTAATCCTGAAAAAGACATTTAATTTGCTAATATATTTGAATTGAATTGAAATCCTTATATATTACTTTAAATGTAATTTGCTAATAAATATATTTGAATTGAATTGAAATCCTTATATATTACTTTAAATAAAGAACACAAGATGAATTATGATGTAGAAAATTCTATCCCTCATTGTCCAAAATCTAATAGTTAAATTGAACTTGTTAAATAATATTTTTTGCCAGGCATGTGGCTTACACCTGGAATCCCAATATTTCGGGAGGCAAAGGCAGGTGGATTGCTTGAGCTGAGGAGTTGCAGACCAGGCTTGGAAATATGGTGAAACCCAATCTTTAAAAAAAAAAAAAATTTAGCCAGGCGTAGTGGCTTGCCTGTAGTCCCACCTACTCAGGAGGATGAGTTGGGAGGATCACCTGAGCCTGGGGAAGCTGGGGCTGCAGTAAGCCATGATTATGCCACTGCACTCTAGCTTGGGCAACAGACTGAGACCCTGTCTCAAAGAAAGACAGAAAGAAGGAAAGAAAGAGAAGAAAGAAAGAAAGAAAGAAAGAAAGAAAGAGAGAGAAAGAAGAAAGAAAGAAAAAGAAAGAGAAAGAAAGAAGAAAGAAGAAAGAAAGAAAGAAAGAAAGAAAGAAAGAAAGAAAGAAAGAAAGAAAGAAAGGAGGAGATAAAGAGAGAAGGAAGGAAGGAAAAATAATGGTTTTGGTGCCAATAATCTTTATGGAATTTTGCTTTAATGAAATAGATTTAACTAAGTAGTGACATGATCTGCTTAAGTGTATTGACCCTAGCAATCAGAGGCCTCCATATCCCCACAATGACTTAACAGTTACATTTGACAAGCATTGATTCTCCTATCATACATACAGCATAGTCAGAATTTCAGAATTCCAACTTTCCCTATGCTATTTGGGCACATTGCTTAACATCTCTAAGACTCAATATTTATACTCTTAAGATACTACTAATAATAGTACCTAGTTTTTATGATATAATGTGCATCAAAGCATTATACTTTCAGGCAGATAGCAATTTCTCAATAAATATTTGCTAATGGTTTAGTACAAACAGGAAAATTGGATTATGATATTTATGACACTGTTGATTCTCCTTCTAGAAACATTTGTTTCTAAAACTTGTTTTCAAGTTAGAGCACTATTTTGTATTCAAATTGAAAATACTACATGTTCAGATTTTTTAAAAAACAGTATTGCATGAATGTTTTAATTAAAAAATTCCTAAATGAGCTTAAGCAAGGAGGACAGGGGGGATAAGTAAAATAAGGCTTTGTGGCATAGAAGACATTTGGTGGAAATCTTTCAGCTCAACTAAGATTTGAAAAAAAAAAGAGAATTTTTATAAGAAATGTAAAGGCAGGATTTACCCTGTTGAGCTTGTGGAGAAAATACAGAGTCTAACATAATTCAAAAGAGACTAATCAGTCAAAGTATTTTTGAAGGAATATCTTGAAGAGAGAGAACATAAAATGAAGATCAGGTATGTAATTATTTTAACAATCTATCCATGAGATTAAAAGCATTGGGTTTTATTTTATTTGTCAAAAAGGGACAATAGTTTCAAGAACCATTCTTTGTTCAGCCTAAAGAGGATTTAACATTTTGAACCAGCGACATATTGTGCTAAGTAGGATAATATTCAAATTTGTGTCTATGTCAACAATTTTGTTCTCAATTAAAAACACCTTATTCACACAACTGATGATTATCTGCATTTGATTTAGTGCTGAACTATCAAAGGGGGACTAACAAAAACAAAATATTAGAGTTGCAAGTGGCGTAAGTGGAAAATAGTGATCATATTGAACTCATCATTACTGAAATAAGAAAACAAAGCATAAAATAAATAAGAAAAAAATTGACTACATGAACATTTGCTTCTCTCCTAAGAATCAAAACCCTTAATTTGCTGTGGCAAAAAAGCATCTGGGTCCATGAACTCATGCAAAAGTCTACTGTTTCTGGGAGATAAGAAGAAACAAAACACATCATCTTTCAGAGAAGGTTAAGAAACCTCTCATACCCTACCCTACCCCACCTGAGACCAGGCAAAGGATCACTGCTTCTGGGGGAAGGATGCAGGAAAAATACTTCTCCATCAGGAGAGGAACAAGGATTGTTTTGGGGCCCAGGATTTTGCACTAATGCAGAGTCATGCTACTGTGGTAAAGGGTTGAAAAATCTCCATCCAGTGACCACAGACAAAGGTGCATTGTTCCTATGGAAGGAGAAATAAAAGAGTTTGTCCTTATTATGGGGTTGAAAACTTGCAATGATATAAATCAGAAGTTTTCTGCCACTGAGGTGGGAGGAGGGCAAGGTATTATTTCTTCTGCAAAAAACAACACAGTTAAGTGACAGTTTGACTCCCACTACAATAAGAATCAGGAAGTGTTAAAAATACTCCTTCTCTGAGTGTCCAATGATGCAACTGGCTTAAAAATAACAAGAATCATCACTCTGTCTCCAATCTGAATTTTCTGCCTAGTCACACACACACAAAAAAATGATGTTCTACATTTAGAGAGGAACAAGAAAGTGGAGAGAGACCCTCTCTATAACATAGGTGGTAAGGACTACTGAAAGCTAACTGTGGAACAGGATCATTGGCATATGCTCTCCAGAGTCTAAGGCCCCACACAAGGCACATCATATCGCAGCCTACTGCTGGAGAAATCTAAAGTTACATTGTTCACTGAATGTTTCAGACACGGCAGCAAAAACCAACCTTTGTTCCTGCCCACACTAATAGCATGACACAAACCAAAATGAAACAGAAATATAAAACAATATCGACGTAAATAATTATCTCATGATCTACTGTTTTTCTACATCAGATGATTTGCATTTTTTAGAAATTGGGAGACACATAAAAGCAAGTTAGAAATTTGAATTATGAGTTATAATATTTTCAAAAGATAAAAAGTCAACAGAATCAAATTCAGAGATAATTCAGATGTTGGAACTAAATGCAAGTAATTTAAAATAATAATGATCAAAATGTTAAAGGATCTAGTTTAAAAAAGACAACATGTATGGAAAAATGAGGAATTTCAGCAAAGATGGGAACAGTAAAAGGCAAAAGCTAGAAATAAGTGAAAGCATGAGAACAGAGATGAAGAATTACATCAGCAAGCTGATCAGCAGACTGGTCATCAGAGTTAAAGAAAGAAGCAGTAAATTTTATCCTAGGTCAATACAAATTATTTGAATGGTAGCACAAAGGGAGGAAAGAGAAAAACCAAATAAACCAATGAACCAAGCAAATAAAATACTCCAGTGAATCCAAGAATTCTCTGGTAAAATGAAATTAACTAAAATACAATTAATTGGAATTCCAGAAGGAGAGTAAAAACAGAATGTGAGAGAAGACAAGTTTGAAAAAGATGACTAAGGAGACCAAATAACCTCAAAATCTCCAAGCAAGATTAATACAAAATTTAAAGAATGCTAGAATAATCACACTAGTCAAACTGCTGAAAATCGATTAGCATAAATCTTGAATTCAGTCACAGAAAAAATAGAAACACTGTGTAGAGAGATAAACAGAAACAAACATTATAATGAACTGCTTGTCAGCAATTCTACAAGTCAGAAACCAATGATACAAATTCTTAAATAACTGAAGAAAAGTCAACCCCCAATCTTATACCCATTAACTGTAATACAGCAAAAATAACAATTAAATGACATTTTCAGATTAACACTGGAAGATTCCCTTGCTAACAGGTCTGCACTAAAATAAATGTCAAAATCATTTCTTGAGGCAAAAGGAATATGGAGGCAGATGAAGGTTGAAACTACACAAAGAAATAAATAGTGCCAGAGAAGATATAAAGATATATAACCCAATTATTTTACATTGCTCTAAAGACAATTGTCTAATTTTTTTAAAAAAGTAACTTTATATTATGGAATTCATAATATTTGAGACTATAATGCATGAAATAAATAGTATAAAGGAGAGAGGAAACAGAAATATACATTTTAAGGTTTTTGTAGCATAGTTGGTATAATACAAATTATGGGTTACTGTAATAAGCTAGAATAGGTATTGAAATCTCTAGGGAAACCATGAACATTTTTTTTAAATGGTATATGAATTAACGTTTTCATAGAACTTCCAGCTTCTATTTATTTGTTTTTATTCATTTAATTTTATTTATTTATTTATTTTTTGAGATGGACTTTTGCTCTGTTGCCCAGGCTGGAGTGCAATGGCATGATCTCAGCTCACTGCAGCCACCTCTGCCTCCCAGATTCCAATGATTCTCCTGCCTCAGCCTCCTGAGTAGCTGGGATTACAGGTGCCCACCACCTTGCCCAACTAATTTTTGTATTTTTAGTAGAGACGGGGTTTAACCATGTTGGCCAATCTTGTCTCAAACTCCTGACCTCATGATAGGCCCACCTCAGCTTCCCAAAGTGCTAGGATTACAGACTTAAGACACCGTGCCAGGCCCCAGCTTTTAGTTTTTAAGGTATTTGTTGTGTTATTACATGTGAAGTAAGGTTATTCTTAAATATCCGTGTTTTGAGAATTAATGATAATGACAAATTAATTTATCTCAATCTAAATGACATTTTAATATCAAATATTTAAATATTTTTATTATTTTTCCTTTTTAACAGAAGTCATTCTAACTGGTGTGAGATGGTATTTCACTGATGTTTTGTTTTGCATTTCTCTGATGATTAGTGATGGTATGCATGTGTTAACATGTTTGTTGGCCACATATGTGTTCTTTTGAAAACTGTTCATGTTTTTTTTTTTTTTTTTTGAAACGGAGTCTCGCTCTGTCGCCCAGGCTGGAGTGCAGTGGCGCAGTCTCGGCTCACTGCAAGCTCCGCCTCCCGGGTTCACGCCATTCTCCTGCCTCAGCCTCTCCGAGTAGCTGGGACTACAGGCGCCCGCCACCACGCCCGGCTAATTTTTTTGTATTTTTAGTAGAGACGGGGTTTCACCGTGGTCTCGATCTCCTGACCTCGTGATCCACACGCCTCGGCCTCCCAAAGTGCTGGGATTACAAGCGTGAGCCACCGCGCCCAGCCCAACTGTTCATGTTTTTGCCCATTTTTAATGGGGTTATTTATTTTTTGCTTATTGATTTGTCTAAGTCTCTTATGGATTCTGGATAATAGGCCTTTGCTGTATGCATAGTGTGTGAATATTTTCTTCCATTCTGTAGGCTGTCTGTTCAATCCCTTGAGAGTTTCTCATGCTGTGCAGATGAAGCTCTTTAGTTTAATTAAATCATACTTTTTAATTTTCATTTTTCTGGCAATTGCTTTTGAGGACTTACCCATAAATTCATTGCCAAGTGCAGTGTCCAGATGAATATTTCCTAGGTTTCTTCCAGGATTTTTATAGGCAAAGGATGTAATCTTATGCCAATGGGTCTTAATAATCAAATGACTCCACACTGAGAATCATTACTGTGAAAAATCAATTTTGTTATAATGATGGAAATTTAAATGTATGAAAGTAAAAACAGATGCCACCTTTTTGCTAGAACTCTACAAGGCAAACTACTATAAGAGAAGCAGATGAAACATTATATATATATATATATATCTCCAAATTATAATTTGCAGTAAAATAAATGAAAGCACATTATAAATAAACTTACCTGATTTTGCAAACTAACCTGTAAAGGGATTTCTACTAATTTTTCCATTGCCTGCATTGCCCTTTCTTCTAGATCCAATTTATATTTTTGTACTTCACCAATGTGTCTTCACTAATGTGTCTTCACTAATGTGTACTTTCCATATGTTTTTTAAGATTTAATATTACTTCTTCCAACATCTTTTTAGCCTCCTCAAGTTTTTTACATTCCTGTTGTATTTTTTTCATACATAATAACTCCTGTTGAATACCTTGATTGTTTTGAGTCAAACAGACATATTTTGAAGATACAGCTTCCAGCTCTGCTGTAAGACCGTCAAACTACATTAATAAAATAATATAGCTTGAAAATAAAGTAGGCTGAGAATAATCTTATACAAAACCAATAACAAATTTTGAAATACATTTACTTGCAATAAAATGTTATCTATAATGTAGATTCTTTAAATGGTAACCCTTAAATTACTCAGAAATTCAAGAACAAAGTAAAAGTCACCACAAGTCACAAACATATATTCTTTACTATCATCTTTGCCACAGAAATTTTGCACTTGATCTTTCTTTTATTTTTCTGATAATTTGTTTGTTCCTCCTTAAATGGCTCTAAGTTAACTCTTATTAGAAAGTTTCAAACCCCTTTCTCTCATCATCATGCCCCAAAATTTGTCAAAAAAAGTTTCAGAGATATAATATTGAGTTATTTAGGCCAAAGTCAATAAATGGCTCTTAGAATAAGACTTTGAAAATAATGTAATACTCTCTGCTAGACATGGTGGCTCATGCCTGTAATCCTAGCACTTTAGGAGGCTGTGGCAGAAAGATTACTTGAGGCCAGGAATTTGAAACCAGCCAGAGCAACATAGTGATAACATAATCTCGACCAAAAAAAAAAATTAAAAATTAGCCAGGTATGGTGACTTATGCTTGTAGATCCAACTGGTTGGGAGACTAAGGCACAAGGATGGCTTAGACTCAGAGTTCAGGGCTGCAGTGAATTATGACCAAGCCACTGCACTTCTGCCTGGATGACAGACAAAGACCATATCTCAAAAAAACACAAAATAATCCTATAAATAAGGATTCTAATGCCATAAGCCTTTACCTAGGCTGTAAATGTTTTATGCTAATTTGAATTGCATTTTAAAAAGTAATGATTCTTGGGGTAGAGGCCATAGAATACAGCACCCAGATAGAAATCCACATATTTGCCTTACAAGAAATAAATCTACATTCTTGCCTTACAATAGCTCCTGAAGGAAGCACTAAACATGGAAACGGACAAACAGTATGAGCCACCACAAAAACATACCAAATTGTAGAGACCATCGACACTATAAAGAAACTGCATTAACTAATGGGAAAAATAAACAGCTAGCAACATCATGACAGGATAAATTTCACATGTAACAATATTAACCTTAAATGTAAATGGGCTAAATGCCCCAGTTTAAAGACACAGACTGGCAAGTTGGAAAAAGACTCGAGACCCATTGGTGTGCTGTATTCAGGAGACCCACCTCACGTGCAAAGACACACACCGGCTCAAAATAAAGGGATGGAGGAATATTTACCAAGCAAAAACAAAAACAAAAACAAACAAACAAACAAAAGGCATGGGTTGCAATCCTAGTCTCTGATAAAACAGACTTTAAATGGAAAAGATCAAAAGAGACAAAGAAGGGCATTACAAAGCAGTGCCATCTGCTTTTCCTCAGGACTCTGCTCCATCAGCCATCAGGAGGCAGCCACTCAGGCTGTGGGAACCTGGCCATCCATGCTTCTTTGAGTGGGTGAGGTTAAAGGCTGGTCCAACTGCACCAGGAGCATGCTTGCAGAGGTGGCTGCTTGCTCTTTGAGTCAGCTTGGCCTTGCCTGGCATGCACAGGCCCCAGCTGCTGACACGCTGCTCCCAGTGAGCTTGTCCTGCCTGGGGCCAAATTCTAAGTCTCACCAGGGCCACAGAAGGCCGAGTCCCCTGGGTGGTAATCCTGACTGCTTTCTGCACTTGAACATAAAGTCCTCCTCAAGACGGCCTGTGGTCGGCCTCTTGGCAACCAAGAAGCCCGCAGTGCCACACGAGCCCTGAGGTGTGGACTGGAGCCCCAAAGGCAGCGAACACTCTGCTCCTGATCCTGCTGCTCATTTCCTCTCTGTGGCTCCATACGTAGCACAGATGTTGCACTGAAGCTTGTGCATGCCAGGCAAGGCCAAGCTGGCTCAAAGAGAAACCAACCAACTCTGCAAGGCTGTGCCGGGAGCTGGTGGACCAGCCACCAACCTCACTTGCTGCTGGTAAGGGTACATCAGTTCTTCTACCCTAGAGGTAGGGTCCCAGTGCCTTCTGCTTTTCCTCAGGCCTCTGCTCCAGCAGCCATCAGGAGGCAGCCACACAGGCTGTGGGAATCTGGCCATCCCTGCTTCCCTCAAGTAGCTGAGGTTGCTGGCTGCTCCATCTGTTCCCGGAGCATGCTTGCAGAGGTGGCCAGTTGCTCTTTGAGCCAGCTTGGCCTTGCCTTTCATGCATAGGCTCCAGCTACTGACAGGCTGCTGTGAGTGAGCTTGTCCTGTGTTAGGTCAAATTCTAAGTCCGGTCAGGGCCACAGAAGGCAGAGTCCCCTGGGTGGTAATCCTGACTGCTTTCTGCACTTGAACATAAAGTCCTCCTCAAGATGGTCTGTGGTCTGCCTCTTTGCAACCAAGAAGCCCATAGTGCCACACGAGCCCTGAGGCATGGACTGGAGCCCGAAAGGCAGCGCACACCCTGCTCCTGATCCTGCTGCTCGTTTCCTCTATATGGCTTCATTTGTAGGAATGTTGTCGCTCTGAGGCTTGTGCACGCTCGGCAAGGCCAAGCTGGCTCAAAGAGCAACCAGCCACCTCTGCAAGGGTGTGCCAGGAGCAGGTGGACAAGCCACCATCTCTCGCTGCTGGTCAGGGTACATCAGTTCTTCTACCCTAGAGGTAGGGTCCCAGTGCCATCTGCTTTTCCTCAGGCCTCTGTCCCATCAGCCATCAGGAGGCAGCCACTCAGGTTGTTGGAATCTGGCCATCCCTGCTTCCTTGAGTGGGTGAGGTTGGTGGCTGGTCCACCTGCTACAGACACACCCTTGCAGAGGTGGCTGGTTGCTCTTTGAGCCAGCTTGGCTTTGCCTTTCATGCATAGGCTCCAGCTACTGACAAGCTGCTCTGAGTGAGCTTGTCCTGCGTTAGGACAAATTCTATGTCCGGTCAGGGCCACAGAAGGCAGAGTCCCCTGGGTGGTAATCCTGACTGCTTTCTGCACTTGAACATAAAGTCCCCCTCAAGATGGCCTGTGGTCTGCCTCTTTGCAACCAAGAAGCCCACAGTGCCACACGAGCCCTGAGGCATGGACTGGAGCCCCAAATGCAGCGCACACCCTGCTTCTGAGCCTGCCTCTAATGTCCTCTGTGTGGTTCCATTTGTAGCACAGTTGTTGCACTGATACTTGTGCATGCTGGGCAAGGCCAAGCTGGCTCAAAGAGCAACCAGCCACCTCTGCAAGGGTGTGCCAGGAGCAGGTGGACCAGCCACCAACATCACTCGCTGCTGGACATGGTACATCAGTTCTTCTACCCTAAAGGTAGGGCCACAGTGCCATCTGCTTTTCCTCAGGCCTCTGCTGCATCAGCCATCAGGTGGCAGCAACTCAGGCTGTGGGAACCTGGCCATCCCGGCTTCGTTGAGTGGGTGAGATTGGTGGCTGGTCCAGCTGCTCTAGGCGCACCCTTGCAGAGGTGGCTGGTTGCTCCTTGAGCCATCTTGGCTTTGCCTGGCATGCACAGGCCCCAGGTACTGACATGCTGCTCCAAGTGAGCTTGTCATGCCTGGGGCCAAATTCTAAGTCTGGCCAGGGTCACAGAAGGCTGAGTCCCCTAGGTTGTAATCCTGGCTGCTTTCTGCACTTGAACATAAAGTCCTTGTCAAGATGGCCTGTGGTCTGCCTCTTAGCAACCAAGAAGCCCACAGTGCCATATGAGCCCTGAGGCATGGACTGGAGCCCCAAAGGCAGCACACACCCTGCTTCTGAGCCTGCTGGTCATTTTCTGTGTGGCTCCATTTGTAGCACAGTTGTTGCACTGAGGCTTGTGCATGTCGGGCAAGGCCAAGCTGGCTCAAAGAGCAACGAGCCATGTCTGCAAGGATCAGCCTGGAGCAGGTGGACCAGCCACCAACCTCACCCACTTAAGGAAGCAGGGAATATGTGTTTGTACCATGCATTTCACTACAAGTACATTTCCCCTGAGGTTGGTGGCCTAGGTTTTCTTCTAGGTTTTTTATGGCTTTAGGTCTTAAGTTTAACTCTTCAATCCATCTTAAGTTAATTTTGGTATAAAGTGTAAGGAAGTGGCCCAGTTTCAGTTTTCTGAATATGGCTAGCCACTTTTCCCAACACCATTTATTGAATAAGGGATCCTTTCCCCATTGCTTGTTTTTGTCAGGTTTGTCAAATATCAGATGGTTTTAGATGTGCGGTGTCATTTCTGAGGCCTCTGTTCTGTTCCATTTGTCTATATATCTGGTTTGGTACCAGTACCATGCTGTTTTGGTTACTGTAGCCTTGTGGAATAGTTTGAAGTTAGGTACTGTGATGCCTCCAGCTTTGTTCTTTTTGCTTAATATTGTCTTGGCTATGTGAGCTCTTTTTTGGTTCCATATGAAATTTAAAGTAGTGTTTCTAATTGTGGGAAGAAAGTCAATGGTAGCTTGATGGAGATAGCACTGATTCTATAAATTACTTTGGGAGATATGGCATTCAGGCACAGAAATATCATTGCATTAGGCACTACCATTCAGGACATAGGCATGGGCAAAGACTTCATCACTAGAACACCAAAAGCAATGGCAACAAAAGCCAAAATTCACAAATGGGATCTAATTAAACTAAAGAGTGTCTGCAGAGCAAAAGAAACTATCATCAGAGTGAACAGGCAACCCTGAGAATGGGAGAAAATTGTTGCAGTCTATCCATCTGACAAAGGGCTAATATGCAGGATCTATAAAAACTTAAACAAATTTACAAGAAAAAAACAAACAACCCCATCAAGAAGTGGGCAAAAGATATGAACAGAAACTTCCCAAAGGAGACATTTATGCAGCCAACGAACACGTGAAGCAAAACACTGGTCATTAGCGAAATGGAATTCAAAACCACAATGAGATACAATCTTACGCCACTTAGAATGGCCATCATTAAAAAATCAGGAAACAACAGATGCTGGAGAGGATGGGGAGAAATAGGAAACTTTTACACTGTTGGTGGGAGTATAAATCAGTTCAACCATCATGGAAGACAGTGTGATGATTTCTCAGGGATCTACAACTAGAAATACCATTTGACCCAGCAATCCCATTACAGTGTATATACTCAAAAAAATATAAATCATTCTAATATAAAGACACATGCACACGTATGTTTATTGCAGCAGTGTTCACAACAGCAAAGACTTGGAACCAACCCAAATGCCAACCAATGATAGACTGGATAAAGAAAATGTGGCATATATACACCATGGAATACTATGCAGTCATAAAAAAGGATGAGTTCATATCCTTTGCAGGGACATGGATGAAGCTGGAAACCATCATTCTCAGCAAACTAACACAAGAACAGAAAACCAAACACCACATGTTCTCACTCATAAGTAGGAGCTGAACAATGAGAACACACGGACACAGGAAGGGAAACATCACACACAGGGGCCTGTCGGGGTGGGGGGCTAGAAAAGGGATGGCATTAGATCATGGGTTGGTAGATGCAGCAAGCCACCATGGCATGTGTATACGTATGTAACAAACCTGCATGTTCTGCACATGTACCCCAGAACTTAAAGTATAATTTTAAAAAAAGAAATTTGCTTTTAATTAAGCTTTTAATCATAGAACTTGTAAAGAAAATCCTTTTGAATCTTTTACTACCACATCATAGCTGGGACAAACTGCTGATATTTTAACAGTAACACAAATATCAAACAGAAAGAACTAGACTTAGGAACCAAATTCAGGTTTCTGTAGTGAACAGGGCAGAGTCTTAACATTGGGTCGCCACAACTACTCCTTCAGTTTGGCCTTGGCTAGCAAAAGATGCGACAACTTATATAAAGAAAAAAAAAAGTTAAAAAAATCATTTCTGCTAACTGGAATTTTTTGTTTCATTTTGTTTTGTTTTTGCAGCCACATGAGTTTTAGCCAATTCAGAAGACTTGTTCCCCACAATTTGGAGCATTCTTTGGATTTGACCAAGTCAGGAAGAGATGGGAGAAAAGTGAAACAGCAACAACAAAACCCCAAACATAAACAAACAAAAAGAGTTAAGCAAGACAAACAAATGCACAATTCATATGATTACTGAGTGTTCTAATGGTAAGGAGAAATTAAAAGCAGCTGGTGAGTAATCTTAAATTTTAGTCATTAAGGAAAAATTTTAAGACAAAACTCTAATTCAGCTACTTACCTGGAAACAAGGCTCAGGCTGGTGAGTGTTCTCTGCCATCTTAGAAGCTGGAAAAAACTTACACTCACCTTCCCTGTCAGAAGCAAGCTGAAACTCAGGAAAGGAGGTGCCTGCTCTCCATCGTCATGGAAGCAGGAAAACTTGCCTTCCTTGTTGGAAATAAGTAAAACTTCAGAAAAGGAGTTGTATAGCAAAATCAACCTTACATCTCAACCAAATTTTGGGAGATCAGGGATTCTCTGCAGGGGAGAAGCTCCCTAACCTCAGCACATTATCCTATTGGCTTGGGCAATAAAGATAGCCCAGGTTGGTATCAAGCAATAATGAGATTTATCAAAAGTCAGGACCACCTTTGTAATCTCCTTCTCTGTATTGCTTTTTTTTTTTTTTTTTTTTTTTTTGAGACGGATTCTCACTGTCTCACCCAGGCTGCAGTGCAATGGTGTGATCTTGGCTCACTGCAAGCTCCATCTCCTGGGATCATGCCATTCTCCTGCCTCAGCCTCCTAAGTAGCTGGGACTACAGGTGCCCGCCACCACGCCTGGCTAATTTTTTGTATTCTTTTAGTAGAGACGGTGTTTCACCGTGTTAGCCAGGATGGTCTAGATCTCCTGATCTTGTGATCCACCCGTCTCGGCCTCCAAAAGTGCTGGGATTACAGGCGTGAGCCACCGCGCCCGGCCCTCTGTCTTATTTTTTTTTTTTTTATCTTTATTGGTATAGTCTGTTTGTCAGAAACTAGGAGTGCAACACCTGCTCTTTTCTGTTTTCCATTTCCTTGAAATATTTTTCTCCATTCCTTTATTTTGAGCCCATGTATGGAACTGCATGTGAGATGGGTTTCTTGAAGATGGCATACTCCAGTGGGTCTTGGTTCTTTATGCAGCTTGCCCCCACCCCGTGTCTTTCAACTGGAGCATTTAGCCCATTTCCATTTAAGGTTAGTAATGGTATGTGTGGATTTGATCCTGTCGTCATGCTGTCAGCTGGTTATTTTGCAGACTTGTGTATGTGGTTGGTTTTTAGCATCACTGGTCTGTGTACTTTAGTGCGTTTTTGTAGTGGCTGGTGATGGTCTTTCCATATTTAGTGCTTCCTCCAGGAGCTCTTGTAAGGTAGATCTGGTGATAATGAATTCCCTCAGCATTTGCTTGTCTGAAAAGGATCTTGTTTCTCCTTCACTTACGATGCTTAATTTTGCTGGAAATGAAATTCTGGGTTGAAATTTGTTTTATTTAAGATGTTGAATATCTTTTCTGGCTTGTATAGTTTCAGCTGAGAGGTCTGCTAAGTCTGATGGACTTCCCTTTGCAGGTGACATTGCCTTTCTCCCTAGCTGCCTTTAACATTTTTTCTTACATTTTGACCTTGGAGAATCTGATGATTGTGTGTCTTGGGGATGATCTTCTCGTGGCATATCTTACTGAGGTTCTCTGGATTTCCTGAAGTTGAATGTTGGCCTGTCTGGCTAGGTTGGGGACATTCTCACGAATGATATTCTGAAATGTGTTTTCCAAGTTGGTTCCATTCTCCTCATCTCTTTCAGGTACATTAATCAGTCATAGATTTGGTCGTTTATATAATCCCATATTTCTCGGATGTTTTGTTCATTCCTTTTCATTCTTTTTCCCCCCATTCTTATCTACCTTTTTTATTTCAGAAAGCCAGTTTTCAAGACTGGGATTCTTTCCTCTTCTTGGTCTATTCTGTTGGGTGGTCTTGCACATGAGATGGAGCTGGTCTGACCTCAGCCCTCCTTAGTCTGCTTGCCTCTCCCAGCCTGGCCACACCAGCGTACAGGGCACTCTCAGGTGCCCACACATACTACAATAATTTTCATAATGCAATCACACATAATCACTATGTGAATGCATTATGAAAATTCTTCTAGTGTGCTTTAGAGCTCTCTCAGGTCAGTTATGTTCTTCTCTATACTCGCTATTTTGTCTGTTAGCTCCTGCAATGTTTTACAATGATTTTTACCTTCCTTGTATTGGATTACAACAAATTTCTTTCACTCAGTGAACTTTGTTCCTACCCATATCCTGAACTCTGCTTGTATCATTTCAGACATCTCAGCCTCAGCCCAGTTCTGAACACTTGCTGGAGAGTTGATGCAGTCATTTGGAGAAAAGAAGGCATGCTGACTTTTTGAGTTTTCAGTGTTCTTGCACAGATTCTTTTTCTCATCTTTATGGGCTTATCTACCTTCAATCTTTGAGGTTGCTGACCTTTGGACAGGGTATTTTTCTTTTATTATATCTGATGACCTTGAAGGTTTGATTGTGGTGTAAGGTGGATTCAGCTAACTGGCTTTGTTTTTGGAGGATTTTAAGGGGCCAGTGTGCAGCTCCTAATTCCTGGACTGTGTGCTTTAACTCTGGGGAACTTGTATTGGGCCACAACTTTGTTCTCTGGCTCCTCGAGGTTTGGAGTCCACTGCACTGAGGAGACCAAAGTGCAGCAGCTGTGGCAGAATGCTAGCAGATGCAAAAGTCCCTGCCTCCCTGTGGGCGTTCACCCAGTGGTGGAGGCAAAACAGCTGGGGTGTGGGCCAGGGGACCCCTGCTGACTCTATGTGCTGTTGCACGGGAGGCAGTGCTGGTTTGGGGTAGGTGGCTGGCCAGTGAAGGTCTGGGTGCCTTCTCTGAGTCCCCCCAAGAAACAGTGGTCGCTCAGGGTATAAGAAGGTCACTTTTCCTCTGCATAGCATTACCTCAAGGGTGAGATGCTGGCAGGGGTGGGGTTTTTGGTTCTGTGCCTGCCACGGCTTTGTCTTCAGTGGCAGTTTGTGTGGGTTGGGGTGTGTGCTGCATTCTCATATGCTGTTAGGGCAAGTACAACAAAAACCACCTTTGTAAACACACACAGCAAAGTGATGTAGGAGGTTTCCATATAAAGGGCTGCAGTATGGAGACGTAATGTGCAGGCTGGTGCGTGGCTGTAGAGGCCACCTTGCTGCAGCTCTCCACTGATCAGGCATGGTCCACTGGTACAGAAGCTATGTTATGGGCACCTGAGAGTGCCCTATAAGCAGGTGTGGCCTGGCTGGGGTCCTGGGAGAGGCAAGCAGACTAAGGGGTACCAGGGTCAGACCAGCCGCATCTCATGTGCAAAACTGCCCAGCAGAGATCAGGTCTCAGAGGAGAACTCTCTCGAAAGTGAATCCTCAGCACAGCACAACTGCTCTACACAAACGTGGCCAGACTTCTTTTTTAAGCAAGTCCCCTTTTTTAAGAAGGGTACTGTTAGACCTGATCTGCGCTGGGCAATCTTACACATGAGATGGAGCTGGTCTGACCTCAGCACTCCTTAAGTGCTGGGATAAAGTGTCTCATAAGAGCAAGTGGAGCCTAGAGAGATAGCTGTCCCTGCCCTCTGGGCTCCACATCAGCTGACTTGCTGCTCCACCACTTTCCTTTTCTCCTGGGGGCTCCACCCCAGAGAGGTGTAAGTTAGCAGTTATTTAATGTAATCACCCCAGGATGGAGGGTCTGTGCTGTGGGCCCAAGCCAGGGTTCCTTGTCTGGTGATGAGCAGTAGGGGGTGTGTTGTACCTGTGGAAGATGGACTGGCTTGTTCCTTGCATCAACTGCAGCTTGTTGGAGGTGTCAATATGGCACTTATGGTCTTTGCTCCCTTGATATTCTGAGGGTAGCAAGGGCAGTTCCACTGCAGAGGCAGTGGCAGAGAGGATTTCTGTTGCTCCTGGAAGCTCTGTCCAGGGAATTGCTGAGTTGCTACTGGCTTGATAGCTCAAGTTGGGGGCTGGCTGGAGACCCAGGCCACGAGGACCTGCCCATCAAGGAGATATGGAAACGGGCACCCACATAACAGTCTGGCCACTTTTCTGTGGGGCTGCTGTGGTATGCTGGGGGTCCACTCCAGTCCCCAATTGCCTCGTATTTTCCAGTGGCTGAAGGTATCAGCAGTGAAGCCTGCGAAAAAGCAAAGATGATAGCCTGCCCTTTCCTCTGAGAGCTCTGTACCTCTGAGGTATGAACCTGTTGCCAATCTGAACACCCCTGTATGATGCGGCTGGAGGCAAGCTGAGAAGTCTTGCCTAGTCAGGAGGAACAGGAACAGGGAATTGCTTAAAAAAGAAGTCTGGCCACATTTTTGTAAAGTGGCTATGCTGTGCTGGGGGTTCACTTCAGCCCCTGGTCGCCTCAGACACTCTGAAACTCTAAAACTGAACTGGCTGAGTCGCCCAAACAGCAAAGATGACAGTCTGGTCCTCCCCCTGGGAGCCCTGACTCAGGGAGGCCTGAAACCTCTGTCAGCCAGAGAACAGCAGTGAAGATGGCCGGAGACCCTGGTTGAAAGGCTCCACCCAGTGATTAGAAATGTGGTCGGGGACTGACTTAAACAAGAGCCTGGCCACGTTTTCACAGGGTGGCTGTGCTGTGCTGAGGTACCACTTCCACCCCTGGTCAGCCTGGGATCTCCAAAGCCCACAGGCCAGAAGGGCTATTTGCCCAAACAGCAAAGGTGGTGGCCCACCCCTCTCTCTGGGAACTCTGTCCCAGGAAGGTTTTAAATCTCCATTGGCCAGGGAACACTGATGGGGGTAGCTGGAGGCCTCAGGTGGGAGGTCCTGTCCAGTGACGAGGAACAGGATCAGGGGCCTGCTTACAGAAGCAGTCTGGCCATGATTTGGTAAAGCAGCTGTGCTATGCCACAGGATCTCTTCCACCCCTGCTGCGTTTGTACTCTCCAAAGCCCGCACGCTGGAATGACTAAGTTGCCCGAACAAAAAAGATGGTGGCCTGCATCATCTTTTCTCTCAGAATTTATCCCGTGGGATGGAGCTTAATTTTTAGGCTATTAATTTTACTGTCAGCATTAGAGTTGTTCAGAAAGAATCTCACTGTTATCTTTTAGGTTAGATATATGAGAATTCATTTTCTCCTGTAAATAAAACTGTTCATGTTTGTTCTCTGGAAAGAAGTCCCTTTCAGCTATCTGACTTTGATCACAATCATGTAGAGCAGTAGTCAGTCTACAATAACATAATTGAATTTCCATTTCCAGTGTTTCCTAGCTGTGTCTTATATTCTTCAGTTCAGAACTGACATTCCCAGTTCTCAAAATGCTAAGCTGTCCACTGTACTTATTGATTTTTCTTAATGCTTCTTTATTCAATTTTACAGCCTTTAGAAGTTTATCATTCTTTTCTTTCACACTTTCAATTTCCTCCCAAAATTTATTTTCCCTTAGCTGATGCTGATGTTTTATTTCATCTAGTTCCAGTCTTAGCATGGCAATTTCTTCCTCCAACATGCTATTTTCATGCAAGAGATCTTTTTCTTCCTTATGACTAAGAGAAAGCTAAGTAAACAAAGTGAACTTTTAGTTAGCACTCAATAGAATGACATATCATGATTTCTTCTAAAATTAAAGAATGACATTTATATTTGTATAATGAAATAATTCCCATAGTGGATATTTAACTGGAAAAAAGTTGGACAAAACTTCAAATCTAAAAGGGTGTACATTGCAAAAAGTTGAAATGTTTATCTAAAGACCATGAAAAATAAATCACTAGAGGATTTTTAAGAATTTCAGAATTGGAAAAGCCTTTCTCTGAATTACAAAAAACCCAGAGGCATAAAATAGAAGATTAACACATTTGGCTACATGTTTTAAATTGGGTTTACACTCTGATATCTAACTTATAAACCACACCATCGTAAGAGCCTTAGCTATGCATATATTTGAACAGAAGCAATTTCTCAAAGTTCTTTAAGTTCCTTTTTCTGAGGAATGTTTTATCAATATACTACTTTTCTAATATTTTTACAGTCAGTTATAAGAATTACATTTATTCATAACTGTTAAATCTAAGCATTGTACCCTTCTACAATGTACACATCTGCATCTAAGCATTGCACTTCTACATACAACACTGAACTCATTTAAGATCATGATTCTTACAAGGAGAAGTCAAAAAATGTATGCAGCCAGGATCAGTGGCTCACACCTGTAATCTCAGCACTTCAGGAGGCTGAGGCAGGAGAATCATGTGAACCTGGGAGGCAGAAGTTGCAGTGAACTGAGATTGTGCCATTGCACTCCAGCATGGGTGACAGTGCAAGACTCCATCTAGAATACACACACACGCACACACGTATATATGCAACGTGCAGGATTTTTGCCAGGTCTTCTGATGCTACTGCTAGTGATCCTCCATAAAATCACAGTTACTTCTGTGGTGTAAATATATAGATATAAAAGAAGCCTTTTATTTCAAAATACAAATGGTAAATAAGATACAACTTACAAGGCTTTTCTTAGAAATCATGAGATTATTTGCCATTGCAATAACTTTTCTTTCCTCTTTATAATATTTGAAACAGTAGTAAGTGTGAAATAGGGGAAACATACTGAACTATTCATCTGGGAACAAAATACTTATCAATAAATTATCACTAAATGTGTATCATGGCATGTCATTGTTTTCAAAGCTCTTTGCATTGAAATGAGAAACTACTTCGAGCAAACTCTTCCACTCCTCAAAAGCAAGGATAATGACATCCACCATGTGGCCTCTGACCCAGCTATACATTTCCTACTTTCCTATTAGTGAAAATAACAAACTGACTTCTCTATTAATATTTTAAAAAGAAGAACTAATGTCCAAAAACTAGCAAATCTGTTGTTAGTAGCAAAACTTATTTTTGATATAGGAAAGATCATCAATTCTTACGAAAAATATCAAATGCTTTTCCTTTGGATTGAGACCATTGTGAAGGTCACTACTCGACTGTTGCAGGCAAATGCAGTTGAATTAAGAACATGGCCTTATCCTATATGTACATATGTAGATATATGACCAAGGATATATAGGGTGTGTTTGTGTGTGTGTGTGTGTGTATACATATATATATATATACACACACACATATATATGGATATATGTGATTTAAAAGTCCTTTATACTTTCCAAAATAAAGCTTTTTTAAATACATACACATATAAAACATTTGAAAATGACTAAAGAAAATACCTCAGAATTCATTTTCTTTTCAGCCACTTCTGTCTGCTTTTGTTTATTAGTCAGAATCTCATCTTGTGATATTCCAGTGTTCTGCTCTTCAGAAAGCTGTTTCTGGGTATCATTTTGTTCATCACTAGAAAAAATTTTAATTTTCATGAAATACTGGAGGTGTCCCTAAAATGATCTACAGGGCAAGATGGCGCCATCAGATGTCATTCACACAATGTATATCGGCACATTAATCCAAGACAAGGCAAAGGGGTCTCACATCTGTTAACCCAGCTCTCTCCAGTCATGTTGGCACAAGGGACTGGTTTTGTGGAAGATAATTTTTCTGTGGACCTGAGGTGGGGGATGGTTCCAGCATGATTCAAGCACATTACATACATTGTGCACTTCATTTCTATTATTACTAATATATAATTAAATAATTATATAACTCACCACAATGTAGAATCAGTGGGAGATCTCAGCTTGTTTTCCTGCAACTAGATGGTCTGATTTGGGGGTGACAGGAGATGGTGACAGATCATAAAGCATTAGATTCTCATAAGGAGTGAGCAATCTAGATCCCCTGCATAAGCAGCTTACAACAGGGTTCAAGTCACACTCTTATGACAATCTAATGCCACCACTGATCTGACAGAAGGAGGAGCTCCGGTGGTAATGTGAGTGACAGAGAGTGGCTGTAAACAGATGAAGCTTCACTTGCTCACCTACCACTAACCTGTGTGGCCCAGGTCCTAACAGGCCAGGGACTGGTACTGGTCTGTCACCTGGGGATTGGAAACCCCTGTGTTAACCGATACTTTTTATGTTTATTTTTTGGAAACACTTTCCACTTATATTCTTGATTCGTCTATAATTTATAGACAACTTAGAAATTCCCTTTGGAACAAGACAGGGTCTAATATTGTGTTTTTAACATAGAACTTTGAATTAATTTAATCTCTGTATGAGAGAAAGATGTGAAATAAACTGATCATTAATCGCTTTTAATTTTACTTTCATGCATATTAAGAATAAAACTTGGAAGTCCTAGGCAGAGCAACTGGGCAAGAGAAATAAAGGGCATCCAAACTGGAAAAGAGAAAGTCAAACTATCTCTTCACCAATGACATGATCTTATGCTTAGAAAACCCTAAACACTCCTATATTTGATAAATAAATTTAGTAAAGTCTCAGAGGTTACAAAATATACAAATACTAAGGTATAGTACCACTATACACCAACTACAACCAAGCTGAGAGTCATATCAAGAATCCAATCCCTTTTACAATGGCTGCGAAACAGTAAAATACCTAGGAATATACTTAATGAAGGAGGTGAGTGATCTATAAAAGGATAACTGGAAAACGCCACTGAAGAAAATCACAGATGATACAAATAAATGAACATACATCCTATGTTCCTGGACCGAAAGCATTGATATTGTGAAAATGCCATAGTGCCCAAAGCAGTCTACAGAGTCAATACAATTTCTACCAAAGTACCAATGTCATTCTTCACAGAGTTATTTTAAAAAGTTGCCATTCATGTAGAACCACAAAAGAGCCTGAGTAGCAACAGACATACCAAGCAAAAGGAACAAACATGTTGGCATCACATTACCTGACTTCAAATTATACTCTAAGGCCACAGTAACAAACATCATGGTACTGGTATAAAAGTAGATAACACAGATCAATGGAACAGAATAGACAACTCAGAAAAAAAGCCACTTACAACCAAATGATCTCTGAGAAAGGATACAAAAACATACACTGGAGAAGGTACACGTTATTCAATAAATGGTGCTGGGAGAAAAAGATAGCCACATATAGAAGAATAAAACTGGATCTCTATCGCTCACCATATAAAAAAATTAATTCAAGATGGATTAATGGCCTAAACCTAAGACCTGAAGATATTAGCCTAGGCAAATAATTTATGATGAGAGCCCTAAAAGCAAAACCAACAAAAATAAAAATAAATAAGACCTAATGAAACTAAAAAGCTTCAGCACAGCAAAAGAAATAATCATCAAAGTAAGCCAACAACCTATACAATGGGGAAAATATGGGCAAATTATGAATCTAACAAAGCATTAATTGTCCATAACCTACCAGAAACTCAAACAAATCAGCAGGAAAATTACAAATAATTAAAAAGTGGGCACATGACATGAATAGACATTTCTCAGAAGAAGATGTACAAATGGTGAACAAGAATATAAAAACATGCTAAATATTACTAATCATCAGGGAAATGTACAATAAAACAACAGTGAGATATCACCTCACTTCAGCCAGAATGGTCACTACTAAAAATAAAAAAACAACAGATGTTGGTGTGGATGTGGTGAAAAAAGAACAGTTATACACTGTTGGTGGGGATACAAATTAGTACAAGTCTATGGAAAACATTATGGAGAGTTCTGTTAAAGTAGATCTTACCATTCTATCCAGCATTCTCATTTCTGGATACCTACCCAAAATACAAGAAATCGTACTCTCAAAAAGATACCTACATACCTGTTTACTGCAGCACAATTCACATATGCAAAGATATGGTATCAGCCAGTGTGCACCAACTGATGAGTGGAATAAAGAAAATTTTATGTATATATATGTATACCTGAGATTCGGTAATTCATAAAGTAAAGAGGTTTAATTGATTCACAGTTACACATGGCTGGGGAGGCCTCAGGAAACTTACAATCATGGCAGAAGGAAAAAGGGAAGCAGGCACCTTCTTCAAAAGGCGGCAGGAGAGAGAGAAGTGAAAGGGAAAGAGCCCATTATAGAATTATCTGCTCTTGTGAGAACTATCACGAGAAGAGCATGGAGGAAACCAGGAAGAAGTTGAATCCCTGAATAGACCAATAACAGGCTCTAAAATTGAAGCAATAAGTAATAGCTTACCAACCAAAAAAAGTCCAGGACAAGACAGATTCACAGCCGAATTCTACCTGAGGTACAAAGAGGAGCTGGTACCATTCCTTCTGAAAGTATTCCAATCAACAGAAAAAGAGGGAATCCTCTCTAACTCATTTTATGAGGCCAGCATCATCCTGATATCAAAGCCTAGCAGAGACACAACAAAAAAAGAGAATTTTAGACCAATATCCCTGATGAACATCGATGCAAAACTCCTCAATAAAATACTGGCAAATGGAATCCAGCAGCACATCAAAAAGCTTATCCACCACGATCACATTTGCTTCATTCCTGGGATGCAAGTCTGGTTCAACATACACAAATAAATATACGTAATCCATCATATAAACAGAATCAAAGACAAAACCCACACGATTATCTCAATATATGCAGAAAAGGCCTTTGACAAAATTCAACAACCCTTCATGCTTAAAATTTTCAATAAACAAGTATTGATGGGATGTATCTCAAAATACTAAGAGCTATTTATGACAAACTCACAGCCAATATCATACTGAATGGGCAAAAACTGGAAGCATTCCCTTTGAAAACTGGCACAAGACAGGGATGCCCTCTCTCACCACTCCTATTCAACATGTGTTGGAAGTTCTGGCCAGGGAAATCAGGCAAGAGAAAGAAATAAAGGGCATTCAATTAGGAAAAGAGGAAGTCAAATTGTCCCTGTTTGCAGATGACATGATTACATATTTAGAAAACCCCATCGTCTCAGCCCGAAATCTCCTTAAGCTGATAGGCAACTTCAGCAAAGTCTCAGGATACAAAATCAATGTGCAAAAATCACAAGCATTCTTAAACACCAAGAACAGACAGAGAGCCAAATCATGAGTGAATTCCCATTGACAATTACTTCAAAGAGAATAAAATACCTAGGAATCCAACTTACAAAGGATGTGAAGGACCTCTTCAAGGAGAACTACAAACCATTGCTCAATGAAATAAAAGAGGACACAAACAAATGGAAAAACTTTCCATGCTCATAGATAGGAAGAATCAATACCGTGAAAATGGCCATACTGCCCAAGGTAATTTATAGATTCATTGCTATCCCCATCAAGCTACCAATAACTTTCTTCGCAGAATTGGAAAAGACTACTTTAAAGTTCATATGGAACCAAAAGAGAGCCCTCATTGCCAAGACAACTACAGGCCAAAAGAAAAAGGCTGGAGGCATGATGCTATCTGACTTCAAACTATACTACAAGGCTACAGTAACCAAAACAGCATGGTACTGCTACCAAAACAGAGATATAGACCAATGGAACAGAACAGAGCCCTCAGAAATAATACCACACATCTACAACCATTTGATCTTTGACAAACCTGACAAAAACAAGAAATGGGGAAAGGATTCCCTATTTAATAGTGCTGGGAAAACTGGCTAGCCATATGTAGAAAGCTGAAACTGGATGCCTTCCTTGCACCTTATATAAAAATTAATTCAAGATGGATTAAGGACTTAAATGTTAGACCTAAAACCATAAAAACTCTAGAAGAAAACCTAGATAATACCATTTAGGACATAGGCAGGGGCAAGTACTTCATTACTAAAACACCAAAAGCAATGGCAACTAAAGCCAATATAGACAAATGGGATCTAATTAAGCTAAAGAGCTTCTGCACAGCAAAAGAAACTACCATCAGAGTGAACAGGCAACCTACAGAATGGGAGAAAATTTTTACAATCTACCCATCTGATAAAAGGCTAAAACCCAGAATCTACAAAGAACTTAAACAAATTTATAAGAAAAAATCAAACCACCCCATCAAAAAGTGAACAAAGGATATGAACAGACACTTCTCAAAAGAAGACATTTATGTAGCCAGCAGACACTTGAAAAACTGCTCATCATCACTGGCCATCAGAGAAATGCAAATCAAAACTACAGTGAGATACCATCTCACACCAGTTAGCAAGGCGATCATTAAAAAGTCAGGAAACAACAGGTGCTGGAGAGGATGTGGAGAAATAGGAACACTTTTACGCTGTTGATGGGTCTGTAAACTAGTTCAACCATTGTGGAAGACAGTGTGGCAATTCCTCAAGGATCTAGAACCAGAAATACCATTTGACCCAGCCATCCCATTACTGGGTATATATACCCAAAGGATTATAAATCATGCTGCTATAAAGACATATGCACTTGTATGTTTATTGCGGCGCTATTCACAATAGTAAAGACTTGGAACCAACCCAAATGTCCAACAATGATAGACTGGATTAAGAAAATGTGGCACATATACACCATGGAATACTATGCAGCCATAAAAAAGGATGAGTTCATGTCCTTTGTAGGGACACGGATGAAGCTGGAAACCATCATTCTGAGCAAACTATCACAAGGACAGAAAACCAAACACTGCATGTTCTCATTCATAGGTTGGAATTGAACAATGAGAACACTTGCACACACGGTGGGGAACATCACACACTAGGGCCAGTGGTGGGGTGGGGGTAGGGTGGAGGGAAAGCATTAGGAGATATACCTAATGTAAACGATGACTTAATGGGTGCAGCACACCAACATGGCACATGTATACATATGTAACAAACCTGCACGTTGTGCACATGTACCCTAGAACTTAAAGTATAACAAAAATAAAAACATAAATAAATAAATTAGCTGGGCATGTTGGCACTCACCTATAATCCCAGCTACTCAGGAGGCTGAGGCAGGAGAATTACTTGAACTCGGGAAAGGGAGACTGCGGTGAGCCAAGAAAATGCCACTGCACTCCAGCCTGGTTATAAATAAATAAATAAATAAATAAATGCTATCTACTAGCCAGCAGTGATAAGCACTGGGAAGAAAACTGAGTAAAGACAGGATGATGGTGATGGATATTGGAGGTTAGAGCCGTCAGGGAAGACTTCTCCCTGAGGTGGCTTCTATGCAGACCTCTAGATGAAGTGGATGCTGAGACTGTCAGGAAGAGCTCTCCAAGTGAAGGGAACAAATGTCAAGGTCTGGCAGCTACAACATGCTTGGAATGTTTGAAGACTAGAAAGAGGGTCTTTGTAGCTACAGCAGACTAAGAGAGAGAAACTACAGAAGACACTAAGGTCAGAGAGCTGGTCCTCATTGTTTGCTGCTCCCACTGACTTTGGCTTTAAGTACTCATTTGCGGTCTCCAGAGAAACAGGACCAACAAGATATGTAGACAGAGATATGGATGCACACTTAGAGATACACATGGAGACAGAGATGATAGAGATGGTGATGAAGATGGAGGTAGAGATGGAGATGAAGAGGTAGTAGTAGAGGTAGAGGGAGACAGAGAGAGACAGACATAGAGATAGAGATAGAAATAAAAAAAAAGACTCACTTTAAGGTATCTGCTCATGAAATTGTGGGGTTGGCGAATTCTGAAATCTTCAGGCAGGTCAGCAGGTTGCAAGCGCTCAGACAGGAGCTGATGATGCTGCAGTCTGGGGGAAGAATTTCTTCTTCCTCAGAGAAACCTCAATTCCACTCTTTAGGCCTTTAACTGATCAAATGAGGCCTATTCAGATTATTGAAGGTAATCTCATCTTAAGTCAACTGATAGTAGTTGTAAGCCCAACCTACAAATTCCCTTCAGAGCAACACTTAGATTAGTGTTGGATTGAGTAACTGGGTGCTACATCCTAGCCAGGTGGACACATACAACTCCCCACCACAGGCTCTTTGAGCTCCTGCATTATTCTCCATCACATGCCTCTGCTTTTGGCATCCTCTCTGTGCACAGCTCCAAGTGTGTCTCCTACCATAATGACCAGTGTGGTGTCTGACCTAAGGATACAGTAGAGATGTTATTCTTATTATTTTGTTAGTCACCTTAAATATTTTTAGAAGAGTGAGAATATATTTCAAAATAAAATGTATGATTTCCATGTCCCTATCTGGGTTTTGGGATGTTTAGATATCAGCAAGAAGAGTTTGGCACGCTTGCCCCATCTCCTCCAATGCTCTCAGAGCACTGGTGGATGAAGGACTGCCCTGTGAACCTCTGACTCATCTGCTTGTTCTATGAGTTTTTACATAAGAGCAGAAAGACAGCTCTAGACTGAGTCAGGCTAGAGGGCTGTGGCATTATCCTTAAAGACACATCATCCATGAATGCATCTCCACACCCCATCCCCAGGCTATCCCTTTGGGGAGAAAGAATGCCAAGCCCTATCTATGAGGCTGCCCCAAGTCTTTCCAGGCTGGGCTCTCTCTGAATCCACTTCACCTCATCAGACATTTGCTGTTGAATTAATATTCCTAACCCTAGCTCTGGTCTTCACAGCCCTTGCTCAAAACTTCAGCTCTCTGTGGACTTCAGGAAGGAAGACCAACTCCACAGCATGGCTTTAGAAAGCCTCCATGATTATCCCACCCAAAACTCCCGCAGCCTCCCCACTGTTCCCAGATTCTTACACATCCCTGAGGGTCAGGTGAGACCTGTGTCCTCCAAGGTCCTGACATTCCCACCTCCTCTGCTCAAACCCCTTCATCCAGTGGAAAATGCTGCTTTCTTCATTTAAATATCCTTGAGAAAATTCTACTCTGTTGTAAGAAAAAAGAGATAAAATATATGATATTACAAATGAGAATATCTGTCCAACAAATATCACCCTTAAGAGAATGACAGAGCCACCCACAGAATGGAGAAGATATTAGCAATAGTATCTTCAATCAAGAACTAATATCCAGGCTGGGCGAGGTGGCTCATGCTTGTAATCCCAGCACTTTGGGAGGCCGAGGCGGGTGGATCATGAGGTCAGGAGATTGAGACCATGGTGAAACCCCGTCTCTACTAAAAATACAAAAAAATTAGCCGAGCATGGTGGTGGCCGCCTGTAGTCCCAGCTACTCGGAGAGGCTGAGGCAGGAGAATGGCGTGAACCCGGGAGGCGGAGCTTGCAGTGAGCCAAGATCACGCCACTGCACTCCAGCCTGGGCAACTGAGAAAGACTCCATCTCAAAAAAAAAAAGAACTAATATCCAGAATATATAAAGAACACCTACTAACCAGTAAGAAAAGTGTAGAGTACCCAATGTGAAAAAAAAAATAGGCAAAAGACCTGAACAGGTACTGCACCAAAAGAAAGAGCGGGAAGGCCAGGCCAGAAGGCCAGAATGTTAGGAGGCAAAAGGCCAGGCCAGAGGGCCGAACACCAAAAAGACAGAATGCCAGAACACCAGAGAGAGGGCCAGAAGGAAAAAAATAGAAGGCCTGGAGGGAGAAGGCCAGAGGACAGAAGGCAGAAGGCTAGAAGGCAGAAGGCAAGGAGAGAAGGCAGAAGGCAAAAAACAGAAAGGCAGATGGCCAGAGGAACAGAAGACAGAGGCCAGAAGGGAAAAGACCAGGATGAAAGCCAGAATGCAAAAGCCCAAGACAGAAGGCCAGAAGGTAGAGGGGCAGAAGGCCAAAAGGCAGAAGGCCCAAAGGGAGAAGACAAGGCCAAAACACAGAAAACCAGAAGGGCAGGCCAGAGGCCAGAAGGGAGAAGTCCAGGCCAGAAGGGAGAAGGCCAGAAGTCCAGAAGGAAGAAAGCCAGAAAGGCAGAGGCAAAAAAAGCAGAAAGCCAAAGGGAGAAAAAGCAGTGACCAGAAGGCAAGGCCAGAAGGCAGAACGGAAGGCTAGAAAGTGGGGTGAAGTGGAGTCAGAGAGAGCTCAGCCAGGAAAGACTTGGGGCAGCCTCATAGAGAGGGCTTAGCGTTCTTTCTCCCCAAAGGGATATAGCCTGGGGATGGGGTATGGGGGCACATTCATGGATGATGTACCTTTAAAGGTAATGCCACAGCCCTCTCTAGCCCTGACTCAGTCTAGAAAGGTCAGAAAGAAGAAGGCCTGAGGCCAGAAGGGCAGAGAGAAAGAACAGATGGACAGAAAGCAGAAGGCCAGATCAGAAGGCAGAATACCAGAAAAAAAGAAGGCCAGGCCAGAGCACCAGAAAGCCAGAAGGCCAGAGGGATAAGCCAGAATGCAGAAGGCCAAAAGACAGAAGGCCAGCAGGAAAGAAGGCAGAAGACCAGGCCAGAGGACAGAAGGCAGCAAGTGCAGAAGGCCAGATGGCAGAAGACGAGAATAGAAGGCAGAAGGCCAGATGGCAGAGAGCCATGCTAGAAGGCAGAATGCTAGGCCAGATGGCCAGAAGGCACAAGGCCAGGCCAGAAGGCTTGGCAAGAAGGCCAGAAGGCAGAAAGCCAGGAGGCCAGGCCAGAAGGAAGAGGGCCAGAAAACAACAGGTCAGACCAGAAGGCCAGAATGCCAGAAGGCCAAACCAGAAGCCAGAAGGCCAGAAGACAAGCAAGCAGAAGGCCAGGAAGGAAGGAAAGAAGTGAAAACGCCAAAGGCCTGGCTAGATAGCCAGAAAAATGAAGGCGGAAGGCCAGATGGCCAGAAGGCAGAAGACCAGGACAGAACGCCAGAAAGCAGAAGGCCAAGCCAGAAGGCAAGAGGGCAGAAGGCCAGGCCATATGGCCAGAAGGCCAGAAGACAGTGGGCCAGAAGGCCAGAAAACAGAAGACAAGACAAGAAAGCAGAAAGTAAGGCAAGACAAGAAAGCAGAAAGTCAGGCCAGAACAGAAAGCAGAAAGAGGACAGAACACCGAACAAAAGAATGCCCGGAGTTCCAGAAAGCCAGGAGGCCAGAAGGCAGAAGGCCAGAAGAAAGAAGAACAGGCCAGAGCCGGAAAGCCAGAGGCAGGAAGACAGAAGGCCAGGACGCCAAAGTCAGAAGGCTGGGCCAAATGGGCAGAAGGCCAGAATGCAGGAGGCCAGGTCAGAAAGCAGAAAGGCAAATAATAAGAAGGCAGAGGACCAGGGAATAAGGCAGAAGGCCAGGACACAAGGCCAGAAGGCAGCAGGCCAGATGCCCAGAAAGCAGATGATCAGAAGAAAGAAGGCCAGGCCAGAGAACCAGAGAGGCAAAGGCAAGAAGATAGAAGTCCAGAAGGCAAAAGTCAGATGGCCAGAGGACAGAAGCCCAGGCCAGAGAAACAGGCCAGAAGGCAGGAGGCCAGATGACCAGGAAGCAGAGACCAGGAAGGAAGGAAGTAAGAAGGCCAAAGGCCTGGCCAGATAGCCAGAAGGCAGAAGGCCAGATGGCCAGAGGCAGAAGACCAGGGAAGAACACCAGAAGGCCAGAAAGCAGAAGGCCAGGCAAGAAGGGTGAAAGCCCGGCAAAAAAACAAAACGCTGAAAGGAAGAAGGCCAAGCTGCAGTGCCAAAGCCTGAAGGCCAGAAGAAAGAAGGACAGAAGAACAAAAGAAGGCAGAAGGCCAGAACCAGAAGGCCAGAAAACAGAGGGCCAGGCCAAAAAACAGAAGGCCAGAAAACAGCAGGCCAGATGACTAGAAAGCAAAAGACAAGGCAAGAAGGCAGAAGAACAAGGGGAGGAGGCCAGGCCAGAGCACTATTAAGCCAGAGGCCAAAAGGAAGAAAGCAGAAGGCCAGGAGGCAGAAGATCAGGCCAGATGGCCAGAAAGAGAAGAAGACCAAAGACAGAAAAAAGCCAAATACAGAAGAAAGTCATAAACAGAAGAAAGCCAAAGCCAGAAGGCCAGAAGGCCAGGCCACATGAGCAGAAGGCCAGAAACCAGAAGGCCAGAGGCCAGGCCAGAGAGAAGAGGACCAGAACAAAAGGCCAAAGGCCACGAGGCAGAAAGCCAGAAGGCAAGAAGGCAAGAAGGCAAGAAGGCAGAAGGCCAGGCCAAAAGGCCAGAAGGCAGAAGGCCAAGAAGGCAGAAAAGGGCAAGAAGGCAGAAGACCAGGAGAGAAGACACAGGCCAGAATGGCAGATGGCAGAAAGCCATGCCAGGCCAGATGGCCAGAAGGCAGAAAGCCAGAAGGCCAGGCCAGAAGGAACAGGTCCAGAAAAGGAAAGGTCATGCCAGAAGGCCAGAAAGTAGAAAGCTAGAAGACCAGCAAGCAGAAGGGTAGAAAGGAAGCAAGAAGGTGAGCAGGCTGGAGGCCTGGCCAGATAGCCAGAAGGCAAAATATCAGGCCAGAAGGCCAGAAGGCAGAAGGCCAGGGAAGAATGGCAGAAGGTCAGTAGGCAGCAGGCCAGAAGGCCAGAAAACAGAACACCAGGAAAGAACGCAGAAGGCCAGGGAAGAAGGCCAGAAAACAGTAGACAAAGGAAGAAAGCCAGAAAACAGAAAGCGAGGCAAGAAGGCAGAAAACCAGACCACAAGAGAGAATACCAAAAGGAAGAAGGCCAAGCCAGAGTGCCAAAAAACCAGAAAGCCAGAAAGTTAGGAGGAGGAAGGCCAGAAGAAAGAAGACAAAGGAAGAAATCCAGGAGGCCAAGACAGAAGGCCAGAAGGTCAGAAGACAGCAGGTCAGAGGCCAGAAAACAAAAGACAAGAAGGCAAAAGGCCAGGCCAGATAGGCAGAAGGCCAGAGGGCAGAAGGCCAGAGAGAAGAGGGCCAGAAAACATAAGGCCAGTCCCAAAGGTCAGAATTCCTGAAGGCACAAGGCCAGACGGCCAGCAAGCAAAGGCCGGGCAAGAAGGCAGAAGCCCAAAGTCTCGGCCAGATATCCAGAAGGCGGAAGGCCAGATCTCAGAAGGCAAAGACCAGGAGAGAAGGCCAAAAGGCAGAAGGCCAGAGGCCAGAAGGCCAGGCCACAAGGTCAGAAGGCAAAAGGCCAGAAAGCCAGGGATGAAGGCCAGAAGGTCAGTAGCCAGCAACAAAATACAGAAGACCAGGCAAGAATACAGAAGACGAGGCAAGAAGCCAGAACACAAACGAAAGATAGTAGATGGTCAGGCCGGAGAGCCAGAAAGCCAGAAGGCCAGGCCAGATGAGAGGAAGGCAGAAGGCCAGAAAGCCAGGCCAGGCCAGAAGGCAGAAGGCTACAAGGCCCCAAAAAAGAAGACCAGAGGGCAGAAGGCCATAAACCAGGAGGCCAGAATGCAGAAGGCCAGGTCAGGTGCAGAAGGGCAAACGACAAAAGAGCAGAAGGCCGGAAGGACAAAAGCCAGAAGGCCAGAAGGCAGAGGGCCAGAAGGCAAAACGACAGAAGGCAGAAGGACAGAAAACAGAAGACCAGGCAAGAAAACAGAAGACCAGAAGGAAGAAGGCCAGGCCAGAAGACCAGAGGGCAGAAGGCCAGGCCACATGGCCAGAAGGTAGAAGACCAGGGAACAAGGCCAGAAGACATTAGAGGAAGGAAAATTTTATAAAAGCAAGCAAGACATGCATGGGTATGTTTCAAATACTGATCTTTAACAAAGAGTAAAGACATGAAATAAAGGAATATACCAGCGATCAGAAGAACATTATAGGACATCAACAATTAGAGAATATTATTAAGACTAAAATGAGAAGGAAAACTAAAAGATAGATGTTGGGGAGATTAAGACAGGGAAAATCAACAAAGGGAGGGCCATAAACAAAGGGCACTGTGTAAACTTTAACTCCAGTCATAGAACAAACATGCCTCCCTCTGAGGCCAAGGAACGTGCTGAAGGTTCGATGAAGAGAGAGGGAAATGTTTGAAGAATTATGACACTACTGGACAGGCATTTTTACATTGGCCTCAATATGACGTTGGAAAAGCCACTCCCTCAAGGACACCTGAGGTTGACATGGCCCCAGTCCTGTCCCTCCTGGACAGCTCTTCACGCCAGCTCACAGGACCTGGAGCTCACCTGCACTCGGGATGGGGGCAGCCTCCTCCTTCCCTCCGCTTCTCCTCTCCTGGCTCTGGGCACTCACGTCTGATCTGGAGAGCTGACAACCTGTTTGCAGAAAACATGTGCCTGAATGTTTCGTTCTGTGTTGAGATCTGTGCCTGAGCTTCAAGGGCAGGGAGGGGAGGGGCACAGCACACATGAAAGGGCAATGCCAGGAAGAGCGCCCTGAATACCAGAGACATGGGTGGCCCCTCCCAGAGCAGGAAGGGCACCTGGCCTTGAGCTCAGAGACTGGAGGGCTGTTTGCTGATGCCCACGCCCAGGGCTAAAGACAGACTGCATGGCCAGGCATGGTGGCCCCTGCCTGTAACTGCAGCACTTTGGGAGACTGTGACTTGAGGCCAGGAGTTCAAGGCCTGTCTGGGCAACATAGAGACCTTGTCTCTAAAAGAATAAAAAATTAGTTAGGCCTAGTGGTGTATGTCTGTAGTCCCAGCTACTCAGGAAGCTGAGGCAGGAGGATCACTTGAGCCCAGAAATTTGAGGCTGCAGTGAGCTGATTGTGCCACTGTACTCCAGCCTGGGACACTGTCTCTGACAGGCTGTTAAACCTTCTCTTTTCTACAACCAGGATGCGATTGTTTCCACAGTGGATTGGATCTTAATTTCAAAAGATGTCCAATAGGCATAAGCTCAACCAGAACCCCGAGAGGTCTGTTTTAGAGGAACAGTCTCTGCTATGTTTACTACTGGGGTGTCAAACTCCACCACGGTTCACAGAGCAAAACAGTTGTTAGTAAATACTTAAGTTTTTCCTCCTTTTAACAAATATCCATTGAGTGTCCAGCATGGTTCTGGGTGTTAGATATGGAGTAGCAAAAAAAAACATAAATTCGTGGTCAGGAAACGGGCATTCTCATGAGATGACAAACTACACATAAGTAAATAAATATGCAAATTCTGTCCAGTTAGCTCTAAGTGCTATCGGGGTGGAAAGTGGTCCTCCCTCAGCTAAGGTTTTGCTTTTGTGGCTTCAGTTACCTGTGGACAACTGTGGTCTGAAAATTAAGTATCATGCAATAAGATATTTTGAGACATTTACATAACTTTTATTACAGTGTATTTTTGTATTATTTGATTGTATTATTAACTTTTATTGTTAATCTCTTGCATGTGCCTAACTTAAACCTTATCATAGGTATGAATGTACAGGAAAAAACAGCATAGAAAAGATTTGATACTCTCTCATTTCAGGCATCCACTGAGGATCTGGGAACATATTTAAAGCAGGTAAGGTGGGGACTACTGCAAAGGAGCCAGGGCAGAGATGGGAGTGGAAGGTGGGGAAGCTATTCTGGGTAGTATTTGATGAAGTAAATGAATGTTGACAGATTCAGCCACAGATGCCATAGGACACAAGATCTCCAGCATCATGTCTCTGTGCTTCCTCATGGCTGTGTCCAGCAGGGCCCACTCCTCCCTGGTGATGTTCACAGCCAGATCCTTGAAGGGCACCGACTTTTTGAAGGACACCATGTTTCAGACTGTGCTACTCCCCATCAGCATCCACAGGCTGCACAGTCAAGGATGACATCCCTCAGAAAGCGTGTATGAAAAACTCAAACTGACTGGGCACAGTGGCTCAAGCCTATAATCCTCAAACTTTGGGAGGCTGAGGAAAGTGAATTGCTTGAGCTCAGAAGTTCAAATCTAGCCTGGGCAACATAGTGAAACCCCCATCTCTCAAAAAATACAAAAAATAAAATAGCTTGGTGTGGTGGCGGGCATCTGTAGTCCCAGCTACTCAGGAGGCTGAGGTGGGAGGATGGCTTGAGCCTGGGAGGCAGAGGTTGCAGTGAGCCATGACTGCACCACTGCACTCCAGCCTATGTGACAGAAGCAGATTCGAGGGACAGGGGTAGGGACGGGGACAGGGAAAAGGAGACGGAGAGGAGGAAAAAAAAGGAAAGAGACAAGAAGAGATATGAGATGAGATTGAGATGAGATGAGATGAGATGAGATGATGAGATGAGATATGAGATGAGATAAGAGAAAATGTCAAACCCTGTCAGAGACCAGGCCATGGTTTGTTTCCTCTGGGCTGACTTGAGAAATGTCTTTTCCATACATCCAGAGATACACTCTTATAAATAACAACTTCATTATAAGGTCATGCCACAGGAGGCGTAGCGTGAAATAACCTGGCAACTCCACAATAAAGTACCAATTCAACTTCAGAGTGACCATAAAATTTGTACTAGGAAATTTATAAATAAATTCTACTCCCCTCCAATGTTAATGAAATCTACAGGCTAACCAATGGAAGGAACACCCATGTTCTGCCACTTATCCACTGTGGTGATGGGCAAATTATCCCGATATGAATCTCTCCATTCTCATCAGTGAAATGGTTTAACAACTTGTATTAGTCTGTTCTCATGCTCTGCTAATAAAGACATACCTGAGACTGGGTAATTTATAAAGAAAAAGAGGTTTAATGGACTCACATTTCCACACGGCTTAGAAGGCCTGACAATCATGGTGGAAGGTGAAAGGCACTTTTTTTTTTTTTTTTTTTTTAAGATGGAGTCTTATTCTCTCACCCAGGATCGAGCAGAGTGGCAGAATCTTGGCTCACTGCAACCTCCACCTCCAGGGTTCAAGCAATTCTCCTGCCTCAGGCTCCTGAGTACCTGGGATTACAGGCGCCCACCACCATGCTCGGCTAATTTTTTGTTTTTAGTAGAGACAGGATTTCATCATGTTGGCTAGGCTGGTCTCAAATTCTCTTTTTTTGAGACGGAGTCTCGCTTTGTCACCCAGGCTGGAGTGCAGTGGCACGATCTCGGCTCACTGCAAGCTCTGCCTCCCAGGTTCACGCCATTCTCCTGCCTCAGCCTCTCCGAGTAGCTGGGACTACAGGCGCCCGCCACCACGCCCAGCTAATTTTTTGTATTTTTAGTAGAGACGGGGTTTCACCATGTTAGCCGGCATGGTCTCGATCTCCTGACCTCGTGATCCACCTGCCTTGGCCTCCCAAAGTGCTGGAATTACAGGCGTGAGCTACTGCACCTGGCCATGAAAGGCACTTCTTACATGGCAGCAGGCAAGAGAGCACGGGAGCAAAGCAAAAGGGGAAACCGCTTATAAAACCATCAATCTCATGAGACTTATTTACTACCAGAACAGTATGGAAAAAACCACCCCCATGATTCAATTATCTCCCACCGGGTCACTCCCACAACACATGGGAATCATGGAAGCTACAATTCAAGATGAGATTTGGGTGGGGACACAGCCAAACCATATCATTTCACCCCTGGCCCTTCCCAAATATCATGTCCTCACATGTCAAAACTAATCATGCCTTCCCAACAGTCCCCCAAAGTCTTAACTCATTTTAGTATTAACTCAGAAGTCCACAGTCCAAAGTTTTATGAGACAAGGCAAGTCCCTTCCACCTGTGAGCTTGTAAAATCAAAAGCAAGTTAGTTACTTCCTAGATACAATGGGGGTATAGGCATTGGGAAAATATCCCCATTCCAAATGGGAAAAATTGGCCAAAACAAGGGGCTACAGGCCCCATGCAAGTCCAAAATCCAGTGGGGCATTCAAATCTTAAAGATTCAAAATGATATCCTTTGACTGCATGTGTCACATCCACGTCACACTGATGCAAGAGTTGCCATGGTCTTGGGAAGCTCTGCCCCTGTGGCTTTGCACGGTACAGCCTCCCTCCCAGCTGCTTTTATGGGTTAGTGCTGAGTGTGTGCAGCTTTTCCAGGCACACAGGGCATGCTGTTGGGAGATGTACCATTCGGGGCTCTGGAGGATGGTGGCCTTCTCACAGCTCCACTAAGCAGTGCCCCAGTGGGGACTATTTGTGGGTGCTTCAACCCCGTATTTCCCTTCCACACTGCCCTAGCAGAGGTTCTCAACGAGGGCCCTGCCCCGGCAGCAAACCTCTGCCTAGACAACCAGGTGTTTCCATACATCCTCTAAAACCTAGGGGGAGATTCCCAAACCTCAATTCTTGACTCCAGCCTGGGTGACAAAGTGAAACCCTGTCTCAAAAAACAAAAATGTTCAGTGAGTTGGAGGTCCCAGTGAAGCGAGAGCAGTTAAGTGATTATACTCTAAGGACATGAGGTGAGGGTCAGAGAAGAGCACGTCTGCACCAATGATTTCAGAAGTGGGCTAATTCTTGAGGAATGAAAAGGACTAGAATGTAGGTGATGAACTTTGGTGACAAAATGCAAACCATGCATATAACAAAGAGGAATAATGCTCCAAATATATGAGAAAAATTTCACAATAACTCAAAGAAAAGACTTTATGTTTTCACTACAAGGAAACACTGAGGTGAGAGATCTGCTAAATAGCTGATCTATCGTGCAATGCACACATGTAAGGAAACATCACACTGTATCCTATAAATATGCACAATTATTACATATCAATTAAAAGCAACCTTAAGAATACAGAATACTTTTTTTTTTTATACTGCGCAGAACATGCAGGTTTGTTACATAAGTATACATGTGCCATGGTGATTTGCTGAACCTACCAACCTGTCATCTGGGTTCTAAGCCCCGCATTCACTAGGTATTTGTCCTAATGCTCTCCCTCCCCTTGCCCCGCAACCCGCAACAGGCCCCGGTGTGTGATGATCCCCTCCGTGTCCATGTGTTCTCATTCTTCAACTCCCACTTATGAGTGAGGACGTGCAGTGTTTGGTTTTCTGTTCCTGTGTTAGTTTCTTGAGGATGTGAATTCATTCTTTTTTATGGCTGCGCAGTATTCCATGGTGTATATATGCCATGTTATTTATCCAGTCTATCATGGATGGGTATTTGGTTGGTTCCAAGTCTTTGCTATTGTAAATAGTGCTGCAATAAACATATGTGTGCATGTATCTTTTGTAGAAGAACGACTTACAATCCTTTGGGTATAAACCCAGTAATGGGACTGCTGAGTCAAATGGTATTTGTGGTTCTATATCCTTGAGGAATCGCCCCACTGTCTTCCACAATGGTTGAACTAATTTACACTCCCACCAACAGTGTAAAAGCGTTCCTGTATCTCTGCAGCCTCATCGGCATCTGTTGTTTCCTGACTTTTTTTAATGATCGCTATTCTAACTGGTGTGAGATGGTATCTCATTGTGGTTTTGATTTGCATTTCTCTAATGACCAGTGATGATGAGCTTTTTTTCACATTTGTTGGCCACATAAATGTCTTCTTTTGAGAAGTGTCTGTTGATATCCTTCACTCACTTTTTGATAGGGCTTTTGTTTTTACTTGTAAATTTGAAGTTCCTTGTAGATTCTGGATACTAGGCCTTTGTCAGATAGGGAGATTGCAAAAAACTTTCCCCCATTCTGTAGGCTGTCTGTTCACTCTGATGAGAGCTCCCATTTGCCAATTTTGGCTTTTGTTGCAATTGCTTTTGTTGTTTTAGTCATGAAGTCTTTGCTCATGCCTATGCCCTGAATGGTATTGCCTAGGTTTACCTCTAGGGTTCTTTTTTTTTTTGGTTTTGGATCTTACATTTAAGTCTTTAATCCATCTTGAGTTCATTTCTGTATAAGGTGTAAGGAAGCGGTCCAGTTTCTGTTTTCTGCCTATGGCTAACCAGTTTTCCCACCACCATTTATTAAATAGGGAATTCTTTCCACATTGCTTGTTTTTGTCAGGTTTATTGAAGATCAGATGGTTATAGATGTGTGGTGTTATTTCTGAGGTCTCTGTTTTGTTCCATTGGTCTATGTATCTGTTTTGGTACCAGTACCATGCTGCTTTGGTTACCGTAGCCTTGTAGTATTGTTTGAAGTCAGGTAGTGCAATGCCTTCAGCTTTGTTCTTTTTATTTAGGACTGTCTTGGCTATAAGAGCTCTTTTTTGGTTCCATATGAAATTTAAAGTAGTTTTTCTCTAATTCTTCAAAGAGACTCAATGGTAGCTTAATGGGAATAGCATTGAATTTATAAATTACTTTAGGCAGTATGGCCATTTTCACGACATTGATTCTTCCTATCCATGAGCATGGAATGTTTTTCCATTTGTTTATGTCCTCTTTTATTTACTTGAGCAGTTGTTTGTAATTCTCCTTGAAGAGGTGCTTCATGTCCCTTGTAAGTTGTATTCCTAGGTATTCTATTCTCTTTGTACCAATTGCGAATGGGAGTTCACTCATAATTTGGCTCTCTGCTATTATTGGGGCATAGGAATGCTTGAGATTTTTGTATATTGATTTTGTGAGACTTTGCTGACGTTACTTATCAGCTTAAGGAGTTTTTGGGCTGAGATGATGAAGTTTTCTAAATATATAATCATGTCATCTGCAAACAGAGACAATTTGACTTCCTCTTCTCCTATTTGAATACCCTTTATTTCTTTCTCTTGCCTGACTGCCCTGGCCAGAACTTCCAATTCTATGGTGAATAGGGATGATGAGAGAGGGCATCCTTGTCTTGTGCCAGTTTTCAAAGGGAATGCTTCCAGCATTTGCCCATTCTTCGTGATATTGGCTATGGGTTTGTTTTAAATAGCTCTTGTTATTTTGAGGTATGTTTCATCAATACCTAGTTTACTGAGAGTTTTTCACAAGGGAATGTTGAGTTTTATCAAAGGCCTTTTCTGCATCTATTGAGATAATCATGTGGTTTTTGTCATTGGTTCTGTTTATGTGATGGATTATGCTTATTGATTTGCATATACTGAACCAGCCTTGCACCCCAGGTATGCAGCCAACTTCATCATGGTGGATAAGCTTTTTGATGTGCTGCTGGATTCTTTTTGGCAGTATTTTATTGACAATTTTTGCATCAGTGTTCATCAGGGATATCAGCCTGAGATTTTCTTTTTTTGTTGTGTCTGACAGGTTTTGGTATCAGGATGATGCTGGCCCCATAAAATGAGTTAGGGAGGAGTCTTTCTTTTTCCACTGTTTGGAATAGTTTCACAAGGAATGGTACCAGCTCCTCTTTGTACCTCTGGTAGAATTTGGCTGTAAATCTGACTGGTCCTGGGCTTTTTTTCGTTTCTAGGCTATTAATTACAGCCTCAATTTCAGAACTTGTTATTGGTCTATTCAGGGATTCGACTTCTCCCTGGTCATGTCTTGAGAGGGTGTATTTGTACAGGAATTTATCCATTTCTTCCAGATTTTCTAGTTTATTTGCACCTGAGGTGTTTATTCTCTGATGGTAGTTTGTATTTCTATGGGATCAGTGGTGATATCCCCTTTATCATTTTTTTCTTGTGTCTATTTGATTCATCTCTCTTTTCTTATTAGTCTAGCTAGCAGTCTATTTTGTTAATCTTTTCAACATACCAGTTCCTGGATTCACAGATTTTTTTTGAAGGGTTTTTCGTGTCTCTGTCTCCTTCAGTTCTGCTCTGATCTTAGTTATTTCTTGTCTTCTGCTAGCTTTTGAATTTGTTTGCTCTTGCTTCTCCAGTTCTTTTATTTGTGATGTTAGGGTGTCAATATCTGATCTTCCAGCTTTCTGATTTCCCTCTTAACACTGCTTTAGTTGTGTCCCAGAGATTCTGGTACATTGTCTGTTCTCACTGGTTTCAAATAACTTCTTTATTTCTGTCTTAATTTTGTTATTTACCCAGTAGTCATTCAGGAGCAGGTTGTGGTTTTGAGTGAGTTTCTTAACCGTGAGTTCTAATTTGATTGCACTGTGGTCTGAGAGACTGTGTATGATTTCTGTTCATTTGCTGAAGAGTGTTTTACTTCCAATTATGTGGTCAATTTTAGAATAAGTTTATGCGGCTCTGAGAAGAATGTATATTCTGTTGATCTGGGGTGGAGAGTTCTGTAGATGTCTATTAGGTCTGCTTGGTTCAGAGCTGAGTTCAAGTCCTGAATATCCTTGTTAACATTCTGTCTCCTTGATCTGCCTAATATTGACAGTGGGGTGTTAAAGCCTCCCACTGTTACTGTGTGGGAGTCTAAGTCTCTTTGTAGGTCTCTAAAAACTTCTTTTATGAAGCTGAGTGCTCCTGTATTGGGTGGGTGCATATATATTTAGGACAGCTACCTCTTCTTGTTTCATTCTTCTCTTTACAATTATGTAATGACTTTGTCTTTTTTGATCTTTGTTGGTTTAAAGTCTGTTTTAGCAGAGACTAGGATTGCAACTCCTGCTTTTTTTTGCTTTCCATTTGCTTGGTAAATATTCCCCGATCCCTTTCTTTTGAGCCTATGTTTGTCTTTGTACATGAGATGGTCTCCTGAATGAATACAACACACCGATGGGTCTTGACCCTTTACCCAATTTGCCAGTCTGTATCTTTTAATTGGGGCATTTAGCACATTTACACTTAAGGTTAATATTGTTATGTGTGAATCTGATCCTGTCATCATGATGCTAGCTGGTTATTTTGAACATTAGTTGATGTAGTTTCTTCATAGTCTCCTTGGTCTTTATATTTTGGTGTGTTTTTGCAGTGGCTGGTACCAGTTTTTCCTTTCTATATTTAGTGCTTCCTTCAAAAGTTCTTGTAAGGCAGGTCTGGTGGTGACGAAATCCCTCAGCACTTGCTTGTTTAAAGAGGATTTCATTTCTCCTTTCCTTATGAAGCTTAGTTTGGCTGGATGTGAAATTCTAGGATGAAAATTCTTTTCTTTAAGAATGTTGAATATTGGCCCCTATTCTCTTCTGGCTTGTAGTGTTTCTGCAAAGAGATCTGCTGTTAGTCTGATGGACTTCCCTTTGTAGGTAATCTGACCTTTCTCTCTGGCTGCCCTTAACATTTTATCCTTCATTTCAACTTTGGAGAATCTGATGATTATGTGACTTGGGGTTGCTCTTCTCAAGGAGTATCTTAGTAGTGGTTCTATTTCCTGAATTTAAATGTTAGCCTGTCTGGCTAGGTTGGGGAAGTTCTCCAGTATAATATCCTGAAGTGTGTTTTCCAACTTGGTTCCATTCTCCCCATCACTTTCAGGTACACCAATCAATCGTAGGTTTGGCCTTTTCACTTAGTCCCATATTTCTTGGAGACTTTGTTCATTCCTTTTCATTCTTTTTTCTCTAATCTTGTCTTCACGCCTTATTTCAGTAAGGTGATATTCAGTCACTGATATCCTTTCTTCCGCTTGATCGATTCGGCTATTGGTACTTGTGTATGCTTCATGACGTTCCTCTGCTGGGTTTTTTCAGCTCCACCAGGTCATTTATATTCCTCTATAAACTGGTGATTCTAGATTGCAGTTCTTGTAACCTTTCATCAGGTTCTTAGCTTCCTTGCATTTGGTTAGTACATGCTCCTTTAGCACAGAGGAGTCTGTTATTTCCCACCTTCTGAAGCCTACTTCTGTCAATTAGTCAATCTCATTCTCTGTCCAGTTTTGTGCCTTTGCTGGAGAGGAACTGCGATCATTTGAGGAGAAGAGGCACTTTGGTTTTGGAATTTTCAGCGTTTTTGCGCTGTTTTATCCTCATCTTCATGGATTTATCTACCTTTGATCTTTGATGCTGATGGCCTTTGGATGAGTTTTCTGTGTGGGGTTTTTTTGTTGTCGTTGTTGATGTTGATATTGTTGCTTTCTGTTTCTTAATTTTTCTTCTAACAGGCCCCTCTTCTGCAGGTCTGCTGCAGTTTGCTGGAGGTCCACTCTAGACCCTGTCCACCTGGGTATCAACAGTGGAGGCTGCAGAACAGCAAAGATTGCTGCCTGCTCCTTCCCTGGATGCTTCATCTCAGAGGGGCACTGGCCTGATGCCAGCCAGAGCTCTCCTGTATGAGGTGTCTGTTGACCCCTGTTGGGAGGTCTCTCCCAGTCTGGAGGCTTGGGGGTCAGGGACCCACTTGAGGAGGCAGTCTGTCCCATAGCAGAGCTGGTGCGCTGTGCTGGAAGAATCCCACTTGTCAGGATCAGCTGCTCTCTTCAGAGCTGGCAGGCAGGAAAGTTTAAATCCACTGAAGCTGCGCCCACAGCTGCTCCATCCCCCAGATGCTCTGTGGTAGGAAGATGGGTTTTACCTGTAAGCCCCTGACTGGGGCCTTTCCCTCAGACATGCCCTGTCCAGTGAGGAGGAATCTAGAGAAGTAGTCTGGCCACAGCCGCTTTGCCATACTGGGGTGAATTCCGCCCAGTCCAGATCTCCCAGCCTCCTTAGAACTATGTTTATGGTTCCCATTTAGAGTAAGGCATAAAACCACAGGGGCACAGGGATCAAGAGGTTACTACGAAAAATAAAGCTGTGCTCTGAAGCACCCCCTGCAGGTAGGATCCTGTCGAGACAGCCAGAAGGAGGGGAGGCCACTGGTCAGCATTCTGGGCTATTTTTGGTTCCCTCCCACCTGCCCCTCCTTTTGGCCCAAGTTCTAATCCCACTTGCTTTGTCACCCACTGCCTGTTTATGGCAGCCTCCTCTCTGGTCTTCAGTGTCCTCACTGATCCAATGAATACAGCATCGCTCCTCTAATCACATATATTCATGCAGCAGTGTAAATGATGTGAAAGGGCTTTGAAAATCGCAGTAAGTGAAAGACTGGGGCACTGACTTCTTCCTATTTTCCCAAGTCCTGCTTCAGAACCACTGTCCTAGGCCCCCAGCCCTTAACTCCATCTTGGCCCTTTGATCAAACTTTGCCTACTGAGGGGCATAACTACACAGTATCCCCAGGAAAGAGACGAATATTACAGCCCCTATTTCTTCTCTTTGCTATTTCCCATGATCACTTACATCTAGAAACTGGGATCCTTTCTCTGGTTGGTGGGACCCTCTCCGTAGACCAAAAGACAAGGGCACATAGGCATCATAATGGGCATTCAGACATGGTATGATGCAAGGGGTGGGCATGTTATAAATGCTGGGGTAGGTCTGGGCACATCCCACTTACTCATTTGGACTCACTGGGAGAAGTGATTCACTAGAATTCTCATTGGAAGAAATGACAGGAAAGCTCCCTCCAATATCTCAATTTCCACCCCACCCAGCACCTGGTTTTATGATTCCACACCCTCCTAATCCATGCTGCCCTAATACATCCCAATCTCGTAAGCCATCCCACTCTCGTGCCCGCGAATCCCTCCCTCTTCTTCAATCTGCCAAGCCCCTTCCTCCTCTCCAGAAGTACGTGGATTTTTCAGTTTTCTGCCCTGTTATCCCACTGTGGCTCATACCTGCCCTCCCCACTACCCTACCCTAATACTCTACCTGCCCTGCTCTTCTGCTATTCGTTACAAACCATCCATTTGTCAAAGCTCTGGGCCCAGAACTCTTTCTGGTAACTCCCTTATCGATCACCGTAGCCCTCCTCCTAGCCCTACTGGTCAACGCTTGGGTCCCAGAACTCTTCCCTGTGATTCCCGTATCTGTTCCCCTATTCCTCCCCTTAGCCCTCCTTGCCAACGCTCTGGTCCCAGAACTCTTTTCTGTGACTCTCCTGTCTGTCCCCCTACTCCTCCTCCTAGCCCTGCTTGCAAATGCTGTCGTCCCAGAGCTGTTTCCTGGGACTCCTCTACCTATGCCTCTACCCCTCCTCCTTAGCCCTACTTCTTTCTAGTAACCTGTACTCTAGTCCCCAGCCCCCAGCCCTGCCATCCCCAACCAGACCTGACGGTTCACAAATCTCATCTTGGAGATGGTTTCCCTGCTCCTGGGGCAGTTCTGGTACAGTTCAGGATGGCCAGGACTATGGATTCCCAGCAGTCTGACCTGGTGGACAAAGGAAATGCAAGACGATGGCAAAACAGCATTCAGCCTCAGTAAGTCACAAGAGCTCTTTTCCACAGCCAGGTCCTGGTCACCCTACTGTCATCTGTATTTTGCCTTTATTCCCATCCTGTTAATCCTCTTCAGAGAACAGAGATGCCTCTAACAATTTTCTGTCTCTAAACAGTCTGCTCCTTTCCTCCCCTGCCTCATCAGCCAGCCTGCATGAGCCTCTACATTTGTTCCTGGCTTCACCACGGAACTCGGTCTATAGCCACAAAGCAAACCACAGGGCCAGTGACAGAGAAGGCAGAGGGGAGTGAGGAGTGGGAAGCACCTAACCTGTTCTCAAGGAGGGTAAGTCCTGCCCTGGGTTCAAGTGAGTGCAAGAACAATGACCCCTGAGAGCTCACAGGGCACAAGGCCCCCACTATCGGTGGAAACTCAGTTTGGGTTTTGTTTATGTTTTTGCTGCCTGGCTTATCCCAGAATTTATTTGTCTTCACCCTAGGATTCTAGAACCATGGTAGGGATGTTCTGTCCTTGGGCAATGTCTCCTGCAGTAGGGGGTGGGGCCCTCCACTGTGCTCTTATCACAGCACTAAGGGCTGAGCCTCTTTCATCAGCTGCTTCTACCTCACAATGGGGAGGGGAGCAGAGTCTGCAAATCAAGAGCATGTCCGGATCCCACTCAGATGCCTGCAGCACATGAACTCATGATGCTTAAAAAAGGCCCCTCTTCCATTGGTTATCTAGATGCAACATCTAGAATCTCAATCAAAATCCCACTATATTTTGGGAACTTGACAACTGAAATTTATATGGAAATGCAAAAAGCCAAGGCTAGCCAACACTCTCCTAAAAAGACATTTTTCCCTCCAGATAATCAGAACTTATCATGAAAATTATAGTAAGATAGGAGTGGTGAAAGCATAGACAAGTAGACAAATGGCACAGAACTGGGACCAGAAAGAGACTCACACACGTGGACACTTCCTTTAAGACTCCTGCAGCAGACAGAACAGTGGGGACAGGATTGTCTCTTCAAGCAGTTGGTGCTGGGTCCATTGGATACTCAAAAAAAAAAAGAAAGAAAGAAATCAAGCGAGATTCCCACTTCACACTACACTCAAAAATCAGGTAGAACACAGGTCTACTATGATACAGTAAAAGCAATAAATATTCTATGACTGCTCTGCCCATGCATGGTTACTGAATACTTGAGATGCGCCAATAAGCGTAAAACTTGCATTGGAATGTCAAACAGCAGGAAAAACCAATGTTAGGTATCTCGGTAACTTTTAAATTTAAAGTTTGAAATTATAATAATTTGTATATACTGAGTTAAATAAAACATTATTAAACTTAGCTTTATTGGATTCCCTTTTCTCTATGTGGATACTAGATAATATTTAGTCTAGGTAATATGTGTCTCACTTCATGATTTTTATTGGATGGCAGTGATCTAGAAGATAACACAGAAATATATCTTCAGGACATCAAATTAGGAAAAGAGGTCATGAATGGCATTTATGAAACAGTAACCATAAAGGGAAAGGCTAATACATTAGACTGCATTTAAATTTTTGGTCTCAAAGAGACAGCATTAAGAGACTAAAAAGGCAAGCCACAAAGAGAGAAAAGATGTTTGTAGCACACACAATTCTCAAAATAATAAACTCCAACAAACTAATAGAGAACAGACACCCAGTCAATAGTAAAACACATTCAACACTGTCTCCCAGACACCCAAACGCATCCGGAAGCACCCTGTGTCCCAAATGAACGAATGAACACATGGTGGGGAAGAGCACAGGCTTTAAAGTCAGTGTTTAGGTACTTGCTAAATCCAGGGGGTGGCTGATTTCTCAACGCTAGGCATACTTTTGGTTCCTTTAAAGTAAACTGTATTACATTAAGCATCTAGAAGAGTCATTCATAGGAACAAAAGGTAAAATGGTGGCTGCCAGGGGCTGGAGAGACAGGGAAATGGAGAGTTGTTCAATGTGTGTGAAAGAAAACGTTCTGGAGACTGGTTTCACACAGCATGAATATACTTAACACTAGTGTACTATATACTTAAGAATGCCTAAGAGGGTACATTTTATGTGTAGTTTACACCAAACTTTTAAAAACTCTAAAGTCACTATGTTACTTAGAATGGGAGAGAGCTATTCCACCTATATTATCACACTGGTGATATCTGCCACATTGGCCAGAATCTTCTCTGATATAGAAAACCTCCAGTTTTCTGAGATACACACAGAGTTTGGATTCTGGACATCTGCTTTTAAGTGGGGAGAGGTTTCTGACCCCTTACAAAATCTCTTTTAGGGAATGATTGGCCAAGATGAGCTTCAATCTTATGTCTACTACCTCTTGGCCTGCCACTTGGCTGTGAGTCCTTTCTGGGTGGTGTCCAGGGGCGGTTCCAGTGACCAGGCAGGTGCTGAGAAGCACAGGCAGGTGAGTTAAGCACTGGAAGGAGGTGGGGTGTGAAATAAGATCCTGAGAGGTGGGAGGGGAGTGGGCAGGGTGGGTGGAGGCAGGCGAATGGGTGACAACACCGAGATCTACTCCAGCAGGATGAGGGGACACTTGCCAGGAGACAGCGTGGGATGCCATTGCCTAGAGTTGGCAGAAGGACCAGGAGCAGGCAGGCAGCGAGAGGGCACCCAGGCAGCGAGAGGGCACCCAGAGTGCTGCACGGAGTCCACAGTGGGACACCAGAGGGAAAAGGTGACCCCAGATGAGGTTCATCGGAACCAGATATTGTGGGAACTGTCACACCAGACCAAGAAGCATGGAGGCCACAGAGGGACACCCCAGGGAGGTGACCCCAGGGTGAGGTTCATCAGAACTAGATCTTGTGAGAACTGCCTGACCAGACCAAGCAGCACGGAGGCCACGGTGAGACACCTGAGGGAAAAGGCGAACGCAGATGAGTCTCATCAGGAACAGATCTTGTGGGAACCGAAGAGGACAACCCCAGATGAGGTCCATCAGAACCAGATCTTGAGGGAACTGCACTTCAAAGTGCTGCAAACCCACAAACACTACATGCAACATCACATGAATGCCCTCTGCAAGGGTGAGGGGCCTGGCAGGATGGAGCAAATACCAGAGAGGGGGAATGCACCCTGAAAAAAAGGAGAGCCCTGGGGACCGTGGAAAGTGGGGTGTGGAGCTCATTAAAGGAGAAGATACCTTCTCACACCCTACCTCCTTTCATAGACTTTAGGAGCAACGTCTTTGGAGGGGGCCTCACCTACATCACATCAGACGTATTAAGTATATTAAAAAGCATTCACATCTCATGAAACATTTTCACTGTAGAAATGAGAGGTTGAATACCACTTTCTAATTTTGCTTTTGAAATGTAACTGTATTTTGCAGGATTGTTATGGTTTTCTTGGTATTTTGGTTTCTTTCTAACAAGCTGAAGGTTTCTACTTAGGCTTCTGATCTCGTAGACCTTTGGAAAGCTCAGGGTTGTAGAAGCCTTGGGCCCATGCTGTTCCCCTGATGAGGCAGCCCTGCCCTCCTTTCTCATCACTGCGCATGCACCATGGGTGGTCACATCAGCTCCTTAAATGAAGCTTCAGAACCACGCACAAAACCACCTCCCATATCCCTTCCCTGGACAACCCACAGGCACCTCACACTCACTAGGTGGAAAGCCAGGTTACCCTGTACCTTCTTCTGCACCCTCTGCTATTCTAGAAGGTCTTGTGTCTCAGCACAAGGCACCACAGTCATCCTCTTGTGGGCAGCAAGCCACCCAGGTGCCCAGGCAAGAGACCGAGGGCACGAGCTATTCCAGTATAATAAAGAAAATATATAAAATAAGAATAGTTATACTAGATGTAGATCATAGATACGATTATATATGAATATCATTATGATTAGTTTGTAGCAATTACTCTTTATTCCAATATTATAATAATCTTCACTCTACAATCATAACCTAGGAAAAACCAGGCCATACAGAGATAAGAACTGAAGGGACACGGTGACAAGTGACCAGAAGACAAGAGTGTGAGCCTTCCGTTATGCCCAGACAGGGCCATCAAAGGGCTCCTTGGTCTAGTGGTAACGTCAGCGCCTGGGAAGGCGCCCATTACCTAGCAGACTGTGGTCTAGCGGTAGCGTCAGTGCCAAGGAAAAGCACCCACTACTTAGCAGACCGGGAAAGGGAGTCTCCCTTTCCCCAGAGGAGTTAGAGAAGACTCTACTCCACCACCTCTTGTGGAGGGCCTGATATCAGTCAGGCCCACCCGCAGTTATCCGAAGGCCTGTGTCCCTGTAAAGCTGTGCTTCAGCGGTCACCCTCCTGTTTCACTTTCATGTTCCACTCTGTACACCTGGCTCTGCCCTCTAGACAGTAGTAGCAAAATTACTGAAAGTATTAAAGTCTTTGATCTTTCTGAAGAGAGCATACAAGAAATAATGACGTAAGCTGTCCTCTCTCCCCACCTCGGCTACCTAACAGGGAAGGGCCCCCTGTCCGGTGGACACGTGACTCACGTGACCTTATCAATCACTGGAGATGACTCACACTCTTTACCCTGCCCCTTTTGCTTTGTATCCAATAAATAACAGCGCAGCCAGGCATTCGGGGCCACTACCGGTCTCCGCATCTTGGTGCTAGTGGTCCCGGGCCCAGCTGTCTTTTCTTCTATCTCTGTCGTGTGTCTTTATTTCTATGATCTCTTGTCTCCGCACACGGAGAAAAAGACCCACAGACCCTGTAGGGCTGTTCCCTACATCCTCTCTCCCACATTAGAAGCCCAGGAGTCATCCCCAAGGTCTCTCCCTCACTCCACACATGCAGGGAGGCACAAGTCCTGTTGATTCCTTCACATTTCTCTCACCTGTTCCTCCCTCAGTGTAAGACTCCACTATGCACGTGGAAGCATCTACACCTCCACCCACATGGTTTCACGTCATTTCACCCTAACCTGCCTCTCTCCCCATCCTCACTCCCAAAGCCTCAGCAAGGCCCTGCTCTCTCCTCCCTGGATTTGTCTGATGGGCTTTTCAACTATTCTCTTTCCCTTCCGCCCATCCCCTCCATCCCTGCTAGTTAGGGCTTTGTTAGTAGGTCAACTAGATCATGTCAATCCCCATGTAAGATCTTTCCGAGACCCTCACAGCTCCTGAGCTTAAATCAGCACATACGGCACCTTTAGGTCTGACTCTGGTTTCTGCCTGGATTCACCCCATACTCCCCTCCACCTTTCCACTTGCATCTCTATTTATTTATCTAAATTATTTTTGAGATGAGGTGTCACTCCGTCACTCAGGCTGGATTGCAGTGGTGTGATCACAGCTCCCTGCAGCCTTGAACTCTTGCCCACCTAAGCCTCTGGAGTAGCTGGCACTGTAGGCACACACCACCAAAACTGGCTATCTTTTTCCCAACTCCATCTCCAACTCCTGGCCTCTAGCAGTCTTTCCGCCTCAACTTCAGCCTCCCAAAGTGGTGGGATTACAGGTGTGAGCCACTGCACTCAGCCATATATATATATATATATATTCATATTCCTTGCATCTTGCTTTTGAGCTTTGTTTAGTATATAAAGTCTAGGCTGGGTATATAGTTCTGAATTTAAATGCATGCTCTATGACACTGGCTTTTTGCTTCTTTTCTGAACTGCAGTTTTTCCATCCGAAAAATGGAAATAACAACCCACCACTCCATGAGTCTTTTAAGAATTGAAGATTTGCTTAAAGCATGTAGCTCAGAGGAGGTATACAATAAATAATGTCTGTCATAATCATTACCCAATGATTACAAGCGTTCACTTGTTCTTCTCGCCAGATAAGTTAATTTCATCAATGTATTTCCTGACTGCCTACTCCCCATGCCTCTGTTTATTGCTGTCATCTCACACCACACAGCAGCTCAGTGATTGTGCTGGCCAATCTCGAGTGTGCATTCACATCTGTGTCCTTAGTACTCCCTGGCACTAGCTCTACAGCTATCTCTGCAGCCTATAACTCATCCAGATAAAGACCAGCGGGAGTGCCTCTGGATCTACCAGGTACACTCTGACATCTACCTGAATTCTCCCCTTTAGAATTTTTCAAATGATTCTTACCTGGTATATTCCAACAGGCATTTTCTCCAGATAGTCGTTCTTCTTGCCTTTTAAAATCAGCTTGGTTAGAACAGACATCCAGGCATAATTAGGCCCATGGGACCAAGGAGATGACTGACACAAAATTGCTGGTGAAGATGGGACTAGACAGGATTAGAAAACTTTGTCTAGCAGAAAGTGGCTATTGTTTTAGTAGTTTTAAAACTTGCCAAACTCACATGAACAGGGCATTACACTTAAATTGTTTGATCATGATACAATGTGTATGTGTATCAAAACATCAAACTGTACCTCATCAAGTATATAGAATTATAATGTTTTCATTAAATAATTAAAAAGTTAGTATCTTTCAATTAGTTTGGAGAACTGAGTGACATTATAAAAAATTAAAAATTTGCAGGACAAATTTTAACTTAACTGGCATATGGGATTTAAAACTGAGTACCGTAACTTATGAAGCAGGAAAATAAATTCTTCCTACATGTTACTGTGAGGTATCTTTTCCAGCCATTATGACCATTCAAGAGCAGTGAAATAAACTCATTTTAGAGCCACACATTCAAAGTCTTATAATAATTATTGAGCAAAGTTTTCAAACTTGATAAACCAGACTTAAACACAGTTTTACATGAAAAAGTAAATTATATACTTTCCTGATTCAATTTATTGAAAGGTAAATTCACTGACAACAGGGTCTTTAAAAAGCAACAGCGTTCTGAGAGTGTTGATATAGTGCTATGTTTTGGACATGAAGTGTAATTCAATAAATGATGCCAACATGTTTAAAAGAACCTCAAGTGTAAACTTTTTTAAAATCTCGATTCTAGAAGGAACTAACTTATGTGCATGTTTCTAAATACAAAGTAAGTTATTGCCAAGGAAATAATGACCAGGAAGCAATAATAAAGAAAAGGTATTTGTTTAATTTTAGACTTATTTTAGGAATTTCTATCTAGCTTAGCTAATTATCTTCAAATCCCAAATACTGTATTCTCAAATATCACACTAACACTAACTAAATCACAGAGCAAGTTTATAGAAGGAAATAAAATAAATCTTCACTAATCCAAAGGGAAGACAGCTGGGAACTGCATCAAGCAAACTTGCTCCCAATTTATTACTAAATAAGATGGCTACAAAGATAAGGAACTACATACCTCCTTCACCATTTGCCCTTAGGGAATTTCCTTGTGGGCAAAGGATGAACAGAGCACAATGCCATCTCTCTGCTCACCTGAGACAAATGCACATCTCACTGTTTCTTCTGCTCTATCATTTCACTAAGCCAGACTAAGGCATGAGTGAAGATTCTTTTACCCTCTTCTCACATGTAAATTGTGTATTCAGAAAAAGGCTAATCAGAGACTCAAGAGAATGCAACCATTTGTCTTAATCTACTTATGACCTGGAAGCCCCCTCCCATGCTTCCAGTTGTCCCACCTTTCTGGACAAAACCAATGTACATCTTAAACATATTGATTGATGTCTCACAATTCGCAACAATGTATAAAAGCAAACTGTACCCCAACCATCTTGGGAGCATGTCCTCAGGAACTCCATAGGCTGTCATGTCCATAACCTTGGCAAAATAAACTTTCCAAACATTGAGGACCTGTCTCAGATATTTTGTACTCACAAGTGAAAAGAAACTTACGGAAAGAAGTCCTCAGCTTCCTGCTGTACAAAGCTGACTCGAGTCTTCTTTGGTGATCCCCAGCATTCTCATCAGACCCCCCTGGTGGAAGAGCATGTGGGCATTATATCATTGACATACACAGGTGTAGGTGTTTGCTTTACAGCACAACATTAAGAAGTCTAATGAAAAAGGTTTTCTTGTCTTGACAATCTAAAACAAAGGGTCCACGAATCCAGCAAGTAACTACTCTGTAAATGTGTGAAATGCAAAGTGTAAGTAAAATGAGGGTCTTTTTAGGTTACTGCTTAGAGTGGAAGTTAGGGGACCTCAGTTCTGGCAATAAAATCAATCCCTCATTTGGAGGTTGATATTAGGGTGAATTCTGGCAATGATACTTTATTTAACCCTTAAAACTTAGCATTGAATACATGACTACAGTGGCGTAATATAGAATTCTAATATAGTGAATCTAATACAGGTAGATATTTCTAAATGCCCCTAGAATAACTCAAAATTATTTGCTAAGAAATGCTAAGATCTCTGCAAAATGGCTTTCAGATAGCTAATTGTGGTTGGGTTTTTTGATGTGCTTTCCCTGATACATTTTTTTTTTTGTCCCGGGAGTCGGGGGATTGGAGGTAAAGACTGCTTTGCCACACTAATGAATATGGTGTTAAAAGTACAGGAGCTAAAAATATGTTCTCTAATTAATTATGCTCCTATATAAGTGAAAAGGACGTTTGAAAATTTTAGTGGACAACCACTTCTGAAACTATTTTTAAGGTTAGATTTCTTTATTAGTGTCTCTTTGATATTCATTTCATACCCTTCCAGGATACCTCCCCTCCCCTACCTACTCATGGTTCTATAGCTAGAGCAACAGTACTAGAAAAAGTCTATTCTGTTTTTAATTTAAAGAATCCTACTTCCAATTTTGTAGAAAACTAAATTAAAAACCAAAACTAATGGAAACTATCCATTTGTATATCCTTACCTTGATCATAAATTTTTGGTCTATATTCTTCACCGAAGCATTCACACTCCAGGAACTCATTATTTAGGTCGAATTCTTCTGTCACTGTGTCATTTACTTTATACCACTTTCCTTTTCCACAACCCCTAGAACTCACAGATCAGACAAACACATTAAGGTTAAAAACAAACACCCTCGTCCCCAGCATTTATCTCTATGCAATGTCTACAAATAAAGCAGGTGACCACGATCTTAAACATCTAAGAAAAATGTGGCAATAATTATATCAATTTCTAAAATAACTTTTCAAATTGAAGGGGTAAAACTAGTTATATCAAGCTTTAAAAATTCAGAATGAAATGAGGTCAAAGAACAAAGCCAACGTGTCCTGCGCCATGAAGGTGAGTGTGGATGATAAGGGAGGCAGAGAGAGCAGGGGAGAGGCTGGTGGCCAGTGAGCGAGCACCACCTCCAGGGACCCTCCCAACCTGTCCTTCATAAAGGAATAGCAGGGGCCTGTGTGTGCTGCCCATTGTATATGATGACACTAAGTGCACAGTCTTCTGTGAGGGCACTTTTTTTTTGTGTGTGGGGACCCTCCACCTTCCTGGATCTATACTTCACACTTCTTCACCAATTCCCAGAGAGAAATTCTGCCAAGCCATTCTAGAAACTGTAAGGCTCCATGTTCAGCATCCAGGGAAACTATGTTAATGGAAAAAGACCATATTAATGTGGATTAGTAACACAGCAGGACTCAGTTAAGTTAGACAGAATTCAGACGACGTGATTTTCTAGTTTAAGCCCAGAGTAACTGCCTCTTCCATTTAATTACAAAATCGAAGAAAGGGCAATTCTGGGAAAGCCTAAGTAGCCCCTTGTTTGAGCATTTTCCTTCACAGCAATGACAAGGCTGCTCTCTATAAATGAGTGCTCCTGTACAGAGATCTGCCTGTTCCATGAGCAGCAGTTGCTTCAGACAAGGGCTCCTCATAACACTGGGGCCACAGCCTTTCACATGGTGAATGAAACATGAAAACTGAAAAAATAATTGAGTGAGGAAATTGTTTTTAGAAATTTCAGAAGGAGAAAAGTTACCTTTATTTGTTCATCATATTTACTGGAGCAGCTAATCTCCCAGTCAAATCCAAATCTCATTACGTCGATTACTAAGATACTAGATCAAAACTTAATACAGGTCCTTTCCACCGAAACAGAATTCACAGACACAAGCAAATACAAAGAAAAGATAAATCTAACTATGAATAAAATCCAGCTTGCTACAAAGTAGTTATCCAATTTTCTTTTCTGTTTTTTTTCCCTATAATTTAAAATTGACCCATCTGATAGAAACTTGGGGTTAGTGACTGGAGTCTAGTGAATCAGCTGGGCTAAGCAACAGTCAAGGTGTGGGAATGAATAGTTGGGAAATCTGATCTCTAGTCCTGGCTCGCTACTCACCACAGTGTTTCCCAAAAAAAGAATAAAATATTTAGGAATTAATTTGACCAAGGAGGTGAAAGACTTGTATAATGAACACTATAAAGAAGACATGAGTAAATGGAGACATAACCCACATTCACGGATTGGAAGACAATATTGTTGCGATGTCAATACTACCCAAAGCAATCTACAGATTTACACAATTCCCATCAAAATCACAATGATTTTTTGCAGAAATAGAAATATCTATTCCAAAATTCATAAGGGATCTCAAGGAACCCCAAATAACCGCAACAATCTTGCAAAAAAAAAACAAAGCTGGAAGATTCACACTTCCTGATTTCAAAGCTTACTAGACTTATAATAATCGAAACAGTGTGATACTGGCATAAAGACAGACATATAGACGAATGAAATAGAACAGAAAGCCTAGAAATGTATGCTTACATGTATGGTCAAATGACTTTCAACAAGAACACCAAGACCATATAATAGGGAAAAAGTCATTTTTTCAACATATGGCATTGGGAAAACTAAATATCAACATGAAAAAGAATAAAACTGGATCTTTACCTAATACCATATACAAAGTTAAAATCGATCAAAGACTTAAATATAAAACCTGTAAGTATGAAACTCTTAGAAGAAAAGATAAGGCAAAAACTTCACAACATTGCATTTGGCAATGATTTCTTGAATTTGACACCAAAAACACAGGCAACAAAATTTTAAAAATAGACAACTGGACTTCATGAAAATTACAAATTTTGTGCATCTAAATACATTATCAACAAAGTAAAAATGCAACCCACAGAATGGGAGAAAATATTTGCAAATAAAGTGATTAATATCCAGAATATATAAAGAACTTCTAAAACTCAACAACAAACAACAATTTAATTCAAAAATAAGCAAAGGACTTAAAGAAGCATTTCTTCAGAGAAGATAGAAAATGACCAATAAGCACGAGAAGATATTATCACTAGTCATTAGGGAAATGCGAATCAAAACTGCATTGAGATACCACTCCGCACCCATTAGGATGGCATCTATAAAATAAAATAAAAATAGAAAATAACAAGTGTTGGCAAGCATGTGGAGAAACTGGAACCCTTCTGCATGGTTAGTGGGAATGTAAAATGGTACAGCTACTGCAGAAAACAGTATGTTGTTTCCTGAACAAATTAAAAATAGAATTACCATGTGATCCAGCAATTGCACTTCTCAGTATATACTCAAAAGAACTGAAAGCAGGGTCTTCAAGAGATTATTTGTACACCTCATATATAGCTGTATTACTCCAAATATCTAAAATGTGGACGCAATCCAAGCATTCATGGACAGATGAATGGATAAGCAAAATGTGGTCTACACAGACAATGGACTGTCCTAAAAAGAAAGAAAACCCCATCACATCTACCACATGGATGAAACTTGAAGACATTATGCTGAGTACAAGAAGCCAACCACTAAAAACAAATGCTTTATGATTCCATTTATATTAGATACTTAAAACAGTCAAAATCAGAGACAGAAAGAGGCTGGGGGAGAAGGGAATGGAAAGTTATTGTTTAACGGGTACAGAATTTCAGTTTTGCAAAATGAAAAGAGATATGGAGATAGATGATGGTGATGGCTGTGCAACATTATACATGTATTTATTGCCACTGAATGGTAAACTAAAAATGGCTAAGATAATACATTTTATGTTATATATATTTTTACCACAATTAAAAAATTGTAGTGGGGGGGAAAGGTCCTGGGTACACAGTCTTCACTCTTCTAACAGGAAAAAAAAAAAAAAACAAAAAACAAAAACAAAACTCCTGTTTATTGAATATTTTTCTCCTCTGATTACATTTTTTTAGCAGAAAATGAGAACATACACTTTTACTTTTCAAAATAACTAACACCATGTCACTCATTTCCATAAGCCCCTTACAATTTTTTTTTTTTTTTTTTTTGAGATGGAGACTTGCTCTGTCGCCCAGCCCGGAGTGCAGTGGCGCGATCTCGGCTCACTGCAAGCTCCGCCTCCCGGGTTCATGCCATTCTCCTGCCTCAGCCTCTCCGAGTAGCTGGGACTACAGGCGACCGCCACCACGCCCAGCTAATTTTTTGTATTTTTTAGTAGAGACGGGGTTTCACCGTGGTCTCGATCTCCTGACCTCGTGATCCACCTGCCTCAGCCTCCCAAAGTGCTGGGATTACAAGCGGGAGCCACCGCGCCCGGCCTGCCCCTTACAATTTTTAACCAGAATACAATTATCTTCTCTCCACCTAAGATGCCAAGTTGCTCTGCTCTTTTATAATTAATCGCTTAAAATTTACAGGAAATGCTTAAGCTTGCTTACTAAACTCTGAGAGCCAAGCTTCTATGCAATGTTTATATCTGGTAGCTAATTCCACTCCCATTAGCTTTTGGTGATGACCTAGCAAGACTTGCTTTAAATGGCGTTTTTTGTTTTGTTTTGTTTTGTTTTTTGGGAGGACAAAGCCTTGAAACAAAGATTAACAGTATATTCTCCACATCTAAGTTTAACACCTGAACAGACGTGACCTCACACCTAACACTTTGCAGTAGTTGTGTTTAAATCTGAAAGCAATCTGTTGCTAAAAGGGTAATATTTCCCTCTTTAATGTGCTTTGATTTACTGTTCTACTGCATTTCAGACAAAACTCTTAGTAGACGATGTTTATTGGGGGAGAGGAAGATAAGCACAGGTTTACCTTGCTTGCTGCCTACTCTATTAGGAATATCACTAGTTCCCATTAAGTTTGATTCTCTCAGCTACAGCCTAGGACTGAATTTAGCACTCTGGGAAATTAGATTTACTCTCACAAGCAACTAAGGCACTACTTAGTCAATTACTAATCCAAAGCAATAATGTTAGCTCATAATACTTTCCAAAATTCATCAGAACAATGAAGTTCTACCCAAGTTGAAATCTGCACAGATACACCTCTCATTTATCACCACAGGTGTCTCCTTACTCCCATCCTCATCCTGCAATGGCTTGTATTCTAAACTAAGAGAGAAACAACCTCAAAATCTAATATCTACTAAACTCTGAGCACTTAATCATAACCTGACACATAGACAGCTCGGAGAACAAAAAGTCAGGCCAGGTGCGGTGGTTCATACCTGTAATCCTAGCACTTTGGGAGGCCAAGGTAGGCGGATCACTAGCTTGGTACTGAAAGAGTTGGACCGACTCAAAGAGTCGGACCAGATCGGGCTCAAACCAAAGGCACGCTGGTCGCAGTCAAGAGATTTTACTGGAGGCACCAAGGCGACACCACACGGAGGAGGAGAAGGAAGGAAGAAGGGGTGAGCTGCTTAGGTGCTGGGTTTTTATACTCAGTGGGGCTACGCGGGCATCGGTGATTGGCTTGGGGTGGGGTTTGAGTAAAAGGCAGGAGGTGTTCTTCCCTGATTGGCCTTCTCTTGGTGGGCTCGCGGGGTGGAGAACCGGGAACTGGGGGTGAAGAACCCGGAACCGGCACCATCTTACTGTGCCCATGTTACCTAACAGGTACAAGAGCAACCTAGCCAACATGAAGCCTTGCCTCTACTAAAAATACAAAAATCAGCCAGGCCTGGTGACTTGCACCTGTAGTCCCAGCTACTCAGGAGGCTGAAGCAGGAGAATCACTGGAACCTAGGAGGTGGAGTTTGCAGTGAACTGAAATTATGCCACTGAACTCCAGCCTGGGCAACAGAGACTCCATCTCAAAAGAAAAGAAAACTGAAGAGGAGGGGAGGAAAGGAGAGGGCAGGGAGGGGGAAGGAGGAGGGAAACAGAGGAGAGGAGGGAAGAGGAGGGAAAGGGAAGGAAGGGGAGGGAAGGGGAGGGGAGGGGAGGAAAGGGGGGGAGGAGAGTAAAGGAGAAGATAAAAAAGAAAGTGTCAAATGAATTAGTACAAGTTACTGTCCCACGCACAGCAAAGGAGGAGGCTGGAGGCAAAGGCACGGATGTTGGAGACAAAAAGCATTAAACTGGGTCTCTGCTCTCAAGGAGCTTGTAATCTGATTCAGATAACGAATCACACATGTAAAAATTAATTAATTTGTGTCATATTTTCTCTATAATCCTCCTCTACTCCCAAAGAAGGAGAAGAGCCTCACATATTTAGAAAGCAGAAAGAAAATCACTGAGCCTGGCTACAACATAGTGCAGAAGCTTAGGGTAGGAGGCAGGGAGCCAATGAAGGGCCACAGATGGCAAGAAGCCTATTCATTCTAACAGTCAGAATCCCTCGATAGGTTTTAGGAGGCAAATGAAAGCTTGAAAAGTCACTGTAGTTGCCAGTGGAAGAATGACAGGAATGGGTGAAAGAGGAAGCAGAGAGACCCTTGAGGAAGCTATTGCCTTACACCAGATAAAAAAAAAAGCAAAACGCAATGCGCTCTACAATAACAAAAACAGAGAAAGCCAATGCAAAGGTGATCTATGTTGGAGATGAAGCTCTGACTGCATTTTCAGATAAATCCGATGGTCAAAGTAAGGTAAATATATCAAGTTAAGGGTGTTCTGTAAATGTTTAGATGGTAACTTGTCACCTCTCTACTTGAACCCCAAATGGCACTTCAGAAAAATGGCACCCATGAACTTCATTTGGACAAATCAATTTTGAGATGCTTATTCACTCAAGTGGTGTTTGCAAGTAAGTGGCTGGATGTATGAGTCAAAATTCAGTTTAGTGGTCAGGACTGGAATTAGCAGCATCCAGGAGATTTTCACAGCAATGGAACCATTTAAAGAATAAATGAAGATAGAGATGAAGTAAGATCTCAGATCAAAGGCCTGAGACACCCCCACCTTTATGATGCAGGCAGTTTAGGAGAAGCCTACAAAGAGGATTGAGGAGAAGAGGGGCAGAGAAGCAGCAGGAAACCCTACTGGAAGCCAAGACTGAGAAGACTTTCAGGGAAGGAACTATGTCAGATGCTGCTAAGCTGCCACGGAAGAGGAAGAATAAAATGTCAGCTTTGGAAAGATTGAGGTTGTGGATAAACTTGACAAGACTGGTTTCTATGCAGTGACAGAAAGAGAAGCTACATGGCAATGTTTGTAATAAAATAGAAAAACACCAGACATCACCCATGTGGCTATGCCACAGACGAGAAAAATTCTCAGGCCTTTTGCCCGAGCACAAACTTTGACTTGCTTTGACCATGAATACACAGCCTTTGCCACCTCTCCAGTATCAGTGGAATGTACACTCTGAAAAGCCAAAAGCAGGGCATGAAACTGCATCATTCAACAAGCCTCTTAGGCATAGGATGCCTACCTGTTCCTCCAATATGCATTATCCATATTCGATGGTAGCAATTATTAATCTGGAGCCCATGGACTGAAGGGTTTATGAGGGACCATATGAAAAATTATGTGCAAGTGCATTTTTCTACTGCAGTAGTCCAAAGCTTTTATCAAATTTTCAAGAGTTCGACTCTCTCTCAAAAAATAAAATATTAAGAACTTTGCCCTACACCAAAGAAATTATACAGCTCAGCAAAGTGAGAGAGACTTTCTCTGAGATTAAGCTCCTATCAGACCATCATTTATCATCGTCCAGGGCTCTAAGCAACATTTGCTCCACAGTCAAAGAAACTCCAAATAGCCCAGAAGTCTAATAAATTACTGACCCATCTTCATCTAGCACTCTGCTAAGCTTTTAAAGGCTCTGAATCCAGAGAAATGCCACTTCTGGGCATGGAGCTTCAGAGGCCAATAAATGCTAAGTGATTCATCATATCGTATGAAGACAGTGCACAGACTGAATGGGAAGCCACGCTGTGCTTTGCCTAAAGAATTGTAGCTCAAGCACAGAGCACTCTTTGACAAGGGTCCTCCTAATTCAATTTCAAAAATCAGTTCCCATCAGGAACTCCTGCTGTGGGTAAGATATGGTGGCTGTCTTTTTTTTTTTTCTTTTTTTTTTTTTTTTGAGACGGAGTCTCACTCTGTCGCCCAGGCTGGAGTGCAGTGGCGCAATCTCTGCTCACTTCAAGCTCTGCCTCCCGGGTTCACGTCATTCTCCTGCCTCAGCCTCCCGAGTAGCTGGGACTACAGGCACCCGCCACCATGTCCGGCTAATTTTTTGTATTTTTAGTAGAGACAGGGTTTCACTGTGGTAGCCACAATGGTCTCAATCTCCTGACCTCGTGATCCACCCGCCTTGGCCTCCCAAAGTGCTGGGATTACAGGCGTGAGCCACTGCGCCCGGCCTGGTGGCTGTCTTATAAGCAGTACTCGGCATTCTGACTAGGTCAATACTATCTCACTCCACTTTGAATACTTGGGCAAAGGCTACTAGAAATGTTCAGCAATGATGGTGAATTTGCTTCTTCTAAGAATGTGAACGGATTTTAGACATTTGTGCTCTTTAAAGTGCCAGAGGTAAAGCATAAATTGGCTCTCTATACATGCAGAGCAACAGTGCACTCCTTGCAAGGCACTGTCAATGGTCGGATGTGAAATTTCAACCTCACCTAAAATTCAGGATTAACTCCTCAGCTGCTGCTACCGCATTTGGTCACTACAGAGTCAGAGCTCACATCCAATCACAAACATGACATTAAATACTAGTGGAAACATAGTGGCCATACTCTGAAGTATCCTTCCTTAGAAGTACTCTCAGTCTTCAATCCAAACACACAAATATACAGCCTCTGAAACTCCATGCCCAGAAGTGACATTTCCCTGAGAGTGGCCCTACTGCCCAAAGTAATTTATAGATTTAATGCTGTTTCCATTAAACTGCTCTTCACAGAATTCGAAAAAAAATAACAAACCTCTAAAATTCCTGTGGAACCAAAAAAGATCCCGTACAGCCAAGACAATCCTAAGCAAAAAGAACAAAGCTGGAGGTATCATGTTATTCAACTTGAAACTATAACACAAGGCTACAGTAACCAAAAGAGCATGGTACTGAAGGAAAAGAAACACACTGTTAAAAACATTTCACTGCTTCACAGAAACCTTGACGGATATACATATGACCACCTTATGTACAATGCTTTTTTAGAATACTCTGTGTGTGTGAACATGGCTACAGTTCTGCAGATAATCAGCTTTAATACTTTCTTGCTTGTGTAACTATGAACAAATCACCTCTTTAAACCTGACTGATTATGAAAAACTGGCCTAGCAATACCAGGATCTCTACAACAAATGAGTACAACATATACATGGAATACTCTCAAAATTACTGCCATATTATAAGCCACTATCACATTATTATTATGAAATTCTGAGATAGAGCATACATGTATTTTGGAGACAGGGTGTCGCTCTGTCACCCAAGCTGGAGTGCAGTGGCACGATCCCTACTCACTTCAGACCCGAATTTCTGGGCTCAAACAATCCTCCTGCCTCAGCCTCCAGAGTAGCTTGGACTACAGGTACCTGCAACCATGCCTGGCTAATTTTTAAATTTTTTGTAGAGATGAGGTCTCAGTGTGTTGCCCAGGCTGGAACATATTTCTAAAATACTGAATATGTTAGCAACTTTATACAATGTAATTTGAGATTAACTGTGGAGTTCAATAATCACATTAGGTCAAATCTATCTCTAATACAGGCATCTTACTACAACAGAAGATTTATTAAAATGTGTGACTATGAGAATAAAATACGTAGGAATCCAGCTTACAAGGGATATGAAGGACCTCTTCAAGAACTACAAACCACTGTTCAATGACATAAAAGAGGACACAAACAAATGGAAGAACATTCCATGCTCATGGGTAGGTAGAATCAATATTGTGAAAATGGAATTTATAGATTCAATGCCATCCCCATCAAGCTACCAATGACTTTCTTCACAGAATTGGAAAAAACTACTTTAAAGTTCATATGGAACCAAAAAAGATCCCACATTGCCAAGTCAATCCTAAGCCAAAAGAACAAAGCAGGAGGCATCACGCTACCTGACTTCAAACTATACTACAAGGCTACAGTAACCAAACCAGTGTGGTACTGGTACCAAAACAGAGATATAGACCAATGGAACAGAACAGAGCCCTGAGAAATAATGCCGCATATCTACAACTATCTGATCTTTGACAAACCTGACAAAAACAAGCAATGGGGAAAGGATTCCTATTTAATAAATGATGCTGGGAGAACTGGCTAGCCATATGTAGAAAGCTGAAACTGGATCCCTTCCTTACACCTTATACAAAAATTAATTCAAGATGGATTAAAGACTTAAATGTTAGACCTAAAACCATAAAAACCCTAGAAGAAAACCTAGGCAATACCATTCAGGACATAGGCATGGACAAGTACTTCATGTCTAAAACACCAAAAGCAATGGCAACAAAAGCCAAAATTGACAAATGGGATCTAATTAAACTAAAGAGCTTCTGCACAGCAAAAGAAACTACCATCAGAGTGAACAGGCAACCTACAGAATGGGAGAAAATTTTTGCAACCTACTCGTCTGACAAAGGGCTAATATCCAGAATCTACAATGAACTCAAACAAATTTACAAGAAAAAAACAACCCCACCAAAAAGTGGGCGAAGGATATGAACAGACGCCTCTCAAAAGAAGACATTTATGCAGCCAAAAAACATATGAAAAAATGCTCATCATCACTGGCCATCAGAGAAATGCAAATCAAAACCACAATGAAATACCATCTCACACCAGTTAGAATGGCCATCATTAAAAAGTCAGGAAACAACAGGTGCTGGAGAGGATGTGGAGAAATAGGAACACTTTTACACTGTTGGTGGGACTGTAAACTAGTTCAACCATTGTGGAAGTCAGTGTGGCGATTCCTCAGGGATCTAGAACTAGAAATACCATTTGACCCAGCCATCCCATTACTGGGTATATACCCAAAGGATTATAAAACATGCTGCTATAAAGACACATGCACACATATGTTTATTGTGGCACTATTCACAATAGCAAAGACTTGGAACCAACCTCAATGTCCAACAATGATAGACTGGATTAAGAAAATGTGGCACATATACACCATGGAATACTATGCAGCCATAAAAAGGATGAGTTCATGTCCTTCGTAGGGACATGGATGAAGCTGGAAACCATCATTCTCAGCAAACTATCGCAAGGACAAAAAACCAAACATCACATGTTCTCACTCACAGGTGGGAATTGAACAATGAGAACTCATGGACACAAGAAGGGGAACATCACACACCGGGGACTGTTGTGGGGTGGGGGGTGGGGGGAGGGATAGCATTAGGAGATATACCTAATGTTAAATGACGAGTTAATGGGTGCAGCACACCAACATGGCACATGGATACATATGTAACAAACCTGCACGTTGTGCACATGTACCCTAAAACTTAAAGTATAATAATAAAATTTAAAATAAAATAAAATAAAAAAATAAAAAAAAGTGTGACTATGAACAAGACATCTATATAGATTTCAGAAGCTACTAAATTGCCTCTAGTTATGGCTAGTTTTAGCCAATTCTGAAAGCAATTAAAAAGCATAAAATGATTTTCAGGCAAGACATATATTATCTATCATACCAAACAGGACAGATGAAGGAAATTTCTCCAGGGAGCCAGGGTTGCACAGGCAGCTGCTGGGAGACAGCATTCACATATGAAGTCACACCAGCATCCCCAGCCCCCACACACTGACCTTTACATACCATATCCACTGGTGGAAGGTACTGGGAAACAGAGGAATAGAAACAGTAGAGGAAGAGAATTAAGATCTCCACCAAAGGTGAAATAGGAAATTAAAAGAAATTAAAAAGTCTATAAATCAAAAATTCAGCAGAAACTCAGTTACATGTTGAAACCAATCCCCTGAGAGACAGAGCTAAAGTCTTTTAAAAATTAACTGCCTGTTTTTCTGTAGTTAGTGAACCTTATCTCTCCTCCCTTCCCAGGCATTCTGTGAGGACCCTGTTTCCCTTGCTATGCAGCTACAAGGTCACAAGACAGATAAGCCTAAGTGGTGAAACATGTTTTCCTTGGAAAATAAGAAGTGATGTGATGCATGCCTCAATTGATTAACTGCCTTTGTTTCTCGCTTCTGCAGCACGCTTCCCCCTGCACGTATCTCCCACCACAAAACACTTAAAAGGTAGCTTGGCTCTTTGTTTGCAGCTCAGTCTTTTGGATGTTAATCTGACTGGGCCGGTGCACCTAAATAATAAATATCCTCCTGAACCCCATTGGTCTGATTCCTTAAAATTCCCACAACACAGGCATATTGTCACTATAGCTCTATGGGATGCTTTTCTATAGACCTAAAAAACTAAACCAAAGGAAAAACCAAGTGGAAAGCATATCCACAGCAAATGAAAGGAGGTAGTTCTCGTCCTAACATTTAATATAAGCCAATTCGTTTACGGGTAAATATCACTTTAAGTGAATTGTACACATGAAAATACACTTGGATTCCCAGTATTTTAGGAGTAAGATATTTATTTTTACCAAATCCATCATGAGTTATTTCAGTAACAAGCTCTCCCAGTATATCAGTTTGATTATAGTAAAATGTAGTGTGAAATAGTTTTCTAGAGAGAGAAACGGTGCCTCCAGACCATTTCTTGCTGTCCCACCATGCTACGCCACCCATTCCTGCTGGGTGCACCAGGATAAAGACATAAAATACAGCCTCTTGCATAGGGTTTTCAAGATCTGATGCCTACAGTGGGATCATCTGTAGTCCAACTGAGAGATGCTGAAGTTCTCTTGAAAAGGTCATGTGTATTTGTTCCTCCATAAACACCCTAACCAACAGTTTGCAGAGCTTCTGGGTTACTGAACACAAGGAGGTGCTGGGAGGGTGGTGTGCCCAACAGAGGGCATGGAAGCTCTGTGCCCCTCCCCACATACCTTGCCCTGTGCATCTTTATTTTCTTTTTTTCAAGACAGGATCTGGCTCTGTTGTGCAGGCTAGAGTGCAATGGCACAATCTCAGCTCACGCAACCTAAGCGTCCCCAGCTCAAGGCATCCTCTCACCTCGGCCTCCCTAGTAGCTGGAAATACAGGTGCACACCACTGCTCCCATTGATTTTTTAAAAAAATTTTTGTAGAGACAGGGTTTCACCATGTTGCCCAGGCTGGTCTCAAACTCCTGAGGTAAGGGATCCTCCCGCCTCGGCCTCCCAAAGTGGTGGGACTACAGGCATGAGCGACTGCATCCAGCATATACATCTCTTTCATTGGCTGTTTCTGAGATACATCCTTTACCACGAACCAGTAATAGGAAATGAACTGGCCAGATGCAGGAACTCACATCTGTAATCCTAGCACTTTGGGAGGCTGAGGTGGGAGGATCCCTTGAGCCCAGGAATCTGAGGCCAACTTGGGCAACATAACAAGACCTCATCTCCACAAAAAATAAAATAAATTAGCCAGATATGTTGGTGCAAGCATATAGTCTCAGCTACCAGGGAGGCTGAGGTGGGAGGACCACTTCAACCCAGGCAGCCGAGGCTGCAGTGAGCTATCATTGCACCACTGCACACCAACCTTGGCAACAAAATGAGACTCTGTCCCTCAGAAAAAAAGAAAATAAACTGTCCTTCTGAGTTCCATAAGCTGTTCTAGCAAATGATGAAACCCATGAAGGGAGTCATGGGAACCCCTGATCTGTAACCGGTTGGTCAAAAGTACAGGTGAAAACCTAGGACTTGCCTTTGGCATCTGAAGTGAGGGTAGCCTCGTGGGACTGAGCCCCTGACCTGTGCGGTCTGCACTAACTCCAGGTAGCATCAGAATAAAATTGGGGGATACCTAGTTAATATCCAGAGCATTGGAGAATTTGGTGTAGAAACTCCACACGCACATTCAGTTGGAAGTGTGCGAGCAGAGAGATATACAGGCTTTTCTTCTACCTGTCTACCTGCTTAACTGCATAGGAGAAACAATACATGGCGCTCATGAACACTTTAAAGTGAGACCAGACCCAACATCTGACTCAGTCTTAATATCCATGTGAGCTTGGGCAAATCACTCTTTATTCCCAAGTCTTCATCACTTCATTCATAAATGGAGATAACTGTGATACCTACCTGTGTTTTTGTGAGGATTAGTGAAATATTACACTTGTTATTCTGATTATCATAACTGTTTCAAACTATTGATGGATGACAACATCAAAAGATTAGAAACTGTAATGAGGTCTAGGGAGAAATTCCGTACAAGCAAATTAGTATCTCTGCAAAGCGTTCCTGCCACAGTTAATTCACCATTCCCTGAACAAAATGTGCCATCTTGATTGTCCAGGTCTTTCCAGTGCTGGTTTCCTTGCCTGGGCAGCTCACTCCATCCCAGCCCATTCCCCACCCTTTACCACCACCTTCCCTCCCCACTCTCAAATTACAACTCTTCCTCATCTTTCAGGACTCAGCTTCAATGTCACCTTATCTGGAAGCTTCTCTCACTCTCCAGAAGAGCTTCCCATTGCACTTGACGCATGCACCATTATTTGATCATTTTTGAGTTATTGTCCAAGTCTTTTAATACCTGAATAACACGTTGCCCAGTCAGTCTCTCTTCCTGGATTCTGAAGTATTTCATGGTAGATCCAGCTGGAAGGGACAAAAAGACATTTTAAAAAAAGAAAAAAAAGAGGAATGACACAGACAGACATCAGTACTTAAAAGTTTTTACGGGTATGTAAAAATGAAACAAAATTCAAAGGCTGCTGGGGAACACTTAAAAGGGAAAGAGCTCCTTAGAATGTGATAAAGGGTTAATTTTTATTTTATTTTATTTTTTGACACAGTCTCATTTTGTCTCCTAGGCTGGAGTGCAGCGGTGCAATCAGGGCTCACTGCAGCCTTGATCTCCTGGGCTCAAGTAATCTCACCTAATTTTTATTTGGTTTAAGAAACTCAGCCTTGGTTGAGTGAGGTGGCTCATCCCTGTCATTTCAGCACTTTGGGAGGCTGAGAAGTGGTGTATTTCTCCTCACACGGGGCACCAATTGAGGTAAGGCTCCTCAGAAGAGGGCCTTAGCTGTGGGCGTCTGCCCACAAACCCTGACCCAAACCACAGATGAATAAAATGTACACTAACACAGATACTCTGTTTTGCCAGTCCAGCTGAGTGTGACCACCTGCACACCGAGAGGTTTGTCACTGCGGCTGGCCTTGAGCAGCTTGCACTCCAGTCATTTATTTAGTATACAGTTAACAACAGAAGCTCTGAGTCAACACACTTGTGGATAATTAACATGGTGAAGAGAGTAGTTTTAAGAATGATTAAAGCTCAGGCAGAGCGGTTCAAAGTAAATACCATTAGGGGGCAATATCCTTGGTCGACCTCCCACTGAGAGAGCTATTTGGCTCAGAGGTTAGTTACTGGAAGTAGGGTAAACAGACTTAACTGAGGAAGCCTCTGTTGTCCCTAGTATTTACCCTATGACCTAATGCTCTAAGGTAAGAACTGGCTGCCTTCGGCCGGGCGCAGTGACTCACACTTGTAATCCCAGCACTTCGGGAGGCCAAGGCGGGTGGGATCACGAGGTCAGGAGATCGAGACTACGGTGAAACCCCGTCTCTACTAAAAAATACAAAAAAAAAATTAGCCGGGCGTGGTGGCGGGCGCCTGTAGTCCCAGCTACTCAGAGAGGTTGAGGCAGGAGAATGGCGTGAACCTGGGAGGCGGAGCTTGCAGTGAGCCGAGATTGCGCCACTGCACTCCAGCCTGGGCGACAGAGCGAGACTCCGTCTCAAAAAAAAAGAACTGGCTGCCTTCAGCCTGTTCAATTATTACAAGCTAGGTTGTAACCCTTCGGCCTTCCAAAAGTTTTGTGACTATTTCCCATAACTCTCCCTAATATTTCCCTTTAATACTTCTGCCACCATCCTGAGTGAATCCCAACACAGAAGGGTGGATTGCTCGAAGCCAGCAATTTCAGATCAGCCTAGGCAACATTAACACCATGTCTCTACCAAAAAAAAAAAAAAACAGAGTGAATTTGTGGAAGACAATTTTTCCACAGACTGGGGGCGGAGCGAATGGCTTCAGGATGATTCAAGTGCATTACCTAGATTATACACTATTTCTATTATTATTACATTGTAATACATAATGATATAATTATAGAACTCATCACAACGTATAATCAGTGGGATCCCTGAGCTTGTTCTCCTGCAACTAGACTGTCCCATCTAGGGGTGATGGGAGACAGTGACAGATCATCAGGCATTGGATTCTCATCAAGAGTGTGCAACCTAGATTCCTTGCACGTGCAGATCACGACAGGGTCCGTGCTTCTATGAGAATCTGATGCCTCTGATGATCTGACGGGACATGGAGCTCAGGTGGTCGTATGAGTGATGGGGAGGGGCTGTAAATACAGATGACGTTTCCCCTCACTCACCTGCTGCTCACCTCCAGCTCTGTGGCCCTGTGGTTGGAGACCCCTGCTTAAGTTCATTTGAAAGGATCCATCCCAAGCCATTCTTCGGAGTCATCTTTACTGCCACAGTGGTGAAGTGTAGCACCCCTTAGCTCCCAGGGAATATGCCTCAGCTAGCATTTCATCACAATCAACATGTGGTAGCTTGAGTCACTGTGAGGTCACTTCCTGGAAATCACCAACATTCCATGTCCCACTGGCAAGGAGCTGGGCACTGCTCCTTGGATAACCAAACCTACACCCAAATCCAATCAGGAGACACAAACCCCTCAAATGCTTAAACTGGAATGGGTGCAGTGGCTCATACCTGTAATTCTAGCACTTTGGGAGGCCAAGGTGGGTGGATCCCTTTGAGCTCAGGAGTTTGAGACCAGCCTGGAGAACATGACAAACCCCCCCGCCCCCCACCGTCTCTACAAAAAACACAAAAATTAGCCGGGCATGGTGGGACATATCTGTAATCCCAGCTACTTGGGAGGCTGACACAGGAGAATTGCTTGAACCTAGGAAGTAGAGGTTGCAGTGAGCTGAGATTGTGCCTCTGCACTCCAGCTTGGGTAACAGAGTGAGACCCAGTCTCAAAAAAAATTAATTCATTAAAAATATATACATATGTAAAATTTAACATAAAGAAGTATTAATTGTAACAGGGGATCAGCATGATGAGGGACACAGGAGCACAAATAAAGACAACTCTAGAGAATATACAACTAGCAGAGGCCAGGCATGGTGACCCAGGCCTATAATCCCAGCAATTTTGGAAGCAGAAGCAGGAGGATCACTTGAGACCAGGAGTTGGGAGACCAGCCTGGGGAACATGGTGAAACCCTGTGTCTACCAAAAAAGAAAAAAATTTGCCAGGAAAGGTGGTGGTGCAGAGCTGTAGTTCCAGCTACTTGGGAGTCTGGGGTGAGAGGATCCCTTAAGCCTGGGAAGTCTAGGCTGCAGTGAGCCAAGATCATGCCACCGCACTCCAACAGGGGTGACAGACCAAGACCCTGTCTTAGAAAAAAAAGAAAAGAAAGTGCTAACCTAATCCCCCTGTGGGAATCTCCTCTTCTCCTGCCCTCTCTGGAACCTCCCTTGTCAGTTCTTCCTCCGGCCTCCCTGTATCTTTAACCTGTCCCCCACCAATCACTTTGGTCACTGTGGTGGCCAATGTAATGCCCGCCCTCCCAATTGCTCATGTCCTGTGTTACACTGTGCAGTTTCAGAGGAAGGCGGATATTAAGAGTGCAGATGGAATTAATGTTACTTATCAGCTGTCCTTGAAACAAGCTTATCCTGGAGTATCTGGGTGAGCCCATGTAATTACAAGGGTTCTTTAAATATGGAAGAGGGAGGCAGGAAGTTAAGAACCGGAGAGGGTGGGCACAACAGCTTATGTTTGTAATATCAATACTTTGGGAGCCCCAGGCAGGAAAATCCCTTGAGTGCAGGAGTTCAAGGCCAGCCCTGGCAACACAGCCAGGCCCCATCTCTACCGAAAAATTCAAAATTCACTGAGTGTCATGGTGCTCACCTGTAGTCCCAGCTACTCGAAAGGCAGAGGTAGGAATGCTAGCCTGGGGGTTTGAGGCTCCAATGAGCCATGTTGCACCACTGAACTCCATCCTGGGTGACAGAGCAAGATCCTGTTTCTGAAGGAAAAAAAAGGACATTGGAATCAGGGCTTCCTCCATCCTAAGGTGCCTACAAGGCATCTCTCTCTGCAAATGAGTAAACATCCTCCAATTTTCTGCAGAGTGGAGCAGCAGGAAAATGCACTCACCTCATTTCTGTGCTGCTTGAGAGGCCTGGACGGCCCAGTAACCAGCTCCTTCCTGATGAAGAAATCAGGAAATGGCTTGAGTTGAGCTAAGAATTTGGTTCCTCCTTTTGGTTCTCAAAAGGTAGGGTGGGGGCCAGGCATGGTGTGGCTCATACTTGTAATCCTTGTACTTTGGGAGGCCTAGGGGAGAGGATCACGTGAGGCCAAGAGTTCAAGACCAGCCTGGGAAACAGCAAGACCCGGGTGACATGCACCTGTGGTCCCCACTACTTAGTAGAATGAGGTGAAGGGATTTATCACTTTATTGTTCCCAGAGGAAAAAAAAATGTATGTCCATACAAAAACTTGTATAGGAATCTTCATAGCAGCATTATTCATAATGGCCAATACATGAAAACAACCCAAATGTCCACCAACTGATGAATGGATAAACAAAACGCAGTGTGTCTCTACCATGGAATATTATTCAGCCATAGAAGGAATGAAATACTGATACATGCTACAATATAAAGGAACTCTGAAAACATTGTACTAAGAGGGGAAAAAGCCAGCCACAAAAGATCACATATTGTACAATTCTGTTTGTCCAGATTAGGCAAATCTATAGTGACAGAAAATCAATCAATGGTTGCCTAAGGCTGGGGGCAAAGGCAGGTGGGGGGAGTAGGAGGCAGTGGCTAAGGGGTGTGGATTTCTCTATAGGGTAAGGAAAGGTTCTAAGAGTGACTGTGGTGATCGGTGCACAGCTCTGTGAATATTCTAAAACCCACTGAACTGCAGATTTCAACAAATAAATTGAATGATACGTGAATTACATTTTAATAAACCTGTTATTTAAAAAAATAATAATAAGGGGCTGGGTTTCAGGTGAGACCTAGCACATTAACAGCTGTGGTGGATATGGTGAGGAAGGCAGAGAAGGCCTTCTGCTTGAGAAAGGCAGAGGGAAAAGTAAAGGGGACTTTGTCTTACATCTTAGCTATGAGCTCAGCCACAATGGGTAGAGAGCACCAAGCAGGCTTTTGGGATCACTGATTCAAGAAGGCCTTGGCTCTTGGACAGCATTTCTGGACCCGCCCGGGGCCAGAGGGAACCCACTGCCCTGAAGGGTGGGTTCCAGACCTGACAGCATTCACCACAAGCTAACTGAAGAGCCCTAGGGCATTAAGTGAACACAGGCAGTAGCCTGGCAGTATTCCGCTTGGGCCTACAGTAGTGATGGCCATGGGGTGAGGCTCTCCTACCTATGAAAAGGGGAAGGAAGAGTGGGAAAAACTGTGTCTCATGGTTTGAGTGGCAGCTCAGCTACAGTAGAATAGAATACCAGGTAAATTTCTAAGGTTGTTGATTCCAGTCTTTGCTTCCAGACAGCATCTCTAGACCTGCCTGAGGATGTGGGGAGCTCACTGCACTGAAGGGAAGGACACAAGCCTGGATGGTTTTGCTACCTGCTGATTGTAGAGCTGTAGCAAACATAGGTGGTAGCCAGGTAATGGCTGCAACAGGCCTTGAGCAAGACCCTGCTGGCTTCAAGTCTGACCCAGTGGTGGTGGCTACAGGCGTACCCCAGGTCTGTCCCAGTGATGGTAGCCACAGGAGTACTTTAGGTCAGTTCCAGTGGTGGTAGCCACAGGGGTACTTTTATCATCCCATCCCCAGCTCCACAAAGCTCAGCAGAGAGAGACTGTTTGTTTGGGAGGAAGTAAGGAAAGAAAACAAGTCTCTGCCTGGTAATCTAGAAAATTCTTCCAGATCTTATCCAAGGCCACCAAGCTGCTACCTCTATGAGTCTGCAAGAAACACAGCGTTACCAGGCTTGGGGTCCCCAGATACAGCCTAGATCACAACACCCAAGTCCTTTCAAATACTTGGAAATCCTTCCCAAGAAAGACGGATACGAACAAGCCCATACTGCTAATAAATTTGAGATAACACATAGAAAGAATTCCTATTAGATAAGTTTAACAAAGAGTTTAAATAATTACAGATACACAATGGAGTACTACTCAGCCATAAAAATGAATGGAAGTCAGTCATTTGCAGCATGAAGTGGAAATCATTATGTTAAGTGAAATAAGCCAGGCACAGAAAGACAAACATCACATGTTCTCACTTATTTGTGTTATCTAAAAATCAAAACAATTGAACTCATGGAGATAGGGAGTAGAAGGATGGTTACCAGAGGCTGGGAAGGGTAGTGGGGGACGGGAGGGAACTGAGAATGTCTAATTAGTACAAAAAATAGCTAGACAGAATGAATAAGACCTATTATTTGACAGCACAACAGGGTGAATATATTCAATAATAATTGTACATTTCAAAGTAACTAAAAGAGTGTCATCGGAGCCAGGTGCGGTGGCTCATGCCTGTTATTTGGGAGACCGAGGCAGGTGGATCACACATGATTCAACTCCAGAATTTCTGCTTCTAATTATCTCAATCTCTTTGTCAAATTTATCTGATAGGATTCTGAATTCCTTCTCTGTGTTACCTTGAGTTTCTTTGAGTTTCTTCGTCACAGCTATGTTGAATTCTCTGTCTGAAAGGTCACGTCTCTGTTTCTCCAGGATTGGTCTCGGGTGCCTTATTTTGTTTGGTGAGGCCATGTTTTCTTGGATGGTGTTGATGCTAGTAGATGTTCTTCGGTGTCTGGGGATTGAAGTTATTTATTATAATCTTCACTGTCTGGGCTTGGGAAGGCTTTCCAGATATTTAAAAGGACTTTGGTCTGTGATATAAGCTGTATCTGCTTTAGGGGGCACCCTAAGCCCACTAACACTGTATTTCCTGCAGACTCTTAGAGGTACTGCCTTGATGGCCTTGGACAATATCCAAGAGAATTCTCTGGGTTACCAGGCAGAGAGGCTTGTTCTCTTACCTTACTTTCTCCCGAACAAGTGGAGTGTCTCTCTTTGCCACTTAAAGCTGGGGGTGGAGTGACACAAGCGCCCTGTGACCACCACCATGATAACTGTGCTGACTCAGACCAGAAGCCAGCATAGCACTGGGTCTTGCCCAAGGCCCACTCTAACCACTCCTTGGGTACTGCCTATGTTTGTTCAAGGCCCTGGGGCTCTATAATAAGCATGTGGCAAAGCCAGCCAGGCCTGTGTCCTTCCTTTCAGAGTGGCAAGTTTCCCCCCCGGCCCTGGGTGGGTCTAGTCAGGGACAGCAGAAGTTTACCTGATATTCTGATGTACTGCGACTGCGCTGGCACACAAACCACAAAATGTGGTCCTTCCCATTCTTCTATCCCCTTTCCAAAGGGGCCTCACTCCATAGCCACTGTCACCATAGGCCACAGAGACTACTGCCAGACTAATGCCAGTGTTCCCTTAAGGCCTCAGGGCACTTAAGTCAGATTTGTGCTGAACGTTGCCTGGCCTGGGACTTGCCCTGCAGGGCAATGGGCTTCCCTCTGACTCAGGACAGGTCGAGGAATGTCATCCAAGAGTCAAATCCTGGAATCACGAACCCCAGGAGTCAGCGTGGTGCTCGAACTCCTGTGGCCCTGTTGTTGTCTGAAGCCAGTAAGTCTCAGCATCTCAACCAAGGCCCTCAACACAGTACCCGAGTATCACTGCTGGTTATTTGGGGCCCAATGGCTCTTCCGTTAGCAGATGACAAATCCTGCCACAATTGGTCTTTCCCTTCAAGGCAGCGGGTTCCATTCTCACCCAGGGTGTGTCTAGAAATGTCATCTGGGAGTTAGGGCCTGTAAGTGAAGGGGCCTCATAACTCTGACCAGTGCCCTCTCCTGCTGTAGTTGAGCTGGTATCCAAGATGCAAGACAATGTCCTCCCCATTTTTTCCTTTCCTCTCAAGCGGAAGAAAGGGGTCTCTTTTGAAGGTGCAAGCTGTGTAGCCTAGGGTTAGGGGAGGGGTAATGCCAGCATTCCTTCAGCCACCCCAACTGGTTTCTCAGTATGACACATGCCCCACCAGTCCACTGTCTCTAGGCCCAGTGCAGGACTAGGACTTACCTAAGAGTTAGTCTTTTTGGCCTAGATTTCCTTTAAAGTTTACTTAGAGACTCAGCATTTTAGCCCTCAGTGGCAAGGTTTGCAAGAACTTAAGTATATCTGCACAACGCAATACTCTTCATCCATAACAAAATAATGTAATCTTCATTTGGAGCCATATGGATGAACCTGGAAAATATGATAGATAAAATAAGCCAGGCATAGAAAGACAAGCACAGATTCATCTCACTTATATGGAATCCAAAAAACTTTGCCTTTAATAAGGGAAGGTACAGTAGAGGTTTTCTGAGAAGAGGGGGGAAAAGGGGATGGGAAGATTGGTTATGGAAACGAAGTTGCAGTTAGTTGGGAGAAACACATTCTTATGCACTATACCACAGCTGGGTGATTCTGGTTAACAAAATACTGTATTTTTCAAAAAACCTAGAAGGGAACAATTCAAATGTTCTCACAAAAGAGCAATAATACCTGCATGACAGAACAGATATGCCAAGTACCCTGATTTGATTACTAAAAAATACATGCATCAAAATGTCCCAGAGGAAAAACAGTCCCAGCATACTCTGTATTATGCACAGAAATTTAAGAAATGTGAATACACAATGTTAATGTTCACATGAAAACACGAATGGCCCTGAATGGCTAAGGAATCCTGAGAAATGGAAACTAAGCTGGAGAACTCACATCCCTGATATGCCGCTGTGCTCCAGCCTTGGTGAGAGAATGAGACTCTTTCTCAAAAAAAACTTAGAAAATTTGAGGGAATCATAGAAGTGGTAACTACAGGGACTCTGTCACTCATGCTGGAGCACAGTGGCATGATCATGGCTCACTGCAGTCTTGACCTCCCTGGCACAAGTGATCCTCCCACTTCTGCCTCCTGAATAGCTGGAACTACAGGCACACACCGCCACGCCTGGCTAATTTTTTTGTATTTTTTAGAGATGAAGTTTTGCCATGTTGCCTAGGCTGGTCTCAAAATCTTTGGCTCAAGTGATCTACCCACGTCGGCCTTCCAAAGTGCTTGGATTACAGGCATGAGCCGTTATGCCTGGTCATAAAAAAACATGCATGGCTACATCAAAGTGCAAAATGTTTGCAAGGGAAAGGAAACAACGAACCCAAAGAGAAAGGCTGGGAGAACGTTTTGAGGAATCACGTATCAGCTAAGGGGTCGTTATGGCAAATATGCAACACATTAACAGTGCTAAGTAGCAACAAAAAAACCAAGGATCCACCCAAAACTGAGCAGGGACCCTGAATAGACATTTCTGCAAAGAGGACATTAAACCACAAGCAAGCTCCTTTCCCCCGGTCAGGTGGCCATGACTAGTGGGACAGAATTAGTCAGGTGCTGCAGGGAATGGAGAAAAGTGACCCCTATGTCCTGATGGCTGGGACACAGATTTAAAAATTCAGCAGACCAGGCTCAGTAGTTCATGCCTATAAATCCCAGCACTTTGGGAAGCCGAGGCAGGAGGACTGCTTTGAGCTCAGGAGTTTGAGACGAGCCTGGCCAACATGACAAAACCCCATCTCTACCAAAAATATTTTTTAAAAATAGCTGGGCATGGTGACACACGCCTAGCTACTGCGGAGGCTGTGGTTGGAGAATCCCTTGAGCCCAGAAAATGGAGGTTACAGTGAGCTGAGATCCCCACTGCACTCCAGCCTAGGCAATAGGCCCACACTGTATCTCCAAAAAAAAAAAAAAAAAAAAATTAAAAAAATCAGCAAACTCTGGAGGTTGTTGGATCCTTTCCTTCCACCTGAGGCTTGGATGCAAGGCAGCCCAACTGGGGCCTGGCCCCAACACCCCACCTGCACCAGGGTTCCCCCTCCTCCCACAGCCAGGTCCTTCCTCTCTCTCCAACTACATGGGGAGTCTCCCTCGGAAACAGTCCTAAAGCCTCCTACGCTTTCCAACCTCAAAAGCCCTTGAGAAATGAGTACTACTGTAAAATTAATGGTACGATAGCAAGAAAGAAAAGGAGAACCTAGCAGGAATACAGAGAACATGCCAGAAAAGGAAAGCTTCTGTACTCACCATGAAGGAAAAACACCCCAAAGAAGCCGGACCGCAGAGAGGCCACACCGAAGCTCTGTCCTCAGCAGTCAGCCAGGACACAGGAGGTGTTTCTTCCCCAGGATGCAGCCTCAAGTTATCCCAAAGCTGCCACGGCACCCTGTAGCTCTTGAGAACACACGAGCTTTTCGGGTTTAACATAGGCAAGTCAATAAACGTGATACATCACATAAACAGAATTAAAAGCAAAGTCACATGGTTATCTCAATAGACACACAAAAGGCATTTGACAAAATCCAGCATCCCTTTATGATTAAAACCCTCAATAAAATATGTATAGAAGGGACACGCCTTAAGGTAATAAAAGCCATTATATGACAAACCCACAGCCAACATAACACTAAACAGGGGAAAGTTGAAAGCATTTCCTCTGAGAACTGAAACAGGACAAGGATGCCCACTCTCACCACTTCTATTCAACATAGCACTGACAGTCATAACCAGAGCACTCAAACAAGAGAAATAAAGGGTATCCAGATTGGTAAAGGGGAAGTCAAACCGTCACTTTGCTGGTGATATGATTGTATATCTAGAAAACCCTAAAGACTCCTCCAAAAAGCTCCTAAAACTGATAATTTCAGCAAATATTCAGGATATAAAATTAACGGTACCCAAATCAGTAGCTCTGCTATACCCCAACAACATGCAAGCTGAAAATCAGATCAAGAATTCAACCCCTTTTACAATAGCTGCAAATAAAAAAATAAGTAAAATACTTAGGAATATATCTAACCAGGAGGTAAAAGAGCTCTACAAGGAAAACTACAAAACACTGCTGAAAGAAATCATAGATGACACAAACAAATGGAAACACATCTCATGCTCATGGATGGGTAAAATCAGTATTGGAAAAATGATCGTAATGCCAAAAAACGATTTACAAATCCAAAGCAATTCCCATCAATATATCACCATCATTCTTCACAAATCTAGAAAAGATAATTCAAAAATTCATATGGAACCAAAAAAGAGCCCACACAGCCAAAGCAAGACTAAGCAGAAAGAACAAATTTGGGGGCATTACATTACCTGACTTGAATCTATACTACAAGTCAGGAAAACAGCATAGTACTGGTATAAACGTAGGCACATAGACCAATGGAACAGAATAGAAAACCCAGAAATAATCCCAAATACTTACACTTGCCTTTGACAAAGCAAACAAAAACATAAAGTTGGGAAAGGACACCCTATTTAACATATGTTGCTGGGGTAATTGGTAAGCCACGTGTAGAAAAATAAAACTGGATCCTCATCTCTTACCTTAAACAAAAATCAACTTAAACCTGAGACCTGAAACCATAAAAATTATAGAAGATAACATTGGAAAAACCCTTCTAGACATTGGCTTAGGCAAAGACTTCATGACCAAGAACCCTAAAGCAAGTGTGACAAAAACAAAATGAAGATCAACATGTAAGACTTAATTAAACCAAAAAGTTTCTGCACAGCAAAAAGAAACAATTAGCAGAGTAAACAGACAACCCACAGAATGGGAGAATATCTTCACCATCTATACATCTGACAAAGGACTAATATCCAGAACCTACAAGGAACTCAGACAAATTAGCAGAAAAAAAAAAATAAACCCAATCCATTCAAATAATAGTCTAAGGACTTGAACAGACAATTCTCAAAAGAAGATATAAAAAATGGCCAAAAAACATACGAAAAAATGCTCAACATCACTAACGATCAGAGATATGTCAATTGAAACCACAATGCTGGGCCGGGTGCCGTGGCTCACAGCTCACGCCTGAAACCCCAGCACTTTGGGAGGCCGGGATGGGTGGATCCCAAGGTCAAGATATCAAAACCATCTTGGCCAACATGGTGAAAACCCACCTCTACTAAAAATATAAAAATTAGTCTAGTGTGGTGGTGGGCACCTCTAGTCCCAGCTACTCGGGAGGCTGAGACAGGAGAATCACTTGAATTCAGGGGGTGAAGGTTGCACTGACAACAGACTCTGTCAAAAAAAAAAAAAAAAAAAAAAACTCTGCCACCTCACTCCTGCAAGAATGGTCATAATCAAAACACCAAAAAATAATAAATATTGGTGGGCATGTGGTGAAAAGGGAACACTTTTACACTGCTGGTGGGAATGTAAACTAGTACAGCCACTATGGTAAACAGTGTGCAGATTTCTTAAAGAAGAAAAGTAGAACTACCATGTAATCCAGCAATTCCATTACTGGGTATCTACCCAGAGGAAAAGAAATCATTATATAAAAAAGGTACTTGCACACGCATGTTTATAGCAGCACAATTCACAACTGCAAAAATATGTAACCAGCCCAAGTGCCCCTCAATAAGTAGATTAAGAAATTTTGATATAAAAAAATATATATAGGAATACTATTCAGCCATAAAAGGAAAAAAAATAATGGGATTCACAGCAACCTGAATGGAATCAGAGACTAGTATTCTAAGTGAAGCAACGTCAGAATGGAAAACCAAACATTGCATGCTCTCGCTCGTAAGTGGGAATTAAGCTATGAGGATGCAAAGGCATTAGAATACTACAATGGACTTTGGGGACTTGGGGGAAAGGGTGTGGGGCATGAGGAATAAAAGACTACAAATTGCATAGTGTATACTGCACAGGTGTTGGGTGCACCAAAATCTCACTAATCACCTCTAAACAACTTACTCATATAATCAAACACCACCTGTTCCCCAAAAACCTATGGAAGTAAAATAAAATAAAATGAAGAAATTTTGTGTATGCATACCACATATTTAACTTTTTTCATAGGTTCATTGAGATATAATTTATGTATTATTTAATTCACTCATGTAAAGTATAAAATTCATTTTTTTTAGTGCATTAACTGGGTGGATAAGCAATCACCACAACATAATTATAGAACATTTTTTTTTTTTTTTTTTGAGACGGAGTCTTGCTCTGTCGCCCAGGCTGGAGTGCAGTGGCGCAGTATCGGCTCACTGCAAGCTCCGCCTCCCAGAATTATAGAACATTTTTATGCTCCTTAAAAGAAACTTTGCACCCATTAGCAATCTTTCCCCATTTTTCCCACTCTTCCTTTAAACCCCTCCCAGCCCTAGGCAACCATCCATCTACTTCCTAAGGATTTGCCTATTCTGGAAGGATTTGCCTATCCTGGACATTTCATGTAAGCAGAATTACAATAATAAATAGTTATGTGTGACTCACTACTTTCACTTTTCATGTTTTCAAAGTTCATCCTTTTTGGAGCATGTATTAATACCTTCTTCTTTTTCATTGCCAAGTACTACTGTATTTTATGAACAGGCCACATTTCATTAATCTCCTCAATTGATGGACATTTCTGTTGTTTTCTACTTTTTATTGCTATAAATACTTCTATGCTACTTTTTGTGGAGGCATTTGTTTTAATTTCTTTTTGGTGTATACATAGGAGTGAATTTACTGAGTCACGTGGTAATTCTATATTTAACCTTTTGAAGAACTGTTTCATTCTTCTGCATGTGGCTTGCCAATTATCCCAGCACCATATATTGAATAGGGTGTCCTTTCCCCAATACCCCCCACAAAGCACTCCCCCCACACCACAGGCAGTGTATCACCTGATAGTGCCCACAATCTGACCCAGCCACAGGTGTACCTGCACTAGACAGCATCCCAAACCCGCCTCCCCCCACCCCACCATGGGCAGTTCAGCTCCTGATAGCGCACCCCTCAGTCAGCACCCAATAACGCCCCAGGCAGTGCAGCACCCAACAACACCCCTAAACCACCCCCCACTGCTAGCACTGCAGCCCCGGATAACTCTACCCAACTCACCCCCTGCTGCAGGCAGTGCAGCAGAAGATAGTGCCCCTAACCCTTCCAGAGCCACTGGCAGTACACGTTAGTGTACACAACCTGCCTCCCCCCACCACCCCTGCCACCATGGGCACACTAGTGTAGCCCCAGATAGCCAGCCAACCTGCCCCACCACCAGCAATGCCACCCCGGAGAGTGCCCCCAACCAGACCACTGCCACAGGCAGGGTAGCCTCTAGCAGTGAACCCCAATAGGTCACCAAACCCTTGCTCCCAGAGGCGTACAGGGCAGCCCCCAAAAACCCACCTATCCCATCACATTTCCACCGCTGTGGCCGAGCTGCAGTCTCTGATGTCACCACCAACCACAGCGAGGCGAGCCGCGGTTGCACAGGCTTCAGCCTCCAGCATGTGGCGGTGCCTCTTCCTTCTCCTAGTTCTCTAGCCCGGCAGGAGAAACTCCCACTGCTGCCGCCCTCCTACTACTCTGTCGCCACCACCAACCGCAGCGAGATAGTGTCCCACGCTCCAGGGCTCCAGGGCTCCAGGCTCGAGGCTCTATCCATCCTCTGCCAGCGGAACGTGGCCGCCCCTTCCAGTTCTCTAAGCCGGGCACAGAGTAGCTCCTCCGCCTCACACAGAAGACCCGGAAATGATCTGACGCAACCTCTGCATGCTTTATGTACCGAGGTTACGCAAATGACGTTCCTGGACTACATGTTCTGATTGGACGAGAGAAAAAATCTCTAGGCCTACTCTGATTGGACTTTATTTTCATGCTGTGATTGGTTGTGTTAAGACTTGCTCTCATCCAATCAGAACATGGTAATAAAGTCCAATCAGAGTAAGCCTAGAGGTTTTTTTCTCATCCAATCAAAACATGCAGTCCAGGAACCTCCGTGGGCATAACTGCAGTATATAAATGATGCTGACAACAAAACAGGATTTTTCAGGTTACCGTGTCTTATCGTGTTGATCAGTTCCTGGGCTAGAGGATTAGGACTCGGGAGTCACTGGCCGTATGCTGGAGGCTGGAGCCACGGGAGCACAGCTCGCCTCGCTGTGGTTGGTAGCGACTGAGATAGCAGCGCGCCTGAAGCAGTAGGAGAAGGAAAACAGTTTTGGGATAGATGGAGGACGGTAAAGTGGGTAGTTAGTGCCAAAGGGAAAAAAGGATAGCTACCAGGAGAAAGCATTGCAAAAAGATGGCAGGGAAAAAAGGTTTTGGGTAGATGGAGGCAGAAAAACGGTGGGGAGCGGGAGGGAGGGAAGGTTTGGCAGAAAAACGGTGGGGAGCGGGAGGGAGGGAAGGTTTTGCAGAAAGACGGTGGGTAAAAAGTTTATGGGTAGATGGAGGGAGAAAAGAGGGTGGCAAGTGGCAGGAGGAAAGAAGAGAGGGTGGTGATGGGGAAAAACGGGGGCAAGCAGTAGGGAGAGAAGACGGTGGGGAGAAAATACAGTGGGGGGAAAAAGTTTTTGGGTAGAGGAGCAAAAGAGGGTAGCAAGTGGGAGAAGGAAAAAGAGGGTAGCCAGCAGGAGGAAGATAAGGTTTTGCGAAAAGATGGTGGCAGAAAAGAAAGACGGTGGGTAAAAAGTGTTTCGATAGATGGAGAGGGAAAGAGGGTGACGAAAGGGAGCAGGGATACACGGTTGGGAAAAAGACGGAAAAATAGTTTGGGGTAGATGGAGGGCAAAAAAGAGGGTGGCAAGCAGGATAGGGGAAAGAAGAGCACGAGTGGTAAAGGGGGGAGACTTTGAAAAGGTGGTGGGGAAGTTTTGGGGGGTACATGGAGGGGCAGAACAGGTGAGCAGGAGTGGGGAGAAGGGTTTGTGTAAAGACGGGGGGAAATGTTTTCGGGTAGATGGAGAAGGGAAAGAGGGTGGCAAGGAGGAGCGGGGGAAAGACGATGAGGAAAAGAGTTTTTGGGTAGATGAAGGGGGAAAAGAGGGTGGTGAGCAGCAACAGTGGGGAGAAGGCTTTGGGAAAAGACAGGGGAAAAGGTTTTTGCTTAGATGAAGGAGCAAAATAGGGTGATGAGAGGGGGAGGGGGAAAAAGGGTGGCCAGGGAGTAGGGGAAAAGATGGTGGGAAAAAACAGTGGGGAAAGTGTTTGGGTAAATGGATGGGGAAAGGGTGAGCGGGAGAGTAGAGAAGGCTTTGCGAAATGACGGTGGAGAAAGAAAAAATGGTGGTGAAACTTTGGGAGTAGGTGGAGGAAGAAAAAGGGTGGCGAGAGGGAGGGGGGCAAAGGCGGTTGGGAAAAGAAGGTGGGGAAATAATGGTGGGGAACAAAGGTTTTGGGTAGATTTTTTTTAATAACAGTATTTGTAATTTTGCTTTTGAGTAATTTGAGTTCTTTATGTGTTTTGTGTATTAACCCGTTGCCTGATGCGTAGTTTGCAAATACTTTCTTCCGTTCTCTAGGTTTCTTCATTCTGATTGCTTCCTCTGCTTTGCAGAAGCGTTTAAGTTTAATGTAATTACATCTTTGCTTTTGTTGCTTGTGCTTTTGATGTCTATTTGAAAATTCCTTGTCCTAACCAATTTCATGAAGCGTTTATCTTATGTTTTCTTCTCTAGTAGTTTCATAGTTTCATGTCCTACATTTAAATCTTTATTTTTGAGTAGAGTTTTGTATGTGGTAAGATGACAGTCTAGATGTGTTCTCGTGCATGTGGGTTTTGGGTTTTCCTAGCAGTTTGTTGAAGAGTTTGTCCTTCCCGAATGTGTGTTCTTGGTGCCTTTTTAAAAAATGAGTTGACCAGAAATGCATGAATTTATTTCTGATTTCTCTATTTTGCTTCACTTGTCTATGTCTGTCTCATTCATTCCTCTCTCTGTCTCTCTCTCACCCCTTTTGTTGATGGTACCATGCTGTTTTGATGGTACCATACTTGCTATAGATTTGTAGTACATTTTGAAATCAGGTAGTGTGATGTCTCCAGCTTTTCTTTTTATTCCAGATTCTTTTGTCTATCTGAGGTATTCTGCACTTCCATGTGAATTTTAGGATGGTTTTTACTATTTCTATGAAGAATGTCTCGTAACTTAAGATGGATTGCATTGATTCTGTAGATCCCATTGGGTGATAATAGATATTTTAACAATATTTTTCTAGTGCATGGACATGGGATATCTTTCCATTTACTTGAGTCTGCTTTAGTATCTTTCATCTGTGTTTTATAGTTTTCACTGTGGGATCTTTTGCCTTTTGGGTTAAGTTTATCTTTAGATATGATTTTTTTGGTAATGAAATAACTTGATTTCTTTCTTAGGTATTTCACTATTGGTGCATGGGCATGCTACTGGTTTTTATATATTGATATTGTATCTTGCAACTTGACTGAATTTATTATTTCTAGTAGGTTTTTTATGGAATCTTTGGGGTTCTCTATATATATGTTCATGTCGCCTGCCAACAGAGACAATTTGACTTCCTTTTTTCCAATTTGTATGCCTTTTATTGCATTCTCCTGTCCAATTGCTCTAGCTAGGACTTCCAGTACTATGCTGAATAAAAGTGGTGTAAAAGTAGGCACACTTGTTCCAGATCTTAGAGGAAGAGCTTTTAACTTTTCCCCGTTGATTATGGTATTAGCTGTGCGTTTGTCATATATGGCCTTTGTTGCACTGAGGTATGTGCCTTCTGTGCTCATGTTGAGCTTTTATCATGAAGGAATGCTGATTTTTTTTCAGCATCTGCTTAAATGATTATATGGCTTTTGTTCTTGATGTGCTGAATGTGGTATCACACTTGTGTTTATTGAATCATCCTCATATTCCTGAGATGAATCCCACTTGATCATGGCAGATTATGTTTTTATTGTGTTGTAAAATGCGATTTTCAAGTATTTTGTTGAGGATTTTTTGCATCTTTATTCATCAGGGATGGTTTTTCTTTTTGTGTTGTGTCCTGGTCTGGGTTTTGTACCAGGGTCATGCTGTCCTCATAGAACACGTTTCAAAGCCTGCCTTCCTCTTCATTTTATGGGGAATATTTTGAGTACAATTGGTATTAGCTTTTTAAAAAATGTTTGGTAGAATTTAACAGTAAAACCATGATTGTTGTGTTGTTCTTTCCCGGGAGAATCTTTATTACTGCTTTAATTACATTACTCATTATTGGTCTGTTCAGGTTTTTTATTTTTTTATCATTCTATCTTCGGAATTCATTATGTGTCTAGAAATTTATTCACTTCTAGATTTTTCAATTTGTTTGTATATAGATGTTTTTTGTAATCTATTCAAGCCTTCATATTTGTTATCAATTGTAATGTCTCCTTTCTCATTATGATTTTTTTCTTATCCTTAGTCTAGTTAAGGCTTGTCAATTTTGATTTTTCTTTTTTTTTTTTTTTTTTTCTTGAGAGAGTCTCGCTCTGTCGCCCAGGCTGGAGTGCAGTGGCGCAATCTCGGCTCACTGCAAGCTCCGCCTCCCGGGTTCACGCCATTCTCCTGCCTCAGCCTCTCCTAGTAGCTGGGACTACAGGTGCCCGCCACCATGCCCGGCTAAATTTTTGTATTTTTAGTAGAGACGGGGTTTCATCGTGGTCTCGATCTCCTGACCTCATGATCCGCCCGCCTCGGTCTCCGAAAGTGCTGGGATTACAAGCGTGAGCTACCGCGCCCGGCCCAATTTTGATTTTTGTGAAACACCCCAGCACTTTGTTCCATTGACTTTCTGTATTTTCTGTTTCTATTTTTAAAATTTCTTTTCTAATCTTTATGATATTTTTCCTACTAATTCTAGCATTTGATTTTTCTTGTTGTTCTCAGTACTGGAGCTGTACTGTCAGGTTGGCTATGTGAGATCTTTCTACGTTTCTGATTTGTAGGCATTTATAGGTATGCACTGTTCAAACTTACAGCTGCCTTCCTGAATCCCACAGGCTTTGTTATGTTGTGTTTCTATTCTTAACTTGTTTCAATAACTATTGAATTTCCTTTTTATTTTTTTCACTTATCGGTTGTTCTTGAGCAGGTATTTTAATTTCCATATGTTTGTACAGTTTTTAAAGTTCCTCGTTATTGATTTCTAATACTATTCCACTGGGGTCAGAAAAGATACTTGATAAGAGTTCAGTTTTTTTAAAATGTGTTGTGACTTGTTTTTTGGCCTAACACATAGTCTGTCCTGGAGAATAATCCATGGTGCTATTCAGTAGAATGTGCATTGTGCAGTTGTGGAGTGGAAAGCTGTGTAAATGTCTGTTTAGTCCATTCGTATAAAGTTTAACTGGTATTTTGTTGTCTGTATGATGTGTTCATTGACGGTAGTGGGGTGTTGGTTATAGTGGAGTGTTGAGGTTCTCTACTGTTATATTGCAGTCCATCTGTCCTTTAAGGTCTGTTAATATTTGCTTCTGTATCTAGGTGCTTGAGTGTTGGTGGAATATGCACTTATAATTGTTGGTCTGCTGTTTACTTCTTTCTCATTATATAATTATCTTTATTTTTTCTTTTTTGACTTAAAAGTCTATTTTATCTAAGTGTAGCTACTCCTGCTTTTTTGTTTCCATTTGTGTTGGGATATCTTTCATCCTTTCACTTTCAGTCTATGTATGTCTTCATAGGTGAACTGAGTTTCTTGTAGGCAGTATATAATTGGGTCTTGTCTTTTAATCTATTCAGCCACTCTTTCTTAATTTAATTTAATTTAATTCACATATTCAGGGTTACTAACAGGTAAAAACATACTACTTCCATTTTTTACTTGTTTTCTTGTTTTGCTACTCTTTTTTCTGTTGTTCTTCCTCCCTTTTTCTTTCTCTTCTCTCTGATCTCTTTTTCTTTCTTTCTTTCCTTTCCTCTCCTCCTCGCCTGCCTTCCTGTCTTTATTTGTAGTGAAGTAATTTTTTCTGGTAGTGTGTTTTAATTCCTCGCTTTTTATGTTTAGGATGTCTATTATTGATTTTTGTTTTCTGGTTACCATGAGGCTAAACAATAGAATTATAATAAGTTACTTCAAACTGAAGAAAACTTAACTTTGGTCTCAGCTTCTCAGGAGGCTCCCTTGGGGAGGATTGCTTGAGCCTGGGAGGTCGAGGTTGCAGCCAGCTGAGATCGTGCCACTGCACTCTCCAGCCTGGGTGACAGAGTGAGACCAAGTCTCACTGAATAAATAAATAAAAATACAGTAGCTTATAATGAATTCTGATTATAAATTTTGAGATGATGATATTTTAAGGTATAAAGAAGAAAGTGAAAATCATTCATTATCTCATTACCCAAAGATAACTATTTCTAATGTTTTGGTACATATGCTTCCTAATTCATAACCCCCTCTCTCTCACACACACACAAATATACACATAAGATACATTTTACACACACATATAATTTTATTGTAACTTTTCAGAAAGTTTTGTAATTTTTATTTAAAAATATTGCGAATAAGTTTTGTGAATAATCATAGAGAATATTGTACAGCTTAATTTTAAGATTTTGTTTTATGCTCTTTGGGGTGGCAGGTTCACTTCTTGCTAAAATGAATCGTCTCAGTGTCTTTGATTTTCCTTCTCTCCTCTAAGCTGTTGCTTTTGGAGGGGGAGCCTGTATCTCCCTCCTGTTTGCTTGGGGGCAAACACATAGTATCATGGGGTTATGAAGACATGTTGCCTGCGCCAGATAGCAATGCTGGCTGTAGTTCTGAAAATAAAGGTAAGAGTTTTTGTCCTGTGATTAATATAAGATGTAGATAAAGTGGTTTTAGATCATCGTAGCAAATGATTTAGATAAAACCGTGCATTTCAGATCATTGTAGCCAATGATTTAGATGTAATTCTGTGTGTACCTTTTAATAGTTGAAGATTTCTATACAGTATGTTCATTGTCCGCTTTATCTGGAAAGTGTAAAAGCTGATACTGGGTGAGGTAAGAAAATTGATACGTTTTACTATCACAAGGAAAAGTGGTATCCATACAATCTTGCCAAGGAAGCATGGACTACTTAAATTGGCTTCTGGATATTTCAGTTTGGATATGATAGCCTTAAGTTGAATTTTTTGGTTACTGCCTTATAATACTTAGTAACTGATTGTGTGTGTTTAGTAATCGATGGAGTGTGTTAATGAACCCTCCTGTCCTAAAAGCAAAAATGAAGAGGTTCAAGGGAGCATGAATTGTCAACATCCCCTTTAAACAAATAGGCTAGGTTAAAAATTTTTTCACAGAGCTTTACAGTATTACATGTCAGTTTATTACGATATAACATGTCAACAAAAATGGCAGAAGCTCTCTTAACTGACTTGTCAGATGGATTAGATCTCTCTATTCACTCAGTAAAATGTCCAGGATTTCATACTGTATTTTCAATTAAAGAGGAGTTTTAGATTTTATGTTGCTCCAATTTATGGATACCTACTCTCTTGTACTTTATATCCAAATTTATAGATCTATTTGAAGAATTCAAAGAATCTATGGAAGATGGCTCAGCTTGCTGTGAAGCAAAGAAACCAGGGACCTTCTCCAGAACCTCTGAAGTTGATGTTAGGTCCAGCTAATGTTTCTCCTCTAAAAAGAGTAAGTATCTAAAGCCCAAACAACTTGCATGGCCTTCTTTTGTTAAATCCGAATAATAACCATTCAGATCTTAGAGGAGATTATAGATATTTAAATACATGTCAGTTACCCAGGATTCTATGTAAACCATATTCAGATTCCTTTAATTGAAACACCTTAATAGCTGCTTTTATATTTATGGTGTGTAAGTCTGTTTAGTCCATCAGTAGATTGTTTTATTATCTTTTATTTTAGAAGTGGAATTCTCTCTCAGTTATACTAGTGCTCGATTCCAGTAGCTACACTAAAGGATGTGGAAAAAAAAGAGATGAGTCTTTCTGATTGAATAGAAGTGTATCATTTCCACTAGAACAGCTTCAAAGCTTTCCCCAACTTTTACAGAACATCCATTGCTTAGAGGTATGTGCCTGGACCATATGTTTGTTTGCATTTTTCTATTTGAACTTCTTTCATGGTCTTTATTTTATTTTATTTTTGAGATAGAGCCTTAACTCTGTCACCCAGGCCGTGGCACATTCATAGCTCACTGCTGCCATGAACTCCTGGGCTTATGTGATCCTTCCACCTCAGCCTTCCAAGTAGCTGGGACTATAGATGTGCACCACCACGCCTGGCTAATTTTTTAAAAAATTTGTATCAGGCTGGGCACAGTGGCTCACACTGATTAACCTAACACTTTGGGGGAGGCCAAGGCGGGTGGATCACTTGAGATCAGAAGTTTGAGACCAGCCTGGTCAACATGGTGAAATCACATCTCTACCCAAAAATACAAAAATTAGCTGGGCATGGTGGTGCACGTCTGTAGTCCCAGCTACTCAGGAGGCTGAGGCACGAGAATTGCCCAAACCTGGGAGGCAGAGGTTGTGATGAGCCGAGATCTCGCCACTGGTCTCCAGCCTCGTTGACAGAGTAAGAGTCTGTCTCAAAAAAGAAAAAAAAAAAATATATATATATACGTATATATATATATATATATATATACGTATATATATAATACGTTGCCCAGGCTGGTCTCAAACTCCTGGGCTCAAGTGATCCTCCTGCCTCAGCCTCCCACAGTGTTGTAATGATAGGCATGAGCCACCATGCCCAGCCTGTTATTATTATATATTTTTGGTATGATGATTTGCTTATTCACTTTTCAGATACTTAACTGTTGATCAGTTGTTCTCTCATTGCAGCTGCCTTCTCAGATGGGCTCAGTGCTAAACAACTCTCTGCTGCTTCACTACATTAACTGTGTAACAGATGAGCCAGTCTTGCTGAGGTCTTATTAGTGGTTGAGTCAAACATTACGAGAAGGTAAGAGTTGCGTGAGGATGGGACAAGATAGTTTATAAATGGGTTTCTTTTGTAAGGGTGCCAAATTCTAGACAAGAAGAGCCTTCCTATGCTGTAATTATGTCTGTGGTAATCATATATTTAGAGCATGAATGTTTCTGTTGTAATTTCAAGGCAGTAAGAAGGGAGAGGGATTTTGTTAAGGAAACGCTGCTGGATGCCACGAAGACTCACTGGGTGCCTCTACTTTGATGACTATCTGTCTGTGGTAATCATATATTTAGAGCATGAATGTTTCTGTTGTAATTTCAAGGCAGTAGGAAGGGAGCTGGATGGAAGGCCACCAAGACTCACTGGGTGCCGCTCAGGAAACACTGCTGGATGGATGCCACCAAGACTCACTGGGTGCCTCTACTTTGACTATCGCAATCCAAGGATTCTTCATCTTTGTATGTCCAGAAACTTGCTGGGCGGCCCCCAGAGTCATCCTGTTAACGATAATGAAACTCAGAGGAGACTAATATATAAGCCAGATTGTCAGCTAATCATTAAATTAATTATTTCTGTTCAGCAAAATGCTCATATCTTCCAACTAGAATATCCCCTCTCTGCTATCAGCATATATGGGAACCAAATTTGTCATTAGAAAGTTTTTTAATTATAGAATTAAAGGAAAGGGCAGTGAGAAGCCTTTCAACCAGGCCATAGTACAGCCTAAGCATTTCATTCCTCCACTGGTTGGGGGTGGTGGGGAGATGGTCTTTCTTTTGACCAAACTGAGTGTTTCATTACTGGATAAGCAACTCCTGATTCTTCTTAGTGGTTAAAAGTTGCTTTTAGTTGGTTCCAGGCCAATTCTCCTCCTTCTACTCTGAATCTTTTAAACAGAGTATCATAGTTAGATTTCTACTTACTAAATTTCTACCATTTTTACATTATACCCAGCCTACCCTAATTGAAGTTTAGGGTATTTTAAAACTTTCAATTCAGATGTTTATACTTTCTTGGAGTACTGTGTGATATAAAGCTTACCTTATTCATTATATGTGAATTCTCTCCATTTATGTTTTCACTATAAGCTTTTCCCTATATTACCAAGTTGTTGAACATACCTGTTGTAGTCTACCTCATGAGTTAGCTAGGATGTATGAGACTAATGGCTTTTTTATTTTGTCACTTACTTGTCACTTTAGTGATAATTATGTTCTGTGCACTTCTTTACTGTGGTACAGCTAGATGCTTATATTTACTGTTTCTGCTCTAGAATGTATTTGGTACAAGGTGAATAATTATGAACATGGAAAATAATTTACCAACTTCCTGGACACTATCATCAGGGCAGACTCCTTACAAGTAAGATTTCACTTGCTTCTTCCACACTCCACCACTCTTTGCTAACATTTATTTAGATATCCATTGAAAACCTTTTTCTTGGCCAGGTGTGGTAGCTCACACCTGTAATCTCAGCACTTTGGAGGCCAAGGCAGGTGGATCGCTTGAGCCCAGGAGTTCAAGACTAGCTTGGGCAACATAGCAAAACCCCATGTCTACAAGGAATACAAAAATTAGCCAGGCATGGTGGCATGCATCTGTAGTCCCAGCTACTCAGGAGGATGAGGTAGGAGGATCACTTGAGCTCAGCAGGTCGAGGGTGCAGTGACCTGTAATTGTGCCACTGCACTGCAGCCTGGGTGACAGTGACATCCTGTCTCAAAAACAAATAAAAAACCATTTTTTAATACCTGACACCTTTTGTAAATAATATTTGTTGAATTTGAAACTCATTATAAATAGAGCTGAGTTGGACTTTAATCTTTGCGCTGTTGGATTTGAAGAAAGAATATGTTACATTATGCAAATAAAAGGGAAAAGCCTGTAATTTAAGAGAACAAACTGAAAATGTAATTAAATAGATTCAGTTAATTGAATTAGCCAGTAATGTAAGTTTCATAGGGTCACTCATATTCTTATAATCAACAAACATTTTTTGTGTGTCAGATATCTTCCAGCCAATGGACTGATTGGTCTGGGTAACCCTGAGTTGTATTTTAAGCTGCAACTTAGGTATCAGCACCATCAAGAAGCCTTCACTTACTGCCCAGTGTGCGTGAGCTCCTTGTTCTATGTGCTTCCATGGCTCTCTGTGCTTACCTCTGTCATGACACTTTTAGCATCCATTTTTCCACACATGATGAGCTCCCACCAGGCAGAAACCATATCTAACTCTTCTTCATGTTTAGATGTTCAGCTTGATTGATAAATGTTTGTGGAATAATTCTTGGTGTTTTTTGTTTGTTTGTTTGTTTTTGAGACAGGGTCTCACTCTGTTGCCCAGGCTGGAGTGCCCTGGCACAATCATGGCTTACTGCAGCCCTGACCTCCTGGGCTCAATCGATCCTCCCCCCTCCATCTAGTAGCTAGGACTACAGGTGTGCACCACCACTCCTGGCTAGTCTTTTTGTTTTTTGTGGAGTTTTTTGTTTGTTTTTTTATGTTTTTTCGTTTTGCTTTTTGTTGTTGTTTTCTTTTTGTTTTGTTTTTTGTAAAAATGGAGTTTACCATGTTGCCCAGGCTGATCTCATACTCCTGGGCTTAAGCATTCCTTCTGCCTTGGCTTCCAAAGGTGCCAAGATTATAGGTGTGAGCCACCACACCCAGCCCAAGTTTTAGGGATTTGGTGTGAAACCATTTAATTGGAAGCTGGGTGCAGACGATGGTAGTGAGGATAGCAATTTAGGTTGATGTTTATGTTTCCTACTTGGGAAGATGGATAGCATTCACTGAGAAAAGAAGTACAGGAGGAGCAGGCTTGGAAGGAAAGATGTTTCACTTAAGAGATGCCTATGGGACATCAAAGCGGTCATATCCAGTACCCTGTAAAGTAATGAGTCTAAAGCTCAGAAATGAGATTTGGGCTAGAGATACAGATTTAGGACCCCTCATGTTAAAAGTGGTGGTTTTAGCTATGATGTGGATGAGATTGTACAGAGGATTCATGTCATGAAAGCAGGTCTTAGGACAGAGTCCTGGTGCATGTCACTATGTAAGGGTTGCTTCTCACAATTCTGCCCTCGCCCTCATTGTCCAATTCCAAAGCCACTGCCACATTTGTAGGCACCCCACTCCTGGTAACGAAATTCATGCTTCTTGTGGCTGCTATAACAAGTTACTACAAACTTGGTGGCTTAAAAGAACAGAAATTTAATTTCTCACAATTCCCAAGACCAGAAGTTCAAAGTCAGTACCATGGGCAAAAATCACAGTGGCAGCAGGGAGGCTATAGGAGAGGAACCTGTTCTCACGTCTTTCAGCTTCTGGTCACTGCTGGTACTCCTTGGCTTGTGGCTGTATCACTCCAGTCTTAAAAGCCAACATCACAGAGTAAATAGATTCCCTTTGTGTTCCATCTTCACATCGCCTTCTCCTGTGTGTGTGAATTTCTGCCTCCCTCTTATGAGGATACATGCAATTGCACTTAGGGCCCACCTGTATAACCCAGGATTATCCTCCATCTCAAGATCTGTAACTTCATCACATCTGCAAAGAACCTTTTCCCAAATAACGTAACATTTACAGGTTTCAGGGAATAGAACCTGATTTCTTTATGGGCTATTTAGCCTACTACACATAAAAAGTTGATGAGTGATTGTCAAGGGCGAAGGATGCTGTGGGGGATTGGAGTGACAAAAACGTCCTAAAATTGGTCTGTGCACAGTGGCTCAACGTCTGTAATCCCAGCACTTTGGGAGGCTTTAGGCAGGCGGATTGCTTGAGGTCAGGAGTTTGAGACCAGCCTGGCCAATATAGTGAAATCCCTCCTCTTCTAAAAATACAAAAATTAGTCAGGTGTCATGGTGCACATCTGTAGTCCCAGCTACTCAGGAGGCTGAAGAAGGAGAATCGCTTGAACCTGGGAGGTGGAGGCTGCAGTGAGCTGAGCTCATGCCACTGCACTCTAGCCTGGGTGACAGAGGGAGACTCTATCTCAAAAAAAAAAGAAAAAAAAAAAGTTCTAAAATTGGTTTCAATAATACTGCACAACTCAGAATGTAGTACCAAAAACCACTGAATGTAATGCTTTAAATGGGTGAATTGTATCTCAGCCAACATACTGCATAATGTATTTTTAATGGAACGAGTAAAGGTGATGGATGACAGGTTTGTCCTTCCTTGATGGTCAGGTCAGGACAGCATGATTTCCTTGGGTAGCAGGCACTGCTGGGGCGGCCCTGTCCCCGATTAACGAAATCCCACACTTGGACAGAACTGGAACAGAGGCAGTGGAGCAGGTTGTCTATGAGGCATTGGCCATCTTCTTAGAGAAGGCCCTCCATGTGACTTCCTCCAGGAATCCAGATCCTTCGGCAGCCTTTTTTTTTTTAAGTTGCAATATTTAATAGAGTGAAAACAGCTCCCATACAAAGGGAGGGGACCCAAAGGGAGTTGCCGCTCCCTGCTCGAATGTCTGGGTTTATATCCCGATCATTGTCCCTTCCACTGTGCTTTCAGGCGATATATGATTTGACTATTTCTTTACCTCCTGCTTTAGCTTAATTTGTATTTTAGTGAGCCCTCTACTACCTGATTGGTTGGGTGTGAGCTGAGTTAGAAGCCCCGTGTTTAAAGGTGGGTGCGGTCACCTTCCACAGCTAGGCTTAGGAATTCTTAGGATCCTTGGGCTCCTCTTGCTGCAGCCAGTCCATGGTCCAGGTCCATCTAAGCTATGTGACGGTGCACTCAGGGTGCTGTTACAGTGTCTTGTGTGTGCTCAACACACCCCTACTCACTTCTCTAGGACAACACAGGGCACATGATTCTTTGGTCACAGTTTTGGGTTCAGGCTGAGCTGCTTTGGGCAAGTGGGGCACCCTCCTGGGGAAGCCCCAGTCCAGGACACAGGCTGCCCTTCAGAGGGAGGGCTGGCTTGGGGGTGCTGCTGGCTTCCCACCACCAGCTGGGCCTCAGCCCTCACAGCATTCCTGCTGAGCACTGTGGGGCACCCAGGGCGCAGGGACATCAAGGATCCTGCTGCAGGCACACCTGTGCTGCTCTCATGAGGACCGTGTCCTCACTGTGAAGGATGAAGAGCAAGGCCCTCGGGACCTGCGTCCTCAAAATACCATGCACTGCACCATTGAGAAGGGGGCCTGGTGGCTGGCAGAGCCATGCAGTGAGCGCCTCCCTGTGCTGCCTGCCTCTCTGGGCAAGAGCCTGCAGCCCTCTGGTGATGAGGTCCCCCTTTTTTATGTGCACTACCCCATCATTTGTGATTATGATAAATTCATTATTCCTGTGTTCATCAGGAGCTGTCACTGTGTACCCTTCTCCATGACCCTGGGCCCGCTGTCCTGTGAGGATGCTGTCAGCCGTGGGGCTGGCACTGTCCAGTCTGGCCCTGGTCAACCCTGACCTCAGCTCTCCTTTTCTGACACACTGTCCCATTCCTTGGCCTGGCTCATCTTCCAGCTTCCTGGCAAAGTTCCTGCTCCCTGAAGCAGGAAGAGGCTGACATTAATGCCAAGGAAGTGGGGCTGTGGGCCTCGGAGGACTGTGCTGCCGGGTGAGGGTGGCACTGAGCTGGCCACTCCCAGACAATGGACACAGCTGTGCTGTGGTGGGAGGGGTGGTGCAGGTGTGACCACAGCACTCTGGGGACAGCCTTCTGAGGCCTGTCAGTGGTATTGTGTCAGGGCAGGAGAGGACAGCGTCTTGCCCCCAGGAAGTGCAGTGTGGGCAGGAGACCCAGAGTGATCATGTGTTTGGAAGGCAGCTCCAGCCTAGCTAGGGGACCGGAAAAGCCCTCCCACCTCCAGGGAGGTGTGTGCAGCTCTGCCAGGGCAGTGCCAGGTCCTGGGATGAACAAGACTCCTTGGCGGTCCAGAAAGGTCCCTGAAGGCAGCAGGGGCTGGGCTAGGGGTCAGGGGCTGGGAAGAAATGCCTGATAGCCAGTGAGGACAAGGCACACGACTTGGAAAGAAACAGCTTTATTTTCAGTCTTCAACAGGTAGGGCAGTACTTAACTTCATCATGTGCTTTTGTGTCAATATCAAACAGCAAAATACTAGAACACAAACAGTTTTTCAGATTGGAGATCAAGTACTTTTTCTATCTTGAGTGTCATCTGTCTTGGAATTTAGCTGGGTTGAAAAGTAGTGGAATTGGCTGGGGCTGGTGGCTCACGCCTGTAATCCAAGCACTTTGGGAGGCTGAGGCAGGTGGATCACGAGGTCATGAGATCAAGACTATTCTGGGTAACACAGTGAAACCCCGTTTCTACTAAAAATACAAAAAAATTAGCCAGGCATGGTGGTGGGCGCCTGTAGTCCCAGCTACTTGGGAGGCTGAGGCAGGAGAATGGCTTGAACCTGGCAGGCAGAGCTTGCAGTGAGCTGAGATTGTACCACTGCACTCCAGCCTGGGCAACAGAGTGAGACTATCTGAAAAAAAAAAAAAAAAAAAAAAAAAGTAGTGGAATTATCAGGAAATGGTATAGTGAGTCAGTTTCTAGCTGCAGGTAGGTGTGCCTGGCACTGACCAGCTGCGGGCACAGATCCAGGTGGCTCAAAGCACCGAGCGGGGCAGGTGCCAGTTCTGCAGTGCTTGTAGCCTTTTCTGCCACTTGGGAAAGTTGTTCTTCAGGGTCTGCTTCAGTGCAGGCAGGGTGGCACGTGCTGCCACAGGCGGGCTCAGAAGCAGGCTAGGGGCGGTTAGAGGGGCTGTCACCTTAAGCATCCCCAGGAGAGGAATGTACTGGGAGTAGGGCCTGCATGGCCCTCACCAGGATCCAGTGAGGCCACAGCCTCTTCTGCTTCTGTGCTGCCACCCCTCCTTCTCCACTCCCTCCCTGGGGCCCAGGCTGCAGGGCTGCCCTGCTATCCCCATGCCAGTGGGACTCACCATTTCTTGGAGAGGCTCTTGGTGGAGACCTTGGGGAACTGCATGGCTTCCTGGTCCCTGGGTGAAGGAAGAGTTAGCAGTGAGCCCCAAACAGGCCCCAGGAATGGGGCTGGGGTGACCAGGCACTTACCTGGGAGAGCTAGACCCAGCCTCCTCTGGGGCCGCCTGAGGCCTCTGGCTCTTTTCCAGGAGGGACTTGAGGTACTGCAGCTGACAGGGACATCAGCATGGTGGGGCCCACGGCAGTGCCAAGTTGTCCAGGGGCACCCCCACCACCCAGGGCCTCAACTCTTGGGCCTGCAGGAGGTTGACATTCCACAACTGGCAGATGAGCACACTGCCAAAGTGTGGTGGGCTTTCACAGGTGCAGGGGCCAGGGTCATTGGGGGGTGTGCTCCCATCACCCCCCAACCACAAGGGTGGGGCTGTGTAGCAAATCCCCCCAGCCTGCTCTGAAGACAGCGGCCAACACGGTCAGGGCTGCTGCAGCCTCCCCATTCAGTCAGCAGCCTCACAGCTCAGGCATAGAGGACATAGCCCAGGGCAAGCAGCAGTGCCAGGGAGGGCCCAACTCAGAACAGAGGCCTCAAAGGTGGCCAGCAGCAGCCAAAGCTAGTAGCTACCCAGGAGGCGCAGGCTGAGCCTGGGGCCATGGGCGTGGCCGGCTGCGTGCCTCTGCCCATGGGGCTTAGCAGGTGCCTGCTGGCCAGCGCAGGCTCATGAAATGGTAAAGAGACAGAAGCTGCCCAGGAAGTCATCCCAGGAACGCACAGCCGCCTGCCATCTGGCCTGCAAAATGATGCACAGAGGCAGGGGGGCGTGGGGTGGTGGTACCACAGGCCTCAGGACAGCAGTGCCCCACCCCCACAGGCCACCCCGGGACTGCACCCTGCGCAGGAGCATCCAGAACCCTCTGAAGAGGCCAGGCTGGCCCTCCTGCCCACTGCGGTGGGTGGCAGATGACCACCGGAAGAGCACACAGACCAAGCTGGCAATCTCGTAGCTCTAAATGGGCTGCAGCTCTGGGTCCCCCTGGTGTACTCAGCGTCAAACCTTCACAGCCCATTGATGATCTATAAACCCAGGCCACAGGGACAGGTCAGAAAACACGGCCCACGCACAACTGAGGAGCGGAGCTGCATCTGTTCACGGGGGAGGAGGGAGCTGGGGACAGGTCAGGGCCCCGCCCATGCACCTCTAGGACCGGGGCCTCTCACCTGGTGCAGACCTCCAGGGGCGTGAGGATGAGTCTGTCCTCACCCACAATGCAGTCGAGGAGCTGCTGCTTTCCATTCTCATCCTGGGTGGTGCCCAAGACGAGTGTGAACTGCTTGAGCTGTGTTTCACTGAGTTGCCAGAGAGAAGCGCCTCTGCTCTCAGCATCAAGGTGAAGGGTGGGGACTGGTCTTCACCCCACCGGCCTCTTAGTGGCACCAAGGGGACACAGACATGACGCTCAAGGTGTGGGCCTGCCTCCCACAACACTGGCTTCAACTGAGTGGGGCCTGGGACTGGTACTTGGCTGACCACAGGCTGAGGGGGAGTGGGTCCTTTGAGGAAAGGGACCCTGATGGCTGTGAGGCAGGCCCCATAGTTCGTACAGGGAATATCTGGGGCAAATACTCCAGGGCCTCCTTCAGGTACTTGTCTGTCTTCCAGACACTGTCCTGCCCCATCTTGTTCAGATCGTTGGCTGGGTAAGAGCCATTGGTGTTCGTGGGGCCAAAGCCCAGCCACGACAGGAAGGAGCAGCCCGGGGGCTCTCTACATACTGGTCTGAGATGGACTTGGCCGTGTACTTGGGCTGCGTGATGAGCTGAGCAAGGTGCAGGATCTGTGAGGGAGGCATGGGCAGGTCACTGGCAGGACAGGCCTGCAGTGCCACCCAGGCAGGCTAGCCAGGGGCCCCAAGAGCAATGCACAGCCAGACGAGCACCAGAAGGAGCAGCTTCTGCCAGAGTACTTTCAAAGACTAAAGGATGCTCTTGGAAATGTGAAATTTCCCAACCAACACTGCCTTTGTTATCAGAAAAAAATCAGACTTCACTGAAATGGGGAAAGATTTGGCCTCAACGCTACGTCCAGCCTCCCTCTTTCCAGCTGGAACACAGCACTCTCCAGGCTCTGCTCCGCCCCACGGCTCCAGGGACCCTGAGGATGGGTGCCGGTGACCCACTCACCAGGATGCGGGCCTTTGCCCCTGAACGTTGGAGTGTGGTTCTCCAGGCTGTAGATGTGGCTCTTCACCTTGAAGGATACATCAGTGACCGCTGGCGGCCACTGTGACAGGAAGCTGCTGGTGAATGTGGGGACCTTGAGCCAGTGCTGGTTGTAGGGGCGGTGACAAGCTCTGGCTGCAGGAACAGCTGCTCACTTGGAAGGCAGGAGACGAACCTGGTGCCCACTTCCAGGGGCACAGAGTACCCAGCTACTGCCTGTGAAATTCTGGGGTGCCTCTGAGGTGTCTGGGGAGCCATGACCCAAGGGTGTCCTCCTAAGGCCCTGCCTGGCAGCGTCTCCCATGCAGTAGGTGGTTGACATGGGGAGGGTGGGTAGGGCAGCTGGTGGTTCACAAAGACCCCCCAGCAGTGTTTGCGGGAGGCAAACACCAGGAGGAGTGACAGAAGCCGATGCCCAACCCAGCCAGGACAAACATAGCAGAGACCAGGCTTGCCTCCTGAGACAGCCGCCAGGAGTCACCAGGGAGAAACGGGGCTGCAGCTGGGACTGCAGCCCCCCTCTGTGGGCACATCTGCAGCCCTTCACTCAGTGCCTGGTGGCTGCAGGGCAGGCGGGGTCCAGCCAGTCTCACACTTCACCATGCAGATGTGTCCCAGGAGTCTGCACAGCACCCTTTGCCAGTGCCCACTTTGAGCACGTGAGTCCCTGTTGCAGAGCTGCCACCCACCAGCAAAGGGCCTGGCCCTGGTCTGGCTGGGTCAGGATCTGCCAGGCTTGCCCAGGCTGAGGACTTACTTTTGGATCATCTTGGCCAGGTTAGGCTGGGCAAAGACTTTGGCCACTCAGAACATCATGAGTGCGTGCTTGGGGCCAACCAAGTCTGTGGGGAGCTCGTGGTTCAGGAAGCCCACGAAGAGCTTGATGTACATCAGGTTCTTCTGGACAAAGCGCGCCCTGGGGAATGAGGTGGCAGGTTGAGGCCAGTCCTCCCACTGGGGGAGGGGCTGCAGCAGTCCATGCCTCTTTAAGACCCCTGCTTGTCCCTGGGCTTCCAAACTCCCTGGCCAAGGCGATAGGGTGTCAGATGATAGCTCATGGGGCCATGGGTGGGCAGAAAGGGCAGGTCAGAGGCAGGTGAGACCCAGGCCCTGTGAGGACGCTGCATCCTTAGCAAGGCTGAGGCCCCTTTCCAAGAGGACTGAGGCCACCATGGCAGAGGCCAGCTCAGAGCCAGAGGGGGGTGAGGGAGGATCCCCCAGAGGATCCAAAGGGAAAGGGCACAAGGGAAGAAGTCAGTGGCCAGGCCAGGTGCCACAGAAGCCTGGGGGTCTGCCACAAGGATCACGCAGGGGATGAGGGGAAAGCGGCCACTGCTTTGCTCTGTGCTGGTGGGGGTCAAAGGATAGTTCGGGGCTCATTGAACATTTGGGCCAGAAGGGGGAGGGGACGGCAGGATGGGTCACCCACTGCTTCCATGAGAAACCAATTCTAGGGCCTGGCAAAGTTGAGCCTAGGAAGGGCTGGTCTGCTCCACAAAGCAGGGCCTGGGAGAGGAGCCCAGGAGGCCACTGGGGCCAGGGCCAGGCTGACCCCAGCACAGGCCGCTGGCTTGGCCTCCACCCACTGGAGCAAGGTCCATCCTAGGGAGCCAGTGGCATGGCTGTGAGAAGAGGAGCTGAGGCTCACCATTTCTTCAACACACACCAGGACTGGGAGTCACTGCCTGGAGCCTGCTTGTCAGGCGCACACCACCGTGGCTACAGGTTGCTCAGCCACATTGCCAGGACCTGTGGGAGGGGTTGTGAGCGGAGGGCCCGGTGGCTGGGGGCCAAATCCTCCACTGGTCTGGAGTCCAGGTCCCAGGCGGCAGCTGGGTGGGACTGACTCTTCCCACTCCCCCAGAGGGCACAGGAGACTCACACAGCCCTGTGAGGTTTGGCTCTCTTGCTGGCCCTTCAGAAGCCAGGGCCATGGGCGAGCTTTTCCCAGCCCAGGGGGTCCAGTGCTCCCTGGCTGGGTAAGGGTAGGAACCTGTTTGGCAGCAGACAGGTGGGACAGGGCAGGGCTTTCGTGTACCTGAGGGTTGGCTTTGGAAACTGAAACAGAACCATGTGGCCCTCCAAGACACCCCTCCTCTCCAAGGCCTCGTGACAATACTTGTTCTCTTCATCCAACCCCAGGGGACCTCCCTCATGAGGGTACACAGCAGACACAGGCACACGTGTGACGGGCCAATACGGCTCTGAATAATGCGTCCAGGGGCCAGTGGCCAAAGCAACGCTGCAGGAAGGAGTTTCTGCCAGACCAACCTCGGGATGGTGGCCCTGCAGGCAATAGGGAGGGTCACCTGCTGCTTGGCCTGGTAAGGAGGCCTTGCTCATAGATGAGTCTGGGGCTCAGCAACAAGGGTTGGATCTGCTGGGGGAGAGCACCAGGCACCTCCGAGAGGTCAGAGATGACCTTAGCACCATTCCTCAGAGGAAGAAACCAAGGTTCAGAGAGGTCAGGGAACATCCCAGGAACACAGCACACAGGCGGCCAAGCCAGTGCAACTCCTGCACACACCACCTCAGTCCCACACAAATAGCCCACTCTGCTGGCCCTGGTGGGCGGGAGTCAGGGCCACCACAGCCCTTCTCCAGACAGGGGTGGGGAGGAACAAGAGATGGCAGCACGGTAGGGTGTCTCTGGCCAGCCTGCAGAGAGGCTCTGGGAGCCAGAGATCACCTGGCAGCCCTGCCGGGCCATCTGGGCAGGGTGAAAAAGCAGCTGCCTAGCCCTCCAGAGGCTTCACATCCTATGTGAGCAGGAAGGGACTCCCCTCACCCTGCCCCCCACCATGCCCTGTGGTGAGGTCGCTATGGGTGACACCTGAAGAGCGGCAAGAGGAGCAGATAGCAGCTGCAGGAAGCCACAAGGGCCACCCACTATTTCAACTCCTTCAGGGGGCTGGTGGCATGGGATTGGGAGGAGAGCGAGGCCTGCTCTGACTTCAGGCTTTTGGCAAAGACATGCAGATGCTTCAGTAGCAGGTGCACCACCAGCACGTGCTACTCAGTGGGCCTGAACCACTGCTAGGTGGAGGAAGAGGGGGTCAGGGATGGGAAGGACTGCGGTGCCCACAGCACTCGGCCTCCAGGTCTGACCACATCCTTCCCTGGGCCATTTGCTCTGCTTCCACACAGGAGGCGTGAGCCAGGCTGGTAGTGGGGCCACGGTGCCCTGGGACACCACTGTGCCTGGCACCCAGCAGATCAACTTGCACTGCTTGGTCTAAACTGCAACCAGCTCGTGGTAGGGGAGCACTTGGCCTAACACCCACACAGCCCACCCTGGGGAGGGCTCGCTAAGCAGACACATCCGTAGGGGGCCTCCCAGCCCTGACCCCTCCCCTCCCCACCGCTGCGCACCTGCAGTGGGTGGCACAGGATAGACCTCACCAGGCTGTGGCCTTGGGCACTGCTTGATCCTCAGGGCAGGAGAAGGCTGGCGTCACCCCCAAGCTCTAGATCCAGGGTCTCCCACCTGCCTCCCAGATGTGTGCAGAAAGCACATGGAACCCAGGTGCGGTGCCTCAGACCTGGAATTCCAGCACTTTGGGAGGCCGAGACAGGAAGATCGCTAACGCCGGGAGTTTGAGATTAGCCTAGGCAACACAGGGAGACCCTGTCTCCACGAAAGATTTTTAAAAGTGAGCTGGGTGTGGTGGTGCACACCTATAGCCTTAGTGACTCAGGGGGCAGGGGTGGGAGGATCACTTGAGCCCAGGAGTTCAAGGGTGCAGTAAGCTAGGATCATGCCATTGCACTCCAGCCTGGGTGACATAGTAAGACCCTGTTGAAAAAATAAAACCCCATGGCTTCACTTTCCTCCCCAATTCCTTCCACCTGCTCCTGATTCTGGACACAGCCCGACTGAGGCTCAGCCCAGGAGAAGCTCCAGGCGTCACTTCCTCTGTTGCCCATAGGCCGGTGGTCAGGAAAGCCCCGAGGCGAGCACAGTCAAGTGGATAAGGCAAACTTTTGATTTGCAACACAAGCAGGATCCTGGCAACCTAGCCGGAGAGGAGAGCCTTTCTGCCGGCTGTGGGCTTCCTCTGGTTGCTCAGCATTAGGAGGGCAGGTGGGAGCATCCAGTGGATGAGGGCAGAGGACTGGGGGCGCTGAGGGCGGGACCCTGAGTCTGAGTGGATGTGCTTGCCTCTCCACACTTGCCCCTCAGCCCTTTGGGCCTCAACACATCTGCTGAGGCTGCTGCAGGGCATGGCCTCCAGGTATATCCTGGGAGGCTGCAGACCCCGCAGGGGTCACCGTCCACATCACAGTCCACTCAAGTCTCCATCAGGAAAATGTCCCACAGGTCCAGGTGACACCCCACAGATAGTGGCTGAGTCTGAGGATCGAGCTACGGGGTGAGGGGTATTTCCTTCTTTCTTGAGACAAGGTCTCTGTCTGTCACCCAGACTGGAATGCAGTGGCGTGATCCCGGCTCACCGTAGCCTCTGCCTCCTGGGCTCAAGGGATTCTTCCACCTCAGCCTTCTGAGTACCTGGGACCACAGGTACACACCACCACACCCGGTTAATTTTTGTATTTTTTTTGTAGACACAGGGGTCTTGCCATGTTGCCCAGGCTGGTCTCAAACTCCTGAGCTCGCCCCCTGCCCTCCACCAGGAACTAGAGAACTATGCCCACCTGTTGTTTGGCTTCTGAGTGAGGGGTGGATGGTGAGTCTCTATTCCCACCATCCAGCCTGTGCAGTCTCTCTCAGGATAAGAAGCAGTAGGCTGAGCAGGGTCAGAAGCAGGAGGTGGGAACAAAAACTGTGGAAACATACCTTGGTGTGAGGGGACTGCATTTTTTGGCACATCTCCAAGGAATACTAGTGAAGCCACATTTCAACAAAAGCCTGCAAAAAAGTACTAGCTAGTCAAATTATTCTCAACAATGCTGCCAAGACCGTTCAGTGGGGAAAGGACAGTGCCTCTAACAAGAGCTGAGAGCACAGAATAGCCACATGCAGAACAGTAAAGCCGGGCCCTTCCTTCACACCGTCACCAAAAACTAAAAGTCAGTAAGCAGCCCAAGGATAAGAACTAAAACCAGAAACTCTCAGAATAAAACATGGGAGAAAGCTTCATGACACTGGATTTGGCAGTGATTAATTAGATAGGATGCCCAAAGCACAGGCAACAAAAGAAGAAAAAAAAAAAAAACAACTAGGCTTCATCAGAATCACTCTTGAGTATTGAAAGATACTACTGATAGAGTAAAAAGGCAACCAGCAGATGTGGTGGCTGATGCCTGTCATCCCAGCACTTTGAGAGGCTGAAACAGGTGGATGACTTGAGGCCAGGAGTTCAAGATCAGCCTGGCCAACATAGTGAAAATCTGTCTCTACAAAAAATACAAAAATTAGCTGGGTGTGGTGGGACACATCTATAGTCTCAGCTACTTGGGAGTCTGAGGTGGGAGGATCGCTTGTTCCCAGTAGTTTGAGGCTGCAGTGAGCTGAGATTGTGCCACTGCACTCCAGCCTGGGCAACAGAGTGAGACCCTGTCTCAAACAAAAAAGAAAAACACAAGCAACTCAAGTGTCCACTGGGAGATGAATGGATACACATAATGTGGTACATCCACACAATGGAACACTATTCAGCCTTAAAAAGGAAGGACATTCTGACACAGTCTGTAACATGGATTAATCTTGAGTTCATTTTGCTAAGTGAAGCATGCCAGTCACACAAATAAGTACTGCGCTGCTGCAGATAAATACTCTAGATATGAGATCTAGGAGTCAAATCCGTAGAAACAGAAGGCAGAATAGTGATTGCCAGGGGATGGGTGGGGAATTGTTTAATGGTTCGGTTTCTTTTGTTGTTGTTGTTAAAAGAGGCGGAGTCTCACTATGTTGGCCAGGCTGGTCTCAAACTTCTGGCCTTGAGCAATCCTTCCCTCCTTGGCCTCCGAAAGTGCTAGGATTACAGGTGTGAGGCCTCCATGCCCGAGCCGATTCAATGTCAAGTTTTGCAAGGTGAAAAGCATTCTGGAGATGGGATGCACAGCAATGTGAATGTACTTAACGCTACTGACTGTACACTTGGAAATGGTTAAAACAGTCCATTTTATGTTATGTATATGTTAAAATTAAAATTTTTTTCTTAATTAAACAAAAAGGGCCAGGTGTGGTGGCTCACACCTGTAATCCTAGCACTTTGGGAGGCTGAGGCAGGCAGATTGCCTGAGGTTAGGAGTTTGAGATCAGCCTGAACCAACATGGTGAAACCCAATCTGTACTATAAATGCAAAAATTAGCTAGGCGTGGCAGTGGATGCCTGTAATCCCAGCTACTCGGGAGACTGAGGCAGGAGAATTACTTGAACCCAGGTGGAGGTTGCAGTGAGCCAAGATCTCACCATTGCACTCCAGCCTGGGTGGCAGAAAGAGACTCTTTCTAAAAAAAAAACTTTAATGCTTTGGTCTAGAAAACAACAGAAGCTTCCAGTTCTGCTCTATAAGCCTGTGTCATGGTCTCCTGCCCACTTCATGGCCAGCACAGCCCACAGTCCACACACCAGAGACCCATCTGGGCACCATGGTCCCCTCTGAGCGGGAGTGATGGTTCCTACCATTCCACCCCTGGAGGAAGCTGTGAAATGACATGGAGGCTTCAAAAAGTGCAGCACCCCACATACTAGGAATTCTGTACAAGGTGGGAGAAAGAATCCTATCTTATCTACATGCCAGGCTGTCAACAGTGAGGCTGTGGCTACCAGGTCAACCCTAGGATCCAGTGTCAGAAGCAGCACCTGCGGAATCTTTCTAAGGTGTGCCTAGAAGACGCAGCCAGGACCTGAGAGATGGCCAGCACTCAGGAAGCGAGCCAGCCCACACCATCCTGAGAGGCTGCAGCCCCTCTGGGCAGACAGGGGACTCTGTCACCTACTACTCACATCCTCTGAATCAACTGAAGGCCTGTGGAGGCTGCACAGACCCCTCACCATTCAGTCATAAAAATGCTACTGGGGCAGGGCTTAATATCCACATGGTGGTAATCACAGGAAACATCTCCAACAACACAGGAGATGGACACCAAAAGACTCTGCAACAATTATATCACTATGGGCAAAATGAAACAACTCCCATGGACGGGATCCTGGGATGGAAAACATTGTCAGTGACATATGATTTATTTTATGTTTTCTAAATGTCATAGCAGGAAAATATCAACAATTTAGAATCAGCCCCTGGCTGAGGGGCCGTCTCTGGGACTCTCCTGCACATAGTGGAAGGTGGCTGAACACTCTCTTTTCTTTCTTTTCTTTTCTTTTCTTTTCTTTTCTTTTCTTTTCTTTTCTTTTCTTTTCTTTTCTTTTCTTTTCTTTTGCAGTGGCACAATCTCAGCTCACTGCAGCCTCTGCCTCCCAGTTCAAGTGATTTTCCTGCCTCAGCCTCCTGAGTAGCTGGGACTACAGGTGGCTGCCAGCATGCCTGGCTAGTTTTTGTATTTTTACTAGAGACAAGCTTTTACCATGTTCGCCAGGCTGGTCTCGAACTCCTGACCTCAGGTGATCCACCCACCTCAGCCTCCCAAAGTGCTGGGATTACAGGCGTGAGCCACCACACCCACTGGCTGAACAGTTTCTTTTGAAACAGAAGTTGAGACCAGCCCAGCTCTCACCAGGAGCAGAGTTTCTGACCTCCAGATCTCATGGGAGGTGGGAGATGTTTCACTTTAGGAGGCTAGTGTGGTGGAGGCTATAGGAAGCAAAGGGCATGGCTGGTGTCCTGAGGGAGACACAGAAACAGGTCCAAGTTACAGGCTCCCGCTGGCCTGGCCAGGGGCAATCTGGACATCAAAATCAATGGCAGTAGGGACTGATTGCAACTTATTCAGTAGCACAATGCTCCCCCCGCCCTGTTGATCCACACTGATATCCCTGAATAAATAAATAGCAAACAGAAGTCTTCCTTACCACAGAGTGACCACAGACCCACTAATCAATGTAGGAGGGATGAAGTTAGAGAACCACCATTTGGCAACCGCCCTATTAAGAGCTGATTTGGTCCAGAATCAACACTGAGGTCAGGCATGGGGGCTCACACCTATAATCTCAGCACTTTGGGAGACCAAGGCAGGAGGATTTCTTGAGACCAGGCATTTGAGACCAGCCTTGGCAAGAAAGTGAGACCCTGTCTCTACAAAACCATTAAAACATAAAATAGCTGGACACGGTGGCATGTGCCTGTAGTCCTAGCTACTCAGAAGGCTGAGGAGGGAGAATGGCTTGGGCCCAGGAGTTGAGGCTACAGTGACATATGATCACGCCAACTTCACTCTAGCCTGGGGTGACAGAGCAAGACCCTGTTTCTAAATAAGAAATTTCCAGCCTGGGCAACATAGCAAAACCCTGTCTCTACAAAAATACAAAAATTAGCTCGGTGTGGTGGTGCCCGCCTGTAGTCCCAGATACTTAGGGGGCTGAGGTGGGAGGATCACTTGAGCACAGGAGGTTAAGACTGCCATGAGCCGAGATCACACCACCTCACTCCAGCCTGGGGTGAGAGAACAAGACCCTGTCTCAAAATAAAATCAGTTTGAAAAAAGGAGAGGATCAACAGCAGATGCTAATACTAGTGATAATTACAAAGTCTCCATACATCTTCCTGGTAAATCCTCATTGCCTTTTTTTTTTTTCTAAGACAGGTTCTCATTCTGTTGCCCATGCTGGAATGCAATGATGCAATCACAGCTCACTGCAACCTCAGCCTCCTAGACTTAGGCCTCCCAAGTGGCTGGACCACAGGTGCGCACCGCCATGCCTGACTAATGTTTTTCTTTTTAGTAGAAACAAAGTCATGTTATGTTGTCCAGGCACTCATTACTAATTTTTTTTTGAGATAAGATCTCCCTCTGTAGCCCAGGCTGGAGTATAGTGGCATGATCTTGGCTCACTGCCACCTCTACCTCCAGGGTCAAAGCGATCCTCCCACCTCAGCCTTCGAAGTAACTGGAATTAAAAGTGCACGCCACCATGCCTGATGTAAATTTTGGGTAGAGATGAGGTTTTGCTATGTTGTCCGGGCTGGTCTGGCACTCCTGAACTCCAGTGATTCCCCCTGCCTTGGCCTCCCAAAATGCTGGGATTACAGGCATGAGCCACCACGCCTGGCTTCATGACTATTTAATCTGGGCACAAAGTATTTATTTTACAGGGACAAACCAGGCCGACGCCCTTTTGCCCAGTGATAAAGCTAACATCACCAGCAATGGGGCAAAGGGGCACTGCGGGCCTCCTGATGAGACACTTGGCAAGGACCAGATGTCTCATCACTGCAGTGCTACTGCCAACAAAGCCCAAGCTGAGATCAGACAGCCCAAGGGGCGGCCCCAGGCAAGCCCCAGCTAATATCAGACAGCCCAAAGGGTGGCCGCATGCTTTGGAGGGGTCAGGATCAGGGAAGACAGAAAGGCCGAGGGACGATTCTGACTGAAGGGGATAGAAACATCACCACATCACCGCACACAGTGGGCGAGGCTGTACTGGACCCCAGCTGGGTAACGGGCATGAGTGGAGTAGCTAGTGATGAACCCCGAGTGGGCTCTGATGACTAGGTGCAGCCTAGTAGCAATACTAAATTCCTGGTGTGGTTATAAGCACTGTGAATATATAGTATAATGCGTTCACTTCTAGGAAATATACTGAAATACTAAGAGGTCAAGGGGTGTCTATTCTGTAGCTTACTCATATTGGCTTAGGGAAAAAAACGCATACAATAGAGATGGGATAAAACAGATGCAGCAAAGTGTTAGCAATTTGGAAATCTGGGTGAAGGGTCTATGAAAGTGTTTTGTTTTGTTTTGTTTCTTTTTTTTCTTGAGACAAGATCTTATTCTGCTACCCCAGGCTAGAGTGCAGTGGCACAATCATAGCTCACTGTAACCTTGAACTCCTGGGCACAAGTGATCCTCCCACCTCAGTCTCCTGAGTAGCTGAGAGCGTCATTGTGCATCACCATGCTTGGCTAATTTTATTTTTTGTAGGAACAAGGTCTCCCTATGTTGCCCACACTGATCTCAAATTCCTGGTCTCAAGGAATCTTCCTGCCTTGGCCTCCCAAAGTGTTGAGATTACAGGCATGAGCCATCATGCTTGGTCTGAACGTTCTTTTTATTATCTGTGGAAACTTTTCTGTAAGCCTGAAATTATTTCAAAATAAAAAGTTAGCTAGGTGTGGTGGCTTGCACTTGTAATCCCAGCTACTTGGGAAGCTGACGCAGGAGGATTGCTGAGGCCAGGAGTTCAAGACCAGCTTAGGCAACACAGGGAGGCCTCCTCCTATATCTCTACAGAAAAAAAAAAAATTGTTTTTTTAAGTTAGCCGGCTGTGGTGATGCATGCCCATAGTCACTGAGGTGAGAGAATGGCTTCAGTGATGATTGTGCCACTGCATTCCAGTCTGTGTGATAGACTAAGATTCTGTCTTTAAGAAAAATAATGGCTAAGCCAGGTGCAGTGGCTCAAGCCTATAATTCCAGCACTTTGGGAGGCTGAGGTGGGCAGATCACTTGAGGTCAGGAGTTCAAGACGAGCTTGGCCAACATGGTGAAACCCCATCTCTATTAAAAATACAAAAATTAGCTGGGGGTGGTGACAGGTGCCTGTAGTCCCAGTTACTCAGGAGACTGAGCCAGGAGAATCACTTGAACCTGAGGCAGAGGTTGCAGTGAGCTGAGATTTTGCCACTGCACTCTAGCCTGGGAAAGACAGCGAGACCCTGTCTCCAAAACAAATCAAAAAAACAAACGTAATGCCTGAGTGTGGTGGCTCATGCCCATAATCCCTGCACTTTGGGAGGCTGAGGCAGGAGGATCACTTGAGCCCAGGAGTTCCAGACCAGCCTGGGCAACATAACTAGACCCATCTTACAAAAAGTAAAAGCTGGGTGTGGGGGTGCAGCATGCCTATAGTACCAGCTACTTGGGATGCTGAAGTAGAAGGATCGCTTGAGCTCGGGAGGTCGATGTTGTGCTGCACTTCAGCCTGGGTGACCAAGCTAGACCCTGTCTCAAAAAGAAAAAAAAATGAAGAAGAAGAAGGCTGGGGGCGCAGTGGCTCACTGTCTCCCACCTATAATCCCAGCACTTTGGGAGGCTGAGGTGGGCAGATCAGTTGAGGTCAGGAGTTCAAGACCAGCCTGGCCAACATGGTGAAACCCTGTCTCTACTAAAAATACAAAAATTAGCCGAGGGTGGTGGCACATGCCTGTAATCTCAGCTACTCAGGAGACTGTGGTGGGAGAATTACTTGAACCTGGGAGACTGAGGTTGCAGTGAGTCGAGATCGTGCCACCGCACTCCAGCCTAGGTGACACAGTGCGACTCCATCTCAAAAAATATATATTTTTATATACAAAATATATATAATTTATATATTTTATATAATATATATTATATATTTTATATATATTATATATTTTTATATATATTTTATATATTATATATTATATATTTTTATATAATATATAATATATATTTTATTATATATTATATATTTTATATATTTATATGTATATTACATTTTGTATATTATATATTATCTATAATATATAATATATATTATAGATAATATAATATAATATATATAACATACATAATATATATTATATAATATATAATATATATTATATATATTTTATATATATTTTTTTATATATTATATATTATATATTTTGTATATAATATATAATATATATTTAAAGATATAATTGATACATATAATTGATATAATATAATTGATATATAAATAATTGTACATTATATATTTATTATATATAATTTATATATTATGTATATAATTTCTAAAAGAAAAAATTAAAAAGACCCAAAATGTTAAAACAGGCCAAAAAAAAAAAAAAAAAACAGGCACAAAAAAACCACTTGGCAGCTGAATTGTGCATCTGACAGGATATGAATCAGCTTCACCTCCAAGTCCTCCACAGGATCAGCAACATTTCAGGGTCACTGATCACTGCCGCCACCTCGGCAGCGTCTCCTCCCTGCCACTCCCTTTCTCCCCGCCACTCTCTGGGGCATCTGTTCACATGTGTGAATTACAGGTAGAGGTTCGGCCTGGTCTGCACATGCTAGCAGATTTGGGATGGGCCAGCATCTGCAGGAAGGGGCCTGCATGCAGCCTCCCTGGGAAGGCGATGGGCCAGAGAGATTGAGGAGGGTCAGAGGTGCATGGGCAGCTGCTGCTGGAGCACGAGGTTCTCCTGGAAAGTCAGCCAGGAGGCCCTGGGTTAGGGCCCACTGAGGCCCCAGCACAGCCAGACATGAGAAGCCTTGGTTCACACTCCCCACCTGTGCAGTCCGGCATCAGGCTCAGCCTGTTTGGACAGGCACAACAGGTTCCTTGGCCAGACCTTCCCCATCAAGACCTGCTCATAACAATCAGGGCAGCTTTACCTGGGAGCTGATGAGGGTCTGGCTTCCCTGGGCTGGAGGAGAGTGTAGGGGGGCACATTGCCTTCAGTGGGCAGGAACCACAACAGGTACCTGTCCATCAGGATGAAGTAGGCACATCTGAAGTACAGACGTGGAGGGACACAGGGAGTGGCTGGAAAACCAAGCTATTTGTTAGCGTGGGCTCTGGGCACTGCCTGGCTACCAAGCACTGGCAAGTGCAGGGAAGCCCAGGGCCATGGCCCACTCCTCCCAGCAGGAGGCATCTCTTCCCTACCTTTTGAGTGACGAGGCTCAAGGCAAAGGACAATAGGTAATACTCCAACAGATCTGACAGCAGTGTCGGGCAAACACACAGGGTTGCTGGGCCACCCACCAAGTGTCAAGTGCTGGGCCACCCACAGCCTTCCTACCTCAGGGCCACCAAAGGATACTCAGGACTAGATTCAGGCCGAGGTCCCCAGTGAGGGGAAACCGGACCTTGTTGTGGTACAGGGGACTGCCGGGGAGGATGCAGTCCTGGATGGACGCCTTCACAGGACCCCTGCAGAGAGATGCAGCGAGGCTGTGGGCAGGTGCTGGAACATAGTGCCTGATACGTGGTGCCCCATGCACAGCAGCCCTTTGGGAAGGCTGCTGGGGAAAAGACCTGCAAACAGAACCCACCTGTGGGGACAGTGCCTGTATCTGAGCAGTGCCTATACAAGAGTCTTTGCTTAGAACTTCTCCTACCATCTCATAAAAGGCTGCAGACAGCAAGGGTAGCAGCCATGCAATACCCATCTCCTTTGTCTCTCAACCCCCAGAGCAAATCACTCCTCAATTTGTCCTTGGAAGACTGGAGGAGACTGCCCATCACCCCAGGGCTGTGCGAGGTCCACTGTCCCGAGCACCACTCCCACCACTGTGGTTTACTTACAGGCAGGAAGGAGTTGGGAAAGTCAAACTTACAGTCTTCAGCTTGAAGCTTATAAACCAACTTCATTGTTGGGCCATTGAACATGAAATTGACCAAACAAACAAAAACAGGCAAATAAACTGCAAATTATCTTGCTTTGATTGTTTCTTAAGAAATCAAGAGAGTGATTTAAAGGTGGAATCACCGTGAGAAAGCACTCAGCCTCTCTCAGGTGACAAACCTACCTTCCCAGGATTGAGAAACTCCATCATGATGCTGTACTCCTCAGGATCCACATGCCCCTGTAAGCAGTGGAGGTTCCAGCCAACGAGGACACCATCTAGGCTGCCGAAAATGCTCTCTACCAGACATGGGAAGATGGTTTGCAGCTCCTCAAACAGTATGTGGTGAGGCCGCAGCCAGGACCAGCACCCACTCCTGCCCTGGCTCCAGTCCTGCACTGCCTGCTGCCCAGCTCCCTCTGAGGAAGCCACTCCCTGGCTGAGACCCATGGAATCAGCCCTGCACCCAAAGGAATCCTGGTGTGATGGTGCCAATGAGAAGAGAAGCTTTGGATTCTTCCAGTGTGGTACATGGCATACCAAGCAGCGTTACTTTAGACTTGGGCCAGTTAAGTAAGTCAGCCTCTTAACAAGATACATTTTTGTGTGTGATAGAAGACTAAGAAAATAAAATAAAAGCAATGAAGAAAACAAAAAATATAAAATAAAAAAATAAAATAAACAAAATACATTTTTTTTGAGACAGGGTCCTCGCTCTGTTGCCCTGGCTGGAGCGCAATGGTGCAATCACAGCTTACTGCAGCCTTAACCCCAGTGTCTGGGAAGATGCAAGGCCCCAGCCAGGGTTTGAGCCTGCAGGGGGAACATGCAGCTAACCAAGTCAGAGTGGTCAAGGCACTCTCTCAGTCAGGACAAAGGAAAAGCTGGGGGGATGAAATGGAGGATCCAAGACTGTGAATCAAGCAGGGGACACATGCCCTGGTTAGAGCCCACGGGGCAGACCCTGCCAGGCTGGAGCAGAGGAGAGCCCTGGCCAAGGCACTGCACGTGGAGGGCTGTGACCCCACAGGCAAGCCTGCTACCCGGGCACATTTGTCCCCTCAAGGGTCCTCTCAGTCGGTCTTGCTAATGCTGTCAACACCCTGAGCCCAGGGAAATCCATTAAAGTAAAGCTCTGGCCCAAGTGTCCTTGCAGGTCTTTCTTGGCTATCTTCACAGAAAAGAGTAAAGTAAGCAAATTACAAATCAAAGAAACTCTGAACCCGTGGTCTTCATCTGAGTGAGACTCCGGCAGTCAGAAGGAAAGTCTCAAGCATTCAGACTGTGACAGGAACCCAGTTGTGGAATCACCAGCTAAACCCAAGAGGAAGAGGCTTGGCCACTGTTTGCAGTGGCCAAGGTAGGTAGGAAACAACGTAAGAGCTTCCAAAATCAAAATCAGAAACCCGATTCCAGGACTTGATGACTGCAATACTTCCTGCCTATCACTGTCTGGGGCAGCTCAGATGCACAGTCCAGCGTGAACACACCTAGAGGATGAGGCGGCGAGCCCGTTGCTGCTGCCACTGCTGGCACCGTGAGGGCAGACCAGGTTTGCTGTCCAGGCCAGGTGTGGACCGGCCATGCCTACCGTTCCCTAAATGGACCTGTGGTGTGTGTCCTTTCAAAACGTTCCCTTGGCAGTGTGCTCTCTGCATGGCTTTGCTCCTGGGACACATCCTAAAGGGTCCCCTGCACACACTGCCAAGGGCTTCTGGGACATGACCTGTCTTCAGTGGTTCTGGGCCTCAGGACTCAGGGCTGATGCAGGGTCTCTAGCTGAAGTGGCTTTGATGGAAATGTGTAGACACCAGTGTTACTCAAGGAGCATGAGGACAGTAGGTGTTGCAGTTACGGGGCTCGCCCATTCCTAATCATTGTGCTTTGTGTCTCCTCAGAGAGAAACAAAGGCAGCACTGCCCTCAGGGGGACATTGGCCCTGGTGGAACGCAGCAGCCACAAAGGATCCAGCCAGAGGATGCCCCACCTGCCCAGCACTACCAGGCTGCCCAAGGGGGGTGGGCATGGGAAGAGCCCTACACGGAGAAGCACCTAGGATAGGGCAGAGACTTGTCACATCACTGTCCCCAGCAAAGGCTATATGTTGTCTCCTTCAGTTGACGATAAACTTTTCTGAGATGCAGAGCATCCAGTCAGACATTCTCTACCTTTTTTTTATTATATAAAGGCACAGACTTAGAATGACATTTTTGTGCCATTCCTTGTTGTGCCACAGCTGAACTAACCAGGTCTCTTCGCCATGGGTCAACTTCCTGGACCTGATTTGGGTTCTGAGAAAAGGCATTTGGATTGCCAGATCTTCTATAAAGACGTCAGCAAGCTTCACTTGAACTGAAAGGTGGGAGGTTTTCTATCAAGACGGTTGATTGACGGTGCTGAGGGGCAGAGTGGCCGTCTGTGTGCATGGAGGGCAAACGCTGTCTTCCAGGTTACTGTGGAAGGCTGGGTGTGTTGTGACCTTCTGTGGGTCACGAATGCTGTGCAGAACACAGTAACACTCTTTCCCCCTTCTAAAATGTCCTGACCTTACACATTTGACCCACAGCTTTAGGGATTTCATGGACAAGCCCCATCCACAGACCTCAGATTTAAACACTCCACCTGTAGACTCTTCCTTTTAGCCAGCATCACCCATCAATAGAGAAGCCCTCAAAATTGCAAATTCAATTGAAAACCCTGACTCTGCTTTCCTAGAATTTAGGAAATCTATACACTGAACACTTGGCTTTGAAGAAACAGTTTTCTCCATGTCAAGTTACTTCCGTAGCAGCTCCTTAAGTACGTACCGTCCGGCTGCACCCAACCCCACACCAGCAGGGCAGGCTGGCGCCCCACCATTATCCATGCCAGCTCTGGGGGTCCCACCTGCTCCTGCAGGCAGAGCTAAGCAGCACGACATACAGAGGTCTTGGTTTTATACAGAACCTTTAATTGCAGAGAACTTGAAAGCAGCCATACTGGGGGTGGCAGTGGAGAACCCACCACACCCTCCCCTCAGTATTCTTCACCTTCTTCAGCCTCAGCTTCCACGGAATCCACGCCCACCTCTTCATAATCCTTCTCCAGAGCTGCCAGGTCCTCGCGGGCCTCGGAGAACTCCCCCTCCTCCATGCCTTCTCCCACGTACCAGTGCACAAAGGCCCGCTTGGCATACATGAGATCGAACTTATGGTCCAGGCGGGCCCAGGCCTCCGCGATGGCCGTGGTGTTGCTCAGCATGCACACGGCCCGCTGCACCTTGGCCAGGTCTCCCCCAGGGACCACTGTGGGGGGCTGGTAGTTAATGCCCACCTGCCAGAGAAGAGGAAGAAACAAGTCCGTGAAGCTTATATCAAACCTAGAAATGGTGGTTACTTTTCCTCGAACAGAAGACACCCTGTAGGTGAACAGGAGAATTCTCAGTTCACCCCACAAATGTCACTAAGCCCTTCTCTGTGCCAGGCAGGGTGACAGTTCCAGACAACATATGTTGCCCAGGCTGGCCTCAAACTCCTGGGCTCAATTGATCCACCCACCCCAGCCTCCCAAAGTGCTAGGATTACAGGCATGAGGCAGCATACCCAGCACTTTTTTTTTTTTTTTTTTTTTTTTTTTAGAATAAGGCACTTTCTAGATTCTTGTGCCCCTTTCTTGGGTGGTAGAATTCATATG